>NC_067134.1:24576346-25176346 GCF_021347895.1 Acanthochromis polyacanthus | reverse complement strand
CCGATACCAAGACTCGTCTGACTACTCAACGATGGTCATTGTGAGCATCGGTGGGGGTCGTTGAAATGCACAGATGTCACTGAGCCCTCGTGTGCTAATGGTGGTCATTAGCATGAGTCTGCTGAGTAGTTCTTTTGGGGAGTTTTGAAAGGACCTGATTGTAAATTGGAGAAAGATGATGTGGCAGACCACCCCCCGTTCAGAGATGGCTTCTCTACCTTGACATGGATGGCTTCTTTCACTCCTGTCTCAAACCATCTGTCCTCCCTGTCCAAAATCTGAACATTGGTGTCCTGAAACGAGTGTCCTTCTTCCTTAAGGTGAAGGAAGACTGCTGAATCCTGTCCTGAGGAACTGGCTCTCCTGTGTTGAGCCATGCACTTTTTAAGTGACTGTTTGGTTTCCCCTATGTAGAGATCTGAGCATTCCTCGCTGCATTTAACTGCAGACACCAGGTTGCCCTTCTGGCTGTGTGGCGTGGGGTCTTTTGGGTGTCTGAGGCAACACCAACCACCACCAGAACTGAAGAAGCCTCTTGGATGAGAGGTGAAATGTCTTCAAGGAACTTTCTTAAAGTCCAGTGGATTGACTTAAGATACTTTAGATAACCATAACCTGGATGAATGAGAACCTACACAGAAATCATTATTTGTAGGTTATTATGCTGTGATTTTACTGGTCCGGCCCACTGGAGATCAAATTGGATTGAATGTGGCCCTGAACTAGAATGAGTTTGACACCAATGAGCTAGATTAAGCACAAAACCTGTGTAGATGTGGAGCACCGACAGGGCCAAGCTCAGATCACCCCGATACATCATCAGGGGTTAATTTCTGAGACCTGACAAATGTCACAGGCGACATAATACAACCGTTTCCACAGGCTTCTTGTTCTTCTAACTACGACTGGTGAACTGAGCTTGATGTGTAAAATCTGTGGAGTGAACCTTTAAGCAAAACTGGCATCCACTCCAGCTTCACTCTGATCTTTGAGCCGTTTTCCGAAGGTAAAAATCTGTCATCTTATTTTTATTTTCCTTGCTGACGCTAAGCCCTCGCTGCTGTAATGTCCCCCCCCCCCCCCCCCCCCCCCCCCCACTTCCTCGAGATCACTTGCCACAGAAAAAAAGTGTGGGCGGTGCCGCTGCATCCTTTTTATTCCTGCTGATTTTTTTCTTTTCTTTTTTTTTCTTTTCTTGGAACTATTTAGATTTTCTCAGCACTCCCACATTACGCCGGAGCCAAAAGCAGACTAGCAATTACCTCAGTGATAACCGTACAGAAATCAGTATTGTCGGAAACCAAATATCAGCACTATTCATCTTCTATGCATCAATAGACATATAATTATATTACACATAAATATATGATAATCCAAAATCCCAGGTTTATCTGGCTGAGCTGCCGAGGAGATTCACCCCGCCTCCACACACACACACACACACACACACACACACACACACACACACACACACACACACACACACACACACACACACACACACACACACACACACACACACACACACACACACACAGAGAGCGCCTTAATCAACATTCTGAGGGGGCAGAGGTCCACAGTTGGACCCATCATTATATCTGCATTAATTAGGAAAAGCTTCTTTTTCTCACTGCATTGTCTGAGAAGAGATGGAAAGGAAAAAGAAGGGAGGGCGGTGGTACAGAATGGAAGGTGGGACTCCCAATTAGAGACGTGTACCTGCCATGAGAGAGGTGGCTATCCCCCACTCTCCCATTACCTTATCCCCCCTTTTCATCACCAAAACTCCCATCTTTTCTGCCATCTGAGAGGAACCGTTTGTTAGAAAATTCCTCTTCTCTCTCTCTCCCTGTGTGTATTTTTTCATTACTCGCTTGCTATTATTTGTTTTATTTATTAATGCTCCTTCTTCTTAGGACATTTTTTGTGCCTCTGTCACTCAGAAATCTGACAGTTAATTTCCTGCCGAGACCGACGCTGGATAAAAATGCACAAATGCGCCGCTACACACAAGCACACCTAGAAAAACAACCGCATAAACAAAAGGAACTCAACCAACACGCGGTAATCTTGGAATAAAATAGATTGCTCGCAGGTGAGCGGCGACACACACATCGTAACTCTGTAGGGAACTGCAAACAGTCTCGTGGAACGGGACATCTCATTAACTTTAACATTATCTACCTACACAACCACTCCATCAAACTCTCATTACGGGGAGGTGGGGGGTCTGGGTGAGTCAGGCTGCTCTGGTGTCCCATTTAATACACTCCCCACTGTCACACAAGCGACTGGGAACCATTATTAGTGTGTCGTTGTCATCATTAGCCCGCCGCTCCCGCCATGGCCCCGGCGTCCCCCCTTGGAGAGGAGACGACGTTGATCTGTTCAGTCACCCGTGAAGGACTCTGCTAGCATACATTAGCAATATAGCATTCACATCTTTTCTTTTATAACGGCTAACATCCTTTTCTTATGGATAGTTAAAGTACAAAGGCCACAAATAATCGTGTTTCAGGTATTTCTACAGTTATGACGGGAAGGTTTGTGGGAATTTCTTAGAAAACGGCACCTCTCCATCAAACCTCATGTTCTTAAAAACTCCTCAATGTGGCCTAACGACTGCATTCTCTTTAACAACCAACAGGGGGCGACTCATCTGGTGGCAGAAAGAAGTCCAATTTCATAGAAGCTTATGAGAAAACGACCCTATTTCTAACTTTCTTTATTATCTCAGTAAAAATGTTCGAATCCTAACAGTGAAATGGAATCATCTGGTAAAATTCTAACACAGAAGACTCGGTCAGAAAGTCCAAATGAAGCTACAAATATTTGACATCTAGGATTCTTAAATGTCGTTGAACTAAAACGAGGACAGATTCAGCAACTGCACGGAATATTTCTCGCCCCAAACGCTTTCAGAAATACTTTTTGCTCAAGCGTTTGTGTAAAAAAAGAGAAAGTTTGCGACCGAGCCGCCATGCATCTTCTTCGTGGCTTGCAAACAAACTTAAGGCCCAGTAGCGCCACCTACTGGGCTGGAGTGTTCATCGGTGTTTTCGGTGAACTGGGGAACTGAGAAAGGTGCGACTAAATACGCCATTTTTTTTAAGCATTACGACTTCAATCACTTCTTAAAGAGTCATCGGCTTCTCTTCTCTTTCTCATTCTCTTACATTTCCTGTGGTAAATCCTGAGTCACAGACGATGACTGCTACACGAAATCAACAGCTCGATTTGGGCAAAAGCAGTCACCAGGAACTCGGCCGGTGGGCAACCGGACTGACTGTAATTACTGCAGCTACTGTCATCCTCATTACTGCAGGAGAAAGGAGGGGGAGGTGTGCATGCGCCCACTTAGCCGTGCTCTAATGAGGCTCTATATGTAACACTGAGATCACAGCTAGCCTGTGTGCTGATGTCACCAACCTGACCTGTGCAATTAGCCCCGAGGAAGGCAGGAAAGGCCAGAAGGAGCAGCACAACAGGCTCCATCAGACAAACTATTACGCAGAATTTTCTTAACAACCGTGTCAAATTTAACCCTCGTGTCGTCCTACGGGTCAAAACTGACCCGTTTTAAAGGTTGAAAATGTGGGAAAAAAAGCCAAATTTCCAGAGTGAAACTTCTGATGTCCACATTTTCAACATTTTTGGGAAATTTTTGAACATTTCTTTTGGTGGAGACAAAGAAATGTTAAAAATGTTTTGTAAGAAATTCACTGAATTTTGGTTGATTTTTTTTGTGAATGCTCTTAAAGAAAATATCAGAACTCTTACTGATATATAGGTAATCACTTTAGATATTTTTTGGATTTTTTCTGGAAGATTTTTACTCATTTTTTGAAAATATTTAGTTTTGTTTTTGTTGTTTTTTCTATTATTGTCTGGCTTTTGTCGTTTGTTTCATGTTTTCATTGTTTTGCGTGTCATTTCCGTATTTTGTGTCTCATTTTCGTCATTTTTTCCCTCATTTTTGTAGTATTTTTTCTTGTTTTTTGTCCATTATTGTCTGACTTTTGTCATTTGTCTCATGTTTTCATTGCTTTGTCTCATTTTTGTCATTTTGTGTGTCATTTCTGTGTTTTATGTCTCATTTTTCTTGTTTTGTGTCTCAGTTTTGTAAGTTTTTGTTCTCTTTTTGTTGTTTTTTGTCTATTATTGTCTGACTTAAAAATGTTTCGTAAGAAATTCACTGAATTTTGGTTGATTTTTTTGTGAATGCTCTTAAAGAAAATATCAGAAATTTTACTGATATATATGTCATCATTTTAGATATTTTTAGGATTTTTTCTGGAAGATTTTTCCTCATTTTTTGAAAATATTGAGAATTTTCCTGCCAAATTTGGAGGATTAAAAAAAAAAACTTTTAAGGGAAACTTTCAAGGAATTACTGGAGTTTTCTTCCTGAAGGTTTTGCAAATTTTCTGAAATTTGGGTAATTTTTTTTTGCTTAATTTTTTTTCCGAATAAGGAAACAATATTTTTAGGTGACCGTAAATGAGGACAGCAGGAGGGTTAAACCACAAGCTCAGGTGTAGCACTGCCCTCCCTGGCTCTTAAACAGGGAAATGTAATAAAAAGTGTCAGCTTAGCTTTCAGGGAGGGCTGGTGATGGTCACACGCATGCACTAAATAATAAGATATTTGGCTGCAAGACTAAAATACGCATTAATCTCATAAAGTGTTGACACCCCTTCCATGGAGTTAAACAATGAGAATAAATGCAGACACAAAAAAAAACAAAAAAAAAACACAAGCTCTGAAACTGCCCTCTCTGCAGACTAGACAACTGTCTTTTCTGTATAAATCTTTCAATAAATCATCTCTCCACTTCCGTTCTCAGCATTAGCGGCTCTTTGTTCTCTGCAATTGTGACAATAACTCCGACGGTGAGCAGTTGTGTGTAGTCTTAATAAGCTTTCCTATCTGGTGCAACAGGGAGTCAGTGGGTGGTTGGTTATCGCCAGGCATAATGAGGGATGTGAGAACGCTGTCTGCAGGCGCCGTGGGTGTGTGCGCGTCTGCATGGAGGAACTCGTGTTTTCAGGAGGACGACAACGGTCTAATTGACGCGTGTGTACGTGTGCATTATGTGTGCGAGCTCGCACGCCAGCAGACTTGATGAAACCCGTGAACACCTCGCCATACGGTGTTTGAGGTGAGACGCAAACACACACAAGCTGAAGCTCCACGCCACACACACAGGCTCATACCTGCCATAAAGGTGCTGTCTGCTGAGAAAAAAGCAAGGTGGAAACTAAACCGAACACTAGAAAGAGAAGAGGAAAGGGAAATAGCCCGCTTATATAATAATGACCTTTATTTCTAAAGCTATTTTCTGCAAATGAAAACTTACAGGTAAGGAAAAACAACAAACCCATTCAAATAAATGAGTCACATCAGGTATAAACAAGTTAAATCAAGATAAAATATCTACACAAAGATAAATAAATTCAGCTATTTTGCAAAGACTTCAAACTCCATACAGTCTCATATGGACTAAAAGGTCAAATATATTAGAAGCCGGGCAATAGGGATCCTTAAAAGTCACTGGTGAGATTATTAATGAAGGAATGAATAATAGATTACATACAATGGAAATCATTCTTTGTCATATTAATAGAACAAACCAAAGGGTTTAACTGTGAGCAGTACTTTAGTGCACAGTAGAATCACACGGCACAAAACATTCAGTCACAGCTATCTGGAACTGAATGATGCAGTGTTTTACTTAATGATCAAAATGACAAAAATCAGACAAAAATCAATAAAAACGAGACAAAATACTACAAAAACGAGGCACAAATTGACAAAAGCGAGAAACAAAATGACAAAAAATGAGACAAATGACATGAAACAAGACAAAAAAGAGACAAAAAGTTAGAACAAAAAAGTCAGAAAGCGACAAAAAAATGAACCAATGACAAAATTTAGACAAAAAAATCAGAAACAAAATGACAAAAAACAGAACTAAAGGACACAAGAACGAGACAGAAAATGACAAAAGTGAGAAACAATATGAGAAAAAATGAGACAAATGACATGAAACAAGACAAAAAATTGAAACAAAAGAGTCAGAAAGTGACAAAAAAATTAACAAAGGACAAAAGTTAGACAAAAAAAATCACAAAAATCAGAAACAAAACGACAAAAAATAGAACTAACAACACAAGTGAGACAAACCCCCCACAAAACAACAAAAATGATACACAAAATATTGAATAAAGCAAAACTTAAAATGACAAAAATAAGACAAAAAACACGAGCGGCACAAAAAGGAAACACAAAATGACAAAATCAGACAAAAATCAATAAAAACGACACAAAATATTACAAGAACGAGACACAAAATGACAAAAGTGAGAAACACAATGACAAAAAATGAGACAAATGACATGAAACAAGACAAAAACTTGGAACAAAAGAGTCAGAAAGTGACAAAAAAATTAACAAACGACAAAAGTTAGACAAAAAAAAATCACAAAAATCAGAAACAAAACGACAAAAAATAGAACTAACAACACAAGTGAGACAAAACCCCCCACAAAACAACAAAAATGATACACAAAATATTGAATAAAGCAAAACTTAAAGTGACAAAAAATAAGACAAATGACATGAAACAAAACAAAAAAGAGACAAAAAGTTAGAAAAAAAGAGTCAGAAAGCGACAAAAAAATGAACCGATGACAAAACTTAGACAAAAAAATCCCAAAAATCAGAAACAAAACGAGAAAAAATAGAACTAACAACACAAGCGAGACAAAAAGGAAACACAAAATGACAAAAAAGAATGAAATGCTGATGTTTGACAGCCCTGTCCCACATTTTCTCATATAGTAGTAATACATTCACAACCATCACATGCTGGCAAAAACAGCCCATTTCGTATTCCTAATTGTATCGTCTGGACCGGATAATGTTCACGTCAGACAACAATTAAGGCAGGAGGCGATAATAAGCATGTAAGATGCTCTCTTTACTTCCTTTTCAAATGTTTCAGTGGTGATAAAAAAACAAGCCTTTAGGTGTGATGCTCAAAATGTAAGTTACCATTGAACACAACACAGATTTTCTTGCAACAGGCTTGATACACTCTTTGGAGGAAGATCGCTCAGAGCAAGTGAGAAAAACTGGCTAAATATCCTGTTTGCCTTGGAGAATGAATGAGAGAGAAGTATAAAGAAACAGAGTGGATGAAAGAGAAAAGAAAGCAGGAAAAAAGAACGAGTAAGTAAGAAAGAAGAGGGGAATTAAGTGAGCAAAGCAGGAAAAGTGAGAGCCGGCTAAACAGGCGATCTGCCTCGGAGAATAAACGAGAAACAAAACGGGGAACAAAGATGGGGGAAAAGTGAGAGATGGATGGGTGAGCCAAAGCTCCCGTGAAAGTGTAGCTCAGCTGGGGAGGAGTAAGGAGCTTAGGAATATATAGAAGGAATGCTGCTGCGTTCAGAGGCACGGGGAGAACAGCTAATCAGCCAAGCAGAAATGTTATCGCAGTAATTAGATTGCTCTGGATGTATTTGGAGAACAGCATCTCAGAGGAGTTTGCAGAAAAAGAAAGAAAGAAAAGAGGGAGACAGATACGGAGAGAAGAATCAACCGAGAGGCAGACGGGGGGGAGGAAATGGGAGACACTGGAAGAGAGAGGGAGGGAGATTAACACTACAGGCAGCGGTGATGTAACACCTTCTTCTCCTGTCCCGGCGACGCGGCGCTGAGACAAGTCGGAAAATATTCCAGGCCCGAAATAGCCGGAATAACATTCGCGGCAGAAAATAGACAACAAGCGCTCTTTAAAATTGGTGTGGTTTCCTTGTGGAAGTGGGGATCGGGCTACAAGTGGACCGTCACCCAACAACAAGGTCACGCCGGGCCACAGGAAGCCAATCCCAGGCTTTTCTGGGTCTCATTTTTGTCATTTTGTGTATCATTTTTGTTATTTTATTTCTCATTTTTGTGATATGTTCTCTTGTTTTTGTTGTTTTTTGTCTATTATTGTCTGACTTTTGTCATTTGTCTCATGTTTTTGTTGCTTTGTGTCTCATTTTTGTCATTTTGTCTCTCATTTTTTGTAATATTTTCTCTTGTTTTTGTTGTTTTTTGTCTATTATTGTTTGACTTTTGTCATTTGTCTCATGTTTTGTTGTTTTGTGTCTCATTTTTGTCATTTTGTGTGTCATTTCCATGTTTTGTCATATTTTTGTCATTTTTTCCCCCTCATTTTTGGAGTATTTTGTCTTGTTTTTGTCTTTTATTGTCTGACCTTTGTCATTTGTCTCATTTTTGTTGTTCTGTGTCGCATTTTTGTCATTTTGTGTGTTATTTTCATTGTTTTATGTGTCATTTTTGTCATTTTTTCTCTCATTTTTGTAATATTTAGTCTTGTTTTTGTTGGTGTTTGTCGATTATTGTCTGGCTTTTGTCATTTGTCTCATGTTTTCATTGTTTTGTGTCTCATTTTTGTCGTTTTGGGTCTTATATTTGACATACTGTGTCTCGTTTTCTTCGTTTTGTGTCTCATTTTTGTAAGATTTTGTCCTCTTGATGTTGTTTTTTTGTCTATTATTGTCTGACTTTTGTCATTTATCTCATGTTTTCATTGTTTTGTCTCATTTTTGTAATTTTGTGTGTCATTTCTGTGTTTCATGCCTCATTTTTGTCGTTTTGGTCTTATATTTGTCATTTTGTGTCTCGTTTTCTTCGTTTTTTCTCTCATTTTTGTAATATTTAGTCTTCTTATTGTTGTTTTTTGTCTATTATTGTCTGACTTTTGTCGTTTGTCTCATGTTTTCATTGTTTTGTCTCATTTTTGTCGTTTTGTGTCTATTATTTGTCATTTTGTGTCTCGTTTTCTTCGTTTTGTGTCTCATTTTTGTAATATTTAGTCTTCTTTTTGTTGTTTTTCGTTTATTATTGTCTGACTTTTGTCGTTTGATTTTTGAAGGAAAGCCCACCTTTGCTCAATAATAACAATAACAATGATAACAGCCAGCAGGAACTCAGTTTTCCCCACCGGGCATAATTAAATCGATTTATCTGACTTCCTCTCCATATGCTCTGCACTGCATACCAGCAATTTGGGCCAAATCGACTTCTATTAATGGGAGATATGAGGACTGAGAAAGGAGGAGAGTGATGAAGGTGAGGGACGAAGCTGCAGCCAGATCCACCCGATGCTAATCGGACTTAAAGCAGCTTCACTTAGAACCTATTAATAATGTATGGAGGGAGATGCGAGTGGAGCAGATATTCACTGCTTCTTATTTTAATATCCCACTCTTTAAAGTCTATCAGCTCAAGTACAGTGTAGTGACACGTGTTCTTTCCTGCATCCAAAGACCAAATCCAAGATATTCGAGTGCCTTTTGCAAGACAGCATGTTCCAAATTCTCCTAAGTGTCGTGCAGGGGTTGTCCAACATGAGGCCCGTGGGCCAAAACTGGCCCTCCAGAGGCTCCAATTCAATGACAAAGTGTAACAATGACAGAGAAGACATTAACTGCAGATTGTAGATTTGTAAAACTATAAATTCAAAATAATTTCTAGACCATGACAAATTGATTTGATCATAAAGTAAAATACGAGATTGCTCATTGTTCTTTTGTCATTTTGTATCTCTGTTTTTGTCGGTCTGTGTCTCATTTCTATCATTTTGTGTCTCATTTTTGAAATATTTTGTCCTCTTTTTGTTGTTTTTTTCTGTTATTGTCTGACTTTTGTCATTTGCCTCATGTTTTCCTTGTTTTGTGCCTCATTTTTGCTGTTGTGTGTCTCATTTTTGGTATTTTGTGTCATATTTTTGTCATTTTGTATCTCTCTTTTTGTGGTTTTGTGTCTCATTTTTATCATTTTGTGTCTCATTTTTGTAATATTTTGTCCTGTTTTTGTTGATTTTTTCTGTTATTGTCTGACTTTTGTCGTTCGTCTCAAGTTTTCCTTGTTTTGTGTCTCATTTTTGGCATTTTGTGTCATATTTCTGCTGCATTGTGTCTCATTTTCTTTGTTTTCTGTCTCCTTTTTGTAATATTTTGTCTCGTTTTCGTTGTTTTTTGTCTATTGTTGTCTGACTTTTGTCATTTGTCTCATGTTTTTGTTGTTTTGTGTCTCATTTTTGTTGTTCTGTGTCTCATTTTTATCATTTTGTGTCTCATTTTTGTAATATTTTGTCCTGTTTTTGTTGATTTTTTCTGTTATTGTCTGACTTTTGTCATTCGTCTCATGTTTTCGTTGTTTTGTGCCTCATTTTTGGCATTTTGTCATATTTTTGCTGTTTTGTGTCTCATTTTCTTTGTTTTCTGTCTCCTTTTTGTAATATTTGTCTTGTTTTTTGTCTATTGTCTGACTTTTGTTGTTTGTCTCATGTTTTCATAGTTTTGTGTCTCATTCTTGTCATTTTATGTCTCATTTTTGTAATATTTTCTCATGTTTTCATTGTTTTGTGTCTCATTCTTGTCATTTTGTGTCTCATTTTTGTAATATTTTGTCTTGCTGTTTTTTGTCTGACTTTTGTAGTTGTGATAATAAAGTAAAACTCTTTATCATTCAGTTCCAGATAGCTGTGACTAAACGTTTTGTTCCTTTGTAGACACTCTGTGATCTGGAAGTTGTAATGTGTAAATGATAAAATGAGGCATAATGTTGAAATTGAATTCATGTTTATGACCCCTGGTATAGTGGAAACCAAACACTATGGTAAAATTTAGAGGGATCCGTTTAATTTTTTCTAATTTGACACCTAGAAGAGAGAAGATTGAGGCAGACAGGTATGAACGCACAGCAAGTTGCTCTCAGGGGAGCTGAAAGCAGATATGGAAAGCTCGTCTTAATCAACGCCTGGCCAGTCCCAGAAGTACTGATGCTTCAGTCAGACAAAAGAGAGAGTGACGAATGGAATAGAGGAAAAACAGAAGGAGAAGGAGGACAGAAAGGAAAGAAGAGGCGGAAGGAATGGAAGCAAGAAATGGAGGAGGAAGAGGAGAAAGAAAAGGGAGGATGACTGAGATCAAGGAATCGGAACTAACAAGGCAAAGGTACAAAAGAAGAGGGAAATGAATGTAAAAAGGGAGAGAAAAGGATGGAGAGAGATAACAAACAGGGGAGGAGGAGGACTGTGAATAGCTGGAGCGCCGTCCAGGGGCCGTCTGCTGAAATATGGGCTTCAGTTTAATTGTTTTCATTCTGATATGTGGCATATTTCAGCGATTCCATATAAAAATCCGTCGCCTAGAGCAATTTGTCTTTTCCCTTCCGCACTTCTGTCAGGGAAAGCCATTAATATTTAACGGGACCACCGGGCTACACGCCTCATTCTCATGCTCCGACGCTGTGTGTTGTCTCTTTAAGTGAGACGGTCAATAGAGCCCTGAAACGCTGGGCGGTGACCTCTACACACTCAGCAGTTTTAGCAGCTGTGGGATCTGCTCAGAGCACAACACAGACACATGAACACACAAACCGCAAACCCTGGAAGTCGCTCGGTTTGTGAGACCGCACAGCACTGACGAGATTTAAAGTGACAGATGATCCAAATTCCACATATTAAACTAACTTTACCCTTGTTGTTTAGCCACGCTGATCGTTTTGGATAATCTCTGGATTATCCACAGTAATAGGATCATGCTCATTTTTGATCATCTGCGTGGTGTTTTTCCTTTATTTGGATGGGAGCATTACAGAAAGAGGAAATGTGTGGAAAGGGAGCAAAGGGAATTAGATGCACTAAAAGTTGGGCCGGCCAAGAATCGAACTGGGTTCACAACGCTGATGGCATCTGCACCCACTCAGCTATCAGGTTTCAATTTTTAAAAGTTTGGAACACCATTAAAACTAATTTCCGTGAAGCTCTCTTTGTACAGCATCCCCAGCAGAGAGCTCAAAAGTTTGGAAAACAAAGCAAAGTTTCACAATTGCCACATACTACAGTGGAAATGTGAATTTTTAGACGCTTACCTGCAACACTGTGTCATTTTCCTTTATAACGCTTTGCATCTTAATGACTGACAGTGGCGGCTGGTGGTGAAATTTGTTGGGTGGGCTAACAAATGCATAATACCGATTAAATGGTTAACACAGCTGCAAAAGCAACATCACCTATGATACACACAGTCACATCAATTACAGGTACACTAGACTTTTTTGTGCTCTACATCAACACTCTCACTCACACACACACACCACTACAAAACGTGTTCCAACTGCAACGACTGCCCACAGACAGCCTGCTGCAGCTGTCTTATTACAACTGTTTGGCGACATGTAGTGCAAAACACGCCTTCAGTACAACAGATGACCTCAGCAAAAACAAGGTGTCACAGTCCTTTAACAGGTCAACATGGGCCTACCTTATTTGAAAAGAAGCTCACATCGACGGCCGATGTGATCTCAGTCTCTTGACTTCCAGCTTTTCCTCCAAAGACATTGAGGAAAATGGACATGAAAGCAAATAATCCACCTCGTTCATGCTAACGCCCGCCATAGCTGAACCTTTTCTCGCTGCGTCAAAGGCCTGTGGGCTGACTGAAGTTAGCCCAAATGATCAGTAAATCATGGGGGCGGGACATGACACCTGTCAATCACTTATAGAACGAAATGAATGAAAGCGGACTGTATCTGCTGGGGCTGTAAAAAATAAGCCCATTTATAGATATTCTGTTTGTCTTTTGGCTGATTGGTGCTGTTGCTACCTTTGTTTTCACCTGAACTTAAAACAATCTGTTGTAAGTTATTTAAAAAATAATTTTCTCATCTTTTTGTGTTGGCCTGGGAGGGCTTAGCCCTGTTAGCCCATTTATACCAGGCATCGCTGATGACTGATGAATTAAAAACTGGTGCTGGGCAACGATCAATTTTTAATCTGGTTTAATCGCATGACTTTTGGCAATATAGTGTACATTAGAGCTGCACGCTTAAGCAAACATTTTTCACCAGTTTGGCTTCCCACAATTACACCCCCTGTCAAAAGTTGCAGGTTCTACTTTATTTGAATGAGACAGTGTCCTTAAACTTTTGACAGGGGGTGTAAGTGAACATGATTGGCTGCAATACTGACGATTAAAGTGCATTCTCAGACAAATCTACTGTTAGAATGCTTTATTTTGCTGTTTTTCAAATCAATTTTTGGTCAGAGTAACTAAGTGGAGACTGAAGGCTTCTTAGTGTACAGGGCAGTCAACTAGTTAGTGTCGTTTAACATCAGTAAATTAGGTAAGCTGCAATGAAAAAGTGTTCAAAAAATGAAGAATTTTGGGCGCCGTTTTATTTCTGTTTTGCTTCTAGGAGACTAAGAGCCTTATTTGAAGTCTTACTGTGACATTAGGATGTGTACATTAGCAAGGATGCAGCACAGCATGAGTGTCGGCAACGTGCAAATGAAGTAAAGATCAGTGAATAACCCTTAGAAATAATCTTGATGACAATCCAAAATAATTGTGATTATTTTGCCCGTAACTGTCCAACCCTGATGTGCATTTTAATTACTTTGGAGCGCTAAACTAAGAGCTCCCAAACCACACAGAGCCTGTATATTTACTGCTGGAATTCTAAATGATGTATTCTTAACATTTGTCCGGCTGGAGTCGAGGGAAAAGGCCCGGTCGCCATGGCGACACATGAGAGCCACTGGCAGACTGCTAAAGGTTAGACTCCCGGCTCCTCCGGCCCACCACACATCCTCAGACCAGAAACACTTAACCTTCTCGTCTGGGAAGCACAGGTCGCGCTCGGTGCGTATTTTAGTGGGAGAAACATGCAGGGGGAGCGAGGAAAGAGCCAAATCTGGAGGGACTGTGTGTGTGTGTGTTCTCGCATATGTCTGTCATTAGCAGACATTAAATGACAGAGGAAGTCCATCCATCACACGTGGCACGAAGATGACCGGAGAGGACACGGCCGCCATTGGAGGTGTAATCGCTTCCTGGCGCCCCCGTGCTCCCAAACATGTGTGTCTACAAGTAGGTAAGATCAAATGCTAATTGGTCGTGACTGTTTCCTGTGGCCACGTGAATACCTTTAATTGGCCGGTGAGCGATGGGCAGCTGGCCGCTGAAATGCCGCTGAGCCGTCTGGCCGGTACGAATGTGTCTGCGCTTCAAACGCCCCGTCCCTCGGGGTCAATCCAAATGTCATAACTCGATAGGAGCTGATGGATCGTGGAGCTGATCAACACAAATGGAAGCCTCGGCTCACTGTGTCATTTGATAATTACAGAAAGAGGCAATAATTCACCGCGCAAATGTGGGTATTGTGTTCCCCGGCTGGATGAGTCACGGACGTTACCGGTGGAAATAAAAATGAGATTCACTCCTAATGAGATCTCCGCTTTTTGAAAAATGCGACGGCAACTCCGGGAACATAATCGATGGGAGAGCATTACAGAATGATTAGCTCTCCGAATATTGCTCCTTGAACAATAAGAAAAGCAGCCGGTAATAACAGAGGTAAATAATTTCTCTTACTGCAGGAGGAGAGGGCGAACAATCAGAGGATATATACACCTTGTGGGAACCCAACTATGAGGAAGGAGGAGGCAAACAAGTGGCTCAGAAGCCTGTGAATAAAGTAATTAATTTTTCAGCTGCTCCAGTGGAGATGCCTCATGGTCAAACTGTAGAGGGGTGAGGCGGGGGATGCCGACTCACCCCTCCCTTCCTCCCCTCGCCGCCGAACAACAGAGCCGCACTGCAAAAACTCAACATCTTATTTGTAGTCAGAATGTCTCATCCCACTTCATTTAAGATAAATTCACTTAAAAAGTGACATTTCAGCAAGACAGAGGGGCTTGGTTTAAGACAACGCATCTTAGATATCTTGTTAAGTCAAACAAACTTTAAATGATCTTGTTTTAACCCTCGTGTCGTCCTGCAGGTCAAATTGAACCGTTTTAAAGTTTGAAAATGTGGAAAAATTTCTATATTTTCTCTGTGAAAGCTTCCACATTTTCAACATATTTGGGATATTTTTGATGGAAAAAAAAGAAATATTCCAAAAAAAAAAAAAGGTTTCTTTAAGAACATTCAGAAAAAAATCAACCAAAATCCAGCGAATTTCGCTGGATTTTGGTTGATTTTTTTCTGAATGTTCTTAAAGAAAACATCAGAAGTTTTACTGATAAATATGGAATCACTTTAGATATTTTTAAGATTTTTTTTGGAAGATTTTTATTCATTTTTTTTTAAATATTTGCAATTTTCTTTTTTTTAAATTTTTCTTTTCTTTTTTAAAAATAAAAGTTGTCAGGGAAACTTTTTTCCCGAAGATTTTGCAAATTTTCAGAAATTTGTGAAATTTTTTTGGCTGAATTTTTTGATTTTTTTTTTCAGGCAAAGCAACAATATTTTCTGACGCCGTAAAGGGTTAAGACACCTAAGCTTGACAGTAAAGCGTAAAATATTTTTTTATTGTTTTCCAGCTAATTTTAACATCTCAATATTCTAAATATCACATCTTATTTGAAGAAATCTTACCAAGGCGTTTTTCACGTGTTCTTTTGGCAGATTTTTCCACTGATTTCACGGTAGAAGTTCTTTTTTTGTCTTGTTTTGAGAGGGGCATTTTTTCCAGTGAATAAAAGAGAGCGGTTCTGTGCCAAACGGTCTGGCTGGAGGCAGGTAGAGTCGAGGTATGAAAGACAAGGAACTTAAAAGGCTTTTGCGTGAGAAGAGAAGGCGGAATTTCAAGGGGAAAGTGATGTAGAGAGCGACAGTAAAAAAAACCAACAACAGAGTGAGGGAGGGGTGTGAAGCTTGTTGTGACTGCCCCTTTATCAGCTGATATATATGCATGAGGATTTCCTCATCATCTCTACTGTCAATTCCCCATCCCTCTGATATTTGACTGACAGCTCACATCAACGCCAATAAACCTGCACATCATTCTAGGAAAGCTGCCCATCGCCGCTGAACGGAGGCGCGAAACGGAGGGAAAAAAGTTAATTTGTTTTTCCGGCGGCTGCCGACGGCGATAGCGCCCGCGTCTGTTTGCCTCCATGGCAAAGTTGTAAATTAGAATTGTGTCTCAATAGTTGAGCACAGGAAGCTGCTTCTGCCGCGTGAAAGCTCATTTTCAACGACGGTAGAAAATAAAAAAAACTACTTGGCAGCTTTTTTTTTTAACATTCGAGGAGTCGGGATTCTTGCAGGGAGCAAATTGTGCTGAATTATGAAATGAAAATAAGAAATAGCTGTCATTTTAAGACTACTTTTCCTCCATGAGGGCTGATTCGCTGCTCGCTGCTGACGATATTTCAACGTTGCGGTACGTCTCAGGGGTTGAGGGAGAGACTGCCAGAGGAAATGTAACTTTGAGGAGCATAATGGCCTCAAATGACAGCGGTGGACGAAGGAAACACCGCAAAAACTCAACATCTTACCAAGTCTGTTTGTCTTATTTTTAGTCAGAATGTCTCATCTCACTTGATTTAAGATAAATTCACTTAACAAGAGACATTTCAGCGAGATGGAGGGACTTGATTTAAGACAACGCATCTTAGATATCTTGTTAAGTCAAACAATCTTGAAATTATTTTGTTTTGATTTGAATTTTACAAGAAAATTCAAAATAAGTTTAACCCTCGTGTCGTTTTAAAGTTTGAAAATGTGGAAAAAATACATATTTCACAGTGAAACTTCTGATGTCCACATTTTCAACATTTCTGGAAAATCTTTGAACATTTTTTGGTGGAAAAAATGTTAGAAATGTTTCTTCAGAACATTCACATAAAAATCAACCAAAATTCAGCAAATTTCGCTGGATTTTGGTTGATTTTTTTGTGAATGTTCTGAAAGAAAATATTAGACCTTTTTCTGATATATATGTAATCACTATATATTTTTAGAATTTGTTTTGGAAGATTTTTACTCATTTTTTGAAATATTTATGAGAATTTTCTTGCCAAATTTGGGGGATTATTTTAAAATAAAATAAAACTTTTAAGGGAAAATTTTAAGTAAATTTTCAGAAATTTGGGAAATTTTTTGGTTGATTTTTTGGATTTTTTCAGACAAGGAACCAATATTTTTTGGCGCCCATAAATGCAGACAGAAGGAGGGTTAATACATCTCAAATTAGGAGGTTAGATAAAAGTGAAAATCTATTTTTGAGTGAAAAATTATTTTTTTTAGCATGTCTGGCTTATTTTAAGACACCTAAGCTTGACAATCCTGGTTAAAAATAGAGCTTAAAATAAGTTTTTACGCTAATTTTAACATCTCAATATTCTAAATATCACATCTTATTTCAAGAAATCTTACCAATCCATTTTTCACTTATCCTATTGGCAGATTTTTCACTTATTTCAAAGTAAAAGTTCCTTGAAATCCGTTTTTCTTCTTGTTTTGAGAGGGGCATTTTTTCCAGTGGATGATAAGGGGAGCACATCTGAATGTACAGTGTTGCTTTTTGTATATCTTTACATGCACACACACAAAAAAGCTAATTCTAGGTTCCTCTAATTGCAGGTTAAAGCCAGCAGCAGATAAAGGTGACATGAACCGTCAGCGGGGTCTCCATTTCAATTACTCCAACCTCTGCCCTGCCGCATATAGAGCAGAGAAAACACTCTGCGCGGCTTTACATTCCCTTGGAACATGCATTTAAGGCAACACTGATTAGTAACCCATACATGTCAAGTGTTGCAAAGATGGTGATTTGTGGTTTCGCATACATTATTTATGGAATTATAAAGAGATGAATAGAGATGCAGTAAGAGAGAGCGATAATGCTTATCCTCAAGAGGTTTGTCCTGTGAGCCAAATATATGGCCTTATGCATATTTTACCAAAGAGAATATTAATAAATACTCCCTTGAAGACTCCGTATCGGCGCAGCTAACAGCCCCTTAAATGCCAGATGAGATGCCGGATCAAAGAAATCCACCTGCAGTGCATTAAGCGACGGTGGGATTAGGTAATGCACCTCCAATTTACCCCCATCACAGCTTAGAGTCGCTGCTGAGACACCCACACAAACATGTCAGGGGGATTTTGGTATGCCTGCTGACACAGATGACAACCAGGACCTGCTCAAACACTCGCTTCCTTCGTTTGGCCCTTTTCCTCTTCTGTGTTGCTGCAGTTGTTTTTTGTGTGTGTGCGTTTAAAGCCACACTGTCACGGTGTGTTTCTGCACTCCACACAACCAGCAAGCTCATTTACATATTTGATGCTATAAACACTTCCTAATAAGTTGGTCTTTCACTGGGATGTGCAGAAAACACCGGGTAGCTGCAGTGTCACAACCAAAGTGTGATATTTTCCTAAATCGAACCTGGAGAGTAGTGCTTAGCTGCACAGAATGCAATTTTTGGGAGTGTTTTTTCTAGATTTGTGAAGAACAGATCCCTCACAAAGATGAAAATCCAAGGAATTGTCTTTGTTTAACTGGCAGGAGGTCATATTAGCTCACTTAATCGCAGAAAATCATGAACTTGTGTGAATTCATGCAGGACTTGAAAGCTCATTGCGTCTAATGTCGCTTGGTTAAGTTCTCTCAAGGACGGAGCGAAATGAAGTGGGGAGGAAAGTATAGAAGGCTGAGATAAAAAGAAGCTGAAAAGGACATAAAGGAAGGGCACGATGGAGGTGGTGAAGCAGGGAAATAAAGACATTTCAGGGCACATCGAGGAGAGAGGGGCTCATGAAACGAGAGGAGAGGCAGCGAGGAGGTGGAGTGCAGCAACAAGCGGTAATCCATCAGGAGTCATGGAGGAACGGGCCCTTTCCAGTTTGACACCAAGACTTTGGTTCTGCGGAGCACAGCCCACCAGTGACTACCTTTAAACCCTGCACATCCTGCTGCTCCGCGATAGGATAAGAGCGGAACGGATGGCGCTAATTGGCTTGCTTCCCTGTCGGATTTCTGCAAACAGAGGAGCGGGGGGGAGAGGATGTATATCGGGTTGTATGTGGATTTGTAAACAGCGGCTCAGAACGCCGACTTTCATGTCCTTTAAATTGGTGGAGGGGGTGTTTTCGATAGCGACAGCCCCGCATTGATCCTGACTGAGCGACGGACGGGAAAGCGATGACACAACCGCTGATCGGTGACATGCGCTCAGGATGATGGAGTCGCATGCAAAGAGAGTAAACATTAAGGATACACACAGCCTCACCTTTCAGCACACGTTGATGACACAATCAGAGAAGTCACAAGCTCTATATCCTTCAGACCTCCTGATTAAGTCAAGGTGGATCAAACCCAAACATGTCTAATCCTCAAACAGAAACAGAGTCAGCTCAAGCTGCCACACTAGAATTAACCCTGGTGTCGCCCTGCGAGACAAAACTGACCCGTTTTAAAGGTTGAAAATGCGGGAAATAAATAAATTTTCACAGTGAAACTTCTGATGTCCACATTTTCAACATTTCTGGGAAATTTTGGAACATTTTTTGGTGGAAAAAAAGAAATATTAAAAAATGTTTCTTTAAGAACATTCACAAAAAAATCAACCAAAAGAAAATAAGAAAATATTAAGAGGTTTCCCTTAAGAAAATATATAAGTTTTACTGATATATATGCAATCACTTTAGATATTTTGAGGATTTTTACTCATTTTTTGAAAATATTTACAAGAATTTTCTTTCCAAATTTGGGGAATTTTTTAAAATAAAAATGTTATGGGAAACTTCTAAAGAATTATTGGAGTTTTCTTCCTGAAGGTTTTGCAAATTTTCAGAAATTTGAGGAATTTTTTGCAGATTTTTAGTTTTTTTTCAGACAAGGAAACAATATTTCTTGGTGCCTGTAAATGAGGATAACAGGAGGGTTAAAACATCTCAGATTAGAAGATTACATGAAAACAAAAAATCTATTTTTGAGTAAAAAAAAAAAAAGTTTGTTTTTTAGCATATCTGGCTTTTTTAACGCACCTAAGCTTGACAATCTTGGTAAAATATAGCTTAAAATAAGCTTTCCCAGCTAATTTTAACATCCCAATAGTCTATATATCACATCTTATTTCAAGAAATCTCACCAAGCCATTTTTCACTTGTTCTATTCTAGATTTTTTTCACTTATTTCAAGATAAAGGTTCCTTAAAATAAGTTTTTTTTCTTGTTGTGAGAGGAGCATTTCTTCCTGTTTAAGTCCTGCTGGATGAAACCAAAACATGTCTAATCCTCACACAGAAACAGAGCGAGCTCCAGCTGCACACACCAGGATTAATGCAGCGAGGCTGGGAGACTTGGAAGAATTTCACTTTGCGGTATGAAGCACCCGGAACTCTCGTCTTTGCTTTGAAACTAAAATAATATTGTTGGCAGAGGTTTTGTTAAAACTCAGAGGTGTAATGTAAACATTCCTGTTTGAAACGGACATCTGACACCTGTGACCAGGTGAAGCTCTCTTGTTCTACACGCGGATGTGGCAGCGACGTCGAGAGAAAACAGAGGAGCGGCCCCAGTTCCACTGTTAGTCTTTCTGCGGTCTGTCAGAGTCGTGGCCCCCGAGGCTACGTTCTGGGCAAAGACTTCACCGCCGTCTGCTGAATACAGACAAGACGAGCAGTCAAGCGCTACCGAGGAAGGTCTGAAGGGCACTGCCATTTGTCTTGGCTTATTTAGCAATCAGGGAGACAAGATGAGAACGTGGCTTTGAGAGGCTGGTGATGAAAAAGAGGAGAAGTCACATCTGAGGCCGACTTACTGCAGAGCAGCCGGGACACGTAGGCAGCCAGAGAGCAGAACAGAGCAGACCGGAGTTTACATCTTTGGATGCAACACCTTTTTGGCTAATAGGGAACATTGTCTTATTTTCCACAAGCCATCACTAATCAGAACGAGGGCTGGGACTTCAATGTGTTCATTTTGTTTGGGGTCAACCGGACAATTCCATGTTTTCCATGAAAACTCACCCTTTTATCCATGTGCTAACACAACTGCACAAGGGTTTTCTAACCATCAATGAGCCTTCCAGCACCATTAGCTAACACAATGTAGCATTAGAACACAGGAGCGATGGATGCCGGAAATGTTCCTCTGTACCCCTATGGAGATATTCCATGAAACATTCCAGCTACACTGCAAAAACTCCAAAGTCTTACCAAGTCTATTTGTCTTATTTTTAGTCAGAATGTCTCATCCCACTTGCTTTAAGACAAATTCACTTAAGTGACATTTCAGCAGATGGAGGGGCATCTTAAATATCTTGTTAAGTCAAACAATCTTGAAATGATCTTCTTTTGAGGTGAATCTTACAAGAAACTCCAAATAAGTTTAACCCTCATGTCGTCCCGAGAGTCAAATTGACCCGTTTTAAAGTTTGAAAATGTGGGAAAAAAATCGGTTTTCATAGGGAAATGTCTGATGTTCACATTTTTGAACATTTTTTTGGTGGAAAAAAGAAATTTTAAAAATGCTTCTTAAGAACATTCACACAAAAAATCAACCAAAATCCAGCGAATTTCGCTGGATTTTGGTTGATTTTTTTGTGTGAATGCTCTTAAAGAAAATAGAAGTTTTACTGATATATATGTAATCACTTTAGACATTTTCAGGATTTTTTTGGAAGATTTTTACTCATTTTTTTGAAAATATTTACAAGAACCTTCTTGCCAAATTTGGGGGATTTTTTTAAATGAAACTTTTAAGGGAAACTTATGGAATTATTGGAATTTTCTTCCTGAAGTTTTTGCAAATTTCCAGAAATTTAGGGATTTTTTTTGCTGATTTTTTGGATTTTTTTCAGACAAGGAAACAATATTTTTTGGTACCCGTAAATGAGGACAACAGGAAGGTTTAAATATCTCAAATTAGGAGGCTACATGAAAGTGAAAATCTATTTTTGAGTGGAAAACTGCTATTTTTTTAGCATATCTGGCTTATTTTAAGACACCTAAGCTCGACAGTCCTGGTAAAATAGAGCGTGAAATAAATTTTCCCAACTTATTTTGAGATCTCAATATTCTAAATATCACATCTTATTTCAAGAAATCTTCCCAAGCCATTTTTCACTTGTTCTACTGGCGGATTTTTTTCACTTATTTCAAGGTAAAAGTTCCTTGAAATAAGTTTTTTGCTCTTGTTTTGAGAGGGGCATTTTTTCCAGTGTAGAACAGTCATTCACCACATGTCTAGACTGTGTTTCTGATTAATTTAATGTTATCTTTTCTTTCAAAAATAGGGACAAAACAAGCGACCGCAAACCTCTGAACGACTGTAAATACAGACGACAGATGCACAATAACATCAGCACTGAACAAAAATATATATTTATCATGGAATATCAATAAAAATGAACACTCACAGACAGATACTGTCTGCAAAGCTGTGATATTGTCTGAAAAATGTAAGCTGAATTCGTGAATGTGAATTGCAAATCACAATAAGAGTAGCAATAATAACATGCTAATTCCACTGCAGGAGATGCTTGATGTTCTCTGCAGCGCCGGCCGCTGGCATAAACACTCTATGCCGTTGTTTATAGCCACATCCACTAGAGGGGGCCACACCACAATAAGTGTGTGATTCGCATTTTGTCCCTGTCGAGGATACATTTTTTAAAAAAATAAATATTTGCTGTTAATCATCTGCATGTGTGTTTTAACCCAATTACAAGCTGTGCACGTGATTTGGCAGTTGCCCTGTGCATGTTTTGGGGCCACAAAAAAAATCTTGCTTAGGGCCACCAAAGTCCTAGGGCCGGCCCTGGTTCTCTGCAATTGGGTGGAAAAAACACGTGCATGTATGGGTGTTTGGACAAAAGGGGTTGAAATATACGGACACATTTAATCTTGGCACAATATTAACAAAATGTTGCATTTGCATGGCGCCTTTCGAAAGTCACAAGGAGGCTTTGCACCAATGGAAAGCACAACATTAGCATTAGCTGATTCCTCGGCGAACAGGCGAGTTTGGAGAGTTTTTCCAAAGTCATGATAGAAGCAGCAGATTTTTTTTCAGAAGAGATTTTCTAAAAGGCCAAACAAAGGCCTGACAGGTGTGGGGATGGTGAGTAGAGTCATTTTGGAGAGCTGGAAAGTCCAAGATGGGATTTAGCGATGGAAAAGATCTGATAGGTACTGGAGGCAAGGGGGTTGATAAAAATCCAATACCGTGCATCCCCAGTTTAGACAAAGCCATTAAATGACATGAATCTGGCTTCAAGGTCCGTATTGTTGTAGTTCTGGAGGTTTAAATTCAGCACATCGTCTTAATGAGCAGGTAGAGCGTGCACAGTTCCCGTGAAGCTACATCTGTCCAGATTCAGAATAAAAAATAGCCCTAAATCACAGTTTATATTCAATTATTACTTCATTTTGTGAAGAATACGGAACAGTTGCACACTGTACCTCAAAGTCACATCTCAATTAGGTCAATTAGCTTACTTTTTATAACAGCAAATGGATAGAATTTCTCTAATTAAACAGCAAAGGTGTTGGGATCTTTCATACAAATACAACCTCCCTTCTTTTATTTATTCTAATTGAACATTTTCATGTTGCCAGCTTAAAATAAAACAACAAAACCTCCACATATTTTAAACAGACCGGCACGTGGAGCTACGAAATAAAGCTCTTCACATAAAGAGAAACACATGCGGAAAAAAAATAAATGTTCCCACAACAAATATGTGAATTTCAGAGGTCACCTTATACCCAGCTGTTTGCAACATACGGCCGCCAAAAACAACTTGTTCCTCAAATACTGCCGCGGCTAAACCAAATATTTACAGCCACCGAAAGAACAGGGCACACTTCCAACGTTTGCGGTGCGAGCCGTCGCTGCGCACACTTTCACTGCAGAGGCAAATCGAGGCCGTATGTTTGTAATTTGCCCTTTTCCTAATGCTGCCATTGGAGTAAAATAACATCCGAGAGCTGCAATCAGATTGAACGGCGCAATACTCGGGCTAATTAAGTCATATTTCAAGTTCAATAACAATCACGTTGGCCAGATAAAGGCCAGAGCGGGAGAGAGAGGCAAGTGTGTGGGGTAACAGTCTGGAGGCTTTTGTGATGCTCAGCCCATTGTTGAGCGTGAAAAGGAGTCTGAACAGAGGGATGCTTTGGAGTGGTTCTGATAGCTGTGGCGGAATCAGAACACTGAGCTTGTAAATGAGTATCTAAAGTATCAGGACACACTGCAAAAACTCCAAATCTTACCAAGTATATTTGTCTTATTTTTAGTCAAAATGTCTCATCCCACTTGATTTAAGATACATTCACTTAACAAGAGACATTCTAGCAACATGGAGGGACTTGATTTAAGACAACGCATCTTAAATATCTTGTTAAGTCAAACAATCTTGAAAATATCTTGTTTAACCCTTGTGTTGTCCTGCGAGTCAAATTGATCCGAAATATTTTCACAGTGAACACTTTTACATTTTTAGCATTTTTTGGGAAATTTTTGAACATTTCTTGATGGAAAAAAGAAACGTTAAATAAAATGTTTCTTTAAGAACGTTTGGGGAAAAAAATCAACCAAAATCCAGCGAAATTTGCTGGATTTTGGTTGATTTTTTCCCCCAAATGTTCTTAAAGAAAATATTAAAGTTTTACTGATATATGTGCAATCACTTTAGATATTGTTAGGATGTTTTTTTTTGAAGATTTTTATTTATTTTTTGAAAATATTTGCAATTTTATTTATGTATTTATTAAATTTTTATTTCTTGCCAAATTTGGGGATTTTTTTTTTTAAATAAAAGAGAAACTTTTCAGGAATTTTCTTCCTGAAGATTTTGCAAATTTTTATATCTTTGGGGAATTTTTTGCAGAATTTTAGGATTTTTTCAGACGAGGCAAAAATATTTTTTGGTGCCGTAAATGAAGACAACAGGAGGGTTAAGACACCTAAGCTTGATAATCCTGGTAAAATAGAGCTGATTTTAAGATCTCAATATTCTAAATATCACATCTTATTTCAAGAAATCTTCCCAAGCCATTTTTCACTTGTTCTATTGGCTGATTTTTTCACCTATTTCAAGGTTAAAGTTCCTTGCAATCAGTAATTTTCTTCTTGTTTTGAGAGGGGCATTTTTTCCAGTGCACTTTTCATCAGCATGCTCAAGTCCATAAAAAACACAGTATGCCATCATTCACATTTCAATTCAGAGGCTATGACTGGTGCATTTTTATCAATAAATATATAACCTACGGCACAACAAAGCTCAGCATTTACAGAGCAGCTGCCACACACTAAGATCCCATGAAGTCCACAAAAGAAGACTTTACTGTCTGTGATATGAAAGCTGCAGACTTTCTCACAGCGTAAGAAATATAAAGTGGACATCCTAATCATAAACTGCTACGGAATCGCCCAGTTCATATTGATTTCTTTTGTTATTGCCAAAAACAAGCAACCCACAATGACAGTGAAGAATAAAAAGAAGGCAGAGAGGAAACAGTCCAACTACAAACAGAGAAAAAAACAGGAAACTGAGCAGTATAGAGCAAAGATTTCCTTCCAAACTTCACATAAACACAATCTGTCACACAGCTAGCAGTGTCAGCTTCTACATATTTGCCGCAGAGAGACAGCAGAAGCTCGATGCGTGTTACAAATTGAACTAAGACGACTGCACGTTACTGGGTAAATCCTGCCGTAGGTGAACTGGATTTCAGCTAACTGCTACCCAGCTGACACGTTCCTGTATGTACCTCTGCTGCTCTATGTGTGTCCTTCATCCTGCCCTTCCCTTCCCGACTCTCCACCGCCAGCATCGCCGTGTGAACATCTCTTCCATTACTGCCCTTGACACTGCGGCCGATTGGATTCTTATCTGCCATCTGTAGGCCAACGCTCGGCCCGCGCTATCTCTCGTCACAGCCTAATTGAATCTCAAGTGTTGGAAGTGTGGTGATACACTGACCACACCGTGTCACTGCCAATAGATAAGGATTGCTGTTGGAGGATTGGACCGCCACAAATCACGACGGGGACACCTTGATAAAGGGGGCGACAAGCGCTTTCGGTTGCCGCGGCGTCTGCGGGACTTTGCTTAGATTGAGAAATAATGGATACCCTCCATTACCGAGAAGGTTGTGTTCACATCCAATAATCCAATATCCCATAATCCTGCCGTGCTTGGTGGGGTAATTTGTTGAAACTTAACCAGGAGAAAGTAGGGCAGGGTGCTGCTCTTCCCCATCGATTTCTACATAAAGCCTTTCTACAGGAGGGACACGTCTCATATTTTGTTTCCTTTATAACTACAAAATGCATTATGCAGCTGGCCCAACATGAACCTAAACAGAGAAATAAAACAGTGCCGAGTCTCCTCTGAACACAAACTAATCACAGTTTGTTGATGCTCCAGAAAGGCTCTGGGGTTTAGGAGCGGTGATCAAACACAAGCCTCATTATCTCCTCTGTTTAAGCGATAATTTCTCCTGTAAAGCAGGTAACGTTTCAATTTGAAAATCCAGGTCGCAGTCTAGCAGTGTATGGAACCTTAAAGAGCCCATATTACGCACTAATTGCTTCTTCTAATTTCATGTTTGGGGTTTACTAGAATATGTTGGCACACTTTAATGTTCAAAAAAACATCTTTTTTCTCATCGCTGTAACACCTCTTCTCTCCGTTTTAGCTCCTGTCTCTTTAAAAACCCTGAATGAACAGCCCCGATTGGTCAGCTGGCCTGACAAAAGCGAGGAAATGTTGGATACGTACGAAGAGGGCAGAAAGAGACAAACCAAGAAGAAGAAGATCTAGCAGGAAAACAATGGTGGACCACGAGGAAGCTGCTCATCCTTGTGTTTAAGGCCAAACTATAAAAATGAGTTACACGATGATGTCGATAAGTAACGGAAGATAAACCTGGACTTTAATCAAGGTGTTTCAGGCAGATTACGAGCACAGATTTACTCATTTTGTTGTGGACTTTTACATGTATAGAACACCTATAAAACACTAAAAGAAAGGGAAAACCCCTAGCTTTTTTTATTGTTTTAAACACAAGAAGATCTCCTACCTTAAGAGGCCAAATCCCTTCTTCTTGGTTTTCTTCTCCGGGTCGTCCACAGAGTCTTCCGGTTTCTTCTTCCCTTTGCTCTTCTTGTCTTTTTTCTTCGGCTTGGTTTTCTTCTTCTTCTTTCCGTCCTCGTCCAGTCCCTGGCGAGAGGAGCTGCTGGCGGGTGTTTCGTGGCCGGAGCTGTGCTCTGACAGGTCGTCGTCTGAGGAGGGTTTACGTGGATAAACATGACGGTGTGAGGGCAGACACAGCTGGAATACGCACTCATAAATGCCACATTTTTGACCCTATCGTGAATCTTTTCCTAAAGATCCAATATGCTAAGCAGGGGTGTCAAACTCATTTATCTTTTTACAAAACATCATGAACAACCTGAAAATTCTTAAGAAAAATATATTCAATTTCAACAACATTCTGCCTCAGTAGCTTACAGATCATCAAGTGTCTCCAAAGAAATAAAACATTTAGTCACAGAAATCTGGAACTGAATGATGTCGGATTTTACTTTATGATCAAAATGGCAAAAGTCAGACCAAAAAACAGAGAAAAAAACAACAAAAACAAGACAAAATCTTACAAACATGAGACACCGAATGACAAACACGAGAAAGAAAATGAGAAAAAATGAAACAACACAAAACAAAAAAAGAGAGGAAAAATTTGACAAAAAGTGGACAACACAAGTGAGACAACAAAACACAAAACGACAAAAATGTGACAAAAAAATGCACGAGACAAAAAGGACACACAATGAGCAAAAATGAGAAACAAAACAACAAAATCAAGAAACAAACAACAAATGTCAGACAAAAAAACAGAGAAAAAACAACAAAAACAAGACAAAATCTTATAAAAATGAGACACCGAATGACAAACACGAGAAAGAAAATGAGAAAAAAATGAAACAACACAAAACAAAACAAAAGAGAGAAAAAAACTGACAAAAAAATGGACAACACAAGTGAGACAACAAAACACAAAACGACAAAAACAACAGACAAAACGGTGTAGGAAACAAAACACAAAATGACAAAAATGTGACAAAAAAATGCACGAGACAAAAAGGACACACAATGAGCAAAAATGAGAAACAAAACAACAAAATCAAGAAACAAACAACAAATGTCAGACAAAAAAACAGAGAAAAAACAACAAAAACAAGACAAAATCTTACAAAAATGAGACACCGAATGACAAACACGAGAAAGAAAATGAGAAAAAATGAAACAACACAAAACAAAACAAAAGAGAGAAAAAAATTGACAAAAAAATGGACAACACAAGTGAGACAACAAAACACAAAATGACAAAAACAACAGACAAAACAGCATAGGAAACAAAACACAAAATGACAAAAATGTGACAAAAAACACAAGCGAGCAAAAATGAGAAACAAAACAACAAAATCAAAAACAAACAACAAATGTCAGACAATAAAAAGACAAAAACAACAAAAACAAGACAAAATCTTACAAAAATGAGACACCGAATGACAAAAAAGAGAAAGAAAATGACAAAAAATGGACAACACAAGTGAGACAACAAAACACAAAACGAGAAAAACAACAGACAAAACAGAGAATAAAGTAAAACACAAAATGACAAAAATGTGACAAAAAACACGAGCGAGACAAAAAGGACACACAATGAGCAAAAATGAGAAACAAAACAACAAAATCAAGAAAGAAATAAATGTCCGACAAAAAAAAGACAAAAACAAGACAAAATATTACAAAAATGAGTCACAAAATATCAAAAGAACAATCTAGTATTTCACTTTATGATCAAAGCAACTTGTCATGGTCTAGAAATTATTTTAAATTTATACTTTTATAACTCTACAATCTGCAGTTAATGTCTTCTTGTATTTTTTACACTTTCATCGTCCGGATTGGACCCTCTGCAGGGCCGCTTTTGGCCCACGGGCCGCATGTTTGACACCTCTGGTTTAAAGTATCAAAAAAAAAAAAGATGAGGAGTTGTTAAAGTCTAAAATTAACACTAAAATTAAAATGCGGAATTATCATTCCGTACAAAATAAAAAAGTGAAAGTTTGAATTTTTCCCGACGCACGCTTTCCATCTCCAAACATCATTATCTCACATGCACATCACACACATTCAGCCTCCCACATGTGTGTGTGGTGACGAGGCGGAGCATTAAAAATATGCTGCTGTAAGATATAAAGTTGTTCTTTCCAAATTGCTGAGTGGATAAAATCATTTCATTAAGGTACTTAGGCTAAGCGCTGTCCCTTGGCAGGCCTCGGGCTCCTCCTGAGTGCCAGTGTGTTATAAAGCCTAAGGGATGTACGTTGGCAGCGCAGTCTCTCATTTTAAATGGATGCAACGTCGAGAAGAGAAACCTTATATTACAGCAACGGTCGTGCATTAAAAAGCAGCATTCCTTACAGTGGACAGTTTTGTTGTGTGTGCCTCTTCTTGTAGTTCAAAACCTCTTCTAAATCTGCACCTGCTTATTTATGTGTGTAAAAATGCCACTGAGGAGTCCTACCGTCTTCAGAAGGTCCGTCGTAGGACTTGTCGATGGCGATGCGGAAACTCTGGTTGCATCCGCGCCCCCGGACCATGTGTGGTCGCGGGCGGTGGAAGGGCACCTGAGCTTGAATGTGACTCTGCTTGACCTCCGACATGGCCGTCTGGAGGCTCTCCAGGGAGCTGGACTTCCAGAGGCCCAGGGTTGGGCCTAAAGCTCGTCCAGCTGAAGGCTCTGTGGGACCGAAGAAGCAAGAAACAGTGAGTGAGCATGTGAGAGAGGAAAGGTCTGGTACTATACTTCATTTTCATGCTCATTTTTGTACCACTTTGGAGCCAAATTTATGTCCAGTTGAAGGTAAACCAGCTTCCCAGGTTGATAGGGATATTGGATATTGGCTTTTTTGCCAACAACCGATATGTCGATACTACTTCAACTTAAGTTATGAAAAAAATGCCATATTTAGGCCATTTTTTTATTGTCTCAAACAACAGTTCACACTCTCCTTTCCTCTATGAGTCTGGTAAATGCCAGGTAAATCCAGGCACTATTTTATTGGTTTTCATGATAGGCAAAAAACCCTGATAACAACACTGACCGATATTTCACTTTCATGCTCATTTTGAACCACCGTCTTTTTGAAGCCAATTTTACATCCAGCCAGCTAGTAAAGTAACTTCCCTTGTGATTAGGGATGTCCGATATTGTTTGTTTGCCAATAACCAATATGCCGATATTGTCCAACTCTCAATTTCCAGTTCCGATATCAACCGATACCAATGTATGTGGGCAACATCACATATCTCCTGTCGTGGAATTAACACATCGTGCCTGATTTTATTGTGATGCCCCATTGGATACATTCTCAATGCAACAAGTCTTTCAAATTTAAACATTGTCTGTGCAAAATAAGAAAACTACTTCAACTTAAGTTATGGAAAAAATGCCATATTTATGCCCTTCTTTTTTTAATTGTCTCAAACAACAGTTCACACTCACCCACCCTCTATGAGTCTGGTAAATGCCGGACAAATCCAGGCATTATTTTATCGGTTTTCGTGACAGGCAAAAAACCTGAGAACGATATTGACCGATACTACATTTTTATGCCAATATCAGCGGGCTGATATTATTGGACATCCCTACTTGTGGTGCATGTTGACTGCAAGTAATGGTTTGATCCAGACACATAAAGCTATATTCAGCCAGTCTATGAACCAGAGTCTGATTCTGAATGGGGAGTGGAAAAATGAATGGCAGCGTTTGGCTACATAAAGACGTTCTTAGCAAGACTTTCTGAAGCTGGGCAGGCCGCCTCAAAACTGCTTTTAGAAGCAGAACTTTAAAGTTTCAAATAACTCAAAAGACAGATGAGATAGGCATTAGTAGTTTTACAGCACATGGGGGAACCCGACCATCACTCTGATCCTTCCAAAAGCTCATTTTCTTGTTTTCCAAAACTCCAGAACATAAAACAGAGGAGAAGAGGGACAGAGGGGGGGAAAAAGAAGCCCAGCTGATGAATGAGCGAGGGAGTTGTGCTCCAAAGTGGATATGCAGCCACTGATAAAAGCAGACAGAATGACTTTATGGAGATCATAAGCTTTTAGCAAAATTCTGCCCTCTGCTTACTAAATATTAAATTTGTACACATCTCCTGCAGTAATGCGTCCTTATCTAAAGTGCATCTGCATTAAACTGTCGAAAATCTTAATGCTGCCCGCAATTCAATTTAGGTTGAATTCAGTTCATTTAAAAATTGCAAAAGGGGAAGCTGGGGCAACTGGGATTAGTTCATAGCTTCATGCTTTTATGTGCATTCCTGTCTGCTGTGTCTACTGGCAGCATTAACCCCGAGTGTACCGGCTGTAATTACTTTCTGGCAAATCTTTGAGACATATTCCAATCATGCTCAGCCCTCAGAAACGTCTCCTATATTTATACAACCCAAATCACGCCCTTATTGCAATATTTGGATCCACACCACCAACACAGCTTAGTCATTTTATTATGGGCGTTATTGCTTTTCTCATCTCGCTTGTGAGGCTCTTGAATGTAACAACCAGTTACCTTGAGGGACTTCTGTAAACAGCAGCATCTAAAAAACAATACTAATGACTGATGTGATGTTTTTTATCCCACTCAATGACATGACTAACCAAGAGCATTATTGTACCTACAAGTGCTTGGCTGTCATCCCTTGTCTTGTTTATTCTGCTTTGTTCAGCTTTTTTGCCACTGAATTGCTTTATACTGTACAAAGAAGCTGAATTTCATGTAATTCTTTCATCTTGTCAGCGTTTATACCTTGAAATCAACAAAAATCTGAAGCATTGAATGGCATAAATAGAAGTTATGAAGTCATAATGAACATTGTAGGACATCGAGGCAAATTATGTTTATTTAAGGCAGGAGTGAAGGTGGAAGAAAACTAAGGATAGAGGCCAATCTGATCTGGATTGTACCGGAATGGAACAAAGTGCGATCAGGAAGTTACAAGACTGCACCAATAAAAAGCAAAAACTGTCGGGTTTGGAACACTCCCTGTGAGCTCTGCATCCAGTCTGACTACAGGCTTTGGATTCACCTCATAAAACCCCATTAACAAACAATGATCCTGGTGCCTTGTTCAGTCTTGTAGGCTGCAGGTTCTGCTAATAAAATTAGCTATTTGGCCTCTGGGTCATAGCTGTAGAATCTTTTTCCACCAGTGATGAGGCTAGACTAGGGCTGGTCTGAATAGCAATTTCTTAGCTCCGGATATTTGGACCCAATTAATGACAAATATCCGAATATTTGGCTTGTCCGTCTCATGGAGATATACAATATTTAAATAAGACAGGTAGTGCAAAAGAGTGGCCACAGTTTTGTTTCCACCATCCAAGTGGACCAGATTGGACTCCACCAAATACTGCTCCATCTCTGGTGTGGCGCTTTGATCTTTCTCCTCAAGGTGTTCAACGTTGGAGTCCAACAGCATTAGCATTAGCATGGATATCTCTGTCTTCGGCATTTTGTCTTCTGTTTACAAACAGACGAAGTGAAGCGTGACGTCAGAGTGGGTCAACTGGCCAATCAAAAGCAACGCTGACCCCAGAGGTCACTGCAGTCCACAAGACGGAGAAATACCATTACTTCATGACAGTAAAGCAGCTACTCTGTGGCAGCGGGGGTAAAATCTGAGTATTCGGATCTCAAAATTAATATTCGGATACCCCCATGAACAAAGATTGAAGAAACTGTAAATGCACATCTGCAAATGGTCAAAATGGGACTTCTAGAAAGTTTTCCAAGTGTTGCAGGAGCACTGGGAGCAGTGTACTGCTGCACACACTACTCTGAAGTGGATAGCAGTTAACTTATAATCCCAATATAGTTTTTACTTTTTCTGCACCGTCTCAGAACTTCCTGTACATGAGAAAAATAGACATATTTAAACTTCCCTTCACATTTACAGAGACTACATTAAACCTACTGATATGTTAAGACCTGACATCTCAGAAGGTTTGGATATGAGCTTTTGTCTTTAATACAAATAGCTTTAAGGAATGAAGCTCCGAAATATAAAAATTCTGAAGAATGAAGCCATGAAGATGAAATGTAGAGAGAGAAGTAAAGAGAGCGTGAAAAAAATGGTTTGAATGATGAATGAGGTGGAGTGGTACATCGACAGGTTAGGAGCAGCACGCAAGAGAGACCGGGAATAAATGAACTGCCGTCATACTATACTCAGGTATGGCCTCCAACTTGAGAGAGGAAGGAAGAGGAGATGGAGGAGCGGGAACGCGATGAAGGCCACGGCTGATTCAGCAGGGGATTGGAGAGCAGAGGGAGGAGGCGCCAGGAAAAGGCTGGAGAAGGCAGGGGAGAGTTGAGGAGAAACAGAGCTGCAAGAAAGAAGAAACAGATGAGACAAAAGGAGGAAGGAGAGTAAATGTCATGCAGAATAAGCTGCTGTCAAAGGAGACTTGACATTCAGGCTGGAGGAGAAGGACAGGTGACCAAGGAGGGAGAAGAAAAAAAAACAGTTTCTACACAGAACAGCAGCGAACCCATCCCAGTTGTGTATCACAATGAAGCAGTGACAAGCACTCTTCAAAGAAGTTGCAGACAGATTCCAGGCAGCGTTTTCTCATTTTGAAACTTTTCTGTAGGGATGACTTTCCCGCATCATGGCACTCACTGCTTAAGACATATTTTTTGTCATTTCAGAGGCTTCAAAGCTCCAAAGTAGAGCGGGGAAAAAAAGGGGCAAGTGAAACTGAAGCGGAGATAGAGTCGAAGGAGGAGGAAAAGTAAGCGGAGCGTTGCTGCCTTTTAAGTCCTAAATTGACTTTCTGAGAGGAAGTGGGATTTATGGGGAATAAGGGGTTATAAATAGAGAGGGGGGAGCGCTCAGGAATAAAACGCTCAATTTGAGAGGCAGGATTTGTGTCACAAATGTAATTACGGCTGTCCAGCTCGCAGCCTGATAGAATTAAGCTCCTTGCCAATGCACTGCTGCTCTATACAGAGAAGCTGTGTGTGTCTGAGTGCGTGGGCGCATGTGTATTTACTACAAAATGTGAGAATTTTGTTCCAAGCGGGAAAAAAATAAAATAAAAAATGAAAGTCATGATACTGCCTGTGTGAGATAGCGGTGTGTGTCCTTGAAATATGAGCACAATTCACCTTTTTTTTTCTTTTGCTGGAGTGTGTTTGTGTGCGGAGCTGGCAGTGCACTCATTCCATGCATGTCAGGCGGTAGAGGCTGGAGGTAAATGAATAATGAGGGTTTAATAGGATGGATGAGCGGCAGAGAGGTGGCTATCATCGCCAGCTCGATCCAATGGAGGGTGAAATCAGCGTTTATCACATATCGCTGCCCGCTGTGCCAGCAGATGCTCTCACGGATCCATTCGCATCATGTCTGCCTGATTGCCACTGATTCAAGCTGGTGCACATATTTGACAAACAGCCTAACAGCCAAAAAGGCCGGGATGATGGGCGATGCCCTTCACAGCTGCAATGCTCCCTCCATCCAAGATCAAGCAAGAATGTCACGTTTTTTTACCCTCCGTTATGCTACTTTGATCTCATGTTGTTAGCAACTTTCAGAAGAAACTTTTCCTTCAGCTCTAATGTTAGATGATGGTTCAGCAATTCAAAGGCTTGGACATAAAACTCTCAGATAAATCATCAGGAAAAAAAGCTGCATAGCCGCGTTGTTTCGTAAAAGCTCTAAGGTGCAATAGTGTGTTTATCGAAAAGTTGGAAGAAAAGTACAACTCCAAGGTGCGTGTCGGGAGCAAACATCCAATTACAGGAAAGTCTGCTGGGTGAAGCTAAAGAGGCTTCATCAGCAGCTGATGCCTCATAATTTGCGTACTTACACTCCAGCAGCACTGGACAAAGCATCTCCCCAGCATTGTGTTTATTCTCATTAGAGTCCCAACAGCTCATTTCATTTTTTATCAGCAGGAACTGGGAAGACTCTGACAATTCATTTTATTTCATTTCAGCTCGGGTTTCCATTTCAGCAGCAAAAACAAACCAAACTGGTTGTTGCATCTGCAGCAAGTTAAACCTCTCAGTAGCTCCTCCATGCCCACTGCTGACTAATCTGTGAGAACCAGAGTTGTAGTAGTTTGTCTTAATGGCCACTTGGTTTACTTTGACTATAGCCGTCTTCCTGAAGCATTAGCCTATTTGCACAATTAAAGGCTGTGAATCAATCTATGCGCCTCAGTCTTTCTATTTTCTTCTGCAAGTTTGATGTCCTTGGGAAGTAGCTGATTTAGTTGCATGTTGCTAGAAGATGTGCAGAGAACCCTTGTCTTATTAGCCCACTGACTGATGTGTTAATATGAGGTATTGTGCTTTTGATTCTGACTTTCCACCAAAAAAACTGGACTCATGAGTCAAATTTTGGACCTCTAAAGGGACAACAACTTTAAGCAAGTTCATGAAGGATGGTGAAGTGATCAGTTTTGATACACTTACACAGAAAGATACAGTGTCAGAGGTCAACATGGACTTCCTGTTATTGTTTGGAAATTCATGTGGTGGCAAAACTAAAAAGAAGCCAATTTCAATTTTGTGGACCAACGTCTAGAAAGAAGTGTCGAAGCAACACAGATAGAAATCACCAATTCCAGTTAGGACTTTCAGCTTAAATTCAGAGTGAAGATGGGATACAGAGATTGGTTAATTGGGGCTTTAGTTTTGAGTCACAGTGACAGCTCAACAAATTCTATGGGTTCAATTGTGATTTAGATTGCAGACTTTGCTTCTTCTCGAAAAGCTCCTCAATCCAAGATGTTCCAGCATTTCCCAGTTGAATCAATGATAGTGTGAGAAGAAAACTTTTAGCAGCGGTTGACTGGGCTAACGATGTTTACGATAAAACAGTGCTTATTCAGCTTTGGATTAACGAGTGGCTTCTTGGAAATGTGACGCAAAAACAACTTCCTGAAAGGAAAAATGTTACTGAAAACAAAGAACCTGCCAATTACCAGTGTAAATGGTGCCACACTGAACACAAACAGTGGAAAGGATCCACCGACACACGAGCATCCTTTCAGAACCCCCACACCTGCATGCATACTGTAGGTACTAGCACACCTGTACATGCTAATATCCACCTGAATACACACAAACATCCTGGTGTGATGTGTATATTGTGAGTAGCGAGTGCTGTCGTGTCGGTGCTGAGCAGACAGCAGTGAAGTCTTTGCCTGGAACGTAGCCTCGGGGTCGTGCTGCTCTGACAGGCCCTGCAAGGACTAACGCTGCTTCATGATGCTGCTTTGTACTTTAAAAAGTGACACTTTAAAAGTGAGTGTCGCACACTTGGAACTGTGGCATACTGATATAACTAGCTGTAAACTTCTGTGTCATGGGGGTCAAATCAATATCAAAACATCTTTCTTTTTTTTATTTTGCTTGTATGGACACAGGAAGGAGTCTTTTTTGAGGTCATGACCAATAATTTGTAAATGCTTACAGTACAGACTTCGCAGCAGATTGCAGAGTGAGAAACTTAGTTAAGACATTAGCAGCAGATCCTTTAAGTCCGGTACATTATTGGGTGGAACTTCATGAAGTTTTTCAGGAAGCATTATCCTGCTGGGAGATGCCATCAGGGAATAATGCTGCCATGAAGGGGTTTACATGGTTGGCTTCCCTTCTCCCTATCTTGCTACCATCTTCTCCCAAAGTAAATAGCCCAGTACATGAACAACATGTTAAAAAAAAAAAAAAGTGATTATACCAGCACTAAAACCCTTTAAAGGGCACTCATTGAAATACCTCAATCCTAGATCGTTATTGGAAGACTTTTTACCGCCCGGGAAAACATCGTTTTCCGGGAGGTATTGTTTTGAGCTGCATGGTCTTGGTTGGTTGGTTGCTTGTTTGTCTGTAACACTTTGGTTTCCGTGCGATACCTCCATGAAATATTGCTGTAGCCTCACCATATTTGGCACACAGGTGTACCATAATAAGATACAGGTCAAGTTCGAATTTGGTGACCTTGACCTAATTCTCAAGGTCACAGGGGTCATCTTTGTAAATGTGGTTGCCGTGACCTTGCCGGGCGGTCCAAGTTTGGTAAAACTTCAAGTTTACTTTTGGGACTTTTTCAAAATTTTAAATTTTAATGTTGAAATTCAACGTCAATGAAGTTACCATATATGGTTCCTTATCCATTGGTGGTTAAAAAAAAAAAAAAACATGCCAAGAAATGTATATGTCATCACTTAGCACAACTACTCAACTGTAAAATGTGTGAATTTCGTCAACTAAACATGGTTAGTTTTGACGTTTCGACTGCAAATATGGAAGAGGACCGAGCCGCAAGTCCGTCTTTTTCCAACTTTGGAGAAAAGAGAAAGTTTGATACGTCCAGGCCTCTGCTGATTGGTCAAATGCCACCATGTAGTGTGATGTAACGCAGTGTGATCTTCGCCGATTGGCTGGGGGTGAAAACCACATGCTTCTCAACCCCCCCCCGAGAGGCAGAAGATACCAAATATGATCACTTGTCCAATGAAGGGTTAAGGTTTGAGCAACTTGTAGAAAGCAGCTCTTCTTTGGGAAGTCTTTTCTTAAACCTCGGGTGTCAATGTTGTCCCTTCTTAAACCACCTTTGTTAAATATGAACCACTGTATACCACCTGTCACTTTGGAGATGCTCTGACAGTCGTCTAGTCATCGCAGTTTTTCCCTTGTCAAAGTCGCTCACATCCAAACGCTGCTTTCCTGCTTCCAGCAAATCAACTTCAAGACGTGACTGTTCACTCGCTGCCTAATAAATCCCCCCCATAGACAAGTGCTGCTCTAATGAGATAATCAATGTTATTCACTTTAAATTATCTAATCTGCATGGTAGCTGACACACAATCATTAAGCTGGATCTTCCCTTATTGGTTGTAAAGCTGATGTTGCTGTTCTGGCACCAACGCAGAAGCAAGAAAACCCACATCCTTTAAAACATCCTAACAATTCTGACTAACACTTGCCTATCAGCTGGACTCCACTGTGCTCCACAGAAAGCAGCTTTGTAGTAGACTGGGAAAAGGTTGCCACGGTTACAAGAAAGCGCCCCCCCTCCATTAAAACTGCTGGGGGTGGCGGTGGTGGTTAAGTCTGTGTGTGACTGCCTGGTGGCGCCGAGTTGCCAAGGAGACATTTTAGTCAACAGTGCAGCTCCTGGACACGGTTCCTTAAACCTGCCACACGCTTACAGGAACACACATGTGACACGCAGATCCGCACACACTTTTCAATCTCGCACCCAATCTCAGGATCGGCCAATAAAACCCGAAGCCGTTGTTCTGGAGACCGGTAAAACAGGCCCTGACCTGCCCTCCTGCTATAAACACGCACGCTACATGCGGACACACATAAAGTCCACACAACTGTAAAAGAAAGCAGGATGTCGGTGTGGCCCCGCTCAATAAAGGCTAGTGAATTTAATCCAACGGAGGCATGAAGCGCAGAGTTACAAGGGATGGAAAGGTTTCAATAAAGGATAAAAGTTCTCAAATTACAATGGCTTTTCACAATCCCATCTCAATAAATGTTTATGCATGGGTTTAAGGTATTTAAACGGCACAAAGAAATGGACCGAGCACAGAAAAGTCTCTCATTAAACTACTGTAATCTTCATTGCTTGGATTAAATGCACTGAATATGGGGCTTTAAAGTCTTTAGTGGAGCAAACCTATGATGACATTTCAGGGAGCTGGAGTTTAAATAGCACCGTGGTATTTGGAGTACGTCTGATTTGAAAAATAATGCTTGAAAATGACACATTTCTTAACACAACATAGGATAAAAACTAAACCAGCGATGTGGTAGTCTGTTACTGAAGATATAAATCAAACCCAATGGGTCAAAAATATGTAATATCAGTTGTACAAACAGTCAGAACATAATCATAAATGATTCCACTGCTACATCCTTTTAAAAAAGGGTAAAGTTGTGGCACAATAATTACATTCCAATCTGACTTCAAACTAAATTACTTCATACAACTGTGTAGGCACTAAAAGCTAATTCATGTCATGGCCAATCAAAACTCTACTCCAATCACAGGCCTGGTCCATCATTAAGCTTCTCTCCATCACGAGCTGAATGCACTGGGCTCCATCAGAGGCAGAGGACGGAGCTGGACTGAGGCGTTGCTCTGGCAGTAATCGTGTTTAGCTGCTTGGATGTATGAGAGAACGGGACATATGGGCTGTTTGTGTTTAGCCTTCACCTAGATGAATGGCTTTAATAACTGGAGGGGACTTAAAAGGCCATTTCATAATTACTGCATACCTCTGCTGGATTACAGCAGGATGGCAGGGTATGGATGAGAGTTGGCGGGAATTGTGAAGAGCAGGACATTTGTAAATGCGTGGACGGTAAAAATGGCTTTGCAGTGACGGGGGGACTGCAGGGCGCATAAATTCAGAGGCATGCACAAGCACGCACCAGCTAAATGATATACTTGAGAAGTTTTTTATCTGCAAGGATAAAATTTGAAGCTAACGTAGAAGACACAGCAACTGACCTATTGACCCCCACGTTAAAACGCTCAACTTTACAGCAGATAGAAACATGTTTACTGCCTCAGACAAAGAACAGTTCTGGTCTGTAGAGTTAATTTTCTCGTTCATGACAGCTGATTTAATTGTCTTAAGTTTAATGTCACTTAAAATTGTGCCTAATTAGTCATTTGAGTGACGGGCGAGTCCCATCCACTCACACGCTGCTCATTTCTGGATTAGCCAGGAGTTCAGCTTTGATCATACTCCCTTGTGGATGCGTGTCATTGCTATAATGCTTTCTAGTCGCTTTGAGTCTTTACATATTCTGTACATACATACAACTGTGTTACTTTTTGTAACATAGTTGACAGGTATCATAGTTGACATTTTTTAAAGCCAGTCTTTTCTTCAGGAGGAAATGACATCATGTGGAGCAGGTCATGTGATCTGGAATTAACACACTTCCTGGAGAGGTGGCGCTGTGATGGGTAACTTAGTAATCTGTTATTTTCCACATAAAATTTTACCCAACTCATGCAGCTTTCCTAAACCTAACCACACGGTTTATCAGGCCAAAACTTAACGAAGCAACAAATGAAAAGCAAAACTGAACAAAACTTGAGTTGAAGAATAAAGGTCCCAACATGACATGCACCACTGGACTCCTGGATTAAAGCAGCATCCTCCCCTTCTATCACCTTACACAGACTTTGCTGCAACATCACAGTCTTTCCTTTCAACATTTCTTTCAACACGAATGCACTTTAGCTGTATGGGGATGTCATTTTTGAGAAAGCGGGCCTCCTAAATTAGTGGTCTTTGTCGCTAAGGATGAAACTCACCCATGGAAAACCTACCTGACGCATATGACCCAAGAATGGAGGGCAATTAGACCAGAAGCAAAATGCAGCTGACCCCAAAAGACCCAAAGAGAAAGGAGGAAACACTGGCAGCAGGCTGACGCTACTCCACTTAATGAGCTGCCACAGTTAAAAAGAGCCTCTTTTCACACCATTTTCCTCCATTTTTTAGTTCACACCTGGTTGCCAAGACATCTAATACTTTGTAAATGCTGGGTCAGTTTAGGAAACCTTACTAACAGCTTTAAAACTGAAGCCAGACTGCTCCAAAGAAGAAACATAAAAGACACAAGACAAGGGAAAAACCACATCATCGCCTATCCAAATAAGCAGAACTGATCTTTACAAGTCGAGCAATACCAGAATGATCAGCCATTTCAAACTGGTACAACGTGGTGACTTTCAACTCGAATCAACAACGCATTGGATGCAAAGAGGCGAGAGATGGAGGGGGAACGGAAGAGAGGGAGACGAAGCGAGGAAAGGCGAGACGCAGAGTTATGCAACGACCAAAACAAAGAGAGTGAAAACAAAGCCGGGGCTTCAGCGCTGGCGGGATGCTGGCAGCTTTTAAATTAAAATGTGCAGAGGAGAAACGACGGGGACTAATAGGCACGCAGGGTGATGGCACCGGTGGCACTGCTGCAGGGTTAGCTGCTAGCTAGTCAGCATTTCAAGTTCAGACAGCAACCGGCGAGTCGACACGCTTTCCTCAAATGATCACGAGAAAACACAGAAGTGAAGCAAAACCACAAGAAGCAGCAGATTCAGATGCAGCGTTGCTCAGTTCTTGTGTCTGTGTGCATACAGCGTGTTTGGATAAGCTCCCAGGTGTGATAAAAGAGGGTAGATATGGACAGGGGTGTCAAACTCGTCTCAGCCCAATTTCATCTTAAGTGGACCAGATCAGTAAAAACAGGAAAAAACACAACTCTAAACTTTTCCTTTGTTTTAGTGCAAAAAAAGTATGTTCTGAAAATGTTTGCATTTCAGGAATTATCTTTTAACAAAACATCATGAACAACCTGAAATTTCTGAAGAAAAATAATCTCAATTTCAACAACATCATGCCTCAGATTATCATTTACACATCACAGCTGACAGAGCGTCTACAAAGATGCACAACTTTGTCACAGGAATCTGAAATTGAATGATATAATATTTAAAATGAGACACAAAATGACAAAAATGAGAAACAAAATGACAACAAATTAAACGAAACTAAACAAAAAAGAGACAAGAAATTAAACAAAAAGTTACAAAGTTTTACAAAAATGGACAAAACCGAGAAACAAAATTACAAAAAAATAGACTAAAATGAGAAAAAAAAACACAAAATGACAAAAATAAGGCAAAAAACACAAGCGAGACAAAAAGGAAACACAAAAAGACAAAAACAAGAAAAAAAACTACAAAAACACGCAACAAATGACAAAAGTCAGACAAAAAAGCCAAAAAAACAAGACACAATATGACAAAAATTAGACACAAACCGACAAAAATGAGAAACAAAATGACAACAAATGAAACAAATGAGACGAAACAAAACATAAAAGAGACAAGAAATTAGACAAAAAGTTACAAAGTATCATAAAAATGGACAAAACTGAGAAACAAAATGACAAAAAAATGACAAAAGAGGGAGACAAAAAACCCCACAAAATGACAAAAAATAACCCTAAAAACACAACACAAAAAGACAAAAACAAGAAACAAAACTACAAAAACACGCAACAAATGACAAAAGTCAGACAAAAAAAGCCAAAAAAACAAGACACAATATGACAAAAATGAGACACAAACCAACAAAAATGAGAAGCAAAATGACAACAAATGAAACAAATGACACGAAACAAAACAAAATGAGACAAGAAATTAGACAAAAAGTTACAAAGTATCATAAAAATGGACAAAACTGAGAAACAACATGACATAAATTGACAAAAGTGAGACAAAAAAACCACAGAGTGACAAAAATAACACTAAAAACACAAGCAAGACAAAAAGGAAACACAAAAAGACAAAAACAAGAAAAAAAAACTACAAAAACACAGGAGACAAACGACAAAAGTCAGACAAAAAAAGCCAAAAAAGACACAATATGACAAAAATGAGACACAAAACGACAAAAGAACAAGCTAGTGTTTTCATTCATGATCAAAACAACTTGTCATTGTCTTGAAATTATCTTACATTTATAATTTTACACATTTAAAATTTGCAGTTAATATCTTCTCTATAGTTTTTACACTTTGAGGGACGGATTGGACCCTCTACAGCAGCGGCCCCCAACCTTTTTTGTGCCAGGGATCGGTTTAATGTCAGACAATGTTTTCACGGAGCGGCTTTTAAGGTGTGGCGGATAAATACAACAAAATAAAATGATACGACCGGCATAAAAACTGGTATTTTCTAAACATAATAATTAACGTGAATCCACTGTGTATGCAACTTTATTAGCAGCCTCCTTGTGACATCGCGCCAACATCATATCTGTTAACTCGTCGACCTGGAGTGTACCACGGTGATGTATTAATCCTCTCCAACAACTGTGTCTCAATGTCCTCTGCTATTTCCCCAATGCGCCGAGTAATGGTGCTAGCCGAAAGAGGCACCTGTGGTGTCTTTTTAACCGCAGCCTCTCCTAGAATTGCACGGCAAATGTCTTTAGTAGCAGGAAGGATCAATTCTTCACCAATAGTGAATGGCTTCTTAGCCTTAGCAGTACGGTTAGCCACCAAGAACGATGCTATCAACGTGCTCGACTTTGTTGATGTGGTGGTCCTCAGTAATTGCTTCTGTCCTTCTTGTTCACGTTTTCTTCTTTCAAAATGCTCCAAAGGCTCGTCTTTTAATGCAGAATGCTTGGTCTTCAAGTGGCGAAACAGTTTTGAAGGCTTCACTGCCTCATTAGAGAGCCGGTCGCCGCATATTATGCAGAGCGGGGTCGGTGCGTGAGAACAACCTGTTGCAATCAATCCATATTTCAAGTAGGATTCCTGGTGTTGTCTGTTAAAAGCAGCTCTGCTTTTCTTTGAAGTCGTAGGCTGTTCTTCTGTGTCCTCACTGGCTCTTTTACCCTGCGCAAAGAAACTTTCCAAAGACCTTTGTTTTTTGTTCATTTTGCTAGCTTAGCCCTAACCCCTTTCACCCTTTGCGCTTCAGTGTCACGCCCGCGGTACACTTTGAGATGCACTAAAGTATTTCGCTTAATTGACCGACACTGCAAACACGATTATACAAACACTATATGCCGATGGAAAGCTTAGATTCTCCTGAATCCGCCGGTATAAACCACTTTCAGATGCGATTACCACAGCGGGTGAGAAAAACACATTTGTCTGACAAACAACGAATATCCATCCATCCGTTCTCTATACACGGCTTCAACGCACACAGCGCGACTCGCATTTCCGGGTTCATTATTACACACAGATGAAAATATTCCACAAAAAACGGCCATAATCCAACCTTGGACATCCAGACGAAACAAGCCAGTAAACTATTTTGTCCAAAACATGTCTTGAAGTCGGTATATACTCCACGAATGAGTCGTTTTCAAGGAAATGCACCTCACAATGCGCGTCCAATATTCCCTGTATCTCTCGTCATATTTTTATTTACAAATAGAATATTAGCGATTTTTTGTACTGAAAATGGCTGGAATTGACTGAAGCTTAAAGGTTAAGAAGGTAGCAGATGTAGGTAAGACATGAGACCGAGGCAAGCATCTTGACATGCCTCAAGAGTGAGTCACAGACAGATGTGGCGGAGAGGATTAATTTTAATTTAAAAAAAATAAAACATGGTTCAGAATCACAAAATAAATAATACGGAAATAATGTAAGTTATGCATTCTTTCTGTGTGGCCCACGGTACCGGTCCGCGGACTGGGGGTTGGGGACCACTGCTCTAGAGGACTGGTTTTGGCCCACGGGCCCCATGTTTGACACCCCTGGCCAGGGGAGAGAAATGGAGGGATGGATGAAGGGATATCTGTCCACTACTCCCCTGGCTGTCCACAGAGTGTTCACATACACAAATTTAGTCTTACAAAACACAGTGGGAGATGCTGGCCGGCTCTGACTCGCTACAAGAAACTCCACGACTGGAGCTTGTTCACCATAATCACATAAGGCTGGAACAGATACAGCAGCAGCTGAGTGGGGAGAAAGGGGAAAGAGAGAGAGAGCCAGAGAAAAAGTGAAGATTACAGAGCTGGAGTTACTAAAAAAGGATCAGCCTGTTGAGAGAAAGAGAATCAAAGTGCTCATAAAGAGAGAATTGGATGTCGGAGAGAAAGAGGAGAAAGAGGAATGAAGTTTGGGGATTGAGAGGATGCTAAAAATGGGGATGAGCCTGGCGACAAAGAGCGGGAGAATAATCAAGAGAGAAGCGGCTGGGAAGAAGCACGAGGATGAAAGCGAGGAGAGGAATGAAACTCAAAGCTCTATTTAAGATGGAGATGGAAGGAAAAAGAGAGGGAGAGCAGGACAGCTTGAATAAGTGAGAGAGAGAAAGATGGAGCGAGAGGAGTGAAGCGCACCTCAGAGCGGCTTCAGCCAGAGAGGAAAAAAAGGGTTTTAGCCAGATTAAAGAAGCCGGGCAGGCCTCTTAAGACCATCCGCCTAATGAAATATGTCAAAGCCCATAAAGAAACACTGAGGCCACTTAGGAGGGGAGGGAGCAGGAAGCTGGGCAAATACACCGCATCAGCAAAAATGAAAAACACGCAAAAGCCCCGTCAATATGCATTAGCTGAGACGTCAGCTGTGGAGGAGATGAAAAAGGAAAAACAAGAAGAAAGGAACGCTGCGGCGAAGAAAGGGATCGCTTTATTTATCTTGGGATGCCAGGAAAATCATAGCAGGAGAGGAGGAGGAGGGCGGAGGTGGAGCCACTTGTGGGAATGCTGAGTGTGGGGGATTTGAGGTCAGCGGCGGACATCTGTATTCCACCGGCAGCAGGACTGAGCCGGCTGCTGCAGGTGAATTTAGGAGATCAGCGGTAAGGAAAAGAGGCAGAGAGGAAGCTATGCCTGTCGTCCAACATCACAGCTGAAACGCCGGTCGAGTTTCTTCGCTTGCGTTGTCATATTACAAGACAGCGGGTGTTCTAAATGAGATATCTACACAGCTGCTATTAAAAAAACCCCACTTCTGCTAGAAACGGTCAACTGAGCATGGAAACTCTGTGAGCAACGTTTGATTTATATTCATGCTGAAGCCACAGAGAACAGAGTTTTCCAGCATGGGCAGCTAGAGAAGTTCATCTGACTCGGAGGAAATTCGTTCTATCTGCTCGTATCGCGGCACAAAGTGTTCCTACACAACTTGGAGCTCATGCGTAAAAGCTCTCATAACTTTGCGAGTGATTTATCTGTGGTGTTGTCAGTCATCCCTGATTAAACTTCTGTTTTTTTCACACCCTTACTGCAACCTTTATCTCAAAAGATCAACACTATATTCAGATTAAAAAGCAATCTTGTGGTGTAGGACACAATATTATTTCTAATGTTGTTCCATAAATGAAAAGGCAGGCACATACAAGATATACCTAGAGTTAAGGGAGTCTTTTCCCCCATTTTAGCACCAATATTGGTCTAAAACAATCACAGAAGCTGGGTTGCCATTACCCTTAGATATGTGTAAAATGTAAATGGCGCAATAAAAACTGGTAATGGAAACACTTGAATTTCGAAAAAGGACTAAAATATCGCTATAAAGTTTTTACACTCTCATGAGGTGGTTTTTTAGACGTTTTAATATTGAAAAATATCGCAAAAGCGCAATATAAACACTTTTTCCGCAATTATACGTCACCGGACGTGACGTACCTGGTCACATGACCAGTTCTCTCGGAGTAAACATGGCGCGGTACGTGTGGACAGAAGAGGAGACCGAGACTTTTCTTGCCATTATTCTTGAGAAAAACATCGCTGCCATACTAGACAGCAAACAGCAGAGGAATTCAGAGTGTTAGAAGGAGATAGAAACAGGTTTTGGGCATCCATCTTCCTGCAGTGAAATCTTGCAGGATGATATTTTACGAGAGTTACGATGCTTCTGCCCAGAACAACCTTCAATGGAAACACGTTCAAAGCGCAAATATACTTTGTCGAAATTTTTAGAAATATCGCTTTTATTTTGCGAAAAACTGTAATGGAAACCCAACTAGAGAGAGAGTAAGATTTTCCTGCAGAAACTACAAAACATTTTTCATGTATGTTAAGCTTTTGGATCAAACTGTCCATCGATATACACCCCCTGTCAAAAGTTTTGAGACACTTTCTCATTCAAATCAATAAGAACCCGTCTCAAAACGTTTGACAGGGGGTGTAAAGCTCCATGGTGATGATTACAGAGTATGCAACAGGTAAAATCGATTAGATTCACCAATTAGGAATGCAAAACCGGATTTTTACTAAACATTCACAGGCGCTGAAGCTTAGTTTGTGGGTCTTTGAGTCTTTTCTTTGAGTTTATTAAATAACTACATCATCAACGGCAAGCAGGATCAATATGAGTGACCCAAAACAAAGAGTAGCATGCATTTACCAACACAAAACAGCACCGGTAATTTCATGATTTATGTCGTTCAAAAGTTTGGGGTCACTCAGACAATTCCATGTTTTACACGAAAACTCACACGATTAGCACCATCCATGTGCTAACATAACTGCACAAGGGTTTTCTAATCATCAATTAGCCAATTAGCTAACACAATGTAGCATTAGAACACAGGAGTGATGGTTGCTGGAAATGTTCCTCTGTACCCCTATGGAGATATTCCATTAAACATTTCCACCTAGAATACTGCACTTTCCAGACTGTAAGCCGCCACTTTTTTTCTCACATTTTGAACCCTGTTTTAATGTTTTAATGTGAAGCACACCGAGTTGTCCCCTGTGTATGAAATGTGCTACACAAATAAAGCTGATTTGCCTTGCATGTACTGGGACTCTCTCCATCACTGCCACGAGCGTATTTAAATGAAGCCATGAGGAAAATTATAATATACACCGATATAAAAGTTAGACCCTCCAGAAAAACCACATTAATCACCAAAATACCGCTGATTATGCGGGGGTCAATTATTTCCCAAAAGGCCGCATAATTTCACAACTATTCGCATACTTTGCAACTTTCCGCAATTTCCCCGCATAAAATGGCATAAAAACCCCGCATATTTATTCGCATAATCAAGGATTTTAGCCCGCGGAATCAAGGATTTTAGAACGTGGAATTAAGGATTTTAGAACGTGGAATCAAGGATTTCAGCATGCGGAATCAAGGATTTTAGCACGCGGAATCAAGGATTTTAGAACGCGGAATCAAGGATTTTAGCACATGGAATCAAGGATTTTAGCCCGCGGAATCAAGGATTTCAGCACGCGGAATCAAGGATTTTAGCCCGTGGAATCAAGGATTTTAGCATGCGGAATCAAGGATTTTAGCCCGCGGAATCAAGGATTTTAGCACGTGGAATTAAGGATTTCAGCATGCGGAATCAAGGATTTTAGCACGTGGAATCACGGATTTTAGCCCACGGAATCAAGGATTTCAGCATGCGGAATCAAGGATTTTAGCCCGCGGAATCAAGGATTTTAGCACGTGGAATTAAGGATTTTAGCACATGGAATCAAGGATCTTAGCACGCGGAATCAAGGATTTTAGAACGTGGAATCAAGGATTTCAGCACGCGGAATCAAGGATTTTAGCACGTGGAATCAAGGATTTTAGCCCGCGGAATCAAGGATTTTAGCACGTGGAATCAAGGATTTTAGCCCGTGGAATCAAGGATTTTAGCCCGCGGAATCAAGGATTTTAGCCCGCGGAATCAAGGATTTTAGCACGTGGAATCAAGGATTTTAGCCCGTGGAATCAAGGATTTTAGCCCGCGGAATCAAGGATTTTAGCCCGCGGAATCAAGAATTTTAGCCCACATTTTTCTGGAGGGTCTAAAAAGTGACCCATGTCTGGATGACAGAATTCTTGCAATCTGAAGTATAAAATGACTACTAGAGCAAACACCATACGCACACAGTACTTTCAACCACCACTGTGTAATGTCATCCCATGAAAAAATAGTGAAATTGCTGCTTTATGTTATTTTTATACACATTTTTCTGAAAGAAAATCAGGCGGAACTGAGTGCTCAGAAATGTGCGAAGCAGAAGCCGTTGTAATGTGATCTGGCTGCTGTCAGCTGAGTGAGGATGGAACACCGTGGGCCTGCTGACCCGGGTGGCCATAAAGCAGCAAGAGCTCCGACACCGAGTGCTTCACAACTCAACTTTGTCAGCCGAGCAGTGGAAGGAAGGAGGGAGGGGGAGGAAAAAAGAGAGAACACAGGAAGAAAAAAAACTCTTCACACACAGGGTTGATTTGTTTCTCTGTGTGGATGAACTTGTTGATCCGTTACACCAAACAAGAAAACGAGGGCAGCGAAAGAGTGTGTTAGAGCGGTGGATGGAAGAATAAAAAAGAACAGCAATGAGTTTTCTGGATGTGATTGCATCTCACCATTCCTCTGCTCCGCCAGCGATCCCACGTTGCTCTCATCGGCCACTGCAACAAAAAAAAGAGCGACAATCACACGTTAAAGATCGCAAACCATACAGAAACACAAAGCAGGTGGTTCTGGTGCTCCGTGTCGCCTCATAAACGGCTACACTGGACTTCAAAATGACGACGGAGGAGGACAAGCGAGGGACGAAATGACACGGACCCAAAGAGGAAATGAAAAAGAAGCAGAAATATAAGAAAAGCAGAGGGAAAGAGAGATATTGTGATTGTGAGGGAAAATGAGAACACATCGAGATGAGACAATGAGAGAAATAATAAAGGGAGGGAGAAGAAAACAAAGCCCCGCCAACCACCACCAGCTAATCTAACTAGGAATTGCGTTGCAGCGGCGGCGGCCACCACAGGCAGCGCACCGTGGGACACAATAATAGGTTTTCATTACGCTGCTATTTCTCTTAAATAATCCTTTTCATTTTTTATGAGGTCAATTTTCCCGGCGGACAGATGAGGGTGAAGGAGAGAGAAAATGAGAGTAAGGGAGAATATTGGAGAGAAATCGGTGACAGATGCAGCGTGGAGAGAGAAAAAAAAACCACACAACCGGTGAAAGCAAAGCGGAAATCAAAACCCTGCGGCGACGACGCATCTGTAGCAACCGAGACAAAGACACAGAAATGCCTTTCTTCTGCACATGTGACAGATAAAATAAGTATTTTTAAAGTTTGGGAGGGTGAAAAAAAAGGAATATTCCAACACACGTGATGCTGGCAGACAATGAAAAGCTTCCTTTTCCGTGCAGGAAGGATAAAAGTCTGCACGGCAAGCAGCCAAGTTGGTCTAAAATCATGCTTTTACTGAGTTAACCTTTTGGCCTCTGAAAGGATGAATGGTTTTGGATTACTAGGAGTTGTCTCTGTTTGCTCTTTGATACTGTTTTTCTGATGCACATGACATTCTGAACACTGATGAGCTGATTGTTCTACAACCTGGCATGATGCCGCTTCCTCCATGCCAGCTCTCACAAACAGTTCAACAAAGGAAAGGCACAACTTTTGTCGGCTTTTATTACAAAGTATTCACAGAAAACACAACATGGCCAAGGTGTTTGATCAAAGAGAATCACTGGTTTTGTTGGGTTTCTCTCTATAGAATAAAAACTCAGATAAAACCTTAAAGCCAACCTTATAACATCTATAAGGCCTTGATCTGACGCTGTAGAGTTACCCGAGATAACTTTTTTGTGAATTGGTTCATTTATTTGAATCGGTTGTGGTTAGCATCAACTGCAAGGTGTCAGATGCTGTGGAGAAAATGACTTTAACTGCACAGTGAATCAAATTGTGGTTACACTTAGCACTGACTGACTGCTGTATTAAAAGAAAATGACTTTGCAAGTTTTTTCTGACACAAATGGGCCTTTGGAGTATGACTATGCAGGGCAGCAGGAAAAGTAAGCCCACTTATAGAAAGCTAATCAGTCCATTTTACCTCTTGTGACAGAAATCTATGGATTCTCCAGCTGTTTCTGACTGTTTGATGAACGGATGTGTTTATTATGCTTGAATAAATGAAACCTCAATTAACATAACTGGTCCAAAAATGGAGTTGCTCTCAATTCTCATCGTTTTGTAGATCTCCCTAAAAGGTCTTTGGGGTCACCAAAAATGACCCTAAGGAGATAAAACTCCTGATTTGGCTGCTTTCATGGATCTTTCAGGACAACTTTTGGTAAAAGAAGTCTCAGTTAAATCACAGTCGATTAGTCAAATGACTATTTTTCTCTGGATTTAATCTGAGTCATTGCCCACAAAAATCACTCAGCCTGCAAGGAGTGGTGCCTATTCTCCTAAAAGGTTTGATGTTTCCATGCACTTTAAACATCTTAAAGCCAATCCATACAGATATTTTCCAAAGCAGACCATTTCTTTGTTCTTTTTTTTTAACTGATAAATGCATTAGTGAAAAGAACTGAGTAGCAGAGACTCACTGTGAAGTGATTTGCTTGAAAAAGTTTCATTCAAAAGCTTTTTTTTTCAAAAAAAATTCTTCTACCTTTCATATTTGAGAGCTTCTTTCTGGCACTTTGAAGCATTTGTGGAACAAAACTGCTTCGTAATGCTATGATCTATCCGAACAAACCGACACCACTTTGGTGAGTCTCAGAAAATTCTGAATATGAGGCAGCAATCGAGTCAAGTGACTCCACTATTCATCGCAGCAGAGGCAGGAGGATTTCTGTGTGTGGGAAAGCTCTGAGTCAACAGACTATTTGCTCAGGCATCCAGGGTCAATAAAAGCAGCTCACCTCTCTCTGTCAAGTGGTGTTTAATAAAAGCTAAGCGGCTCTCTGGTGCTGCTGAAGCTCAGATACATGTGACCGTAAAGGCAGACAAAGACAGAAGCTCTCATGAGGGAAAAAAAAAGGCAAACGGGTCAATACATAACTGGACTTCTGAAGCCCATGGGATATATCTTGCATACATTTTTATAAAAAGTAAAAAAAAACTAATGTCTTCTTTATAAATTCCATAATTATTCTTTAAGCAAACAATCATTTATTAATAAAAAATGACTGGATATCACTAAAACGTCAACAAAGGTTGAGATTATTGTGACAGATATGTATTTTTTGGCAATATATGAAATTTTCAAAACCCTCTCTCAAGGAAGTGTGTTAATTCCAAATCACATGAAATGCTCCATGTTTTGTACATCGGCTTTGTCTCGTTTTTGTTGTTTTTGTATCATTTTGTCATTTTCTGTCTCGTTTTTGTTGTTTTGTTTCTGAGTTTTGTCGTTTTCTTCTTATTTTTGTCATTTTGCATGTCGATTTTGTCGTTTTCTGTCTCATTTTTGTCGTTTTTTGTCTCGATTTTGTCGTTTTCTGTCTCATTTTTGTCATTTTTTGTCTCGATTTTGTCGTTTTCTGTCTTGTTTTTGTCAATTGTGTATCAACTTTAATGTTTTCTGTCTCATTTTTGTTATTTTGCATGTCGATTTTGTAGTTTTCTGTCTCGTTTTTGTCAATTGTGTATCGACTTTATTGTTTTCTGTCTCGTTTTTGTCATTTTGTGTCTCGATTTTGCCGTTTTCTGTCTTGTTTTTGTCAATTTGTGTCTCGATTTTGCCGTTTTCTGTCTCATTTTTGTCATTTTTTGTCTCGGTTTTGTCGCTTTCCGTTTCAGTTTTATTGTTTCATGTCTCGTTTTTGTAATTTTGTGTCTCAGTTTTTGTCCATTTGTGTACCGGTTTTGTTGTTTCGTGTCTCGGTGTTGTCGTTTTTCGTCTCGTTTTTGTCATTCTGTGTCTTAATTTTGTTGCTTTCTGTCTTGTTTTTGTCATTTTGTGTCTCGATTGTGTCGTTTTCTGTCTCATTTTTGTAATTTTTTGTGTCGGTTTTGTTGTTTTCTGTCTCACTTTTGTTTGTTTTGTGTCTCGGTTTTGTCATTCTGTGTCTTAATTTTGTTGCTTTCTGTCTTGTTTTAGTCATTGTGTGAGCTAAATGTGGATTTATGGCGCGTTTCAATTTCAGTTGTGCTCAATTGTATATCTAATATTTAGAAGAATCTTTCTGTAAAAATGCCATGTGGTGTTTGGTTATAGGCGGCCATGTTGATTTTAGGCCTGAAAACAGCAAAAAAAAATGTCACCTACGATCCAAAAAGCTCCAAATGCGTTTGCCTCTTTAAATACAGCCCGTCTAGATGGGGTCAGCATCTGAGGTCTTGGATGTGTTCAGAGCTGCTGCCATCTTTGCACACACACACACACACACAGATATAGAGGCAGAGCTCTAACTACCTTATTTCAGCTCTGAGCACTCTGGAGAGGGAAGGGATGAATAGAACTGCAGTGATAACACAGTAAAAAAAAAAAACAGATTGAAATGGAGGATGGCCAGAGATGGAGATAGAAGCCAGAGAGGGGAGACAGATAGTGGTGGGTATTGGAGTGGGTCCTCGGTGGGATAGAGCAGGGAGTGTGTGCGGCGGCGTGTGCAGACCACCCTTGTCCATAATGAAAGCCAATCAGCTTGGGTGGCAGAGGCGTGTGCTGCAGGAAGAAAGCCAATCCACTGAACCTAATGAACCGGGATTGGAAATCAGAGAGAGTCGGAGAAGAAAGAAGAGACGGAGGGAAGAGACGGAGAGCAATGAACTCGTCTGCTTTCAGCCGAGAAACAAAGAGTTGAAGGGGAAAAAAAGAGACATAAACACAGATGAAGGGGAGACGTGGGAATAAAAGCAGAGAGAGGGAACGAAACAAAAGCTGTATCAAAAAGAAAGGTAAAAAAATTGGAGTTAGGAGAAGAGAGGAGGGAAGGAAGGGTCAGCTCGGGTTAATACGAGGAAATCAGCCATTTCGTTCTCGCCTTCTACACACAGCAAGCCATGAGACTGGAAACCTCACGCATTTCATTTGCAGTACAAAATACACACATGTACACAAACACACACACCGGTCGGCGTGTTCATCCAGTTTGCTGGAAAGCCCCTGGGTTTATGGGTTCAGGAGGTCAAATCCCCTTAGGCCGGGGATAATAGGAGAAGGGTACGTATCACAACAAAGAAAGGTACTGATAAGAAGCATGTGATCACTGCTGGGCTTGTCCGTGTGTGTGTTTGCAGACTGGTTCCATGATTATACTAGGCTTTTTTTGGCTGGTTTGGGATGGTTGGGACTACAAAATGGCTTGTATGTGTTGCCCCAAAAAAATGTGTTCAACTGTTGTCGGATGAGAGTCAAAACAAAAGATTCTTTCCTTGATGAAAGGCTGTGTTTACGTGTGTGTGTTCTTACCCATGTCCATGCTCTTGGACGCCCTGTTGCGAGGCACGTTGTCCTTGTCATTAGCGAGTCGGCTGTTTGCGTAGAAAGCCTCAGCTGTGTGGGGCAGCGAATGAAACTCGCTGCGAAACAGACAAAACAGGCACAACTCAGCATCAATCGATCGGCGTCGACTCTGAGTCTGAGCAGGCGGCGGTGAGAAAGTCTCTTAATGCCTACTTGTTTGTTAGATCACCCACACGCATAAGAGCAAACACAATTTGAAAGTCACAAACTCGCACAGACAACAGATCATTTAATTTCCTCCTATCCAGATGGCACGATTCAGTAAGACAATAGCATGTACTGTCTCCATTCAACTTACAGGGAAATGAGGATATTGATGCCAGATTCTGATTCTGGCATCAATAAGACACTGTACACACACACACACATTGCAGATTTGCCGTTAACAGAGTGTTTCATAACAGGCTTCCAAAGTATTTTCTTGAGTACACCTAAATTATCGCGATTAAGGCGACTACACCAACTGGGAGTGAGATGTGTTGTAGAGATTATGTGTTGCTGTAAGACTGAGACGATGAGTCCTTAGAGCCAGATTCCCACGCTAATGTGAAAGTGAAATTCAGTTCTGAAGTGAATTTTCAGACCTTTGTGCGTGTCTTAATTCCATACAACAGCACAAAAACATTCTAAACAGATTTAGGTAACAGTGGTCGCTGTGGAATCGTGTCAAAATTAAACAAACTCAATAAAGTTGGCATGAAAACAGACAAAACTACTATGAGGTACCCTGAAAAAGTTCAGATTCAGCTCCTGTTGAACATAATCAAGCAAGAGATGCAAGTCGTAAGTCAGGATTCCACGTTGTTGCATGATCTACATGTGACCACATGTGTTATACCTACAGCCATGGAAAAATGATTAGGCTGCCCTTGTTTTCTTCAATTTCTTGTTAATTTCAATGCCTGGTACCACTAAAGGTGCATTTGTTTGGACAACTATAATGCGAACAACATAGCTCATAAGAGTTTAATTTAAGAGCTGATATCCAGACATTTTCCATGGTTTTCTTGATAATAACCAAAATCTCTTCAGTTCTTACATTAATAGCTATGATGTACTGTAGTGCCAAAAACAGCTTTAAGGTATTCCATTCTTTCTTTTGTGGCTGTTATAGTCTGGCATGCTCTCCACCAACACAATCGTCACTTTGCAACCATTCAATTTGTTCTCCGCGAATTCTTCAAATTTAGGGCTGGCCCGAATAGTGGTTTCTGGTCTCCGGATATTCGGGCCCTATTAAAGACAAATATCCGAATATTCGTTCCGCCCTCTAACGTCCGACAGGGGGGTGGGGGTGATGTGGCGGAGACGGCCCAAATATTGGGATCCATTCGTCTGGTCTTCCATACCGGAGGAGACCCGCCTGAGTATTTGGATCCATTCGTCTGGTCTCCTGGACGCAAAGGAGGAGAAGAGCTCCGAAGATTCCTATTTTTGTCTGGGGGGACGAGAGGGTGATCACATAGACATATGTGCATGTGTTTATGTGATCACACGACGGGATGAGCCGATGTGGGCCGAAGGCGGAGGAAAGACAGTATTTGGATACCAAAATTAATATCCGGACACCGCCGTAGTGAGCGGATATTCGGGATATTCGGGTCCAGCGCTACTAAAATTGGATTTAAAGTTGTAGTGCTGGCATTTTGATTTTCTACAGTGGAATTTCAGCATGTATCGCAGTGGCAGGAGCACTGGGAGCAGTGTGGATCTGCACAAAGATGGCAGCTCAAGTTACATCAGCTTTTTACGGGCACTGAATGTGAACTTCTTGACAGCACTTCGGACAAAATGTTCTCAAAACCAATATAGTAAAACCAAGACTCAATTGATTCAGGGATTAAATGAAAAAAAGATCTTCATCACATGGATTTCACATGATTTTGGCTCAAGATTTTTGTCCCAAAGCAATTATGTCATCCAGTGAGTTTAAACCAGTTTTCTCCGTGCTCACCGAACATTTCCTAAACAGATGATCCTAAAGAAGCTGGTCGGAAAATTGGTTTCACACAAACTTAGACTGTACAGCAGGACACCAACAGAAGTATCACAGCTCCCTCTAAGCCGTCCAACTCCTACAGAATTGACTCTATTATACTATCACCACAATTACTTATGTATAATGCAAATAAGCTGCTGCAATTAGCCTGCATAGTCTAAATAATGCATATGCATTGTAATATTTAGTGTAATGACGCTTCTTTATCTCATAACACAGAGGACCATATTATGAGTAGCATGAGAGTATAATAACTGCAGCCCTGTGTGTAGATTAATAGTGTAGATGTTGCATATTATGTGTTTGTGTGTGTTATGGGGGGGTACCTGGGGTGAGGAGGAGTTAGTGGCAAGTCTCTGTTCATTTCCTCCACAGCTCCAGGGGAAGGTGGCGGGGGGAAGTCTTGCTCGGGCTCCTCGTCGTCGTTGCCGTAGTGACCGTGGCCGCCATTGGTGGCCGCAGCGGGATGCGGAGCTGAGAAGAACACAACAATAAAATACAACAACAAAAACAACAGATTTTGTTTATCAGGATGAAATCAAAGCTCCTGGAACACAAAAAGGTGTTGACTTTTTTGTTAAATTTAACACGTTTTCACATTTAATTATTTTTTTGTTTTGTTTTCGTCGTTTGCTTTTAGCTTCTACCTTGATTTTTCCTGCTGCAGCATCAAACAAGAAGCTGCCTGAATTAACTCCAACATCTACTCGTGACAGAAATAAATCTTAATAAAAGCAGAAAGGGCGCATGGAATTGGAAATGGCCTAAATATCATTCGCTGTTTCTATTAATCAGTTGTGACACGACTGCACGGATACTTAATTACAGGCATCAGACACAAAGAAAGATTGTGTGTCCTTCAGCCGAGGATCAATACTGTCAATACAGAGCTCAGCAAGGTCAGACATTCAGAAAGATTTACACATGCCCACACATAATGCACACTCAACAAAAACACACAAAAAAACAATCATTTCCACACAAAAGCCTCACTGTAACTTCCTTGCAACTCTGCCTGCAACATTTCCATAAACTGTAAACCCCGAGAGCGCACCATTCCCCCACTGTAAACCCCTTTTGTGTTGAAACCCCTCCTCCTCCTCCTCCTCCTCTATTTCTGGTAATAAATGACTAACTGTAGTGTGATGGAGAGCTGACAGAGTCTCGGTGAGTAAAGAATCTCCAGCTCCCTGCATCCCAGGGGGTAGGGGAGTGGGGGAGACACAGGAGAGAGATAAAGAATGAATTTAAAACAGTTTGTTAGTCTTTCTTGTGTGCATGCGTGTGCGTGTGTGTGTTTTTAAAAACACAACAGCACACATGCTTCACAAAACCCTGTATGCAAATCTGGCCCACTTAGGAGTCGTTTCATCAGCGTAATGATTCCAAGGTCAGATCTTTTGCACATGAAAAGCGAGCATCACTTTCAGAAAAACATAGTTAATGACTTCCCTTTCTCCTGCTATAAATATGCAGGGGGTGAGAGTGAAAAGAGATACAAAGACAGAGCTTGGGAAAGATGTGACGATTTTGGAACGCGGTGCTGTGAGACGCTCAGGGTGGCTGCCACAGTGACCTAAAAAACACTGGGAGCATCAGGAGCCCTCGCTGGGAGTCGCACTGTGCAGCGATGGCAAACACACACATGTACACAAGCACACGCTCACAAACATGCAGTGTGTACATACTCAGTTGCAGATAATGCGAGTACACAAACACTCAGAGCCTAATGTTGACTATCTGACAGTTCGAATGGACAAATAGTTCGCCCAAGTGTACGTAGCTCCGCGCTCACCGCTTCCAGAGCTGCTGTATGCGTAGCTGTTGGTCGTCGTTGCGTCGTTCAGAGGAGACTCTGCGCTTGGAGGTCTAGAGGGTCCTGAAGGTCTCTGGTACGCATCATGGCCCCAGGGCTCCTGTGAACAAAGCAGGACAGCAAGAGAGAGACTGTGAAAGTGGCAATCATCGGATCATAGGCAAGGAAATGCGCCAAGCCCAGTCAGAGCTAAAATATTGATGATGCTTCCTCATATGGCAGAAGATTAAAGCAGCTTCTTTTATTACCCAAATGGATTGGACGAGTGTCTTTTTTTTAAATATTTAACCACATATAAGTCATTTCTGGTACAAAATACTGGCAGAAAATATCGAGCAGCAGCTGCTAATTTAAGTATGTCCCGGTAACCCTTTGATGCACAACATGGGTCAAAAGATGCCCATATTCCATTGAATATGGGTCACTTTTGACCCATGTTGCACATCAAAGGGATAACCAAGTAGGAACTGCCAAGGCTGAGAAATGAAGCCAACACCAAGTCAGTTAGTAAGCGGCAGTTCCTGAAATGACCACTAGAGGTCAACTCCACAGACTCGTCAATCCCCATGTTAAAACACACAACTTTACAGCAGAAATAAACACGCTTACAGCCTATTAAACAAACCAATGCTAGTCCCTATAGCTATTTTCCTGTGTGATGGGCGACCTTTTCTATATCTCATCCATTTCAATAGAATTATGTTAAAGTTAAGAATAATTTAGGGTCTGGTCATTTTGAGCTCCACTCACACTCGCCATCGCTGTTCATTTGTGGAATTGCCTAATCAGGCACTGCCAAGATGGTGATGGCCAGAGCTGCCATACTGAACGACAAAACTGCTTTTCAAGATACAAGATTCAAGACCTTTATTTATCACGAACAACCCTTAACCCTTTGATGTGCAGTGTGGGTCAGGAGATACTCATTTTCCATTGGATTTGCGTCGCTTTTGACCCATGTTGTGCATCAATTGCTAAAGAAACCTGAAGGTTCATGTGAAAGATGGGTTTTCCGTCTCTATGTACATTCAATGCTATCAACCTAACTCTATTTTTGAGGGTATGACTACTATTTGTGGTGGCATGGACCTTACAAGACTTAATATATATTCAGTATATCACCAGTGTCCCACCTGTAAAGTGGTTTAAGTAAAGAACCAAGGGAAAATGACAAATGGCTGTTTTTTAATCTTGCTCATTCCTCCTTAACGGAATAATAAAAGTTACAACCATAAAGTAAAGCACACAGAGAGCTGACCTCCATTTCCTGGAGAGTTTTTTTGTGTCGATTCCAATTACGGACACACAAAGAGAAGTCAAATTTAGGTGACCAACAGCAAATTACAAAGCACTTTGCTGAATTTATGAGTTTATCTTCTCTGAAATAAAAAGAAGAAATAATCTGTTTCTTGACTGCAGAAACTTAGGGGAACTTTTAGGGTGGCCTAAACCTTAGTGTGTGTTCCGACCACAGGAAGTGCTACTGTAAACCCTATTTCAGGGCTGTTTTTGGAAAAGAAATAAGCGCCTACTCCACAGTAGGAATTCAGTGACGCTAACTGGCTAAACTCAGAAAAAACAAACACTGACTGGTAAAATATGGAGAGGAAACCAGCATCATTTTTTCTGCTTGGAGTCTCTTGTCTGACATCGCCATCTTCAACAAAACAGTTACCAGAAAGGCTAGCATAACAAACCTCCATTGTGCGATTTTCTACACACTCATAGAAGTACAGTTATGTCCAGTAGCTACTATTTGTTGTTGTTGTTTTGGCGCACTTGGAGTGAACATTGAGATTGAAGCGGTCAGATCCTACTAAAACAGTATCTCATGTGGGATAAATAATGATCAGCGGGTAAAAACAGGACAAAAAGACTTTTCTTGTGCTGTAATAATTAGTCCTTCAAGGAATTTGCAACGTTGCGATGGCAACAATCTCCATGAATTCTTCACAACCTTGCAATTTTGTCCAATCACCACAACTTTTTAACCACGCCTGACGTACGTCAGCGGGGTTACTGCATTCGATTCAGTATCTGGCTGGGTAAGTATGTATGTGTGTGAGTGTATGTCCGGTCAGATATCTCTGCAAGTGCTGAAGTCAGGATAATCAAACTTGGCACTGAAGATCAGTCTAAGGTCCCCTGCTCAGTTGTGGAGTTAGAGGTCAGCAGATCAAGTAGGAAGGGATATACGTAGGATGATCAAAATTGATACAGAGTATCATGCATGGGCGTGGTTCTACCATCTATTGAGGGCTCGTCTAGTTTGCAGTTTTGGCCAGCTTCCCTTGAGTTCCACCAATCATAGCAGCCCCCAGCGCAAACATAATGCATGTATGTCACCGAAATGACTTCAGTGTTTAGGGTTTGAAAAAAAATGAAATATTTTACCAACTGTCTCTTGCAATTTCATCTCAACAAATTTGCTTAAAACATCGCAAATTTTTAGAAAAATTGTTGCAAATTCAGGCATTTTAGGGTGCAAATAAAGCCCACTCTTATTTCTTTAAAATAATTGGGTTGGAGCATGTTAAAGAATTAATTTTGAAATAAATATTGTCAATTAAAATGTTGAAACATGTTCTTAAAGCTGAAGAAATGCAACTTTTTAGCAACTGTCCCTGTCTCGCAATTTCATCACAAAAAATATATTCAAAACATCACAATTTTTTACAAAAACTGCTGTGAATTCAGGCATTTTATGTCGCAACAATCTCGGAAAAAACCTGCAAAATCCTAGAGGGACTGAATAATACACCTCATATTTAAAAAGATACAAGTCTCTTGACAGTTCACCATCTGAGCAGGGATTTAGAAGTAGTTCAGCTCTTGAATTCAGGCTGCAATCACACATCTACTATTTTCTATCACCAGCAAGCAAAACGACAAAACCAAACTGTCAAACACATAAAAGCCTTTTCAAACTGCATCAAATCAAAAAGGTGTGGAGTTGAGTCCGACATAAACCGAGCGGGTTTTGCATTGATTTTGCCGTCTTTCAATCACTTCTTGCAGCCGCTGAGTTGCGATTCACCTCAGATGGGGATTCAGGAACACAGCTTTGAGGAGATATGAACGGATTCGACTAGATGTGCGGCGGGATTACCAACAAAACATCACAAAGCAGTCGAGTTGATCATAATTGAGGAGGAAAGTCGTCATCCATTGTGACTCCGACTCGGCTGCGAACATGCCAACACATCACTCAACGTTTGGCAGTTTAGAGGCCGACTCTGTGGCTGTATGTTTGCAGTTTGTGAGTGAATTAGGGACAGATCGACGCCTCCCTAATGTAAATGAACGACGGATAAATATGAAAACAGCTGAGAAGTGTGCAAATATTTAAATTCGGTTTGATTTGAACCGTGTGAAACCGCAAAAAAACGGGCGATTGTCTTCTTGTGCACGACCAAAAACACAGTAATTAAGATAATCCTGAGAGCACTGACAGGCATATTATCGAACAGCCATTCAGCACTACAAAGGACCCCCACCTCACAGATGGAGATAGGCACTAGTGGTGCTGATGGGAATCAGTGCTGGTGGAGGATGAAAGAAGCCTTTTCTGGTCAAAGAGATGGGAGGTACAGCTGTCACACACACACACATGAAACAAGCGAAGGACAAAAAGCAACACACACCTACACACGAAACAGTCCAAAGACTCAGCATCCAATAATGAAAGGTGCTCCGGTAGCTTCCTCAAATCAAAGCGTGAGGCGGGGTGTATTCACAATGTCACGCCGTCTCTGGGGTATCATTAGTAGATACCATACGTCTTAATATGTCAGCACATCACAGCTGTCAGTCACGCCGGGCTCATATATGTGAATTTTGCACGCCAAGTTGTGACAGTTCCTCCGCATGTGTCGCGTAAATCGCATCATCCCTCCATCTATTCATCCATCCATCCATCCCTCCCTCGGCCTCCGGTTTGCCCGAGGCTTTTTGAAGCAGACAGCCAGTCAGATATCTTAATCCCACAACAATAAGTAAACAGGGGGTGTGGGTGGTGGGGGGATCAATCTATGCAGCCAGTCTTAACCTACAGCTGAATACAAAGGGCTTCTGAGAGGCTTAGCCTACTGTGTCAGCCACCCCACCTACTTACCAGCCTGCCCAGGATGGAGAGCAAGACAGGAAGGGGAAAACAACACAAAGCTGGGTGGTTTTTTGTTGCTTCTTTTAAATATGAATATGTGGGTCAATATATAGCAGGACTTTTGAAGTCCATGGGATAGATACTGCATACGTTTTTATAAAAAGTACAAAAAAATAATGTTTTTATGTTCACGATGATTATGTCTTTACAAATTCCATCACTATTTATGATGGAAACAATAATTTATTAATGAAAAATGGAGGAAGAAGGGTCACATGACCTACTCCACGTTTTGTGTGTCGGTTTTGTCGCTTCCTGTCTAGTTTTTGTCATTTTTCTGTCTCATTTTGTCATTTTGTGTCTCGTTTTTGTCATTTTATGTCTGGTTTTTGTCATTTTCTGTCTCATTTTGCCATTTCGTGTCTCGTTTTTGTCATTTCGTGTCTCGTTTTTGTCATTTCGTGTCTCGTTTTTGTCATTTTATGTCTAGTTTTTGTTATTTCGTGTCTCGTTTTTGTCATTTTAGTTCTCGTTTTTGCCGTTTCGTTTCTCGTCTAGTCATTTGCCACATTAACAATGTCTAGACTGGATTCATGATTCATTTGATGTTATCTTCATTGACCCCAGTCTTTTGAACGGTCGTGTACACCACCTGTCAAAGGTATTAGGACACTTTCTAATTTATTCGAATGACAAAGTGTCCTAAAACTTTTGACAGGGGGTGTATGTGGTTGGCAAACAACTCCTTTTGCATTCAGCTTTTTCTACTAAATTTATTACCACCACATGTATCACCACCTCTGATGACACAACACAGCCCTGTCTATTGGCTCCCAAGCAGTTAATGGAAACCAGTCAAATTCACATTTTTAAATGCTCGCCTCAAATTCGTTTGAGAATCACGGTTGTTCGCTTCCCATTAACACCAAACATGGACCGGACATTTAGAGGACTATGAGGAAGTATTTGCCGGATGTGAAAAATAATTTCAACTCTGCTGATACCAAGCACTGCGAACAAATGAAGTCGTGTTTTAGATCAGTCTTTGTGCCGCGTTAAGCTGTGATGCTTAACTAGACGTTTCCCAGCAGATGCTCGGCGACAATGTGTGGAGAAAGGAGTTAAAATGGGAGCGTTCCCGAGCTGACCTGCCCCATTGAGGCATTTACATCTCATATATGCTTTAATCCCAGTGGATAAACGCTATCAAACACAGTTCAGAGTTCAGTGTATATCTGCATAGTCCTCATCCAGTCTGGTGACACCGTGGGGTCATGTGATAAAAAAAACGCCCTGAGCTCCTCAGACTGTCTGGAGCTGGCTCTACAAACACGTTAAGCTGCCTCATTCACCTTATTTAATGCCATTTTTTAGTTTAAAACACTTTAATCTCTCTTGACATGCCTCAATTAGATGCAGATTTATTGTCCAAGCTTGTGGTCATATGTATTTATATGCTGCTGTTGTAATTACATCGGATTCTGAGCGTTTATTGACTTTGGCGACATGAATAAACTTAGGCCAGCAAGACATTTATAATCCATAATGTGCAGCTTTTAATACATTTATTTTTCTCTATTGCTGGGGTTCTTGAACTTTTCACACAGCTGCTCATGCTCACTAATAGACGCAGCAGCTCGGCAAGCATAATATTATTTTATAGCGGTTTAATGTGGGCTGGAAGCAGAATGCATCAGTCAAAGTGATTTCCATGTATGAAGTGAAGCACTGAGTAAACATACAGTGTGTAGGAGTAGCAGGCGCCGTGTTTTTTCTATATTTGCTTTGGCCTTTTTTGCCTTTATGGAGGAAATATGGGAAAGTGAGAGCTGGAGAATGACACGGAGCAAACGGTCCGACTGGCTGGGATTTTAGCTCCTGTGTTGTATGCGCCCGAATCACTCAGCTAATGGGTCATCCCATTTAACAAAAATACCCGAAATATGTTATTTTTGATCTTTTCTAAACTTATTTGATTGATGAAAGCCATCCACCGAACTCCACTTTGGGAACCGCTGCTCCAGAGTTGACATTTGGGGTTTTTCTCGAGTGAATTTTCACCATCTAGTGACACAAAAGAGTGTAACCTGCATTTGTAAATCTGCTAAAATGTGCTGTATTAATATAAAAAGTAAATATTAACAGTTTTTCTTCAGAATTGCAGATTTCACATTTAAGGTGTTCGCGTTAAGAGTCTACCTTCACGCTTCAATATTAAAGAGAAAAGTCAAAAACAGGTGAATGCTGACACATTTATCACTTCCTGTGTTTGTGCTTCACAACATTCATGGACACTCATGACTATTTTGTGGTAGTTTTAATTAGATATTCTTGAAATGTGTTTATTATTCCCTGTAGGACTGCAAGTGTGTCTGCAATGATGTACAATTCTTGGTATTCTTGGGTTAAAAGTCAAAATCGTGGGTTATACCAACAAAAGTTTGGGGTCACTTAGATGGCCTTATTTTTGAAAGAAGAGCAGTTATTTGTCAATGACGATAACATTAAATTGATCAGAAATACAGCCTAGATATTGTCAACCCTGCAAAACCCAACTGTCTGAGTGACCCCAGATTTTTGAATGGTTGTGTGTCGTAATGCTTTTTTTTTTTTGAGGGGATTCTACGTTGTTTCTCTTTGGAACAAGAACTAAAGACAAGGCAGAAAAGAAAAGAGACACCGAGGCCAAAACAGGGGGAAGAGGGAAGCAAACACCGTTTAATGAACAGAGTGAAGCGAAGGAGGAGGAAGCTGCTGAAAACCCAACAGAAAAACAGGCAGACAGGCATGCAGGAGGCTTCAGATTAGCTTTATTCAGCAGAGGAGAGACAGGCAGGTGAGACAGGAAAGCTAGAGTACATTCTGTTGAAAAAAAAAAGGTGGAAATCAAGTAGAAAACACCAAACTTCACACAAACAGACAAAACAGGCCTTTACAGTCTGCAGCAGTTTGAAAAGAAAAAAAAAAAACAGCTAATTTTAGTGAATTAAAGCAACATGACAGAAAGAAAAAGAGGTACGCGGTGATGAATTCAGTACCGCACCGAGTTATGAGTCATTTTTTAAAACGGGAGCTCAACGTTAATGGCGTGACAGTTAGTGGTGTTGGCAAAGGGAAAGCTTTTAGACAGATTAATACGCTCCCACGTCATCGCTCACTAAAAACGCACCGTTAGAAGAGGGAAAAGCGACATTTTCTCAATAAGTTCATTCCATCAAAAGTGCAGAGAGAACGTTGATGTTGTGCATTTTATTCCTGGGTTTGTTTTCGTAACCCTCGTGTCGTCCTGCGGGTCAAAACTGACTCGTTTTAAAGTTTGAAAATGTGGGAAAATATAGATATTTCCACAGTGAAACTTCTTTTGTCCACATTTTCAACATTTTGGGACATCTTTGAACATTTTTTGATGAACAAAAAGAAATGTTAAAGATGCTTTTTAAGAACATTCACAAAAAAATTAACCAAAATCCAGCGAAATTCATTGGATTTTTACAAAATTTTTATGTGAATGTTCCTAAAGAAAATATTAGAAGTTTTACTGATATATATGGAATCACTTCAGATATTTTCAGGAAGATTTTTACTCATTTTCTGAAAATATTTACAATAATTTTCTTGCCAAATTTTAAAAAAAATTTTTAAGGGAAACTTTTAAGGAATTATTGGAATTTTATTCATGAAGGTTTTGCAAATTTTCAGCAGTTTGGGGAATTTTTTTGCTGAATTTTTGGATTTTTTTCAGACAAGGAAACAATATTTTTCGGTGCCCGTAAATGAGGTCAACAGGAGGGTTAATTTGTCACCAAAATATCACTTTCCCTTCCACACTCAGAGGCCATAGTGTTGGCTCGTGAGCGCCCTGTTGTGTACGTAGTTGTGTGAGTGTGCGTCTACGTATCTGTCAGCGGACCTGTTTCTGTTGCGAGCAGCTATCCTGCTGTGCGAGGGCGGTTCTCCGTACATCTGCCCCGCCATCGCTCTGATGTTTTCGGTGTAAGCGTTGCACTGATTGCTCTCTCGTCTGAGGAGGACGTCGTGCGAGCGGCTGCGAGCGTGTCCGACCTTGTGTGCGAAATGTTGCGTGTTTCCCTCAGAGTCGACTACGGTGTAGGTGAGCGTGTTGTCGAGCCTGGCGTGGCTTTGTATGTCTGCGAGTGTTTGGCTGCGAGTGTTTAAATTCGCCTCTGCGGGGGCGTTTAAGCTGCTCGTCGTCTGGCTGTTGGAGACAAACCCAAACTTGTACCTCGTCGTCGTCGGCCTTTGCTCCCCTTCGTGGTCGCTATCCCTTTGTGTGAAGCCGAATGTGTAGCCGCTACGTTTGTCGGTTTGTCTGAACCCGTAGGTGTATCTGGTGTGCGTCTGCCTGTGGCCGTGAGGCAGCGGCTCGGACGCTCGCCTCCTCAGCGTGGGGAGGAGGGAGGAGGAGCGGTGAGGCGGCTGTGGAAGGCGGCCGGCGTCACTGACTCGTACCTGATTGCTTCTGGAGCCCGCTGGGATGTTGGGCTGATGGGCGGCGGAGACGTTTGTGCTCGGTAAAGGGCTGGCACTCCGCATCTGTGGGGGGAAAAAAACAAACTTCACTACAAAAACTCAACATCTTACCAAGCGTGTTTGTCTTACTTTTAGTCAAAATGTCTCATCCCACTCAATTTAAGATCAATTCTCTTAACAAGTGACATTTCAGCAAAATGGAGGGACTTGATTTAAGACGATGCATCTTAAATATCTTAAATCAAACAATCTTGAAATTATCTTGCTTTGAGTTGAATTTTACAAGAAAACTCAAAATAAGTTTAACCCTCGTGTCGTCCTGCGGGTCAACATTGACCTGTTTTAAAGTTTGAAAATGTGGGAAAAATATATACCCCCCCTGTCAAAAGTTTTAGGACACTGTCTCATTCACATAAAGTAGAACCTGTCCTACAACTTTTGACAGGGGGTGTATTTCGTCATATGGATGTGCTCAGGGCAGGACTCTGATCATACATGTAAAGTTTCAGGCAGATTGGAGCATGTTCAGGGCATTTACACAGCATTTGAAATTTCATGGTGAAGGATCAAACTTCCAGAGGCCGCCACAGACACGCCCTTTGACTTTGGAGAAAGATTTGAATAACTTTGGATCATTAAGGCCTCCTGTATGTACTGGCCCAATTTGAGGTGAATTGGAGTTTCCCCCTAGGAGGAGTTGGCTCTAGAAAAACATGAAAAATGGGCAAAATCTGACATTCAACACAAAATAGCTCACTTCCTGTTGGCTTTGGAATGTGGCTGTCACTGACTTTTTTGTTCAGCCTGATGTGCTGCATATGTGTACCAAATGTGGTAGATACACCCCCTGTCAAAAGTTTTAGGACAGGTTCTACTTTATTTGAATGAGAAAGTGTCCTAAAACTTTTGACGGGGGGGGGGGGGGATATATTTCACAATGAAACTTCTGACATTCACATTTTCAACATTTTTTGGTGTTAAAAAGGAGATTTTACAAGTATTTCTGAAGAACATTCATAAAAAATAAGTTGTCCTAGCAAATTTTAAGATCTCAATATTCTAAATATCATATAATTATTTATTACTTATTTCAAGAAATCTCACCAAGCCATTTTTCACTTGTTCTATTGGCAGATTTTTTTTGACTTATTTCAAGGTAAAAGTTCCTTTTCTCGTTTTCAGAGTGGCATTCTTTGCAGTGCAGACTCTTTTCATCCTCTCCAGCATCCATTGTTGTGCCAATTAACAGCCTCATGTCTTATCAAAGGACTCCAGATAGGAAACTGAGCTGCTACCTGCTTCTTCTTGTTCAAGCGTCAACTCAGTCCACATCCGCTGTAGTTTTATGCAAAGAAAACTGACAGAGAATTTCGCTTTTGCAGACGTAACACCCAAACAGCTCATCCAGCATGACAGTCACTGTCACAAAGGGAGCCGTTATTTTCAATATTTTTATCCACGTGTGTTTATAATGTGAGCGGCAGAGACTCCGCTGAGCTGAGGGCTTTTTGAATGCTGGAGAAAGGCTTTGTTTGTCATGGGGAAAAAAGAGCACCATCTGTATCAGTCTACAATCAATTAAACCGGGTTTTGTAAAAAGATTTAGCCCTGAAAGCGTGAGTCTACACGGCCAAGCTAACATGTAGGGCAGCTGCTTATTGTTTAAGCACTAGAGAGATTGTTTTGCAAGCCTCAAATGATGACAACATGGAAGGAAAAACAACCCAGCACAAATGTACATTTATAAATATACATATTTAAATATTCAGAGGGTCCTCGGCTTATGTAGGACTTCCTTTCCTGTGGTGTGACTCACGACAATTTAAGTCAGAACTCCGGTGAAAATGTAAACAAAGCCGTTTCGTGCATCACGATATTGATCAGTTCACATATTTGCACAACTACAGGATGCTGCCACTTCAAAAGGTGAGAGGGAAATGCTCTGGGCCCTTTTTGCACACTTTGTCATCACCCGAGAAGGTAATGTACCCCGGATGTTCAGCCCACTGATGGAAACCTGCCTGGCCTTTAGCCTCCAAATACCTCCAGAATGAAGCCTGAGCACTTCGTAGCCTAAAAACGTTCCTCCGTTCTGCTTTTCTAAAGAGCGAGAGAGCATCTTTTGCAAGCCAGATGAGCTGAAAGCATCATAAAACAATAAAACGTTGTCTTTCTGGCATGTTTTTCAGCAGGGTAACAAACCTGCTGGCCCTGTCTGGGCATTCGGAGCACCACCAGCTGGATGGTTCCTCTGGCGTTTCCCTCCGACGACATGGACCTCCTCAGCGTCTCCATGGCGGTGTGGTTGGAGTGTCCGAGCAGCGACTCTCCGTTCACCGCTATCAGCTGGTCGTTGACGCTCAGCCGGCCATCCTGCAGGAAGAACATGTGGTGAGGTTTGAGGATCTTCAGCTCTACGTTCATTTGGATTTCATCTAAGCGAGAAGGAACAGTGACAGGAGTTCTAAGCTTTTTGTACTGATGAATAATACACAATGAAGTGTCTTAAAATGCTCGGATGGATAAAAGCAGAGTACAGATGTCGGCATAAAAGACTGGACACCAACAGGGGTGTCAAACATGTGGCCCACGGGCCAAAACCGGCCCTCCGGAGGGTCCAATCTGGCCCGCAGGACGACTTAGTAAAGAGTAAACATGACAGAGAAGATACTAATTGCAAGATTGATCGCTATCACATTTTTGTCTCTTTTGTTATATTTCATGTCGTTTGTCTCATCTTTTGTCATTTTGCATCTCATTTTTTCTCATTTTTTTGTCGTTTTGTTTCTCGTTTTTGTCATTTTGTTTAGTTTTTGTCATTTTTTGTCTTGTTTGAGTCCATTTTTTTCACTTTGTAATTTTATCAAATTTGTTGTCTCTTTTTTGTTTTGTTTCATGTCTATCTCATCTTTTGCCATTTTCTGTCTCCTTTTTGTAATATTTTGTCTTGTTTTTGTTGTTGTTTTGTCATTTTTTGTCGTTTTGTTTCTCGTTTTTGTCATTTTGTTTAGTTTTTGTCATTTTTTGCCTTGAGTCCATTTTTTGTTGCTTTGTAATTTTATCAAATTTTTTGTCTCTTTTGTTTTGTTTCACGTCATTTGTGTCATCTTTTGTCATTCTGTTTTTCACTTTTGTCGTTCTGTGTGTCTTTTTTGTCATTTTGAGTCTCCTTTTTGTAATATTTTTCTTGTTTTTGTTGTTTTTTTTGTCATTTTTTGTCGTTTAGTTTCTCGTTTTTGTCATTTTGTTTATTTTTTGTCATTTTTTGTCTTGTTTGAGTCCATTTTTGTGTCGCTTTGTAGCTTTATCAAATTTTTTGTCTCTTTATTGTTTTGTTTCATGTCGTTTGTCTCATCTTTTGTCATTCTGTTTCTCGCTTTTGTCGTTTTGTGTGTCTTTTTTGTCATTTTGAGTCTTATTTTTGTAATATTTTGTCTTGTGTATGTTGATTTTTGCCTTGTGTGTTTCAACATAAAGTACAGTAGTATCCTTCAGCTCCAGATAGCTGTGACTAAATGTTGTGTTTCTTTGTTGACACTGGAACTTGTAACGTGTAAATGATAAACTGAGGCATAATGTTGCTGAAACTGAATTCGTTTTTCTTCATAAATTTCAGGTTGTTCATGATGTTTTGTAAAAAAGATAATTCCTTAAATGTGAACATGTTCAGAACGCACTTTTTTGCACTAAAACAAAGGAAAGATTTAGTTATTTATAGGTTATTATGCTGTGATTTTACTGCTCCGGTCCACTGGAGATCAAACTGGGCTGATTGTGGCCTCTGAATAAGATGAGTTTGACACCCCTGTTTTAAAAGAATCAAGAAGAAAAGGAAGACAAACTGGGACGTGTGTGAAATGTGTCTGAGAGAGAGAGAGAGAAAGCAGGGTAGAAAATGGACGAAAGGGTAAGGGAAGAAAATTGTAGAGTTAGCAATCTACTGAGAGCGGGAGAGCCATGATAAATACATAGAGCAGCTAATGGAATAGCCTCCGTGGGCACTAAATCACTTCTAAGTGTTTTAAATAGCAGCCTCTTGTAGAGAGGCAACACAGAATAGTGCCCTGGAGGGAGAAAGAGGGGGAGGAAGGGAGGGAGGGGACGAGCAAGGAAAGCAGAGAGGAGAGAGAGACTGGGGGGATCAAATGAGTAAAGCAACAAAAAAGAAGACGCTTTGAGATGAACTAAAGACTCTCTTGGAGTGTGTGGAGTCGTGACCGTCCCATTAAAACAGGCGTGTCAATCTCCTTTCAGTTCAGGGTCCATAATTAGCCGATTTTGATCTCAAGTGCGCCAGAGCAGTTAAATCACAGCATAATAATCTATAATAAAAATAACCACAACTCCTAATTTTCCTTTGTTTTAGCGCAAAAAAAGTACGTTCTGAAAATGTTCACATTTCTGAAGAAAAATAAGTTCAGTTTCAACAACATTCAGCCTCAGTTTATCATTTACACATTACAACTAACACATCACAGAGTGTCTATAAAAGAACACATTTAGTCACAGCTGTCTGGAACTGAATGATGTAATATTTTACTTCATGATCAAAACGACAAAAGTCAGAGGAAAAAAAGACGAAAATCAACAAGAACAAGATAAAATATTACAAAAATGAGAGACAAAATGACAAAAGCAAGAAACAAAATGAGAAAAGATGAGACAAATGACATGAAACAAAACAAAAAAGAGACAAAAAAATGTGTTAAAGTTCCAAAGTGACAAAAAATAGACACAAACAAGACAAGAAATGACAAAAAAAAGAAACAAAATGACAAAAACGAGAAACAAAACGACAAGTCACAAAAAAATGACAAAAAACAACAAAACAAAGATAAAAAAATTACAAAAAATGAGACACAAAATAAAAGAACAATTTACACTCTAGTATTTTGCTTTATGATCAAAACAGCTTGTCATTATCGAGAAATGATTTTAAATTTATAGTTTTATAAATTTAAAATTTGCAGTTGATATCTTCTCTGTAATTTTTTTAATTGTCCCGTGGGTCGGATTGGACCCTCTGGAGGGCTGCTTTTGGCCGCATGTTTGACACCAGCTCTGACCTCTGACCCCCCCCCATTAACAAGGCACCATGTGGGCTGACCCCAAATCCATCCTGGGATGGCATGCAGCTCACACACTCACAGAACGATGTTTATATCTGCATCAAATCCAAGGATGTCATCAAAAATGGATGTTTATGCCAAAACTAGCAGGCGTCTGTGATATTCCCTCTTAATTTCCTCATTCTCTATGTAAGCAGCAGCAGCACGCTACATGTAATTTTAATTTGTTTTTTTTTAGCACACGCTTTGAAATGATTGCATGACAGGATCAGGGATAAAGTCAGTTTTTTTTTCATATAATTGAGGCCCCGGGCCTGACAGCCCCCCAAAAACTCTTTAATGGAAATAGGTTAGATCTCTCTGTGACTTTTCCTCATCTCCTCCCTCTTTTTTGCCTGCTGTGTGATATTCTGTGTGTGTCAGTCAGACTCTGGGGACGGCCGGGTTTCCTCCTCTGCACAGTCCTGGCGCTGCAGAGTCTCATCAGGCCCCTTAGTTGCTTTTCATTAGCATGCATCAACATTGAGGAGGAGACACACACACGCACGCACGCACGCACGCACGCACGCACGCACGCACGCACGCACGCACGCACGCACGCACGCACGCACGCACGCACGCACGCACGCACGCACACACACACACACACACACACACACACACACAGCCTTTTGTGTGCTGTCTTCCTGCTGAGTGTCTCCACTTTTCAATTTTCTCTTCTTATTCCGCCTCTTCCTATTGTACGACACCGCTCATTTCTGATTCCCTCCCTTCGTCTTCCTCTCTCCCTCGCTGCTGTCAGTCTGTCTGTCTCCCCTCCTTCATGTCTTTCTTCCTCTTATGCGCCACACTGCAAAAACTCAACATCTTACCAAGTCTGTTTGTCCTATTTTTAGTCAAAATGTCTCATCCCACTTGATTTAAGATAAATTCACTTAACAAGTGACATTTCAGCAAGCTGGAGGGACTTGTTTTAAGACAACGCATCTTAAATATCTTAAGTCAAACAATCTTGAGATTATCTTGTTTCAACCCCCGTGTGGCCCTGAGGGTCAAATTGATCCGTTGTAAAGTTTAAAAATGTGGAAAAAATACACATTTTCACAGTGAAGCTTCCACATTTTGAACATTTTTTGGTAAAAAGAAATTTTTAATAAATGTTTCTTTAAGAACATTCAGAGGGAAAAAAAAATCAACCAAAATTCTGTGAAATTTACTGGATTTTGGTTGATTTTTTTCCCGAATGTTCTTAAAGAAAATATTAGAACTTTTACTGATATATATGGAATCACTTTAGTTATTTTTTTGTTTTTTTGAAGGATTTCTTTTTAATTTTTTGAAAATATTTACAATTTTTAGATTTTTTAATTTTTTTAATTATTTTATTTTCATTTATTTGCCAAATTTGGGGATTTTTTAAAAAAAATACAACTTTGGGAAAACTTTGAAGGAATTTTCTTCCTTAAGATAGCAAATTTTTTTTATAAATTTGGGGATTTTTTTTGCTGCATTTTTAGATTATTTTCAGACGTGGTAACAATATTTTTTGGTGCCGTAAATTAGGACAACAGGAGGGTGAAGACATAAGTTTTCCAGCTAATTTTAAGATCTCAATATTCTAAATCTCACCAAGCCATTTTTCACTTCTTCTATTGGCAGATTTTTTCACTTATTTCAAGGTAAAAGTTCTTTGAGATAAGTTTTTTTTCTTGTTTTGAGAGGGGCATGTTTTCCAGTGTATCTTGTCCCAGAGACCTGTTCTGCAGTCAGTCAGAGGTCTTACTAGGCCACTCTGTCGCAGCGCTATCCGCATTTGCAGCTGTCGGAAAACTACTTCTGAAGGCGCTTTTGGGAGCCGACGTCTGGCCTTTCTGATCCCAGGCCGGCCGTTTATCTGCAGCGACACACTCGTCTCTGCGCCTCCTCGTCTGGCGGAGCAGATCTGGGAGCAGCGAGGACACGCGAGGAAGGGGAAGGCAGCAGATATCGAGGCCAAGTGGAGCAATCTCCAAAGCGCTGAAATGGGGATGCGTCTTTTTCCTGATGCACTCACAAGTTGAAGTGAGTGATATACGTAGATAAGACGGCCGCGGGGCTGACGTGACGAGGCCGCTCGGGGTCAACCGGTGTCAGAGGTGAAGGGAAACCAACGGGGAGGCGTTGTGGCCTCCAAGAAAGACGGGAAATGACACAGGGGAGATGAGAGGAAGCGACAGAGGAGGGCATCAGAGAGGAAGGGAAAGAGTGTCAACAAATAGTAGTAAGAAAACAAAAAAGATCAAAAAGGGAAGAGAAAATGGTGCCTCTGGAGGAAATAATGATTCAAAGAGCGCTTGTAAGGTAAAGAAAAGTAATGTGCAGCTCAAAATGTCCCTCATATTTTTCAGATTTAATGTGTTTTTAAAGCACCAGTAGGTTTCTGTGATGGTAAAAGCCTAATGAATAGCGTAAAATACAGAAATTAGACGGTTTACGCACTATTTTTTCAAAACCCCGCAACACTTTTATTCTCCATCCATCTCCGTCTTCATCACGATGCAACTGTTTTCAACTATTCTGGCTGTATAGGTTTAAATGTTTAGAGAGAGTGATCCTTGACATTTGAATTAGCAGTGATTTAGCATGCCTGCACAGTCTACCTGTTAAATCCAGAGTTGATTTTAATGTTATACAGGCCCGCACTACTGTTCAAAAGTCTGGGCTAATTTAGACATGCCCTTATTTTGAAAGAAAAGCAGTTTGTTTCAATGCAGACAGCATTAAATGAATCAGAAACACAGTCGAAACACTGTTAATGTGGTAAATGACTGTTCTAGCTGCAAATGTTTAATGGAATATCTCCATAGGGGTACAGAGGAACATTTCCAGCAACCATCACTCCTGTGTTCTAATGCTACATTGTGTTAGCTAATTGGCTAATTGATGATTAGAAAACCCTTGTGCAGTTATGTCAGCGCAGGAAATTGTTTGGGTGACTCCAAACTTTTGAATGGTAGTGCTTTGTCTTTATAATCCATGCACAAATTGGCACCTTGGCACATCAGAACCTGCTACCTCGAGGCCTCTTAGAACCTCAGAACAGCCTTTGCAATGGAGCAGACTTCTTCTTTCAATCAAATGCTACTTCTCCGGTGACACTTTGAAGAAAGATGTTGAGAAGTAGTTCATTAATAGTTGAAGTTGCAGTGCCTTTTGGTCGCTCTTAGTGGTCTTAATATACTGTGACAACCTGTTTTGTGTTGCTTTTTATAGTATTATAATGGATTTTACATGATTTCTAGCCTGTTTTCTGTTGCTTTTTGCGCATATTTTTGTTGTTGCCTGTCCACTACTTTCGTCAATTCAGGTTGAATAAACTTGCCTTGATTTTGATTTGACATGACTGAGACATTCTCCGATTATTACCTTACAACAATATTGCCTAAACCACTCTCCTAATCTTGTGTCATCCCCATAGTTCCTTAAAACTGCTCTACAGTGTCGGTGCATGGACACAGGACCTCTGGTGGTGTCGGTCATGGAGATGCTGGCAGTGGATCCTTTGGGTTCTTTGGGTTTTTGGCAGGGGGCTTCTGTGGATTGGGCTTATTCCAGAGGATCCTGTGAATTCTGAGGCCGGGTTCACGCTTTATTGACTGGAGTGCTTGCTACGTGTCCAAGTAAGATCCACATAAATGCCAGGACCCAAGGTTTGCCAGCAGAACAGAGCAACATAATGACATGATCACTATTATTTCCATCCACTGTCAGTGCTTTTTAACGTTCAGAGAAGGTGCCGTGCATCATTTTGGGATTATCTGAAGCCCCACATTAAAGGCTGCAGGGCGGACGTCGACTCCATACCTTGTAAGCGGCCCCTCCATGTATGATGGACTTGATGAAGATCCCCAGGTCCTCTCCGGTCTCTCTGGACTTGTTCCCCTTCAGGCTGATCCCCAAGCCGGCCGAGCCCGTTTCATTCAGGGGGATCTCGTACATCAGCTGCTCCCTTCCGTCCTCCAACACCAGACTGCTCACCTCCTCACCTTTCTGAAAAGGAGAATAAAGAGAGGAGATGTTGTGTAAAAAAGCCACAGTTCTAGACAGGAAAAGCCGGTTGATACACACACCTAATGCCTACTTTACATAATAACCGCTGTGTATGACGGCTGGTGACTGAGGTAGGAGCACCATATCTAACTGAACCGACTGATAAGGTGTGTGCCTACAGAGCACTGATTATACTCAACACCAAGAGAAAAAGAAGAGTGAGAAAGAGACGGATTAAAGAGTCAGATGGAAGACGGCTGCAGGGGAGGGAGAGAGAAAGACGTGGAAGAGAAAGGAAGAGGAGAAGACGGGAGCATGTGTTGTATGCCGGGAAGAGAAATGAAGGTGTAGAGAGGGGAAAAGAAGAAAGCTACCGTAGAGAGGTTATTCCATTTGGAGATGAAAGGCGCAGACGGAGAGCGAGCCATTTCTAAAGGAAACATAATAACCTTTTCATACCTCCTCCTGGAGCACAGTGGGGGGAGGATGGGGGAGGAAAGAATGGGAGGAGGGGAGAGGACGGCGGCGCAGAGGAGCATTTAAAAGTAATAACCCATCCCTGAGGTATACCCACTTCTTCTTCTTCTCTCATTCACACTCCCCTCCTCGCTCTTTACATTTCATCCTAATCTCTCAATCTCACTGTATACTTCTCCACCTGCAGGTTTCTGGACATCTTTTGCCCCACTTTCGCTGTTTGATGTGGAGAAAATGACCAAGGCGGTGGCAACAGCAGCAAAAAACGAGACGGGGGAGAGAGAGGCAACAAAAGAGGAAAAAGGAAAATGTCTGTCATTAGAGAACGGCAAAATGGAGAGGAGGCAAAAAAAAGATGCCAGGTTCAGTCACCCAGGGAAAAGAGGGTCTTGCGGATGGGGAGGCGCCTCGACGCCACTTCATTCCCCGAGTCCTTATTTTCCTCTGAGAGGAGGTTAAGAGGGGTTGCATGTGTTCACTCATCTCTTTTATTCTTCCTGGTTGAGACAGAACGTATCTCAGAGGTTCACCGAGTTCAAAGAATACCACAAAGCCTCTTGAACTCCAAAAATTTTTCGCAGGAATATGCATATACATTAAAGCAACCACGGCGGGTGTCGCAGCTTTAAAGATGTGAGTGCCCACACCAGGATTGCAGGAGCCTTACATCAGGCACCTCGCCCCTGACACAATCAGGAATCCATGTTCACATTTCCTCTCTCATGTGGGAGTCAAACATGTCCTCCAGTTTAATTCTGTTAAAATCCCCGACCCTCAAACTCGGTGTGATCCTCCAGCATCTAAATTCTGTCTCCCCTCTGCCAGCGCTGCTTCGTCTGGGAGCTTAATTAAAACAACAGCCCGTTAAAGCCTCCAGGTAAAAGAGGGATACTCGGCTCCGAAGTGTGAGTCAGAGCTCTCGACCCAGCAGCGGTAAAGAAACCTGGAAGGTCGTCGGTGTGAAGCGTGAACACAGTCCTGAGGTGCTTTAGCATATTGTTCATTTAGTCACTGCTTTCATTTTGGATTTCAACAGACATGAGCAGAAATACCCTTAGTACCTTCAGTCTTTGTATGAGAAATATCAGTAAAGAAGATTCTGAAGACGCATCATGAAGACAGGAATTTAGATTTGCAATCCCCCAGAAGATTCGGGATTAGCAGGACTACAAAATATTATGGCACTTTTCTAGCACCTACTCTGCTTGGTTTGCAAGCTTTTTTTATTCGGATGTAGGACCTGGTACCAGCTACTATTTCAGTACCTACTCTGCCGGGTTTCCAAGCGAGCTGAGTCGAGCCGATAATGTGACGTCTACAGAATGCAGGCCATCGATTGGACAGGAAGTGACGACATACAAGAGCGACTCCTTCACGAAAACCAAACCCGCCACGAGCTAACACAATGTAGCATGAGAACACAGGAGTGATGGTTGCTGGAAATGTTCCTCTGTACCCCTACATTTCCACCTAGAATAGTCATTTACCACATTAACAATGTCTAGACTGTGTTTCTGATTCAGTTAATGTTATCTTCATTGTAAAAAAAACTGCTTTTCTTTAAAAAATAAAAAAAAAGAACATTTCTAAGTGACCCTAAACTTTTGAACAGTAGTGTCGGTGTGACGGTGCCACAAACAACTTGTCAAGTAATTGTATCTTGTGTTTAAAGCCCTCTTTGGTATCTGTATTAATGGGTATCAAGTCTTTCTTGACATGACAAGTCCAGTAACTCTTTTGCTTTGGATGTCATTCAGATCTAGATTTAAATGATCAGACAAGTGAGTTGTGTTTCCTCATCTCGTGGCAAGACGCTTCCGACAGAGAACCGTTGTGTTGAATTGCATCATTTCTGCAGCGCATGTAAACAAACTAAGTTTTTTCAAAAATAAAGTCAAGAACCACTGTCCAAGAACGCTTAAATTGGACTTAATAATGCACTATCAGACAGGCTACTCAGACTACAAACAAAGCGAGTTTTCTTTTTGCATCGAGCAGCAAAAAGGTTGGAGCATGATGTGTTTGAGTTAATTTGTGGTATTTCACAGATGCAAACAACATCACAGTGTTGTTTATGTCGCCAAAGTTTGGGATGCCAAACCACAAACAGAACCGAAATGAAAATGGACTCATCCTTTCCACCGTCATGATATGAAAAAGCAACAATTAAGAGGACTGCACGGGTTCACAGACATCACTTGTGTTTCATTCTCCTTAAATTTGCCTCCAGGTGTGTTTGAGCAGAGCTACCATACCTCTTAGTATGGTACACACCAGTGCAGACCTTGGAGCAGAGGGTTTTTTGTGCAAACTGAAAAGGACAGAGCTTTTGCAGTCAGAGCCCCGAGGCTCTGGAACAATCTGCCTGAGGAAATCAGGTCGTCTGAGTCACCAAGTCTCTTTTAAAAACACACTTCTATTAGAGAGTCTTACCTGATTTTACTTTAGTTCTGATTCTTTTTGAGTCGACTTTTTCAAATGTTCCAACACTACTGGTCTCTCTGCTATTAAAGCTGACCCTGAAATGTGAATTCTGGTTGGTTTATAAGTGGTTTGGTGGTAACTTCAACAACATAATGCCACTTTGACGCCCTTTTTTCTGAATAAACAAGTAAATAATTGAACACATCCGAGGAGCAGCTGCAGATTCACCGACCATGAACCGGACTGTCCTCTGTTCAGGCCGGGCCTTTCATGTGGAAAGCTGATGTATCAAAGGTCACAGAGTCTAGTTTCCATTTTATTTTACCACCAATATTAAACTTGAAATCAGAAAATTTTAGAGATCCTCTCCAGAGTAATATCTTTTCTTTTTCTACACCAGTTCAATCACATTACATCTCCTCCTCCTCCCTGCTGGGAACAAGATGTCTCCTACTTCACTGAGAGTCTGATCTGAGCGTATGTACACTGGAGATTTCTAGTTTCCACATCACACCTGTCACTAAATCTAACTTGTATGAACACTTTGTTAAACTGAGATTCAGGGGGAGCGCAAAGAAACTTTCCTCCTTTAGTTTTCCGGTGTCAAACAAATCGCTCTGCACATTGAGGGTCAAACACTTGAGTAAATCTACAACCTAAACCAAAGAATGAGCAGAGTTCTCACAATCCGCCATTAGTTTCTCACAGACTGTATATAAAAGACTGGTGAGCACATTGTCAGCCAATGGTTTGCCTTGAATTTGCTTTGGGAAGTGAGGGGTGGATCTGACTCAAAGCACTGACACAAGGCAGCCCCACTCTGAATCTTACACTGTTGGTTGTTGCTAGAGGTACGGACCCGTACCCGTAGCCTGTGGACTACGGATATGGCACTTGCCATTTGCCAATCAGATACGCGAGATCTGGTCACGTGACTCCCGGTAGACGCTAGCGGTACGGACCCGTAGCATCAGTACTCCAGGTACGGACCCTAAACCTGACCCTAACACTAACCCTAACCTTTGCTTACCTTTTAACAGTTTGCAATGGTTAGCAGCTTCTTGACTCGCGAGACTCGCGTACGGGTCCGTATCTGTCTGGCAAATGGAAAGTGCCGTATCCATAGCCCACAGGCTACGGGTACGGGTCCGTATCTGTAGACACTACCTACACTGTTTCATAGTAGGGCTGGGTGATAAATCGAATTAATTCGATTAATTCGCCTTTTTAAACCTGACGATTTGAAAATTTGCCAAATCGTAAAATCGAGTCGAGCTTAAATATATAACAATACAGATTCTTCTTCTGCCTTTCATGACTTGTGCACTGGCGTTTGCTTCCACCTCTCATCTCCTTCCGCCAAAACACTCACACCCCCGTCATGGCGGACAGAACAGCAGACGAAGAGTTGGTCGCGAGAAAAGGGCCTCATGTTACATCGATTATATGGAAGTGGTTCGGCTTTGACAAGACTGACACAGAGCAAACTACAGTCATGTGCAAGGTTTGCAAAAGTACTGTGAAAATGAAGAGTAGCAGCACAACTAACCTCTTTCAGCACCTCCGGCAGAGGCATCCTAAAGAATGGGAAGAGTGCTGGCAGCTACGGGAGGGCAGCACGGCTAGCACTAGCCATAGCAAACAGACCGCAAAGAAACAACAAAAATTGATTAAAATCGTAATCGTCCAAGATGACTTTAAAAAAATAAATAAATAATGGACATTTTATTTTTTGGCCATATCGTCCAGTCCTATTTCATAATCTGTTTCACTGTAAATGATAAGATTAATTCACAAATAAACACCACAACTTACTCAAAAAGGCTTGAAACTAGTGATTGAGACCATGAATCCATTACGGAAATGTTTACTGAGGTAATAAATCAAGTCAGAAAAGGGTCATTTTCTCATAGCATCCTGTATAATCTGACTGCAATCACATCTAAACTCCTGAGATGCGAGGATATACCAGTCTCCTTGTTCTAAGCTTCAAGAGAGCCCTAAAATGCTGCAAATAAAATATTAATTTCTGCCGTTTCTTTTGCATTCAACATGCATGCAGATACATATCTACCTGCAAAAACCTGATACAGGCTTTACTGATAATGATCTTTCAGGTGGCGAAGGTTGACATTCAGCTCCAGGATGTGGTGATAAGGAGATAAATCAAGCAAGAAACCGTCCTTCAAAAGTCACAGAATCTATTTTCTACTTCAGTATAATTTGAGGTTTTTCAGTCAAGGCTTATTTTTATCAACAAGGCATTTCAGAGTGCTGTTACTCAAAACCAGACGCATTACAAAGACAATCTGCTACTTCCTGCTTCAGAGACACTTGAGAAGACTCAGGTGGCAACCTGGGAGGTTTTAAATACCTCTGTGACGGAGCTGCAATAACACACAAGGTGAAGGTGACTGTATCAGAGCGCAGCAGGCTCTGAAGGATTTGGAAAAACCACGATGCCGGGAAGCTATTTAAATGAGAAGCCGCATGTTTATTTATTGTATCTCACTGCAGATTTACATCTATTTACTCATCTCAGTGGTGGTCTCAATGCAGACTCACTCTCACCATCTCCAATATCCCCACTAATGCCCTTTCCTCGGGGGCGAATTGCGTCCTCGGGCTGACTGGGACCCCTTGGCTCCACTCGGTGACCCCCTCCTCCCGCCACCGTTAGCCCCCAGAAATGGCTCTTTAACAAGCTTTTAGCCAGGAGAGAGACCACCCTCTTCAACACCCAAATGAGGAGACAAAAAGAAGCTTTTTCTTACCCCGGGGTGGGTGGCGAGGAGCAGGGAGGGGGGCGATACACAGCGATTACACACACAGCCTTTTGTCGCTGAGGATTTCTAAATGGGGGGTTTCAAAGCGGGGGGGATTAGCGGTGAGAGCGACATTCAATTAAGATGAGATCTCGCCGCGCTCGACGGCGACGACGGAGCTGCCAATTAATCGCCTTAATGTCTGCCTCGTCGCCGCTTTACACCTTTACCTCACAATGAGGAGAAAGGAAAATAAAATGACTGATTGAGGGATAATTCTGGTGCGGGCTGGGAGGGAGGATATTGTAGTAGAAAAAAATAAAAAAAGAAGACGAGCTGGAAGGCAAACTGACAGAAAGAGAAAAAAACGATGAGAGCTATTGGCAGACAAATAAGAAGCTGAAGAAAGAGACAACAGCACCACAGTGAAGTTATTCTCTGCCTCAGAACCTCTCTTTCCTGTGAGCTGGCCTGGGTTTGCTGGCAGCAGCGGGTCAACCATGTGCAGCGTGACCCCTCCATCCTGTCTCTGGCAAACTAATAACACCACTGCTCACACTTTCAATCACACACATATATCACACCCACAAAAAAACAACAAAAAAACACCACAAAGCTGCTCTCTAATCTCCACCCTGAAACAAAACGAGGCCCCGTGAAATAACGACAGCGCCGAGCGGAGGAGATGCAGAACGTGCTGACAGGAATGAAACTGTGATTAGAAGTTATCACTTTTTAATTACTTAGAGAGTGCGCGCGAGTACAGGAGATGGGCTAGAAAATCGCTGTCTTTTTGTATCTTAATAACGAGGCAAATTTGCAGGCTTTTATTGTTATTCATCGGACTGAAAGAGACCAGCGTAGCCTCCCAGCGCTGCCGAACGCTTTCACAGAACGACGCGAAGCTCGCGAAACATCAATACCGCCTCCATTGAAAGTAATCAATCAGCGGTTCAGCGAGTTCCTCTGAAAGTCGACTCTGAATGTGCGAGGGAGGGGAAAAGACTATTTGAGTGTCGCAGCAAAACTGTTGTTTCAGTCAGATGGCCTGGGTTCAAGCTGCTGTGTCAGAAAAAGCTGCTCTGCTGAAGTGTCCTTTGGCAAAACTCTGAGCAGCGTCAGAGCTGCTGGAAAGCTGCTGAGCTGACCTCTGACCTCCCTGTTACCACGGTCAACGAGGGCAAGACTGTACACCATCAAGTTTTGCAGAAAATCCAGCTTCATTGATTGCAGACTCTCTCCAACTACAACCACACTTGATAACGATAAAACATTCCGATAAATATTAAATGAACTGGCATGAAATTTTGTGTTCATGTTCCAGAGATGATGAATGTGAGTTATGAGTTCATTTGGCTTTACTAGCTAGTTCTCTCCAAGTTAAACTGGCACAGTTCTGGTAATCGCATTACTTTTCATGTGGCTCCACCATCAAATCCTAATTTTAATTTGTCCTCTGCTTCATGACTAATGCCTGGAAGACTAATGATGTTCCATCCATCCAGCCTGACTGTAAATTATGTTAAGTGCTAATTAGGAAACTTTTTCATTAAAAAAAAGAAAGACTTTTAAGCATTCGTCTGTCTGAATGATCAACTGGTCGGACACTTTTAGAATTAACCACGGCGCCAACAGGCATAAAGAGCAGCAAGAATCACAGCTGTGAGTGGCTAAATTGTGTTTGTTATGTACCTGCACGGACCCTCTGTAAATACACTCAATGTGTAATAAAATGCAAACCTATTTACATAATGAGCTCTATGCAAAAGCTGGGAAAACAAACTCAACTGTAAGCTCATGGGTCATCATTTATTTATATGCTAATCACACTTTTCTAATTAATTACTCATGTTTTTGTTTTAATTTTTGAGAGAAACCAAATGTATTTTCAGGTTGTAGCTGACTCTCAGTCTCGTGTGTGTTGCATAAGTAGCATCAGAAATAGCGACTTCAGGCCCTTGAGAAAAGAGGTTTCAAAATGTAGAAGCTCCTTTATCAACACACAGACTCTCTGGTGCGATCAAGAAGAATTTAACAGGTTCCATTTGTTGAAACTTGGCTTTTTAAATCATGCCTGCTTCTGAATTTAACTAAAGCTGTTTGTATGATGTTCACAGAGCAAGCAACAGACATTTAAGGGTCTTTCTGGGAGGACAGGAACTAGAAATTGTCTCTGAATTTAAAAAAAAAAAATGTTTTGGTGTGATTCTTGATTCCACACTGTGTTTCAAGAGTCACATTAAAAGAATATCTAACAGAGTGAAATTCAACCTGTCCATCCCCTATTGTCCTTTATTCTGACCTACTGTCCTTTTATTGTCACTTATCATCTTTTATTGTGACTTATTGTCCTTTTATTGTAACTTAGTGTCCTTTTATTGTAACTTATCTTTTACTGTGACCTATCGTCCTTTATTGTGACCTATTGTCCTTTTATTGTAACTTATCTTTTATTGTGACTTATCATCCTTTTATTGTGACCTATTGTCCTTTATTGTGACTTATTGTCCTTTTATTGTGACTTAGTGTCCTTTTATTGTGACTTATTGTCCTTTTATTGTGACTTAGTCTTTTAATTGCGACCTATTGTCCTTTTATTGTGACTTATTGTCCTTTTATTGCGACCTATTGTCCTTTTATTGTGACTTAGTGTCCTTTTATTGTAACTTATCTTTTATTGTGACCTATTGTCCTTTTATTGTGACTTATTGTCCTTTTATTGTGACTTAGTGTCCTTTTATTGTGACCTATTGTCCCTTTATTGTGACCTATTGTCCTTTTATTGTGACTTAGTGTCCTTTTATTGTGACCTATTGTCCCTTTATTGTGACCTATTGTCCTTTATTGTGACTTAGTGTCCTTTTATTGTGACCTATTGTCCTTTATTGTGACTTAGTGTCCTTTTATTGTGACCTATTGTCCTTTTATTGTGACCTATTGTCCCTTTATTGTGACCTATTGTCCTTTATTGTGACTTAGTGTCCTTTTATTGTGACCTATTGTCCTTTTATTGTGACCTATTGTCCTTTATTGTGACTTAGTGTCCTTTTATTGTGACCTATTGTCCTTTATTGTGACTTAGTGTCCTTTTATTGTGACCTATTGTCCTTTTATTGTGACCTATTGTCCTTTATTGTGGCCTATTGTCCTTTATTGTGACTTATCGTCCTTTTATTGTGACCTATTGTCCTTTTATTGTGACCTATTGTCCTTTATTGTGACTTAGTGTCCTTTTATTGTGACCTATTGTCCTTTTATTATGACCTATTGTCCCTTTATTGTGACTTAGTGTCCTTTTATTGTGACCTATTGTCCTTTATTGTGGCCTATTGTCCTTTATTGTGACTTATCGTCCTTTTATTGTGACCTATTGTCTTTTTATTGTGTATGTATGTGAAAACCCGAGAAAGAACTTAAGTCTGTAGAGCTAGAACAGAGCCGTGTACAGTGACAGTCTGGTAATGCCTTCACTTGTTTTCTGTTCCAGACAATATGAGGTTATCAAGAGAGCGCATGTAAACACGCTTTCTGTAGGTGAATCAGAGAGAAGGTGGATAGACGCAGTTGAGGAGCAAATTAGACCTTGACAGATGCAATAATCCGATATTGTGCATTAATTATCTGCAGCAGCGACATTGAGGGTGGTCAAGGAAAACCTAGAAGTGGATTCAGCCAATTAATCTCAGCAGCTAGTGAGTGTAAAACCGCAGTAATGAACAACTGATCTGCATGCAATATTGGACATGAGGTACATAAAGCAATTCTTACAACATGTTGCTGCCTCTAAAACATGAATGAATAATTGCGATGCAGACGTGCTGACAGACACCTCCACACACAAACACGCTGGCACGACCAGGCAGATGGCTGACAACTTAATGCGCCTGCATCATTATTACGTCTTTTATGGAACCAAATTGTCGCTAGCGCTCCACAAATTTCCACAATTATTTGCCACTAGCAGGGGAAAGAGTCGAGCAATTAGAACCAGCAAGGGGGAAAAAAGGGTCGACATGAAAATGCTGTTTCTTTGTTTGTGTTTTGGGGTAAGTTGTAGATTTTGGCGTTTAATCCAACTTGCAGCTTTCGTTTGATGAAAAGTCATACAGGAGGCCTTTAAAAACTGTTTCACATCCATTTCAGGTCACATTCTGAAGCCAAAACCTTGTTATGGCTGAGAAATGGAGAGACGGCATCAGTGTTTGCATGTTTGGTGCATTTAGTGCTGCTGTGGGATTCTTTCACATTCTACTCTATTGTTGTTAAAGTTAAGTTTGAGCAACGTAATGATGGGCAGTCTTGGTAAAATGACCCCGCAGGAAGTTTTGTGGCTTTAATTAGGCCATGTGAGCTCAAATTTTCATTTTCATGAGTGTTACAATATGAAATTATTAGAAAATAGTTTTTAAAAAGAAGGAATCATGACTAGAAGATGAGCCTAACCCAACCACATGGTGGTAGAACCTTTATAAATGTACCTAAAATGCATTTTTTGAAGTTTTTCTAGTAAATCAGAGAACAAATGGCACACCAATGCTTGTTTCTAACACTCATACACTCCAAAAACTCCAAATCTTACCAAGTCTGTTTGTCTTATTTTTAGTCAGAATGTCTCGTCTTACTTGATTTAAGATAAATTCACTTAACAAGCGACATTTCAGCAAGATGGAGGGACTTATTTTATCTTGTTTTAAACCTTGTGTTGTCCTGCTAGTCAAATTGACCCATTTTAAAATTTGAAAATGCGGAAAAAAATATTTTCAAAGTGAAAGCTTCCACATTTTCAAAAATTTTTTGGAATTTTTTTTTGATGTGAAAAAAAGAAATGTTAAAAAAAGTTTCTTAAAGAACATTCACAAAAAAAAAATCAACCAAAATCCAGCGAAATTCGCTGGATTTTGGTTGATTTTTTTGTGAATGTTCTTAAGAAAATATGAGAAGTTTTACTTTAATATATAATCATTTTAGATATTTTTAGGATTTTTCTTGGAAGATTTTTACTCATTTTTTGAAAATATTTACAAGAACTTTCTTGCCAAATTTGGAGGATTTTTTTTGATAAAACTTTTAAGGAATTACTGGAATTTTCTTCCTGAAGGTTTTGCAAATTTTCATAAATCTGGGGTTTTTTTTGCTGATTTTCTGGGATTTTTTTTCAGACAAGGAAACTATATTTTTTGGTGCCCGTAAATGAGGACAACAGGAGGGTTAATACATCTCAAATTTGGAGGTTACATGAAAGCGAAAATCTATTTTTGAGTGAAAAACTGCTTTTTCTTTATCATGTCTGGCTTATTTTAAGACACCCAAGCTTGACAATCCTGGTAAAATAGAGCTAAGAATAAATTTTCCCAGCTAATTTTAAGATCTCAATATTCTAAATATAATATCTTATTTCAAGAAATCTTACCAAGCATTTTTCACTTGTTCTGTTGGCGGATTTTTCCACTTATTTCAAGGTAAAAGTTCCTTGAAATATATATTTTTTTCTTGTTTTGAGAGGGGCATTTTTTCCAGTTTAGAGTGGATGTAAAATAGATCTGGTTTCTGTTTTCAACAGAGCTCAAATGCTCCTTTACACATGCAGAAAGAATTTAAAACCCCTTCCTATCCTTATGCACTTCAAGGACCTATAAGTTGGAAAATATTCACAGTCTGAAGGTGAAAATTTGCATGGCTTCATTAAACACAAAAATGTTATTGTGCATAAAAATGAATGGCTCTGAGGGTCAGGTGTGTCGTGTTATTATAACCTCCACATCTGTCCTCTGCTGGGTTCGCTGTGTGCTCCTGTTTGGCTACTTTTTAATGACCAACTATTCCTGTGTGGCTGTTTCTGTGTGTTTATGTAATCCTCTGCTTTCTGCGGGTCTGCCACATCCACATCCAATGACGCAGAACCTCCAGAGCGCCCGCCTGTGTGCGGCGTGTATTTGCAAGCGTGTGTGTACGCTTAAGGGACATCAAAACGCCTTTGAGGTGGAGGACTGTGCTGCAGATAAGGGCCAGATCTCACGGGGCACCGACAACTTCAACAGCCTCGATAGAGACAGGAGTGAAGGCTCTCTCACATTCTCCCTCTCCACCGCCGCCGCCGCCTCCCCCCCCCGACTCTTTAAGTCTCTCTCTAATGCACAAATACAAGCAAGTGTTAGATGAAGACTGTAGAGGCTCTTCAAAGTGCACTTGTTATGCCAAGACTGCTGGGCCATTAATGAGGGCAAACTATTTTCGGAAGCAGTAACTTAGCTGTTTAAAGATGCGTGGTGTGCTCATGTGTGTGTGAGAGAGAGAGCACTTGTGTTCAAGTTTTTATCAAGGGCTAGGTGTTTAGGAGTGTGTGTGTGTGTGTGCATGTGTGTGTGTGTGTGTGCAGCCACTCGAGGTGTGAATATGCATCAGTCACTACAAAGCCCCGCGTGTCTTTCTCACAGCGCTTTGAAGTAATGGAACTGGAAAAATCAGAACAACCACAAAGGACAGAAGGGAGAGAACAGAAGAGCAACGGGCGAAAACATCATTTACACGCAGCGAGTGACTTTCAAGGGGCCACCTGGCTGCGTGGATGTATGTTTAAAAGTATGTGTTTATTGATAAAACGTCCCCCGTGAGCCGCAGCCGAACCGCTTCACAGGCCAGACGCTGACTCCTGACCCCCGTCTGCCGCTGCAGGTAAACGGTCACTTAACACCCGCGGCGCGTCGACAAGCGCCGACACGCTTCCTGCCGGGCCAACCGCCGCTCGCATGTGTGCGACTTCCTCCGGCGTTGCTGTGTCAACAAACCAGAGAGGGACAGGAAGGCCAGGGCGAGGTCCGGGTGCGTTTGCGACCATGTGTCAAAAAAGGCATCGACATAAAGAAAAAAATTCCACAAAGCGGCGGATAAAAACAGATGAAGGGGACACAGAAAATGACGGCAAAAGTGACGAGCAGTGGGGAGAAAACATCAACAAAAGCAGCAGCAATGCACTAGAAAACCTGCCCCTCTCAAAACAAGAAAAAGAACTTTTACCTTGAAATAAGTGAAAAAATTTGCCAACAGAACAAGTGAAGAATGGCTTGGTGAGATTTCTTGAAATAAGATATGATATTTAGAATACTGAGATCTTAAAATTAGCTGGAAAAACTTCATTTAAGCTTCATTTGACCAGGATTGTCAAGCGTAGGTGCCTTAAAATAAGCCAGATATGATAAAAAATAGTTCATTCAAAAATAGACTTTTGCTTTCATGTAAGCTCCTAATTTGAGATGTTTTAACCCTCCTGCTGTCTTCATTTACGGTCACCAAAAAATATTGTTTTCTTGTCTGAAAAAAATCCAAAAAAAATCACCAAAAAAACTTCTGAAAATTTGCAAAACCTTCAGGAAGAAAATTCCAATAATCCCTAACAAGTTATATTTTGAAAAAAAATCCCCCAAATTTGGCAAGAAAATTCTTGTAAATATTTTCAAAAAATGAGTAAAAATCTTCCAAAAAAATCCTAAAAATATCTAAAGTGATTACACATATATCAGTAAAACTTCTAATATTTTCTTTAACAACATTCACAAAAAAAAATCAACCAAAATCCAGCGAAATTTGCTGAATTTTGGTTGATTTTTTCGGGAACGTTCTTCAGAAACATTTTAATCATTTCTTTTTTTCCACCACAAAATGTTCAAAGATTTCCCCAAAATGTTGAAAATGTGGACATCAGAAGTTTCACTGTTAAATTATATTTTTCCCACATTTTCAAACTTTAAAATGGGTCAATTTGACTCATAGGACGACACGAGGGTTAAACTTATTTTGAATTTTCTTGTAAAATGTAACTGGCAACAAGATAATTTCAAGATTGTTTGACTTAACAAGATATTTAAGATGCATTTTCTGAAAACAAATCCCTCCATCTCGCTGAAATGTCTCTCGCTAAGTGAATTTATCTTAAATCGAGTGGGATGAGACATTCTGACTGCAAATAAGACAAACAGACTTGGTAAGGTTTGGAGTTTTGGCAGTGTATAAAAAAGATGAAGGGGAGACAGAAAATGAGGGCAAAAGTGAAGCGCAGTGAGGAAAAATGATCAACAAAAGCAGCAGCAATGAGAGAGAAGAAAGGATGGAGGTGGTGAAGGTACAGCAGACGGTGGGAGGACACGGCCGCCGTGTTTTTCTGTTTATTCACACGCTCTTACCAGTTCCCGAGGCAGGAAGAAGTCCTCCTGCCGCGCCACCACCACACACACATTCTCTCCCTGCTTGGTGCTGCGCAGCATGGCCACCAGTTCCTCCTGGCTACGGCCTGTCATGTCCACTCCATTCACCTGCACGCACACAAAAATAAACAGCAGTAGATTAAAGTCCAGTGTCTTATCCGCTGGCAGTGCTGCGCTAACACGTACCCAGTGACACGATGCTTCCTGTGCCGGTCTGGAAGTTTAAAATGTAACTTTAAAAAGAGCATTTAGTCATGTTTCTGTAATGACAGCCTGGTTGTATCGATCAAGCCTTTGAGATATTCTGCATTCACCACAATTTATGACTGTTTAGACCAGGGGTGTCAAACATGAGGCCCGCGGGCCAAAAGCGGCCCTCCGGAGGGTCCAATCCGGCCCAACTTTGTAAAAATGATAGAGAAGACATTAACAGTAAATGTGTAAAGTATAAATTTAAAGTAATTTTCAGACGATGTCAAGTTGTTTTGATCAGAAAGTAAAATCCTAGATTGCTCATTGTCATTTTTGTAATATTTTGTCTTGTTCTTGTTACTTTTTTGTCTTTTGTCGTTTGCTTTCTCGTTTTTGTCATTTTGTGTTTCTTTTTTGTCTCACTCGTGTTTTTTTTCTTATTTTTGTCATTTTAGTTTTGATTTATTCATTGTTCTGTGTCGTTTTGTGTTTTTTTTGTCTCATTTGTGTTGCTTGTGTATGTTTTGTCGTTCCGTTTCTATTTTTGTCATTGTCTCTTTTTTGTTGTGTTTCGTGTTGTCTCATTTTTTTGTCATTTTGTTTCTCATTTTTGTCATTTTGTGTCTTGTTTTTGTAACATTTTGTCTTGTTTTGGTCATTTAATGTCTTTTCTTGTCTGACTTTGGTCATTTTGATCATAAAGTAAAATACAACATCATTCGGTTCCAGATAATTGAGGTTAAATGCGTTGTTCCTTTGTGGAAACACTGTGATCTGTAAGCTGTAATGTGTAAATGATAAACTGAGGCTGAATGTTGCTGAAATTGAATTTACTTTTCTTCAGAAATTTCAGGTGGTTCATGATAATTTGTAAAAAGATAATTCCTTAAATGTGAACATTTTCAGAACATACTTTTTTGCACTAAAACAAAGGAAATAATTGGAAATTATGTTTTTTTTACAGGTTATTATGCTGTGATTTTACTGGTCTGCAACACCTGAGATCAAACTGGGCTGAATGTTGCCCCTGAACTAAAATGAATTTGGCACCCCTGCTAGAAGTTGTCTAACTGGATGTGGATAATTCCTTGGGAACATGCAGTGACTCAGTCTGACCAGCAGGGGGGCCACAGTGCTCCCCTTCCATGATGATGGTGATTTCCCTGCTCTGCCCACTGCTGCTCCTGTTTGTTTTCTCCTCGGTGGGAGATCGCCTCGCTGAGATCCGTCTCACCTCCAGGATGCGGTCTCCGGGCTGCAGGCGGCCGTCCTTGATGGCTGCACCGCGCGGCAGGATGTTCTTCACCAAGATCGGCCCCGGCCCGTGGACGGTGGAGTCCCTGGTTACCACGGTGAAGCCCAGACCCTCTGCGCCTGCACGAACAAAGCAGCCTGCGTCATGGTGTGCACTGGGGACATCTATGCCCCTGAAAACAAGACTTAATTATGAATTTTATGACTTTTTAATTTGGTTTTAATTGAATTTGCGCTCTCATCTCCCTCTTCTGTCACTTTCTCCTTTCTTTCTCCTTCTCCACTCACCATGGAGTCTCTATATCCTCTCTTGTCCTTCGTAACCCCATCTGCAGTTTTAGCATCGTCCTCCACATTAACTACTCTTTAAGTGCCTGTTTTCCTCCGGGGGTTAGTTGCCTGGCTCAGCCTCTGAGCCGCCGGGAGCAGGCTTCTCCCCTAGCCGGATTAGACAGACTCTGCCTTTAATTTCACGTGTGAGCAGGCCGAACGGTGGCTGATGGTGGGAGGTAGAGGGAGGAGATGGAATGAAGGTGGAGGCAGAGGAGAGAGAGAGAACCTGGGAGATATCATTCCCCTCTGTAGCTTCCCTCCCCGGGGGATGTGATGTGATTTCCGCAAAGATTCTCCTTGTGCCTGCGTTTGCTTTCGGTGTGTGTTCATTTACAAGTGTGTGTGCGTGTTTTCCGAGGCCACACACCCAATGCGCCAAACATCAACCCCCAGAGCCTCCACCCTCTCCCTTTTTCACGGCCTCACAAGCCCCAAGCCATGAGTGAAATGTGCCACGCTCCGTGTGCGACTGTGTGAGTGTGAGCGGGGAGAGCAAAGCCGCCGTAGCATACTAAAGGCGGTGAACGATGCTATCTGGTCTCCGAGCTAAGCCTCTGCCTGCCCTACATTAGCGCACCTAAACCTCGCCACCTGTCAATCACCGAGAGAAAGAGCCTGTTGCCGAGGGAGAGGGTGTTAGAAACCCCATAATATCCTCTGCTCTAATCTTGCATCAGCTGAAAGGCAGAGAGGGAGACAGGGGGGTGGAAAAAAATGAAAAAAATCAAACAAAAGCAGGATGGAGGGAAAAGGGAGGCATGAAAAGGTGCTGGAAAAGAAAGAAAGTAACAATAAAAACGGGTGAACGGGGCTTTGAGGTGAAGCTGGAGAGTGTGCAGCCCAATTTCTTCTATCCTTTCATCTGAGTGTCCTGCCTTTCTCTGGATACCTGTCATGAGAGAAAGTGTGTGTGTGTGTGTAGCCCAATTACAGCTATCCATTCAATCCCCTATAACACTGCAGAGTGCTAGAACAGAGCGTGTTCACAGTCATAAGAGTCTATTCCCATGCTATCAACACATGAGCTCTCCTGCACTGAGGGATAAGAGATAAGGTGGCTGGGATGCCAGATTGACTCAGTCTGGGTTCAAATATATAAGCAGACAGTTGGTACGGTTATGCAGAGATCAAACAAAAATGAAATGCTTCCTTCAGTATGGATTAAACCAATCAATACTTCCACAGGTTGTTTTGTGAGAGTCTGACGGAAAAGCCTGAAGTTGATGGACAGGACAACATCTAGGGCTCAAGTCAGCTGCTTGGTTTAGCAGGTATTACACAAGAAAAACAAATCTGGATTAATGGAGACACAAATGACCAAACAATTCCTAATTTTCACGCTTGTCCTTGCTCCCCATATGTGTAATTTTGATGCTCAGACATCATTTTTTGGGTTTTATCGATGCCAGGAGACGGTGGTTAAAGACAAAGTTCCTTCTGGATATGAAGAGACATTCCCACAACTTAGTACTGCACTTTAAAAAAGATGAAAGACTTGCAAGAGAGGCCAATAGTGATAATAAACTTTACAGGGGGCCCTTAACTTACGTCAGAGTTCCGTTCCGACAGATGGATGTAAGTCGATTTTCGCCATAAGTCGACACTCCAGAGAAAATGTAAACAAAGTCGCTATGTGCATCACGATATTGATCGGTTCTTCACAAAATGCATGAATAAAAATGACTTTCATGCATGTATTAGTTATTGTACACGAAGATAACAGAATATCGCACTGTTTTTACAACTTAATGTAATAATGCCGATATTCGTCAATGTTTGTTGAAAAAGCTTTTATTTTGAAGTTGTCCTTTGACAGTTGTCACTTCCCGTCCATCATTTTGACATTGAGCTTTTCACGCAAGTGCTTTTCTGGATGCATGGCTCTCTACTTTGTAAACACCACAGAGGCATAAGTAACTAACTTCATTTTTGGACTTATTGGCTAAGTTAAAAGGATTTATTAACATGTATTTATGTTGTTTTATTCTGTTTTTGTTGCAGTTTTCATTCAGTTTGTAATGTGTACCAAGAGCCACAGTAAATTAAAGTTTTCTACGACTCACAATTCATTTTGCAAGCATGAGTTTAACTAGTTGCACCGCTGCAGCTTTTACCATCACCATTTTGTTTGCCATGAGAAGAGTCTGACTTACGCTTGGGAGCCATAATGAAGGGCAAAAAGTTAGTGAATGTAGCACAGTCCAAGGTGGCATACAACCAGAGAATGTAAACAAAGCCGTCTTATCGTGCCACATGGCCATGGATTCATCTACTCGTGAACTAGTTCCATGTAACCCCTTCTGACGCAACGATGAAACGCCGTAAGTCGAGGACGTCATAAACCGAGGACCCCTGTAGCTCTGTCATTGACTGAGGATGTCTTTATGCCCAATATAAAGAGTTGACGTAAAATAAATGGACAATCAGTTGCTTATTTACCCTTCTTCAGGTCGATCTTCATCCTCTTGCCACCCTTCTTGTTGGTGAGGCTGGGCAGGCCGGGCAAAACAGGACTCTTAGTGGTCAGTGGGCTCTGGTTGTCGGTTCTGGGTATCGGAGATGAGCTCGCCACCGTAGATGGAGGTGTTGGAGAAACTCTCTCCAAAGAGCTAGGACCAGACTGGTGCTCTACTGGTGACGCTCTTAGCATAGCTGGCTCTGGGGTTTTGGCTCGATTGTCTGGTCGCTTCACCTCTGATTTGGCAGTCACTTTGGGATCTAGTCTGAGCTCTGGATGGGAGTCGGTTTTAGGACGGACCAGCATGGGGCTCTTTGATTTTGCCGTGGTGTCTTTGCTGTCGCCGGTGAAAAGCTGGCCGATAAGGCTCTTCTCGTATCGTGGCTTGTTGGCGGCTGGTAGGACCTCCAGACGCACTGAAGAGCTGGACATGGCTTGACGGAACACCTCCTGTGATCTAAGGAAAGGGGAAAAAAAGTAAGGAGAGCAGCAATATTTAATTTGTTTATCCATTCATATATGTGACAAAGGAAGACATCTGGGACAGCTCAAAGAGATCTGCTTTGTGGAACACGACAAAACTGTAAACCAACAAAAAAAGATGACGGAATTCAAGGGGAGCATAAAAGGAGAACAGACAATTGGAAAGCAAAGAATGAGGGGGGCGAATGAGGCCTGTGCATGGCTAATGGAGCTGTATTTCAGTTTGGATCAAGAACAGAGTGACTCTTCCAGCTGGTTTGGGACACTGTGGTCCCTATCAGATGGAGGGACCTTACAGCAGGCTCCTATTGCAGTTTTAATAGACTACTATCAGCACAACATTCACACAAAACAGACAACACAGTGGGATGCTGTTAAATGGACCTATTCAGCTCCACCTCTGAAAGAGCGAGAGAGGGCGAAGGAAAACAGGGAAAAAAAACGGGGACAGGAATTTGTAGTGTGAGAGGAAGAAATTAGAAAGAAAGCGAGACAATACTCTCTTGTGACAGTAGATGTGGCGGTGAGATACGACGGGGCAGAGAATGTGAGGGAATTGTCTGGCTGATAGTGGAAGCAAACTGAGTGACAGGTGCGATATCTCTACAATGCTACAGTGGTGATGGGTGGGTGGGAGAATGCACACAAGCACACACACAGAAGCTTATTTTTCAGCTTTTAGGTTTTTTTTCGATGTAGCTCCTAATCGAGTCCCCAAAAGAAAGACCTATAGGGGTTGTGTCACGATAACCTGATCCAAATACTTTTCAAATCTTGAATCTTTCTTTCCCTTTTTCAATACCAAATAGATAATTTAGCGTTTAATGAGAACTAAAACACAATAGATTCCCTACAGGATTCAAGTTTGACCGGGTAGAGTGGAAACAGCTTTGACTCAGATTTTGTCACTTGGATAACACTTCTTCTCTCATCCCCTCAAGCCTTTGTCCATACAGATAACACCCAATCAGGATTCAACCTGCAACCGTTGACATGCCAGAGTTCCCCTTTAAGTCCCTTGTTGTTTGCCCCCACCACAGAACTCCTTTGCTCCATTACCCTCAATCAAAACTGGAGTGAGATACAGACACGAACAGAGGTTGTCTGTTGTATGCAGATGATACGATGTTGTACACACCCAACTTTATTTTAGTACCTGCTGTCCTTACAACACGATCTCACGGGGATTCGTGAAACTGTCACGTACACACGTGGACAAAATTGTTGGTACCCCTCAGTTAAAGAAGGAAAAACCCACAATTCTCACTGAAATCACTTGAAACTCACAAAAGTAACAATAAATAAAAATTTATTGAAAATTAAATAATCAAAATCAGCCATCACTTTTGAATTGTTGATTAACATAATTATTTAAAAAAACAAACTAATGAAATAGGGCTGGACAAAAATGATGGTACCCATAACTTAATATTTTGTTGCACAACCTTTTGAGGCAATCACTGCAATTAAACGATTTCTGTATTTGTCAATGAGCGTTCTGCAGCTGTCAACAGGTATTTTGGCCCACTCCTCATGAGCAAACGGCTCCAGTTGTCTCAGGTTTGATGGGTGTCTTCTCCAAATGGCATGTTTCAGCTCCTTCCACATATGTTCAATGGGATTCAGATCTGGGCTCATAGAAGGCCACTTTAGAATAGTCCAACGCTTTTCTCTCAGCCATTCTTGGGTGTTTTTGGCTGTGTGTTTTGGATGGTTGTCCTGTTGGAAGACCCATGACCTGCGACTGAGACCAAGCTTTCTGACACTAGGCAGCACATTTCTCTCCAGAATGCCTTGATAGTCTTCAGATTTCATCGTACCTTGCACACTTTCAAGACACCCTGTGCCAGATGCAGCAAAGCAGCCCCAAAACATTACTGAGCCTCCTCCATGTTTCACCGTAGGGAGAGTGTTCTTTTCTTCGTATGCTTGCTTTTTGAGTCTTGAACTTCTGAATAATATGAGCCACTGTTGTCACAGGAACTTCAAGCTGTTTAGAGATGGTCTTATAGCCTTTACCTTTAAGATGTTTGTCTATAATTTTTTTTTCGGATGTCCTGGGACAATTCTCTCCTTCGCTTTCTGTTGTCCATGTTCAGTGTGGTACACACCTTTTCACCAAACAGCAGGGTGACTACTTGTCTCCCTTTAAATAGGCAGACTGACTGATTATGAGTTTGGAAACACCTGTGATGTCAATTAAATGACACACCTGAGTTAATCATGTCACTCTGGTCAAATAGTTTTCAATCTTTTATAGAGGTACCATCATTTTTGTCCAGGCCTGTTTCATTAGTTTGTTTTTTTAAATAATTATGTTAATCAACAATTCAAAAGTAATGGCTGTTTTTGATTATTTAATTTTCAATAAATTTTTATTTATTGTTACTTTTGTGAGTTTCAAGTGATTTCAGTGAGAATTGTGGGTTTTTCCTTCTTTAACTGAGGGGTACCAACAATTTTGTCCACGTGTGTAAGTTTTAGTTTCGGTTTCGTGCGCACCAACACGATTTCGTCATGTTTTTCGTGCCGCTCACCACGAAATGTTTTTCGCTGTGGTAATCACATCTGAAAGTGGTTTATACCGGCGGATTCATGACGATCTAAGCTGTCCATCGGCGTATACTGCTTGTGTGATCGCGTTTGCGGCCGCTGGCCGCCGGACATTCTTGAAATTCCTATGCAAATTGGTAAGTGTACCACCGGCTTATGGTTAGGTTATGGTTAGGTTATGGTTAGGATTATGGTTAGGGTTATGTTTAGGGACGATGTCATGCAAAATATAGCGTTGGATTCGCCGCGGTTTTACATTAAAAATATAATATACACATTCTTTTGAAATACGTTCTGAGTGGCACGAAAAGTCCGCCGTTTAAAATACATTGGTGTGCATTTCGTGGTGAGCGGCACGAAAAACATGACGAAATCGTGTTGGTGCGCACGAAGCCGAAACAAAAATTTACGTGACAGTTTCACGAATCCTCGTGAGATCGGGCTGGTCCTTACCACTTCTACGTCCTTCAGTTTACTTTTAATTTCAATAAAACCAAACTGGTGCCGCTTAATGCGGAACTAGCCATTTAAAGTCGCCCATAGTAGCTTTATTTATCATCTTGTTTGTGGTGCACTCCCTAAATTTTTAAAGTTACCCTGACCTACCATTTAAGGCAGGTCAAGAGACTCCTGGGTTACAAAAACTGCTTTTAAAGTGATCTAAACCAGATGTAGGTGTAGCAGTACCAGATTTAATGGTGTGTTGCTAATCCCATCAACATTCAGGTGTAGACTACAGAGATGCCCCAATAAGGATAGAGATAGATGTCACCTTATTAAAATAGCATTAGTCCTTCCCGGTTTACTCTTCCATGAAAGGCCCCAAGAACATTTAAGATTTGGAATCATTTTAGACACTTCTTTGTCTCCTTCGGTTGCTTCAAACCCTTCTTTCCCTGTCTCATCATCGTCTATTCTCAGTAATAAAAGCTTCAGGGATCTCTCCATTAGTCTTCAAGAACTCCAAGCAGTTTTGGCCACTTTTTCCCTCCCGTCTACTTGTCCTTTTCACTCACTGTGGGCTCATTTTTTTTACCATCCTGGAGCTCTGTGGAAATACCATAGCCATGGCTAGAAGAAGTCAAAAATGACAGTTATAATGCCATAAATCATAAAAGACCAAAACAAAAGTCAGCCCTCTTTGAATACTTGTTTTGCAGAAATAGAAAAAGATATGAAAATGCACAACATTTTTCCTCAGTTCCCACGTGTTACTAAAATTAGAAAAAATGGTTTGACTGAGCCTTTTTCCTTGTTTACAACCACGACAAACGAGGCTTCTTTTTTCTTTACAGTACTCTGCACATCAACTCTAGAAAGATATTTCAACATGCTGAATGTATCTTCCATTTTATTTTCTTCTCCACTTTGTATAAACACAACCTGCAGTTCACCCAAAATGTCTCGGAATTTTTGTCATGTGACGATCATTAGCAGCTCAGTCAGTCACGTTTCGCATGTTTGTTTAGGCCGCCAAATTTGAGTGTCAAAAAACTGGAAAATAATTAACAGTTGGGTTTCAGTAGGGTCTTCGCACATTTCCCAAAGTATCTATTGTGTATCATCATTCTGTCTAAAAACACAGACATGGTTTCTGGTCTGCACCATCGAATCTTAATTCAGAATCGGTTTCAGATTATTTAGCACCAATTTCACCTTCATCCAAACCCCGGCCTGCTTACTGTGCGAAGGTCTTGTCCTGGAGCGGTGTGTCGTTGATTTGAACAATAGCCTCGTCTTCCTTGAAGATATTCTCTCTCTTGGAGCGACTGTTTTCCTCGATGCCTTTAATGTGGAGGCCCAGGGTCCTTGCAACACAGACAGAATAGGCTCGACATCAATGCACAGAGGCAAACACGTATGTGATTGCATGCCAGCACTTGAACTTTTTCTGCATTTTTATGAGTCAACATTGCCATCTGCCTTTTCCTTATGAGAGCCTCCTTGAATCCAAATGGATGTACTGAGGGGAGAGAGTGTAGCTGTGTGTGTGTGCTTACCGTCCACTGAGAGAGGAGCAGTAGGGGACCACGTGGATTCCCAGGGGCCCCTGATGACCCGAGAACTCAACCGTCCTCGTCAGAGCACTGTGAAGAAAATACACAATAAATCAGGATGTGGTGCAGAAAATCCTAAAAACACAGCGATCCAAAACCGCACCGAACCTTTTCCATGTGCAAGCTCTTCAAAAGCCATTTGCATTTTCCTCCCGGCTACACAGATAGGGATACAAATTAGCTTACAGGTAGTCCTGCCAAACATCAGAATGATGCCTGTGTGTGTGTGTGTGTGTGTGTGTGTGTGTGTGTGTGTGTGTGTGTGTGTGTGTGTGTGTGCGCGATCGGGACGCAGGTGGCTACTTCACCTCTTATCTACCTGCTTCTCAACTACCCAATCTAGCCGGTGGACAAAAGAAGACAGCGGGAGATAAAAGAGGGAGACAGATAGAGGAGCAGATAGAGATGAAACAGAATGAGCTTCTCTAATAATCTCTGCAGAGCCCTGAACTGTGGTTTTTAGCAGCAGATAAACAAGGACAATACTACTAAAGATAAACAGGAAAAGGGATGCTTTTGATATTGGTTGGTGAGTGGGGGAGGCATGGTGGAAGGAGATCACAGCGGACCTCTGTCACTGTCTGGAGGTTTAATGGTACAAATATAATTATGGAGCGTTTCTTGCAAGAATAAAATATTCAGCTGCACGTGTAGATTAAAAGTAAGCTCAGTTTTAAACATGACGGGAATGATCTGTTGAACTGAATTGTTGCCTGAATTACCTCTGATTACTTCTCTTTAAAGCTACAGTATGCAAGATTGTGAGATACTTCAAGTTTCGGAAATCATATGACTATGGGCGAGTGTACACTGATCTGCTTCGAGTCTGCTGTATGAAAAGAAAACATAAAAATTAATATGAGCTTTTAGGGTTTACTTCCTCCTGGATAATCAGTCTGGCAGGTGTTGTTCTGGCAGTGCGCTGAGGCTGGTTGAGCTTTTTGCCTCCAACCAATGGATTGGCTAAAGAGCAGGTATGATTTGAGTAGACCAAAATTTGCTTTGGTTGAAGAAAATCCATCCACACATCCATTATTTATACACTGCTTAATCCTCAATAGGGTCACAGAGACACCCTGGACAGGTCACCAGTCTACCACAGGGCTACATATCGAGACAAACAATCGCACTCGCATTCGCACCTATGGACAATTTAGCATCACCATTTACCCTCAGGACTGTGGGAGGAAGCCGGAGTATCCAGAGTAAAACCCACTCACGCACAGGCAAACTCTCTGCAGAAAGATCCCAGGAAAGCTGCGAACTAGGGATCTTCTAGCTGCAAGACGAAAGTACTAACCACCGAGCCACTGTGCAGCCCTTTTTGGAGAAAATGCTTCACTTATTCCAAGGAAAAACAACTAAAGCCTTCACAATATCAATATTACAACTAAAGAAGCTCTCAGTTGCTAAATGTATTCAAAGAATAGGTGCTTTTTTCCAGAAAATGAGGCACTAGGAAGTGAAAACATCAATCATAGGGTGACTCTTCAGCCTGCAGCAGAAGATGGCCAGTGACTCCACTGAGGATTATTCCACTGCTGTGCGTCCAGGGCAGCCTTGAACATGATGAGCAAACCCAGGGCCTTCCGGATGAAAAGGTGAAAATGATGTACAGGGAGAGGTGGGGAGGGTTTGACTGTCACTGGGAGACTGGAGGGAGCAGTTGCTTTCACTGCACTTGTGTTAGAGTGTGGAAACAGATGTGAGCTGCAACAGGGAGTGGAGAAAGGGAGGTGGTAAACTTAAGGAGGTGACGTCTGAAGCGAGAGGACACAAAGATGTGGCAGAAGATGCAAGGTCACCTGTGAGGAGTGAGTTACAGCGGTCCAAACTAGGGCTGGACCCGAATATCCTGAATATCTGAATATTCGTTCGCTACGGCGGTATCCGGATATCAATTTTGGTATCTGAATATTCGCCCCTCCCCCCCGTCGGACGTTACCTGGTGTAAAGCATATGCGGCATTACTGTCTTCGGCCCACATCGGCTCATATCGGCTCATCTCGTCGTGTCTATGTGATCACCCCTTCCTCCTCCCAGATGAAAAAATTCGGAGCTCGTCTCTTCCCTTCGCCTTCGGCCCACTTCGGCTCATCCCACGGTGTTCGGCTCATCCATTCATGTTTGTTACCGCCAACCGAACGGTCGGGTTGCTGCCGACTCTGACGTCAGGCTTCATTTCGTTGCATAAACACAAGACAAGATGCGGAAGACCTCCCCGCCATCGGACGTTACGGTACGGAACGAATATTCGGATATTCGTCTTTAATAGGGCCCGAATATCCGGAGGCCAGAAACCACTATTCGGGACAGCCCTAGTCCAAACAGATGGTTACGATGTTTGACAAAGAGTATTTGCATTTTCAGATCCAATCTAAGATACTCTCTGTATTGTCATCCACTTCTGTCTTTCATCAATTATACTGTGATGGGGAAGATGGAGAAAAAGCGTCCAAAAAGCGCAATGGCAGACAGAGGCCACGATCATGAAGCTCCTTTTTCCTCCTCAGGTTTCACGAAGCTAGAACGGGGGGAAAAAAGGCAGAGTGACGAGTTGTCTGTGTGAGTTTATAAAAAGAAAACAAGTCAGAGAACAAAAGCACTCAAGTTCAAGGTTTATGTGCTTCATACACGTACACAAGCCCAAGGACTAGCTGGGATCATTATAACACACTCCTCTGTCACTGTCACCCCGCTCTCGTTAACCTCTGCCAGGGTCGCACAAGCACTGCACACACACACTCACACACACACATCCAATTTGCATTCTTATTGCTACATCTATTGCATGCTCACAAACACCATCAGTCACATTCCTCCAAATTGAAAATTCACAGATACACACATGCATCACATTTACATCTATTAGAGAACACGGTTACATCTAAATTACACATGTGCACCGTCCATGAGCGGCACACGTACGCAAACAGCGAATTTACTTTCAGTGATGCTAAACAATCAGGGCCAGGACAGGAGACACACACGAGACATGCAGGTACGAGCCAGTCCTGAATGATGCATCCTCACACAGTGTGCAGTGGAAGCAAACACACACACAGCTTCAGCCCATTTACATTCACACAAAAAACAAACGGCGGCACAAACAAGCTCATCAGAGGCAACCGTATCTTGTTAGCGCTGCACGCTAATATGCAGAGTAGCTCCGCTCACCCATTTTACCATCCCACTGACACAAACACAAACAAACACAGTCGCTCCACTGGGGGAGGGTGGAGAGAGAGAGGCAGGCGAGGGACAGTGGGGTTGGATGAAAAGAGCAACGAGGAGTGAGACAGATGGAGCTCCCACTCTTGGTTGACTTCCTCTACATCAACGGAGGACTGAGTGTGTAACAAACTCGCGGCCGGGACTCCTGAAAACGTGCCCTCGCTCGCTCACCGCGGTTTCTTCAACTGCCAACCATCTGTTACCATGGCAAACTATCTGTGAGAGCCGTGCCTCCATTGTATCACAGTGCTGTCAGGACACCACTGTACTGTAAAATGCTGAAGGATCACCATCTGTCGCTCCAGCCAAGTCCTCCTCCGAGCGCCCGTGATTCTCTCCGGAGTTTATTTTTAAAAGAACGACTCTCCAATCGGGGAAATCGGAAATATCTACACTCTTGTCACGGGCTTGTTGGATGAGACAGGTGAAGGGTGTTGTGATGGAAGGTCCCATTGTTGCTGTGGTTAGGGGGTGATTGACAGTCCGGAGAGAGATGAAAGATGGAGATCCCATCAACCCGAAAAGCAAACGGTGGAGGTTGCCATGGTGAGATGTCTGTGCACGCCCACATACTGTTCACACAAGAACACTGCTGACAAGTGGATCTAGCCTGAACAGGTCACCCAGTAGTGCTGGTGGAGCAATTTGAGATACAAACCAATAAATAAGAGGACAACAGTGTCTGCGCAACCTCTCTCCTCATTGCAGAAGAGTAGTGTACAATCACCACATGGAATGTGTGCAACCAAAACTTGATATCTCATTTTGACAGAAATCAGAATTCTTATATTTCTACTGGCAAAGAGAAACTCCAACCCCTCCATGTCTTACCCAGGTAGAGGGCTGAACACAGACAGATTGATTAATCAAAAGAAAAATCAAGATATTAATAGTTAATTTGAAACATGAGGTGTAGCCTTAGGTGTAACATGCCTCATCACATTGCTTTGAATTGGGTTGTTTTTAGACCTTTCTAGGATCTGATAAAGACTTCCTCTATTTGAAAGTTTTATTCTTGGCTTTTCCTTAGTTCTTCTTTTTGTCTGACATGCTATTAATACAACCCAATTTGGACGCCATCAGCCCAATAAATGGTTCCAATTGCATACCACTCCCCTACACATAGGTCATATAGACATCCTTCATCTTCTAGTAGGCCAGAAGGCAAACAATCATCCATCCTGAGTACTGATAAACAACAAGTAGCCCTAACAACATTGACGATCTACAGCTTTGTAACATGTTAACGCAGCAACAGGGTGTATTTTAACCCACATCGTGGTTATTTTGTCAACATAATCAAGTGCCTAAATCGACCTACACGCTGAAAAAACAAGTCAAAACCAAGAAAAAACAGCAAGTGAAAACAAAAGTCAAAACGAGACTTCAACCAAGAACCAATGCTACACTACGAGTCCCATTCAGGGCTTAAATTCAAGTGTTGCTAGCTGAAGCCAATGCCAACCCATCAAAATTCTAAGTGTTTCTTGCTGTTGTTTAGTGCACAATTGTGGATCCAAAGTCAGGTGATAATGGCTGACTCAGTCCACAAGAAGTTGGAGGAAATCCCTACAGAGATGCACAACAATGCCACTTATTGCATTGACTTGCACGACGGCATCTGAAACAGGTGTTCTGTTGGTATTTGGGGAATCATTTCGTGTTTCCTTTTTGCCTCACTTGTGTTTTTTGTCTTATTTTTGTGATTTTGTGTTTTGCTTTATTCACTGTTTTGCATATCAATTTTGTCATTTAGTGTTTTTTTGTCTTGCTTGTTTTGTTTCTTGATTTTGTAGTTTGTCACTTATTTCATTTTGTTTCTCGTTTTTGTCATTTTGCATCTTGTTTTCAGAATATTTTGTCTTGTTTTTGTCATTTTTTGGCTGACTCCTTGTCATTTTGATCACAAAGCAAAATACTTTATCGCTCAGTTCCAGATACCTGTGACTACATGTTGTGTTACTTTGCCGACACTCTAATCTGGAAGTGCGAAAATGATAAGCTGAGGCTGAATATTGTTGAAATCGAATTTAATTTGCGTGAGAAATTTCAGGTTGTTCATAATGTTTTGTAAAAGAGATAATTCCTTAAATGTGAACTTTTCATACTAAAACAAAGGAAAAATTTGAAGTTGTTCTTACTTACAGGTTATTATGCTGTGATTTTACTGGTCCGATCCACTGGAGATCTAATTGAGCTGAACTAAAATGAGTTTGACACCCCTGGGGTAGTCTCTGCATTGTCCTGAAAGCGTTGAATCGTATGTATAAAATCTGTCAATCAAGCAATTTGCCTTGATGTCATACAACAGAAAACATTTATTACATAATAAAGCACAAATCCAAGTCAATTGTTGGAGGAATTAACCCTCCAGTTCTGCTTTTTTTAACTCGCCCCTACTCCAGCCTATACACATACGTGAAACCATCCCACCTACAACCACACAATGGATCACACAGTCACCCATGTTTAATCCAGAGTGTCAAACAAAGACAGGAGCGTTAATCCTTCTCTGCATAACCCTGCTATACCCACCAGAAAACACACTTTCAGGCACTCTTACCTGTAGTTGACCTGGCTCATCTTGGCGGGAAGGTCGTCTGCGCTCAGTCGGTCCAGAGCTCCTCTCAGTGCATTGTTGATCTCCTGTAGGGTAAAAAAAACAAAAAAAAACAACACACACAGAGACACTTAGTCAACATGGTGATAATAGCTGCAGAGACAAATTAACAGTCCAAACCGTTACACACACACTAAACAAACAGCAGCCAGTCGGCGAACGACGAGGAGGCCCCGCCGCCAATTAGCAAAGCAATCTAACGCCGCCATCAATCACCTTTGGGGACGGTGAAGAGAGACTGACCGCCGGACGCCGAGCTCCAACCACGCACCGCCGTCTTTCCCTTCCCACACTCACTCTACGTATATTTCTATCTATCTACCTCTCCCTCCCCCCTCCCTCCACTCCATCCCTGCCCAGTGTCAGGCAAGGCTCTATTTTTAAGTCGGCAAAAAATCAACAACCCCGGGGGCAAACGAATAAAAAAAGCAAGCGGGAGAGAGACAGAGAGAGAGGGAGATATGTGGCTAGAAAGAAGGAAAGCGACAGCGTCAAACTGTTGCGAGACGCTCAAACACACTCGAGGGGTGGGACGGAGAAATTGCCCCAAATCGCTAAAGACAAGACGGGTGCAATTAGGTCCTTCTGCCTTGTCACTTTCATTGTGTCACCAGTACTAATGGCTGAAAAAGCTCCCGCCCACCAGCCTGCTCCTCGACAACCCCCCACCACCACCACCACCACACCCAGCTCCCCAGCGGACCATCTCTCCTTCACACACACATTAAAATCTGCTTTATACCTCACACACACACACACACACACACACACACACACACACACACACACACACACACACACACACACACACACACACACACACACACACACACACACACACACACACACACACACACACACACACTCCCAGTAAATATTACCTACACATATCATCACCCCACAGCTGAAAACATCAAATAATGCAAACACACAGAAAAATGCTGCCGACACAAATAGTGACCCACTTATCTGGGCAGAATGAGATTACCCCACAATAGAGCGCATGTGTGCGGGGGCAGAAAGATGAGCTGGAGGCTCCATTGTTGCTGTGCATCTTCCCGCAACGTCATTAGCTAAAGCGCACACAACGCAAAGGCTTCTCCCCCTCTTGTACATGAACACATCCACAGCACACGGCCGTTGGGAGGCTGGCAGGAGCGCAGGTGATCACATGGAACAAAAACACTCAAGAATTTGTTGCACATCTCATTCTACAAGAAGTGAAACTGAACACGTGTCGCACAATAACAACATCCCTCCTATGGCTGCTCCTTTACAAGACTAGTGTTAGTAATATGTGCTAATAGACACACACAGTGAACCGAACCTCATTATTTAGTGTTTGTGTCATCCCAATCCGTTTGTAGCTGCAGTTAGACGGTCAATATTTCTCCAACTCGACTCAAATCTTTTACATGGACACTAAATAGAATGATCTCAGTGGCTCTGTCTGTTGTAAAGCGTGTAATCTGAGGGCCACATAACTGCAAAAGAAGGTTTTTATCCAACTTCACTGAGAAAATGCAATTCATTTACTTGAAGAAATGGACCGAGACAGACGTTTTTTGGTCTTTCTGCTGTCCTTTCTAATTAAGCAGCAATCTCAGCTGCACATAATTCTCCTTCAGTCATTAAACACTGGGAGAGGACCTTTACAGCTCATCAAGAACAGTAAACTCAGTGCCCTTTCCTCTGATGAAGACCAGGAGCTGCTGGATGAGTTTCAGGAACAAACAGATGAGTGTAAACCAAGCATTTGCATGGTTATGAGGCACTGATAGTTTCCTGCTGAAGGAATTATCAAAACGTTTACACTAGCCATCTAAATGTGATTGGAAATTCATTGCAAACTTTGCAGCCTGTTATGACCGAGTAGCATTTTATGATATTATTCAGATTATTAACTTGCCTTTGACTTTTCAAAGGCATGCGACACTGCTGATCAGATGACTTTAATCAAACATCTTTGTTAACAAGCAGGTGTGTGCTTTGCAAATTATCTTACAAGCAGAACCCAGGCTGTTCAGATAGAGGGCTTTTCCTCTGATGTATTTCAAGTGAAAAAGGGCGTCCCTCAAGGTTCCGTGCTGGGTCCACTATTATCCGCTATTTACATAAATGATTTCGGACAGAATATTCCAAACTCAACCGTTCATTTCTACGCTGATGACACTGTCATATATTGTGCAGCGCCCACTCCTGCAGAGGCCTTTCAGTATTTATAACTTGCGTTTGATAGAGTACAGGAACGACAATGTTGTATATTTACTGACACAAATGTGCAGAAATTTAAACCTGGCAAGTACCAAAACCAGGCATTAAATCCTGATGAGATTTACATACAAAACTGGCTAGTTTACATGTAACTGATTGTATCTAAGCAGCATTTTGTATTTGAGAAGCTATAGCAGTATGGAAAAAGAACGTTGGATCAAAATGCAGATTTATTCCAAACTAAGGCATTGGGGAGTGAAAGTATTGCTTTAGCACCAAAACTGAGCTGCTGGCTTGATAAAAATTTAACTCCCATCTGTGCTTATGCATCAGCTGACACTTCAACTTCTTGCTTACAAGCTGACAACAACTCTTTCATTTGTTACACCTCATGTGACATTTTCCACCCTTCAACTTGTCCTTACACTTGAACTCCTTTTAGCACTTTCACTTCAGCTGCCAGTCGCTGCTTCAGCTTAAACTCCCGTATGAATGCAGTTAAAAAGCTGACAAAGTCTTAACGTTTCAGATCCTTCAGCTTTTTTAACATTTCCTCAGAAATCATAGTTTCTACTCGTTTCATTTTTGTAATCTATTTTGTTCTCTGACTGATTTGAATGTGGCACGCTTTGTGGTCCTGGATGTTCGCTCAAATAATTTGTGAAACCTGTCTGAAAACCCGTCTGAGCACGACTAACAAGTTGTCTCCTCTGTTATTGTGCTGCACGCTGCCATCCATGTTTTTGTGTTTTGGGTGCTGTTTGTAGTCGGAGGTGTGTGTGAGTGACAGGGAGGTGTGAGGTACGAGATGTTTGTGAGTGTGCGAGTGTTGTCAGACGGTTGAGTAATGAGGTGTGTATTCCTTTTGTGTATTTCCTGTGTGTGCTGCAGTCATCTGCTGCACGTCAGGTTGCTGAGAAATAGCTTGTGTGTGTACGAGACGGTGTGCACATGTACGTACGCTGCAGGATCACAGCTTCGGTGTACAAGCCGGCGCTCCCTGACCCTCATCATATCCATCACATCCACTGACCGCCGTGCTTTCACACACTTACAAACAACACACGTGAAAATGAAGTGCAATCCTCGAGGGACGAACACACGACATCCTGCAGCGAGCCAGATGCGGAAAAGCAGCAGACTGGAGTGTAGCTGGTTGAGGTGTCAGCTTTTTACATCACAGCTTAGGGAAGCATCAACCCTGGACACGTGTAACGTATTAAAGTCCAGCTTTCTGCTGTGTTAACACGGATTGCATCATTACACCTCGAGGTATTCAAAATCAGCCAGAGATGTGGGAGGCAGAATGAAAGAACAGAGCGGGAAGAGAGAGCGGATAAAGAAGCAAGCACAGGAGGTCCTCGGCTTACATCGGAGTTCTGTTCCTGCAGATTGATGTACGTTGATTTTCGCCATAAGTCGGAATTCCGGAGAAAATGCAAACAAAGCCCTTTCGTGCATCAAGATATCAATCAGTTCTTCATAAAAGTCATAAAAAACTATGACTTTCATGCATGTATGAGCCATTTCACAAGAAGATAACACAACATGTTGCACTGTTTTTACAACTTGATCTAATGTCGATGTTCGTCCATGTTTCGTCCTGATCCAAGCGTTTTATTAAATCTAAGTTCATTTCCATGGTGATGCGATTAATTCAGAATTATTGATGCATTTTTGTGTTTTTCTGGATGCACGGCCCTCTACCTTGTAAATGCCACAGAGGCCATGTCATAAGTAATTCACTTCATTTTTGGACTTACTGGTTCAGTTAAAAGGATTTATTTACATGCATTTATGTTGTTGCAGTTATCACTCTGTTTGTAATGTGTATCAAGAGCCACAGTAAAGAAGTGAAGTTTGCTCCGACTCAGGATTCAGTTTGCAAGCACTGAGTTTAACTAGTTGGATGGAGATGGCTTTGCTTTTCTTTGAAGCACTGCCATTAGAAGAGTCTGACTTACGCTTGGGAGCCATAATGAAGGGCAAAAAGTCAGCGAATGGAACACAATCCAAGGCGGCGTACAACCAGAGAATGTAAACAAAGCCGTCTTATAGCGTTGGGTGATGACACATTTGTCCGCTCCACTTGCCAACCAGTTCTACGTAATGAGTTTCAACGTAACGATGAAACGCCGTAGGTCGAGGACGTCGTAAACTGAGGACCCTATGTATCCAGAAGAGGAGAGGGAAGGATATGAGGAGAGAATCCTGGCGTTAACAGGTAACAATAAACGTCTCATTTAATAGCGTCGAACACGGCGGGAAGTCGAAATCAATTAAAGGGCCGACTGCATGTTTAGCACTGCTCAGCCTTTTGCCAGGTTTATTAGCTCTTCTGATAAAAAAAAAAAAAGGAAAGACTAAGAGAAGTATGTGCATAGAAAATGAGAATCAAAGGCAGAGAGAAGTGGGCCAACCTTGGCCTTCACCGTAACAGGCAGCAAAATCAATTAAAGGGGCCAGGATGCATATTTATCACTGTATCAGGCTGAATTAGACTTTATCTAGCTTTCAATACCTCCTTCAAGACTAAAAGGGACAAAAGTGTGTGAGTGTGTGTTGCTTCCGAGTGTGTGTTTATTTCAGTGAGCGAGCGAGCAGGAATGTGTGTGGTGGGAGTTTCCAGAGGAGTGGTACAGTGGATGAGTGAGGATAAAGTGATAGCGTATTGATCCGTGGAGTCCATCAGGCCCAGGACTCAATATGCCCAAGAAACTGTGACGGCTCCGAAGCCTTCCACGTGCACGGACATGCGCACGCACACGCCGAGATCCTTTGTTGTCCCCCGCGTATTGCCTTTCTCATATGTGGATTACATGTTCTGGATCCTCAGTCTTGCTGTAGCCGTGAACCAACATTAATTACCTCAAGACTGATTATTGATTTTTGTATTGCAAATCTTGTAGGAGCCAAAGAAGCACACGAGCGAATGAGCAGGTTCATGGAGAAGAAGCGTGGAGCTCCACAGCATTAGCAGGCTGAAAACAAACTTTTTCTGACAGATATCCAGTTCATGTGGTGCAGAAGAATGGAGAGTTTTCCCAACAGCTAGTGGAACATGCAGACAAAAGACATGCTAAGGACTACAAATCATTAGCACTGATGCCTTTAATACATGCTCATTAATCATGTTAATAATGCATCATTAAGAGCGATCTTTAATGTCCCTCTCAGGTCATTGATTTAATCTCTTAAATAAAAGTTTATATTTAACCCTTTATGCGCAACATCGGTCAAAAGTGACCCAAACGTTTGTTGACTCTGTGATCTTTTATTTTTCTTCTGTCTTGCGGTTTCACAGCGATAGTAAACACCTTCACCTTACCTGCTGACTCCAGGATGTTTATTCAAGGACCTGTTTAGCTAGAAATCAGCTCTACAACCTCAAAAAGGCAGAATAATTTATGTTTTTTTACATCAAGTTGTGGTTTGCTTAGCAGGTATTTAGTCATTTAGAATGTAAATGTTTTGCAGTAAGATGAACAGCAATCCATCAAACATCTCACTCAGAAACACGAAGTCAAAGGATCCCAAGTGAGTTGGATAAATCCTGTTCGAGACACGAATCCTTCAGGGGATCCCTGCAATAGCTGCTGAGATATTTCAGTCTCGACCAAAGCGATGTACAATAGGTCTGAGGAATTTACATAAACCTTCACATGCGTTGTCTTTTCTTTATTCGCCGTCATTGCTGGCTCTGCTCCTGTCTGGGTTTAGGTGATGCAGCTGCAGTCTGAAGCAGGGATTCATTTGTCAGGAGGCAGAGAGATGTAGATTTGTGTAAACCGGTGAGGATGTTTTAAATCATCCATAACGAGCCCATTCACTCCGGCCCAGACGCGCTGTTTGAAGCACACGAGGCCTGACGTTTTCTGGACAGAAAATATGGGCTCTGTCATTGTGTTTACTCGTCGCCCGCTGATGCCTGTGTTCTGCTTAGTCACTGCTGAGTCGAACACAGCGGGAGCAAACAACAGGACTCCATCTCTTCCCTCCCTCCACCTGAGTTTCCCTCACACACACACACACACACACACACATGACCTCATACAGTCCACGTCCTGTCAGCCACACACACACAATCACCCACAGAAGGAAGAGAAAAAGACAGCAAACAAAGTCCTCCTTTAACGGCGGCCTGCTTCGGAAAAGAGGGAGAGCACTTGAAAAGCCGACCCTTTCAAAGCACAGCCCGGGGCACGGAGCGAGACCACTAGAGGAATATTCACTGGGTCTCTCTGTTTTTCTTCAACGAGGGAATGACACACCAAAGATGTAATTGGAAATGAAATCCGTTCATCTTGGTTATTTATGTGCTTTCTTTTAGCTCCGGCTGAACCACGAGGTTTGAACAGTGGGGAGTTTAGACAGTGGAGATGGAACATTTTGTCCAATTTCTGCTGAGGCACTGAACCTCTTTTGATGATTTTAGGAAAACAAACAGAGAAAGAAATGTTTTTTTTCAACAGTTCAACTAGCAAATCTCCCATTTACAATACAGGGGGTCCTCGACTTACATCAGAGTTCCGTTCCTGCAGACTGATGTACACCCCCTGTCAAAAGTTTTAGGACACTTTCTCATTCAAGTAAAGTAGAACCTGTCCTACAACTTTTGACAGGGGGGGTATCTACCAAATTTGGTACACATATGCAGCACATCAGGCTGAACAAAAAAGTCAGTGACAGCCACATTCCAAAGCCAGCAGGAAGTGAGCTATTTTGCGTTGAATGTCAGATTTTGCCCATTTTTCATTTTTTTCTAGAGCGAACTCCTCCTAAGGGGGAAACTCCAGTTCACCTCAAATTCGGCCAGTACATACAGGAGGCCTTAATGATCCAAAGTTATTAAAATCTTTCTCCAAAGTCAAAGGGCGTGTCCGTGGCGGCCTCTGGAATTCTGATCCTTCGCCATGAAATTTCAAATGCTGTGTAAATGCCCTGAACATGCTCCAATCTGCCTGAAACTTTACATGTATGATCAGAGTCCTGCCCTGATCACATCCATATGACGAAATACACCCCCTGTCAAAAGTTGTAGGACAGGTTCTACTTTATTTGAATGAGACAGTGTCCTTAAACGATTTTCGCCTTAAATCGGAACTCCAGCGAAAATGTCAACAAAGCCGTTCTGTGCATTACAATATAGATCAGTTCTTCATAAAAGTCATGAATACCAATGACTTTTATGCATGCATGAGTCGTTTCAGAAGAAGAAAACAGAATACGTTGCACTGTTTATAACGACTTGATCTAATAATGTCGATATCTGGGAGCCATAATGAAGGGCAAAAAGTTAGTAAATGTAGCACAATCCAAGGTGCCGTAGAACCAGAGAATGTAAACGAAGCCGTGTTCTAGCACCGCATGACGACGTGTTCGTCCGCTTGCCGACTAGTTCCACGTAACAAGTTCCGACATAATGACGAAACGCCGTAGGTCGAGGACGTTGTAAATCGAGGACCTCCTCTATTGGCATCTTTAGCTAGTTAGAGATGATGGCATTCCACTCACCGGTTCTGGAGACCCGCTGCTTTGGTCATCAGGTGGAGGTGGAGGTGTAGGTGTCGCCTCATAGGGTGGAGCCAAAGCAGAGTCACTGCTGCTCCTCACCAACAGTGGAGTATCTGTGATGAGAAAAATAAGCATCAGAGACAAAGAGAAAAAGGAGATGATGGATGTCAGCCAGCTATACCTGCAACCGTCTTTTATTTTCCACACTGCTGAGAAGAAATCACATTATATTTGATTTCTCAAACCCCAAACCCGCTGAGGATCACGGGACGAGACGGAGAGAAAAGAGCTGAGGAGGTGAAAGGAAATGGAAACAGAGCTGCCTTTTGTCTTCTGGCATCTTCCACACTCAGCAGTTGACCTGCGCCTTGTTGAAATGAGCATCAGGAGAGCTCAGGGGGTTAGACGGATGCCTGAGGCGCTCGCTGCTCTCCAGAAGAACGACACGACGGCAATGAAAACGGGAAATTTCAGGGCTTCTGTTGGTACCTGAAGATGAGATGTGAAAACGAAACAAAAGGAAGCCGATTCTCTATTTGGAGTGGGGTAAAATACTGCATCACTTTGGATTGTCGATACACTGGCAGAAAATATTGATGGGTCAAGACATAATTGAGGGACTTTTGAAGTCCATGGGATATATCTTGCACACATTTTAATAAAAAGTAAAAAAAAAAAGTTCTTTAAGTTCATTATGATCATGTCTTTACAAATTCCATCATTATTTATGATGGAAACAACCACTTATTAATCAAATAATGACTGCATATCACTAAAAAGTCAACTAAATAACCATCCAAATTTTAATAACAACCGTTTTCATTTTAGACAAGTGATTGAAAGAGTTGTATTTACTCTTTAATGTCAGCCGGCGTTGGACATGTTTCATGCTGTGCGAAGGAATGGAAGTTCAGAAGAAAAGTGACACAGCAGATGATAAGGAAACAATATGATCTGATAAATGTGTATGTTGGTTAAAAAATGCTGTAATCCCTTTTCAAGCTCCTCATTCATTTTTTGGATGACTCACAACCGCTCCGTCACTTCAGCAACACGCCCAAACCCACACCCACCCACCGTGTACGCTTACATAGGACCAGCTGCTGGCACCACACCCCCCAAAAACGCACATATTCACAACTCACAGCTCACCACAACCAGAAAACAGTTCAAAAAGAATCTAAACTGGACCCCTTGTTTTTAATATCCACCTTCAAAGGAAGCACGCTGGTGTTTGTGGAGGCGAAACCCAAAGCTGGGAAATTTAACCTAAAGACAGGGGAGAGAAAAGAAAGGCAGAGCAAGAGATAAACAGAAAGTGAAGGAGAAGAGATGGTGACAGGGAAGGAGGCGGGTGAAAACCTAGAGACACATAAAAAGGGAAGGCAAACAAAATTCTCCTCTTTCCTGTAATCAATCTCTCTTTGGAGGGTCAGCGACAGGGTCCTGGTCTAACGTGGTCAGAATAGAGAGAGCAGAGGGGGGAAGCAAGCAGCAGAGGAGGAACTGGCAGGGGTCACTGAGTGTATGTGCTGTTAGTGATTGTAGAAGGATGAAAAACGACTATTCCAACCAGCCCAGACGCACACAAACACCCACTCTGCCTCGAACACCAAACCACATGTTCGCTCATCCGGTTTCGGTGTTCTGGTTCGTCTAATCATTTTTATTAATTAGCAGAAACTATCAGCTCCGCTCTGCTCGACGAGGTGCCAGTCCCGGCTTCACCCTCCATCTGTCTCGCTTTCACACGCTCTTTCTACCTCCGCTAACAGCAGACGTCAAACGACATAACGCTGACTCACCATCACTGAGGAAGCTGCGGAAAAAGGTACGAGAAACTTCAAAATGTCGGCTTCTTTTAATTAAGGCACAAGTTTCCTTCTGTGTTCTGCCTCTTACCCCTAGTTTCTTGAGGGAATGAACAGAATGCGGTCTAATCTGATTTGGAAAAGCAGACTCTGCGTCGAAATGTTTGACAGAAACTACACAGATTTTACACAGAAACATCAAGGAACAAGGGAGCTTGCATCAAAAGGCATCAGAAGAATCAGCACTCCAAAGTATCGACGCTTCTTTTCATTGTTTCTTAATTTTGCGCACGTCTAAACTAGGTCACACTACCTGAAGATACGTCTCCTCATTACTGAGATATGAAGTCGGTGCTTCCTCAGCCGCAAATCTGTGATAAAGTGAGGCTAAGAGATGTCTAAGTTGACAATGCTTCAGCTGGACTAAGTAGTCTGCACATATGTGGCTTCAAATGTGGACTCCAATTCATGAATATACAGATACATGTGGTTAAATGCAGCATGAGCCTTTTTTCTTCTTCGCATTTGTCAACAAATAGTTCATTCAAGATTATCAATACTCAACGATATCGACTGAAATAAACATTTTATCATGCTACATTTCTCAGCTAGCAATTGATGTACAATAAGAAAGACAGAGAGAGGTATGGTACGGGAATATTCACAAAAAAATGGAGGTTCTAGCAAACTCATACTGGTCAGAGGTCAAGGTGGAGCTGTGAAAAAACAGTGTACAGGTTCTAACTTACAGCTGGAATCAGTACGTCTGGTACATTTGCTATGTGGGATGAATAAACAATGACTTCCAAAATGTCCTGTGCTCAAATACGAGCAACAATGCGAGCCAGAAACTTGGTTGCATTCAAGTTGAAGACATTTTTACACTAAGAGAGTTAATAATAAGTGATGAAAATTCCCGCACAGTCAGTTCAGACATTCAAAGCTACAAAGAAAGTTTACTTTAACTGGAACTATGTCTTTCTAACTTCGAGAAAGCTGTGATTCGTGCCGCTTCAAGTCTCGATTACTTTGGTTTATGGGACAATCCTTTAAGCTTTTAAAACATTTTATGCAAACATGCGAGACACCGCTGCCGTCATTTAAACCATGCACCCACAGAAAGCACTATTTCTGCTTCTTTATGTTCTCCACACCAGCACATGCATTTGTAAAGGTTGCCAAGTCTAGAGGGGCGGCGTATAGAAGGCAGTAAAACTTAATGATCGGTTCCTTACTCTCCCTCCTGTACCCACCTGTCTACTACACTGGTGTTAAGTGAGAGCAGATAAAAACGGCCGCATGCATGTAAACATTTCATCACGTTTGGAAAAGTCAAGCATGCTGATTTGCTTAGAGTCAGATCTGTTCAGGTAAAAATGTTCCCATCGTATATGAGAAAGTCGACATGCATTCCTATACTATGAAGGACTGCAAAATGCTGAATTATACAGCAAGGACAACGGGTACATTAAGTATCAAAGCGCCTTTACTGCTACAAGGACAGCTGCATGTTCAACGGCTGGATCCTGGAGATTCTACAGATGCCGAATGGATGGACTCATTTCCAAAGTGGGCGTAATGGGTTTTCTAAATGAGCTCTACAAATAAGCGACATCACTGAGGAACCTCATTCATGACTCACACACACAAACACACAGTTACTACAATGTCAATGATGCGACTTTGTGAGGTGACCGGTGCAGCTCCATGGTCACAGTCAGGGTCCATTACCTAGTGGTCAGCCCCATAAATCCTCCTCCGTTTATCCATCGGAGTCAAATCTGCCTCCATCAATCCTCCCACCACTTAGAGTCCCAGAGCCCACTCCGGCCATGTGAAGGAACCTGAGGGTCACTAGCTTTGACCTCCGACCTGCAGTGAACCCTGGAGGGTCAAGCGGTGCCACTGAGGGTCAGGGATATTGATGAGAGTGACAGTTGTGAGTCTCTCAGGTCAGCCACCGTTTGGACGCTGATAAACAAGATGGCCTCAGAGGAATTCCTAATGAAGGGTGACTGATCTGGTAGCAGATGGAGTCAGCATTGCGTTGGGATGCTGATAGAACATACTCTGCCCATGTGTTTAAACGTTTCCACACGGACCGTCAACTACCTGAACTGACAACATCTGGATCTCGTGAACACTTCTTAAGAATAGATCACAAATCACAGAAACATGTTTCACACTCAGTCCCAACAGACATCTTGAACACCCATGCATGAGTCATAAGTATGGCGTCTGTTTTGATGAGTGAACTTGTCAGCATTAGCACAAGACAGAAATGACTCCTGTTGCCAATCAAAACAAGCCTGTCTTGAGCAATCCGTTCTCCAATGTGGAGGTAATTTAAACAAAATATTCAACGTAAATCAGTATGGGAGCAAGAGGCCACTGATGTATCTGCTCCCCTTTGATAGCAAACTGAGTTCAGATTCATTTTTAGGGCTTTTTGACCAACAGAGAAGCAGTTTGTCTCTCATTTATGAACTGAATTTTAGGCATTTTGACCAAAAAGAGGTAGATTTGGAACCTAAAATATTGGTTTCCAGCAAGAACCAAACGTCTACCAGGTAGAAAAAGAATCATGATAACAATGGCATCATGAGTGGATGCAGATGAAACCTGTAAAAAATTCAGGGAAAATGGAGAGGAACTGTGTTGACTGGTTGTCTCAAGAAACTCAACTTTACTGTCGGTGTGGATACCCAAAGAAGCTTGAAGGCTCTACCTGGAAAAGGAAGTTGTGCGCAGAGTTGGTGAAACCCACCACCTACTGGACATGAAACTGTGGAACTGGTGCTGCAGTTGAAATGAGTTTGGTTCCACTTGAGAACGGAAACAGTTTTCTGTCGGTTTCTTTCTGAGATACTTGTGGAGCTTTCATTTGATCATAGCATCTCATTGGAAGACAGAAACGACTTGGAGAAAGTCTCTCAGGGTCAGCTTAATGTGGTGTAAAGATCAGTAGTGACATTAGTCGTGTTTCTATGCAACTGTCAAGGGAATTATGAGGAATCTTTTGTAATATTTGCAAGAAAAAGATATATTTTTTATGCTTGGTTTTCCTCCAGAGCAAACAAAGTAGGCTATGGCTAAACTAAACAGACTAGAAGAAGTCAGATTTAAATCTTTGCCAGTCACTAAATAATCTCATTGTGGAAGAAGAACCAAGCAAACTTTGTGCATCTATGAGAGAAAAGTAGGGACAACTGTTCAGGAATTGTTTTCAGTTGGGTAGGTTGTAGTGAGTCTTTCATGTCAGCTGATACTGGACATGTTTCACGCTTCCTGGAGTCAGAGACAATGAAAGAAGTGGAAGCAGCTGATCGGTCATGTGAGTTGAATTTGTGCTACTTTTTTGAACCTATTTGAAAAAGGTAATTCCATGAAGTCTAAAATGACCTCAAGTGAAGAAAGTAAAGGCAATACTTCAAAATATACGTAGAAATACATGATGGAAACACAGCTAGTAGATCGATATCTAGTTTCCATCTAAATCCTACTTCCTTCTATGTAGGTCATTTAGCAATTTTGTAGCCCAATTTGTTTGTTTTTTTTTTAAATCAAACATGGATCTGTCTCCATAGTGAAAATGTAAATGTTTACCTGTCATGTACCACATTACCTCAGCAGTCACATTTAGAAACCTTAAGATCAGAAAATGGGGCCATTAGAAGCATTTCTATCACAGATGGACAAAGTAATTTCACTGAAACGATCAATTATTCCATCAAAAGTCCTATTTTACCACACTGTTTCAGATCTCGCATTGGATCAAATGATAAAAAGAAAATCCAAACCCTCTGGAGGCTGTGCAGAAAGACTCAGACCGTCTGCGTGGCGTCTGCAGCCCTCAGGACAGGAACTGAGCATCATTCTTGCCCTTTTGGCAACGTGAGCAGAATTTTTTACGTATTTTAGGATCACAGACACTCTCTGACTTTAACATGCAGTCTCCTTCCAAAAGGGGAGAGAAGAGGTGGAAGCACTAAAACTCTGAATGTATTTTAGGTTAGCTAATTTGACAGAACTGTGTGCCCAAAACCACAAGGTACACTCCAACTTTAAATAAGCCCACAAAAGTCATCCGGGCGCCCTCTTCAAGTCCAGAAAACCAAACGGTAACTTTGAAACACACCCAAGTTATGTTCTGCCCTTATCTTCCCAATGAGATTGGTGTAATTGGAGAGACCTAGAGAGGCCTTGTAAACTCTGCCAGCTCTGTGTTTATCTGCCTCAGACTCTCCATCTGCAGCTCTGAGCCTAACTAGGCTGCTTATGCAATTCTGGGAACACAGAGGTTTATTTTAAGAACTTCTCCTTGTTTTCGGTTCTGTGAAAGTTCTGCAGAGCTAGTTCACTGCCAGGGCAGGATGAAAACAAGGATGCATCATGTTTCTGACTGATGGTGTGTGTGTGTGTGTGTGTGTGTGTGTGTGTGTGTGTGTGTGTCTGTGTGCACACATTAATCAGCCTTTGTTTGCCGTTCCATGTGCAAGCATGCGTTTACTATATGTACGTTATTACCAAACACACACAGTGCTCTGCTTGTGTGTACATTTATATTTCTGAGTGTGTGTTTTCACGCCACGGGCCAGGGTGGTCTTGTTTTTCTGGCAATCGATAGAACAGTTCGGCTTAGGCTGCTCATGGGATGATGCGATAAGGACTCTCTTCCCAGGAGTGTGTGTGTGTGTGTGTGTGTGCAGCAGCAGATCAATGCAGGTCTAATCATCCCACCGGGGCAGTGTGAAGTCCAATCACCCTGTTCAAACAACTGGCCCAACCTGACACACAAACACTTTGACGCCTCGCTGATTACTGAATTACTTCTGGTCCTGTCCACCACCACTCACTACGATTACATGCACCGCCATAACCAGATTATTGTGAATAATGAGATTACGGTGATAGTGTGATTAAAGCATCCACATGGTAACCTCATTTCCCCCCTAGTTTACATGATTTGTTGATAAATGGGTTAATGTCTGGGCGGATGTCACACATCTTATGATCTCACAGCTGCTCGTCTCTCCACATCCATTAACTTTGACTCTTTCTCTGAACATGTCAAGAAGTAAAAAACCCATCAGGTAATGTTAATTTTTCTTAAGACTACAATAACTCAAGTGTTTACATATAGAACAACCGGCCAGGCTGTATTTTCTTTATCTAATCTAGTTTAAACCCTCGACTATTTGCTCAGTCTCCACACCCATGATTTAAAGGCTTATGACATAATCTACATTTCTTAGCGTGACATGCCATTAACTGTCCTTTGGTGGAGAGGTTAGGCTACTTAGAAATGTCATCATCATGCCAGTGTTACCAGGGATGACAGAGTTGTATTGGTGGGACATGATGATGGGCCTCAGCGCGTCACAAAATATACTGATAGAGGAAAAAAGTCATCTTCGTGGATATGTTTCCACTGCAATCATTTTTATTATTTCAATTTCTAAAGAACACGGTTGGAGGGCTGTAACTGTACAGTCGAAATGCTCTCCTTCAACTGAGTTTTCATTGGTTGGACAATTGCTGATGTTACTATCATTATGAGGAAATTGCTCCATCAGTCTTTCAGGATTAATCCGTTGCTTCTGGCAGCGGCAGGAACAGATTACCCATTAAGATCCCCACATTTTTTTACAACTTTGAACTCATCCAACCTAATAAAGACTGCTAGTTCTAACATATTTACCTGAGGCAGCTCCAAACTCATTTAACACCATGTCAATAAAGTCATCAGAATGGGTGTGCTTTCTTAAAATGAATGGCTAAAAGGCCGAGTGAAAACATCAACCAACATGGCAGATTATCTATAAAACAGTCAGCTCAATAGTTCTTGCACTGGCATCACCAACTGATAGAGTTCTACGATTCAGGGGGTCTTCGACTTATGTTGAAATTCCGTTCCTACAGGTTGATCGATTTTCGCTTTAAGTTGAAACTCCGGGGAAAATGTGAACAAAGCCGTTTCGTGGATTACGATATTGATCAGTTCTTCATAAAAGACATGAGTACCAATGACTTTCATGCATGTATGAGTCATTTCACAAGAAGATAAGAGGATACGTTCCACTGCTTTTGTAACTTCATCTAATAATATCATCAATGTTCGTCGGTGTTTCGTCCTGTTCTGAGCGTTTTATTAAATCTAATTTCACTTCTATGGTGTGTTGCCTTTGAGGCAGAATTATCAATGTACTTTTATTTTGAAAAAGCCTTTATTTGGAAGTCGACAGTCGTCACTTCCTGTCCACTATTTTGATGCTTAGCTTTACACACGTACGTGCTTTTCTGGATGCACAACTCTCTACTTTGTAAACGCCACAGAGTCATAAGTAATTAACTTAATTTTTGGACTTACTGGTTAAGTTGTATGCATTTATGTTGCTTTAGTCTGTTTTTGTTGCAGTTTTCACTCTGTATGTAATGTGAATCAAGAGCCACAGTAAAGAAGTCAAGTTTACTATGACTCACGATTCATTTCGCAAGCACAAGTTTAACTAGTTGGACAGCTGCAGCTTTTTACCATCACTGTTTTCTTTGCCATCAGAAGAGTCTGACTTGCGCTTGGGAGCCATAATGAAGGACAAAAAGTGAGTGAATGTAGCACGATCCAAGGTTGTGTACAACTAGAGAATGTAAACAAAGCCGTCTTATACCGCCGCATGACAACGTATTCGTCCGCTCTGCTCGCCAACTAGTTCGACGTAACCACTCCCAACGAAACGCTGTAGGTTGAGGACGTCGTAAACCGAGGACCCCCTGTACTTTCAGTTTCAGAAATCACATCCATGTTATCATTTCAGTATATAATAAACTAGTTCAAATTATTTAATATCCTGCACATACTGGCTTTTTGTGTTTGTTTATGATTCATTTAGGCGACTAAAGCAAGAAGGTAGAGCGATGCAATGTGGCTGATTGAGTTAATCTGGAGATAACACACAGATTTCTTCCTGTGCAACCAGTTTGGTGAAGAATAGCCACTACTAGTAATTCCCAGAATGCTTTGGGAGAATAAGGTTATCGCAGAGAAAGTGAGTCACCTCTTTCCTCCCCCAATACTTCTTTACATTTCGGAGAATCTGCAGCACAGACAACAAACAACATGTGAAGCTGTTATTTGGTGCTCGTCACAGTCCAAGTGGAGCGTCTTGTTTCATGATTTCTAAGAGATGATGGATGTGTATCTTTGATGGACTTTAGAGAAAGTGCCATCATTTCAAAGTCGCATTGATTTCTGCAGTATGTGTCCAACATCTGTATGCTCTGGATTGAACGAGAAGAGAAAGGGTCAATCAGTTTATAAGGATCATTTTGAAAGCTTGCATGAACGCTAATCAATAGAAAACAGCTGTGAGGAAGCTACAAAAATCTGACAATCTACCAAATGATGTTAATGGAAAGAGTTCACATACATAACACCCAGATAATAACTTCTTACCGCAAAGGTGGAAACAAAAACACACCCAGCAGTGGATGGATGATCACGTTGGGTGTGATTGGTTGTTTAACTTGCATGCTGAGTCTTTTGTCGTCGTGTGTGCGTCCACTTGTGCACGACCAGATGACAAAAGCGGCCTTTATTGCATCAGTCTGGCTCTATACGAGGGGCGTCACGGGGTCACATCCTAACTGAGTTAGTCAAGGTCCGACGGGGCTGCAGAGCAGGTTGGGGGGTGGGATGGGGAAGAGGTCCCACTGGGTTAAAGACGGGGCGGAACAGGCCAACAGGGAGGGGGACTGGAATTAGTCCGCTCACGCTTGGCTGGACCCTGGGCATGCTAACAGGCTACAGCGCTAATCTAGTTAGAGGTGGAAGCCATGCAGAGACAGGAGGAGCAGCGGCGGGGGTAGAGATGGATTCCTGGGGGGGTCAAGGTCTAGAGCCCCGGGTGCTGAGCTGGACGGCAGGTGGCTGAAGCTGAATAGTGGAGTAGAGAGGACAGGGGTGAGCGGAGAGGAGGCAGATGACGGGGCACGGGGTGAAAGTGGGCACAGGGAGAGGGCAGTTGTGTATGCATGTGGGGGTGTCACGCTGTTCTTCTATGCTAAACAGATGGAGAGAAGACAATGAAAGAGAGCTGTAGGGTGACCCAGCGATTAGACAGGCCCGTACTGAATTACATCCCGGCTCTAATCTTGCTCTTTCTCTTGTTCTCTTCAAAAAAAATAATCAATCCAAGGCACAGCAATGGAAAAGAATGACATGTAGAGACAAAAATCAGGCTCCAGATTACTTACAGTGAATGTATCTATAGCCAGAACTGACTGTCGCCCAGACAGAGCAGATATTTCCCCAGAGGCTCCCTCAGGCTTCAGACTGAATACTCTTGTTATGATGTTTCCCTCTGCAGATGCGCCGTGACCCAGTAACTTCCACATTATCTCGCTACAAGGACACGTACCATGGGGTAGAAAGTAAAGACGACACTCCCCGCACATTCAACAACTTTCTACACCATCAGCTACACTTCACACACACTCATCTGTCATCGTCACCCCATTCCAAACTGAAGAGTGCATCAGAAACAGGCGACGTTATGAACTATATATGCGAGGCGACTAGGGGATGAGCGCCGCCAATCACTCGCATCAATCCAGCTTGATGGAGTCGCTGAACTTCTAACAGCCTTGGAAGGAAGGTTTATTATAGCAGTCCCTCCCATCTGTTTTCAGAAACTCTCCTGAAGCATTAACTCTGTACACAACAAGAGCAGGACAGATCAGAGGAAAAGTCTGTGGGAATTTAAATCTCTCCACTGCTGCGTTCATAGCCGAATGACTCCGCATAAAAGCAACAACTAAACACGAAAAATGTGAATGCAAATGAGGACAGAACTCAAGGAGAGGCAGGACTGAATGAAATGCCATTATTGAGAAAACACTTGTGGAGGAGGTTTTAAAAAGAGAAGAAAAATGAGCACCGCTGTACAACAGATTTGCATATTAAAAAAGGAATGTTTGCAGCAGCCTCCTTCTCAGATTGGTGAGCAGACATGTTTGAAATCAGGTTTCAGAAATTCACACATCCTCAAAGTGACATTTCATAACATCACTCTGATCATATCTGAAACAAAAGGTGTAACAATGTTGTATTGATTGATTAGCTATTGCTATCATGTCAGCAATTAACCCTCTTGTCGTCCTTAGAGTCAAATTGACCTGTTTAAAGTTTTAAAAATGGTGGAAAAAAAAAAATGTTCACAGTGAAAACTTCCACATTTTCAAATTTTTTTAGGATTTTTTTTGAACATTTTTTGCTGGAAAAAAAACAAATAAAAAAATGTTTAAGAACAAAATCCACTGAATTTCGCCGTCAAATTTTCAAATTTGGGGATTTTTTTTATTAAAAAAAATAAAACTTTTGAGGGAAACTTCTCAGGAATTTTCTTCCTGAAGATTTTGCAAATTTTTAGAAATTTCGGGATTTTTTTTCTGAATTTTTGGACGTTTTTTCAGACAAGGCAACAACATTTAACAAATATAACAATATTGGAAATAGTCCATGACATTTGGGTAACTTACTGAATCTCTGTACTTCCATACACTCATATATTGAGTTAAAGGTGAATTTTTTAGTGTAATAATATGCCTTTTATGAATTCTTTTGGCTACGATGATCGTGTGTGCTGAAAATCTAGTATCAAAACAGTCCTATTTTGAACCGTTAGTCAACTAAGTTAGCTGTCAACTCTGATTAGGGTCAACATTTTCTCATTTTTAACCGACTGATTCATCACCGTCTTCTCTGCCCTGGTTAAGAATCAATTATGTCTTGTATAAAAACGGCTCGTGTCAGTCAAATCAAACAGAAATGAAAGTTTTAGCAGCTTATTTGAGTGCTCGACGGGAAGTACAGCATGAGTTTGAGTCACAGTCAGAATCTGCAGAAGAGTGTAGAAGCGGGGATGAAGAATTAACAATAAATTAACAATAAATAAATAAAAATAAATAACTAAAAATAAAATAAATAAAAAATAAATAAAAATAAAAAATAAATAAAATAAACAAAAATATTTCAGATAAAAAAATTGTGATTTTGCACAACGCACTTAGCAGCAAATATGACAGATTGCAGCATGTCTGATCAGGGATTTTAATTGTCGTGTGTGATTTTAAAAATTCATGGCATCCTCTTCATGTAAAAGTCACATTTTTGATGGTATTTCAAGTAGCGATGATGCGTCACACGTTTTAAATCTACGTAGCGAAGATTAAAAGGTGACTTTAAATAATTAGACCACAAATCAAATCAGAAAGGACAATTTTACATTAATTTCAACTAGTAAATAAATCACCAACTGCTTTGATGATCAGTTCATCAGTTTGAGTCGTTTTTTAAGTTATTTCAATTAAATATTTTGTCATTTGCTTACATACTAATGACAGTAAACTAAACATGTTTGGGTTTCCAACATCTGCTGACAACATTTTGTAGATCAACAACTAATCAATTAATTGAGAAAACACTTGACGGATTAATCGACAGTGAAAGTAGTCATTAATGGTGACACTCTGGTTTTGTGAGACTATAAAAAAAAATGACAGCAACATAATAAGTCAAGCATTATTCATCAGAACTGGAGAATTTCCATCACCTTAATGCCGCCCGGAGGGAAGCTCGGAACAATAAATACGTGACAGAGTCAAAATCACGGAGCAGCACGGGTCTTTTTAATATCACATTCGTCATGTCGCTCGGTCTTAATAGACTTCCCGTGCTAAAATGTAATTTCATGGTCAAATAGGAGGTGCTAGCAGGAGCAGGACAGAGACGGCTCTTTGTCAGATGTGAAAATTAGCTATTTCCAATCCCATTTTGGTTAAACTCTTCAATCCTGAACAGACAAAATGTGAAAAAATAACACCAAACTGTCGCGTTGGTGGCTCTCAGGCTGTGCGATAAAGAGAGCAAACTAAGAAAAGAAGCGAGGTCAGAAGGAGAGAAAACAGCGTCGACACCACATCTGTCTTAGCGGTATGTTCAGCTCACATCTCTGCCATAAATGTGCTTTCTGAGTCTGTTTCTGCCACTTTCTCACATGCACAAAAGATGAAATGAAAGTGTTGATTAAGGGCGGTTTTAGCTTCTCAGGTGTTCTGACATTTTCGCAGAACATCTGTGCTGAATATTTCTCCTTTCCTTGAATATTACATTCTGATATTTTCCAATCTGCTCTGACTGGGAGGTAAGTGAAACATTTGTAGCAGATTTGACGTACTGGCTTTGAGGATGGCTTCGTTGACTTCGATCTCTCCTCTGCCCGGCTCCTGGTACTCGAGGTGGGAGTAGTAGTGGAGGGGCTCTGGACTCGGGGCGGCGCTGGAGTAGCCGTTGGACATGCTCTCTCTTGGACTGTCCATCCTCTCGGGCTGGACTTCATGAAACACTGCCACCAGCTGGAAGAGACACAAAACGTTAAAACTGTGTCCACAAGATTAAACACGTAAAACAGGGGTGTCAAATTCATCTTAGTTCAGGAGCCACATTCATCTCAAGTGTCCAATAAAATCACAGCAGAATAGTTTACAAAAAACCACAACTCCACATTTTTTCCTTTGTTTTAGTGCAAAAAAAAAGTGCGTTCTAAACATGTTCACAGTTAAGGAATTATCTTTTTACAAAGAATTATGAACGATATGAAATTTCTGAAGAAAAATGAATTAAATTTAAGCAACATTATGATCAAAATGACAGAAGTCAGACATAAAAAAAGAAAAAAATATTACAAAAATGAGACTCAAAATGACAAAAATGAGACAAACGACATGAAAGAAAACAAAAAAGCGAAAAAAAAACAATGAACGTACGACATAAACCCGACAAAAAATTACAAAGATGCCCCAAACGAGACCAAAAATGACAAAAGTGAGAAACAAAGCAACAAAAATAACGCAAAAAAACACAAACGACAGACAAAACAGCAAGTAAAGTAAAACACAAAATGACAAAAACATCAGACAAATGACACGAAACAAAACAGAAAGAGAAAAAAAGTTAGACCAAAAAGTTACAAAGCAACAAAAAAATGGACACAAACCAGACAAAATTGACAAAGAAGGAAACACAAACGAGAAACAAAATGACAAAAACACGAGAAAAACGACAAAAATCAGAAAAAAAGACAAAAAAAGACAAAAAAAAGGCAAAATATTACAAAAATGAGACACAAAGAGACAAAAGAACAATCGAGTATTTCACTTTATGATCAAAACAACCTGTCAGGATCTCAAAGTCGTTCCCCCTTTAAGGTCTGGGCAATTTCCGCCCGAAATTTCTACTGAGATTTACAGAAAGTAAATTGAATGCTGTTCTTGAACTGTTTGGAGTACATGCATGGTTGGGGTCTCATTTGAAAGCTGACAACCTGAATTTTCACCCAGTGCAGTCAGAATTACTCTAGGTGCTACTGGCACAGAGTTATGTATGTTGGAACACACTGAATTAGGATGAATTTTTTTTCTCGCCTACATTTTTTCCCTAATAAAACGCCTGAAAATCAGTGTGGCAGCACTGCAACAGCTTGAAAACACAATATTGCAAAAGCCTGGGGTCTTACATAGTTCAGGTCAAAATTTCAGAGCAATACTACAAGAAATGAGTGTTTCACACATGTATTTGTACTGATATGCTCCGCCCCTGTCAATGTTGGATACACTCTTTATACACTGTGCACACTCTCTACAGAATGGTATAAATTCCTTTTCACTCCATTTTCCACTTCATTTTCATTCCAAAAACTCATAAAGAACTCAAAAAATCACTTCAGATAGGCTTCAGTGTCGATCACACACACAGATTGAGAGGAATACAGAGAAACAGCAGGTGGAGCCCGGAGCTCACGAATGAAATATCATATAAAGCCGCTGGCAGAGGCGGGATTTATAGGCAAGCCATTCAGCAAGCTCATTGGCTACCAGGCCTGTCAATCTAACGTTTCCTCCGGCGTGATTTGCTGAGAAACAAGTCAATCAAGTGATGTAATCGATATCTGTCAGACTCGGCCATGGTTGGCTAAATCGCCGAAGTAGGCGGAAACGAGTCACCTGATTGGTTGAAGTTCGGTTTGAAGCGGTCGAGAAGCCTCCAGTATCCATTTTGAATCGCGAACAAAGAAAATAGGACCGTGTATGATAAAGTTATAATAGAAAGATGCAGTGAATATGAAACGCACAGCGCCACCACGCGCCGCGTGCACGCGCACGGAGCCGATCGTTTTCTGGATTTTTTACCTATTTCGAGACATGTTTTGGCCAAAGTATTATACTGGATTGTTTCCTCTGGATGGCTAAGCTTGGGTTCTGGCCGGTTTTTGTGGATTATCTTCTTTTATGACCAGAAACGAGCGTCCAAACTGCGTCGACAGGTGAGCTGTGCACGTTTACTTGACTTGTTGTTTGTTGGATAAATGTGTTTATATTACCCGCTGTGGTAATCACATCTGAAAGTGGTTTATACCGGCGGATTCATGAGAATCTCAGCTTTCTATGTGTGTATAGTGTTTGTATAATCGTGTTTGCAGTGTCCTTCTATTTTAAAAAAAGCGTATACCGATAAAAAAACGGCCCGCCCGCGGGCCGCCGTACTTTAAGTGTTTAAATTTAAGGATTTACTAATGCACAATCTGCAGTTCATGTCCTCTCTGTAATTTCTAAACTTCACAAAGTCGTCCTGCAGGCCAGATTGGACCGTCTGGAGGGCCGGTTTAGGACCGCAGGCCGCATGTTTGACTCCCCTGATCTAAAATGTTTCTAAAGTCAAACATGGCAGCGTATGAACGAGGTGGAAACATGCAGCCAGGTTGGATAGCTCCTCCACAGCGAGGCTTTCATGTGATTTATCTTGCCAGCAGTGGGGATGCAGCCTGCTTCATTCTGCCAAGTGTGCAGGTGTCTGACTGTGTGTGTGTGTGTGTGTGTGTGTGTGTGAGTGTTGGATTCACAGCTCATTCACTCTCAAACCTCTTACAGTGCATAACACGCAGCAGATCCCTCTTCAGCAGCTTTCTCTTCAGAGACTCTGACCGGCGTTTGTCGCAGAAAGGCCGGCTGAGACGCTCGGAGAGGCGAGGCGAGGTGTTTACGTATGAAATTAGCAGTCAAATGAGACCTGACGTGAGAATGAGAAGCTGTCAAACACAATGACACGGCTGCCACGATGAGGCAGGGGCGGCCGAACGAGCAGGGGATGGAGGGCAGGAGGACGACAAACAGCCCTAATTGAGACGGGGACACGATGGCAGATAGACGGAGGGGAAACACGTTGTGGATGTGTGCAGCTATGTGGTTTGATAAATGGACGCGTGGCGGCGTGACGCTCTCATTAGACGGCGCCGGCGAAGGAAATGACCACTTAATGAAAAGCAATAACCGCAAAGGAACGAGGGATGGAAATAAAACAACGGACGAGCTGGAGACGTCAATTAACAACAACAGAGGCTGAGTGTGTGTGTGTGTGAACAATAAGCCAGGAAGTGGAAAAGATGTTTATCATCCGCCTCTCACCTCCACCTCCCATGATTCAATATCCTCATGACGCCTGGCCACGCAAAGATTTGTCAGCTGTACTCAGAACGACAAAAACGGGGAGCAAAATGACACAAACAACAAAAATCAGACAAAATAACAACAAAAACAAGATAAACTATGACAAAAACGAGCCACAAAATGACAAAAGAACAATGACCAAACTAGCATTTTACTTTATGATGAAAATGACAAAAATCAGACAAGAAAAGACAAAATGTTACAAAAGCGAGACACAAAGACGCATCAACGTGAAACAAAACAAAAACAGAGACAAAAAATTAGACATAAAAGTTACAAAGCAACAAAAAACGGACAAACGAGACAAAAAAAATTACCCAAATGGCACAAATGAGACTAAAATGACAAAACAACAACGAACAAAAACAAGACAAAAAATAAAATAAGCACAAAACGACGCAAACGATACACAAAACAGCGAAGGAAGCAAAACACAAAATGACAAAAATAAGACAAAAAAACACAAGGAAGACAAAAACGAAACACAAGACGACAAAAACAAGACAAACCGCACAAAACAAACCAAGACAAAACATGAGAAAAAAGGAACAAAATGACACAAAAATTGACAAAAAAAAAACCAAAAGCTTGACAAAAAGGAAACACAAAATGACAGAAACATGAGGAAAAAATCTGACCAAAAAAGACAAAAATAACAAAAATGAGACACAAAGCGGCAAAAACATAAGACAAACCACAAAAAACAGACAAAGCGACAAAAATAAGACAAAAATAAGACAAAATATTTCAAATATGAGACAGAAAACGACAAATAAATGAGACAACGTGAAAAGACGAAAAATTAGACAAAAAGTTACAAAGCAACAAAAAATGGACACAAACAAGACAAAAAAAGAACAAAATGACAAAAATTGACAGAAAAACACAATCGGGACAAAAAGGACACAAAACGACAAAAACATGAGACAAACGACAAATATCAGTCGAAAAAAAGACAAAAAAACAACAAAAATGAGACACTAAATGGCAAAAACACAAGACAACAAAAATAAGACAAAACGATAAAAATAAGAAAAAAATTTTTTAAAAAATCTGACAGAAAAATGACACAAAGAGACAAATAAATGAGACAACACGAAAAGAAACAAAAAGACAAAAAAATTGACAAAAAAGTTACAAAGCAACAAAAAATGGACACAAACAAGACAAAAAAGTAACAAAATGACAAAAAAATACAAGCGAGACAAAAAGGAAAAAAAACAACAAAAACACGAGAAAAATGACAAAAATCTGACAAAAAATGAAACAAACAACAAAAACATGAGACAAACGACAAAAATCAGACAAAAACAAGAAAAATCAGACAAAAACAAGACACAAAAGAACCATGACCAGTCTGCTATTTGACTTTATGATCATGACACCTGGCCATGCAAAGGAGATTCGTCAGCTGTATTCAGAAGGAGAAGACGAGGAACTGAGGGGGCTTTCAGATGCAAAAGAAGGGAGAAAAGAAAAGACCGAGCGCCGGGAAAACAATCTGATTGCGGCGCTTGATGGATGCTTCTCGAGCTCTTTCTGTCTTCTTTATCTGCTTTCCTCTTCCTCTCCTTATCTCCTTCCCTGCCGTCTCTTTCTCCGAACTCGCTGACGGCATCAATCAAAGCAGAAGTCTCGGAGCGTAATGCAACGTTGCGCGCGCACGCCGCAGAAAAGGCGGTGATGAGCTACCCTCGAGGATGATTTATTCGCTCCCGACAACAATAACAACTTCCTTTTAATGTGTGGAGGGGCCGCTGATGATGATTTGCTTTTCGGGAGTTTATTTTTTACGGCTGACACAGGCGGGGAGCGGTGCTGATGAAGGCCGCCCCGCTGCGTCTGCTCATCACTCAATCAAACACAAAAGTAGCAACAAAATGAATCATGTATCGCTTCGTTTGGAACAAGTATAGAAAAATTGACCTTTTGAAGTGCCGTGTTTGAGTCTTGATGAGGACTTTGCATTGATCGCAAGCGTCGCCAGCCATAACCTTTAACTTTGCCAATCATCCACTCAAGAGTCTCCGCTTTTATGCCTCGTTTCAAGTGTTCCCATTGAAATGAGGCCAGAATCTTCCCAGCCAAAGATCTGACAAATAAAAAGCCTAATTTACGGAATGGAAAATTAAACTGGCGATTGTTAAATGAAACCAGACCCATGCCGACTAACGGAGTGCCAAGACAGATGACGGGTGCTGACAAGGGTTAAACTGAGGTGAGAAAGTCTGCCAGCGTATTAAAACGCTGATGGCAGCACTGCTTCTATCACATGAGCAAATCTTTCTGAAAGAACCCAAAGGAGTCGATGCAGCTTCATGGAATTCCAAAAACATTACAGACCCTTTGCAAGATGTATTGTTTTAAAATGCTTAAAGGGTCACTCCCACCATCAACAGTGGATTTTCTCCCTTACAGTTTGCCATTCACATAATTTTGGTTTCCAGATTTCTCCAAACACCTCGATAAAATGAAGGCTGAGGTGCTTAATAGTCCAGTTGAGCCACAGTGGTATGTCTGCGCAAAAGGCTAAAAACAGCGCATTTACAGGCTCACCATTAAAAGGCAAACATGTTGATGCTAAGCAGCTGTAATGTTTACCATATTTACAACGGTATTTTAGTATTCGTTAGCTTGTGTCGGACCCAAACTACACCGGAGGATGATGGGATTATCTTTAGAAGAGCAGATATCTGGTGGTAAAATACCCATAGATGGATGGATGGATGGATGGATGGATGGATGGATGGATGGATGGATGGATGGATGGATGGATGGATGGATGGAGAGATAGATGGATCGATAGATGACAGATGGATAGATGGATGGATGAATGGATGGATGGATGAATGGATGGATGGACAGATGGATGGATGGACAGATAGATGGATAGATGATGGATGGATGGATGGATGGATAGATGATAGATGGATGGGTGGATGGATGATGGAAGGATGGATGGATGGATGGAGAGATAGATAGATGGATCGATAGATGACAGATGGATAGATGGATGGATGGATAGATAGATGGAGAGATGGATAGATGGATGGATGGATGGATGGATGGATGGAGGCAACTAGGTATTTTAGTCTCATCGAACATTAACTCAAGCAGCAGACGGTCCAAACTTGTTTTTCCAAGGAAACTATTCAGACTGAAGTCAGTGCATTGTCCATAGTAAACACAGCTTTAATTTCTTTCAGAAATGGGGCAGCTATCGGACTGTCTGGCACAAAACCTGAATGAAAAACATCTGAATCCGTTTGGCTAAATACCACCAGAGATACCTGAGAAATCTGTTTGTTGGTTTGGGTGATCTGCGTCTTTAATCGTGTCTTTTCCTGCCATTACTATGGAAAAGTTTTGCTTCTTCTATTACCATACAAGCATTTGTGGGATCAAGCTATCAGGCAGCTCTTCCTTCCAAAACAGAGCACATTAACATTGAAAAACGCCGAGAAAAGAAACTTGGGAAACGCTTAGCTTTTAAAAACACACGGCGGTTTGAAATTCTGCTTTTCAAAAGCAGTACCAACACGCTCTCTTGGAGGACCCTCTGCCCCGGCATGAAGAATAAAACAAACCCTGCACGCTTCACAGTGTGTTTACATAACACGCAGCATTTCTGCCCGTCCTTCCTGACTGCGATTAGCATTCAAGGAAACAAATCGCCCTATTTCTCCTGCTGCTTCCGTGGGGGGATATTGATATGGACCTGGGGAGGCTGCATGTCAACTACTGCTGAATAATGGGACCCCTTTGCCTCATTTCCATAACGTGCACTCACAAACACACACACACACACACACACACACCGACGCCCATGCCAAATACAAATAGCTGAGCCCTTTATATCGTCACGTTATGATCTGCTGTAAATCATGACACAGTGTGCAACGTGACCAGACTGTTTGGGAGGACTGTGCAGACCCAAAGCGATTACCATGACATACATGAAAGCCATATATAATAGCACGCGAGAAGCATGGAGAGATAAGCATTGTGTGTATTCTTGCCAATGTGCACTGCCCCGAGCGCAGAGTTAGAAAATGTTGCAATATATGTGGCCTGGGGCAGACAAAGCATTTTAAATGAAAAGAAAGGCAAGCATGCATCCGCCCACAAATATTCTACATTACATCAACACATCATTATTATTTGAATTGATTCATGTTTTATTATACTTTCCTCAGATTATGTCATCTCTCTACTTTGACCTAGCACAGGGGTGTCAAACATGCGGCCCGTGGACCAAAACAGGCCCTCCAGGGGGTCAAATACAGCCCATAGGACGACTTTGTAAAGGGTAAAAATTCCACAGAAGACATAAATTTAAAATTATTTCTAAATCTTGACAAGTTGTTCTGATCATAAAGTAAAACACTGGATTGTTTGTTGTTCTTGTATCTCATTTTTGTGATATTTTGTCATATTTTTTGCCATTTTTTTACCCGATTCTTGTCATTTGTCTTTGCGTTTTTGTCGTTCTGTTTCTCGTTTTAGTCATTTTGTTTCTTTTTTTTGTCATTTTTTGTCTCCATTCTCAACACTCTCCCACAGCAGGGCAATCCAACCTGCTGCATCCCTAAAAAAAACTCCCTAAAAAGCGGTTTTCACGCTGTGGCTCGCAGTTCATATGCAAAGAACATCCGCCAATGCATCGATATGGGGATTTTGTTCCTCTATATAATGGGTGTGAGCGTCAGCCCCAGAAATCCAGTCAAGCTCCAGTATTCAGAGAATGTTGAGGAGGGGGTGGTAGTGGATCAGTGGTTCAGAAGGTCAGGGGTTCAAGCACCAGCACTGCCACTGCTGGGCCCTTGAGCAAGGCCCTGAACCCTATCTGCTGGAGGGGCGGCTGACCCTGTGCTCTGACCCCGGCTTTCTAACAAGCTGGGATATGCAAAAACAGAATTCCCCCTGACCAGATCAATATTTTTCAGAATGAAGATGCAGCAAGTATGTTCGTGTGTTCATATCAAAGCAGGTTTGGTTGGAACATTTATACTAAAATGCCATGAACCTACAGTTAAAAACTTACAAAATCACTTTCAACTAAGTTCCCCATTACAAAAAAGCCTCTCAAGGAAGTGTGTCAGTTCCAAATCACATGACCTACTCCGCATTTTGTGTATCAGTTTTGTCATTTCTTGTCTCGTTTTTGTCTTTATCTGTCTCGGTTTTGTTGTTTTCTGTCCTTTTTTTGTCATTTTGTGTCTTGATTTTGTCGTTTCTGTCTCGTTTTTGTCCTCGACTATGACCATTTGTGTCTTGTTGTTTCCGTTTTGTGCCTCGGTTTTGTAACTTTCGGGCTCGTTTTTGCCATTTCGTGTCTCATTTTTGTTGTTTTGTGACTCGTTTTAGTCAATTTGTGTCTCATTTTTGTCATTTTGTGCCTTGTTCTTGTCATTTTCTGTCTTGATGCCATTTTGTGCCTCATTTTTGTCATTTTCTGTCTTGGTTTTTTCATTTTCTGTCTCGATTTTGTCATTTTGTGTCTCATTTTTGTCATTTTCTGTCTCATGTTAGTCAATTCATGTCTCATTTTTGCTGTTTTGTGTCTCGTTTTAGTCAATTCATGTCTCATTTTTGTCGTTTTCTGTCTCGTTTTAGTCAATTCATGTCTCATTTTTGTCGTTTTGTGTCTCGTTTTAGTCAATTCATGTCTCATTTTTGTCGTTTTGTGTCTCGTTTTAGTCAATTCATGTCTTATTTTTGTCATTTTGTGCCTTGTTTTTGTCATTTTCTGTCTTGATGCCATTTTGTGCCTCAATTTTGTCATTTTCTGTCTCGATTTTGTCATTTGCTGTCTCGTTTATCTCATTTGCTGTCTCAGTTTTATTGTTTTGTGTCCCGTTTTAGTCAAAAATGTCAACTATGACACAAAAACCCCACATTTACATATCAACCCAACCTGCCTGAAACACGACCAGCTTGTGCTGTTTCAGACAGGTTGGGTTGATATGTAAACAGGATTCTTTTAGCGTGATCGGTAAATTCACACCTTACTAGGATTACTACTCCTGAAACTTCCTTCACACAAGCTGCGCCTTAACTGCGATGCATGCATACATCACAGTTATTATTGTTGAATTCATAGCAGCCAGGAGATGAAATTACCCAGCTGCTGTACACAGTAGATGATGTTTACATGTTGCAACTCACAGATGGACCAGTTGAGTGATTTTAATAATTTATGCACTTGCTAGGAATTAATTAGCGGAATGCAGCACGTCTTGAAGGGAAGACGATAGCATGAGGAGCGTGAACACACGCAGACACACTCTTCAGGATGCCACTAAGAGAAAACACAACACATATATGACTTCACAGTTAGAGGATGAACAGTGCCACCTTGCTTTAGTGGGACGCTACTGCATGCTAGTAGCACTCAAGCCTCTAACCTTTTCATAAGCATCACACACACACACACACACACACACACACAACCTCACAAACAAACATGCACACTTCCCCATTCCATCCGCTGCTACTAATCAACCCATTTTTCTTCCCCTCTCTCATCGCTGTCTAGCACTGCCGTGTGTGTTTCCGCATGTGGCATGTGTGTGTGTGTGTGTGGTAGCAGGTCTATTGAGATGCCTTTGTGCCGCTGTCATTTATCTTACGACTGCCCCCTCTTCTCTGTTTTCTCTCTCTCACGCTATTCTTCATTCTTTCTTTGAACGGGAGATGCATAATTCAGAAGGAGCACGCTGCATCCTGACAGTAGTGTGGTAACCCAATCATCTCTCACACACACACACACACACACACACACTTTCATCACTAAAGTACAGGTTTATCAAGACTATTTTAGACATGTGCTATTTAAGTGCTAAAATCTGCCTCACACAGAATAAACCTCCCACTCTCGGTGTCTTGACTTGACTGCAGAAAATGAACGTTTGTGATCACGCCGTTTCGGTCAAAACCAAACACCATATTCCTCCATATGGCTCCTTACAGTGCGTTTGTGCATCTGGTGTTGTGTCTCATTCTTTGAATTTCAAGCAGCTGAGGTATGAACATACCTAAAAGTGGAGCAGCAGCAGCACTTTCCCCTCCATGTATGAATTAGACGCCACTGAACAAAGACCAGAACAGGAAGTGTGGAGAACGGGTTTCTCCACGGTTGTAAAAGCGTGACGAATGTTGACGGCGTGCAGGTACATACGGGTGAAACGTCTCACCCCGGCCGAGCAGAAATATGCCTCTTGATATCCATGACATCATGTTAGGAATGGCAATCAATCAGAAGCGCGGCACAGCGACGGTCATTCGGTCCCTTTAAATCTACTAGCAGCTAATTGTAATTGCTGAGAGTTTTAGGGATTAAAAGCAGTGATGTTGCTGGTTGTTTAATCTCAGATACATTTACTGCTGCTGGCATCAATCTGTTGTGTTCAGTTCATTGCAGAAGTCAGATTAATTAGATGCACACAGAGCTTTAGGGGAAGGAGCGTGGATGCATTATGAGACATGGCGGGTCATGGGGGAAATACTGAGTTGCAAACCTCAATACATCCTGAGCATGAAGCCCAATGTTCATGCAGAAACTTTCCATTTTAACCTTTATGTTGATAATACACACATGTACCGCAGTTTAAAAGTTTGGAGTCACTTAGAAATGTCCTTATATTTGAACGAAAAGCATTAAATCAATCAGAAATCCAGTGTAGACATTGTTAATGTGGTAAATGACTGTTCAAGCTGGAAATGTTTAATGGAGTATCTCCATAGGGGTACAGAGGAACATTTCCAGCAACCATCACTCCTGTGTTCTAATGCTACATTGTGTTAGCTAATCGGCTCATTGATGATTAAAAACCCTTGTGCAGTTATGCTAGCACATGAAATTGTCTACGTGACGTAAAACTTTTGAACAGTAGTGTTTTATTTTCTTCCGTAACTGCAGGAAAACACTGATGCTTTAGGTGCCTGACATTATATTGCTTTCCATGTGCCTAAAAGGAGTTAAATTCACTTGTATTTGGGAGATTCAACTGAATAAGCATGATTCACGGAGGCTCCAACCGACAACCAACAAAGGATCTGCCGCAAGAGTCCCGGCGCCTGAGCTGTTTTGGTGACCCGAGGAAGCCTTACGTAACATTAGGCAGGTACAAAACACACATGACATGATCTCAGTGTCTCCAATGGTGGCAGTACAGCAGCAGGTTTCACAATAAGATGATGCTGTGGCCAGGGGTGAAAGTAGTTTTAAATTCTTGCAGGAACTTTTAGTAATAGTTCCGGACCGTTCCGGCTTACTTTCACCCCATTCCGTCGATGCTAACCATTGTAAATCCTGTTGAAAGATTTTCAGCCAATCACAAGAATGTGTGGAATTTCAGGTGTAATTTATTCCTCGCCCCAGTGCAATAAATCAAGCGCACCTATTTGCTATTGGCTGCTACTGGCCATAACAATCACTGTGTTATGGAAGTAGACACACATGCGCACTCACGTACTGCTGAGTGAACTCCGGTCGATATCTATGGATAGCAGGCAGGCCGGGCAGCGTACCCATAGATACCGGTGGAAGAGCGGCGTACCACCACCAGATCTTTTGCCGGACCGTTCTGGCTTACTTTCACCCCTGGCTGTGGCCCTAAAATGACATTCAACCACCAAGAGCTACCACAGCTGAAACAGTCAAAACTGAAATATCTGAATGTAAAATTGGTATATTTTCCGAGTAATTCACAGGATTACATAAGCACATTACCAAACAAGTGATATGTGTCCTAAACATCGCATACGGCTGTTCTTTCAGTGTTTGGAGTGTAGGTTTTCCTTTGACTAAATCCCAGCATTACACAGGGATGCACCTACACAGAGCAGAGATACACTTATGCACTCGAACGTATACCGAAAACCAGTTCAAGAGCTCATTGTATACACTCAAAGTACACACACACACACACACACACACACACACACATTTCCAGGGCACCGAAGGAGCCATCGGAGGAATGTTTGGTCTGTGTTATTTAAACAAGTAGAAAATTGGTTGCATCACCGGTGAGAGCGGGGCTAATCCCGAATCTATACAGCGCACGTACCAGATGTGGAGGATTGCCTCTCAGAAGCACACACACACCTGGCTGTGAGCCTTCACACACACACACTACACAGTCAGTGTGTAAGATTAGAGAAGCAGCCACAAAAAAAAGACACAAAAGAGGCTAAAGAGACGCTCCCACTCAGGAACTGAATCACATAATCGAAGCTGTCAGAGCAACCTTAAAATAATGAATCATATACACACACAGAGGCATCGCTGCTTTAACTCCTAAATGTTTCTTTCTTTCCGTTTGAAGGGATGCCAGAGGATCCGAATGGCAGCTAGTACTTTCACATTGAACAAAATGCCTCTTTGATGCTTCTGACAGACTCATCTAACGCGGCAAAGTAAATTTCTCCGTCTGCCGTCTGAATTCATGCAAATTTTGCAAATCATGACCCAGTTCCCACATTCATCTCGCAATGTGTGCAAAACAGAAGACCGGAACAACAGAAACCCCTGTCCAGTGTTTCCACTCAGCTGCAATTTCAGAGGCGATAGTTTATGGTGGTGCCGGGTACGGTATTTTCTAAGCTCTGTCTCGAATTTTTTCCAACCTCAAAATCAAAATGTGGAGCCAGACATTAAACTATTTCACACAGGAGGAAAAGCGCCTTTTTAATTTACTTCCTGACACAACACATCCTGACAGGCTTTCTCTCTGCAGAAATTACACTCAGCACAATGGGACTCTACGGAAAATATTGTTGGAAATCTGCTACTGAAAGCCGGAATGAAGGTTAGGCGGCATTTTCCAGCTGAGCCACTTCAAGCTGCTCTGCTTTAAAGGTCGACAGGTTCTTTAGTCAAAGTGTAAAACTCTTTCTAATGCAGAAAAGAATTTTTAAAAAGTGTCATTTTTCAACTATTATGTTCAGATTTATACAGTGCAACGTATACAGTGGGAATAGTCGACTATCCAATCAAAGAAAAAGAAACCAAGCAAAAAATCATCAATGTAATGAAACTATTAGTGTCTGGATCCTGGATCATAGCACATGCTGAAACATACACCGATCAGTCGAAATCCACAGGTGGCAGGTGAAGTGAAGAACACTGATGGTCTCATTAAAGTGGCACCTGTCAATCAGCGGGTTATACTAGGCAGCAAGTGAACAGTCAGTTCTTGAAGTTGAGGTGTTGGAAGCAGGAAAAACGGGCAGCCTAAGAACCCGAGTGGCTCTGACGAGAACCAAACCGTGATGGTGAGATGACAGCAAGTTCCCAGGAAGCAGCGGTTAATAATAATGTTCAGCTGGGAAACCTTGGGTCCTGCATTTATGTGGATGTTATGCACTATTGGCACGGGATTAATATCATCTCTGGATAAGCACAGTCTGTATCTTACTCAAATTCACTGACATTAAAGCCTGGATATGATGTCAAATCTGTGCACGTTGCAAAGACACCGGACATTGGATATTATGAGCATTAAATAACACAGTGTTTTTTCACTTAGCATACTTTTTAAAACTATATTAGGCAGTAAAAGATCAATTACCACACACAGCAATGACAAGACTTTTAGTTTAGGGTTTTAAAGGAAAGAGAAAACTTCGCAGACTTGCATTATTTACGGCTTATTGTTCAGGCGCGGTGCCAAAAAGGTAAAAAGGTTCTTTATGGAAGTGAACAGGGTTGACTTATTATTCTCTCTCTCGGTCTGTGCCGCCATGCACTCGCATCTGTCGCATCAGCCTCAGTGATGGAGCACGTGTGGGCCGGCTGAGAGCAAAACACGCCCATAAACGCACACACATGTACACGAGGTTGAGGCACTGCGGGGCTGGCTGTGCACAGTGACAGGCCACATTATTATTTATGCACACTCATAAAGGGAGAGGGTAAACTCTTCATAAATCACACATGCCCGAAAGGCTGGAGGGAGAGAGGGAGCGTGAGACGAGGGGGGAAAGGGGAGCAAAAGAGCAAAGGACTTGGGTGACAAGGGAGCTCCAGGCCTCGTATTTTTCAGGCCCGGCGAATATCGAACTGCCTCGTTCATCATTCCCGCAGCGCAAACACATCAGCGGTGGTTACACCGGTTCCGTTCCGCACCTGTGGACACCGACACACTCGGAAACACGTGAGAACGGGCGCTCTCCTGGCGCGCGGGGAAGTCGTAACCTCTTCCTCATAAATGTGCATAAACACGACTCAAAACACACGTACACACAAACAGAGGAAGGGGGAAAAAAACGCCACACATGTTCTAGATCTGCTCTCCTGAAAGTCAGAGCCGCAGCCTAATAATCAGCTTTCTTTTCCCTGTGGCCATCGCAAGGCCAGCTGCTCCCACAGACGTCCCCTCCTCATCCTCCCTCTCTCTCCCTTCCTCTCGGGATCTGACAGAGAAATAGAAGGAGTGATTAAGTCAGAGCTCCGAGGCTGGCGCCCTCTCACCTGTGGCTCTCTCCTCCACAGACTGCTCCTCCTTCGTCCTCCTCCTCCCTCCTCTTCCTGCTCTTTCCATCTGCCTTCCCTCGACATTTCATACGTCACCTCTTTCTTTCTGCCTCCTCTTTGTGCAGGCGCAGCTCTGATGTGACGCTGAGGATGATTTGAAAGGAAAATCTGTACTTTTCATTATATAAAACATTTATTATAAAGACTTTCGTGGCTTTTCTCTGTGATCATGAGGTGATCTTCCATTTCCGGGTGCTTCGAACACACATCTGAATTGTTGATGGTAAATACCTTCTTTAGGGATAAACATTCTGGCTTCCTGTCGTATATATGAACTATATATTACTGACATTTGCAGTTGCCATGGAGAGCCAACATCATTCACAGCCTGAAGGCGCTTAGGAGGGGGAAATAAAAAGCCTCACCTGCAGTTTTTCTTCTCCCCATGAACACACATGTACCTACCAACACGCCTTATTAGATAGTTATTGACTCAACATCAAAGCCCAGAGGGGGAGAGTGAGATTTCCGCTGTGTTACACATCTGCAAGCTTCACGAGTTCAGCACGCCACCTGACAGTCCCATCCATCCACAAATGAATGGAACTCCCGCTACATGGTTCACCGGCATCAGAACTGTAAACAGACACGTCGTATATAATGTGTTTACACTTGCACTCTTCTGACTGAAGGACAACCGTCTCATTAACTCAGTGTGTATCAGCATTTAATTAACAGGCTGTGTAAAACAGACAGCTACAACAATTATGTGATTAATCCTTTCAAAACTTAATCATCAACAAACCGTGCTCCTTTACATCTTTTCCATTTTAATTTTACTATAAATACTGATCGCGGCACTTTAAAGCAAAAAGGATCTGCAAATGCCACACTGAATGGCAGACAATAACAACAATCTTATTGTCTGCTTTTTGGTTTTCTACCATCTAAAAAGGGAACATTTGGGCGGTTAGAGAACAACTTTACTAGCGATGTATGAGTGCGATGGACAAGCTCCAAGACTGTGCCAATAAAAACTAAAAATTGGATTTTGTCATCACATCCATCAGAGTAGCTACCATCATCTCCAGCTCGTCTGAGGAGTACAAGTGTGCCAAAGTAAGAATGGAGATGATGTTACGGGATTCAATCGTAGTTCAAGCTGCCCCAAAGCTGGCAAATGGGGGGCACTGTAGGCCAAGTGCAGCAGGGAAGAGGTGGTCACTCCAGCTTGGAGCAAGGCAACTTCGTCCAAAAGACACAACCTTGTGGTGCAGGAAGTATGACGGCAAGAGGAAGCAGACAGGTGCTCAAAAGCCATTGTGCAGGTGAAGCAAGGGCAGTGGATGACATGGGAAGGAGTGGAAAAGAGGAAGATCTCCTGGCAAGAGATGTGGAATATGGAGACATTTGGAGCAAGCTTCACCATCAAGGCGGCCTATGATGTCTTACCATCGCCCAAGAATCTCAACCAGTGGTATGGTGAAGACCCTACATGCTCACTCTGCCCGACTCCAGCTACACTCACACACATCTTAGTGGGCTGCAAGACTAGAAACTGGACTAGAGAGACTGGAAATGCAGCATATGAGTGTTTAACACCCTTCTGCCCACGTCAACCCGATGGCAAGAAACAACATTTGTCGAGGAGGGTGAGGGTCGAGCCTTCCTCGCCACCTCAACACCAGATCCTAGGCAGCTGAGAGGGGATTACGATTGGAGAACATCTCGTCCCACACAACAGATCTACTTGTGCAACAATCCACTGCTCCTCATGCTCCTGCAACACTGGTAATGCCACCTGGAAGTTCCATCCATCCATCCTCTATACACCGCTTTATCCTCACGAGGGTCACGGGGGGTGCTGGAGCCTATCCCAGCTGACTCGGGCGAAGGCAGGGGACACCCTGGACAGGTCGCCAGTCACAGGGCTACATATACAGACACACAATCACACTCACATTCGGGCAATTTAGAGTAACCAATTAACCTCAGCATATTTTTGAACTGTGGGAGGAAGCTGGAGTACCCGGAGAAAACCCACGCATGCACAGGGAGAACATGCAAACTCCATGCAGAAAGATCCCAGGCCCACCCCGGGATTTGAACCGGGATCTTCTTGCTGCAAGGCGAAAGTGCTAACCACTATGACACTGTGCAGCCCCCACCTGAAAGTTCTGATCTGTAAACATGTCAGTCGCTGTCTGGGTTCGGCATCTAATGTCTTAAATTGTGGAAAAACACTGACCTTTCAACTTGAATTTCATTTTGGGGAAGAGGAACAAGTCGAATCGCACAAATTCTAGCCAGCTGCATAAGTGAGTGCAGAGACTGTGATGTTGCGGCCAAAAAAACCCCATACAGCATGCACGATCAAAGTCACGAAACTCATCCCTTTGGTATATTTTACCTGCAAGATTCACATTTTAATACCTTTACTGGCATCCAGTGAACATGATCAAAACTTATGAAATCCAAACTGCACCTTGGCATAGCTACTCACAGCACTGTCAATCAAACATCTGACACAAGGCTATCTTTGTAAAGCTTTGTCACCTGTGTTGTCTGTTGGAAACACAGCAAGAGACAAAAAGAAGTTTCATGCATGAGGTTTGAATTGGGGTTACTGGACTCATAATTGCAATGAGATATTTAGGAGACAGGCTTACTTATTGTTATTATTATCAAGTTATGTACATAAACTCCTTACTTGATGTGTTGAATTACTATTACTAGTATTACTTCTGATTGCTGGAAAGGACTGAACTTAAGCACAAGCTGCAGTGTGGCCTTTTTGTAAAGCTGTCTTTTTTTAGTATGTAATTGTTTTGACATTTTACCAACCATTTATCTTGGTATTTGTTTTTTTCATCTCTAAAACGGGAAAAATCATGCTACAAATCATGTTGTTTTTGTAAGAGTAGGTTGAAGATTCATTCTGAATGCAGACTCTTTATATACGACTAAAACCGTCCCGCCTCCTTTCCATAAGTCCCTGCAGTGTCAGATGTAGGCGTGCTAATAATTCGAGTGGCCTATTCAGACACATTACCGTCCACAGAGCTCCATTCATTAGGCCAATCAGTCAGTGATGAGATTGAGAGGCAGGAGAAATGAGTGATAACAAAAACAGCGTGTGCGTTCTGTGCATAAAAATGTGTTAGCGGCTGCAACACAATGGACACAGATGTGGCTTCAGCTGTGTAATTGCGGCAGGAATCGTTAAATATTTAACCTAAATGAGTTGGATTTGCAAGCATTTGTCCTCTATTTGCCGTGAGAGCGCACACACCGCGGCACACAAACATATTCGCGCACACACACACGTCCGGGAGTGTGACTTTCTGCTGATTTGAGTTATTAGCAGTTGGAGTGAGCAGAGACTCGGGGAGCAGAGGGAAAACATTCACACTTTCACATATACACCGGTCTGGGGCAACGCCACGGAGGAAAACAGATGGCGAGAGGCTGGTAAGGTCAGAGAGTAGATTTGCTGTAAACAAGTTGATCTATAATAGATCATTAGCTGGATGTGATTAGCGGCTCTGCAGGTTGCTGTGCCAAAATCACTGCAAACTGGTGAAGCTAACACTGACAACAAAAGCAACATGAGCTGCAGCATCACAATATCAACATGTCTGTTTACGTCATGTCTACTGACATTCACATATCATGTCAGCAGGGCTTACAGCGGTATCAGGACCAGGTCCTCCTCTAGAGGGGACTGTGAGGTCCCACACAGAAAAACAGCTTTCAGACAAAATGCTATTTCTGTGAAGGTCAGCAAGATCTGGAACAGGCTTCTCCTCTCTGTAAGGGAGTGTCCAACGTTAGCAACCTTCAAAACTCAACTTAACAGTGCTGTTATTGTGACCTATTGTCCTTTATTGTGATCTGTTATCCTTTCTATTGTCACCTTGTCATTTTATTGCGACCTGTTGTCCTTTTGTTGCATTCTTGTCCCTTTACTGCGACCTGTTGTCCTTTTGTTGCATTCTTGTCCCTTTACTGCGACCTGTTGTCCTTTTATTGCAACATGTACCTGTTGTCCTTTTATTGCAACATGTACCTCTTGTCCTTTTGCTGCGACCTCTTGTCCTTTTGCTGCGACCTCTTGTCCTTTTGCTGCGACCTCTTGTCCTTTTGCTGCGACCTCTTGTCCTTTTGCTGCGACCTCTTGTCCTTTTGCTGCGACCTCTTGTCCTTTTGCTGCGACCTCTTGTCCTTTTGCTGCGACCTCTTGTCCTTTTGCTGCGACCTCTTGTCCTTTTGCTGCGACCTCTTGTCCTTTTATTGCGACCTCTTGTCCTTTTATTGCGACCTCTTGTCCTTTTATTGCGACCTCTTGTCCTTTTATTGCGACCTCTTGTCCTTTTATTGCGACCTCTTGTCCTTTTGCTGCGACCTCTTGTCCTTTTGCTGCGACCTCTTGTCCTTTTATTGCGACCTCTTGTCCTTTTATTGCGACCTCTTGTCCTTTTATTGCGACCTCTTGTCCTTTTATTGCGACCTCTTGTCCTTTTGCTGCGACCTCTTGTCCTTTTGCTGCGACCTCTTGTCCTTTTGCTGCGACCTCTCGTCCTTTTGCTGCGACCTCTCGTCCTTTGGCTGCGACCTCTCGTCCTTTGGCTGCGACCTCTCGTCCTTTGGCTGCGACCTCTCGTCCTTTGGCTGCCACCTCTCGTCCTTTTGCTGCCACCTCTTGTCCTTTTGCTGCCACCTCTTGTCCTTTTGCTGCCACCTCTTGTCCTATTGCTGCCACCTCTTGTCCTTTGGCTGCGACTTACTGTCCTTTGGCTGCGACTTACTGTCCTTTGGCTGCGACTTACTGTCCTTTGGCTGCGACTTACTGTCCTTTGGCTGCGACTTACTGTCCTTTGGCTGCGACTTACTGTCCTTTGGCTGTGACCTCTTGTCCTTTGGCTGCGACCTCTTGTCCTTTTATTGTGACCTCTTGTCCTTTTACTGCGACCTCTTGTCCTTTTATTGTGACTTACTGTCCTTTTATTGCGACCTGTTATCTTTTTATCATGATCTATTGTCCCTCTATTGCGATCTATTGTCGTTTTACTGCGACCTGTTGTCCTTTTATTATGATCTGTTGTCCTTTTATTGCGATCTATTCTTTTATTGTGACTTATTGTCCTTTTATTGTGACCCTTTGTCCTTTATTGTGGCCTATTGTCCTATGTTTCACTGTTATGTTTTTTATCTGCCTAGGGACTGCGGATGCCAATTAGCATCGTTGCTATAATCCGGCATATTTACGTCCATTGCTGTCTAAATAGACATTCATTAATGTGCATTGTCCCTATGAAATAAACAAATAAATAAAAAACAGAAAATGCCAAATGTTCGGTGTTAAAAGTGGCTGCCGCACTGGATTCCACACGTAATCTGAAACAAGGAACACGACACACTCCCCCTCCATCCTCACACCTCATCCTCTTCTTCTCCACTGATTGCGTGCACGCGTCAGTCCAGCAAAGCGCTGTGCTACTCTGCCCCCTCTGGTTCCTCCTTCCAGACCACAGCAGGCACAGGAAGGTCAGGTTACAGTCTGACCGTCTCGCTCCATTAGAAGCTAATGGGTGGTGTGATGGTGACACAGAGGGCAACACAGAAACCGTGATTAACAGAGGGAGAGGCACCAGAGAACAAGATCTGAAGGCGTGATGACCTAGCGGAGTCTCGATGGGTCACACAAATGTATGCAGAGGAAACAGAAGTGGGCCTTATCCTAACTGAATCCCACTCTTTTGCTTCAGCGAACTGACAAATCACTTTGGAGAGGGGCCATCATTCAAAGTCAGAAAGGTAGGGGCCACGCATCATGTAAAGAAATTAAAACTCCAAAGTGCAGCTTTAGGAGAAAATGCATGCAGACTCATGAAAAGCAGGCAGGCACAGCGAGCATTACTTCTCCTTAAGCCTTCATTGAGTTCCCCCGTCCTAATTACAATCAAAGCGGGTTTGGTGAATGTGTGCGTGTGAGAGTGCATAGGGGGGTACTGTTAATTGAATATAATCAGATGAGGAGCTGTTGTGGCGCTCAGATGGGAGGGTTGAATCAAGGTCGAGGCTGATGAGATATGATCAAATCAGCTCAAGTGACCGAGTCCCGTTGGGTGAAGCGCTGCGTCTGATCTGATCTGATCTGCGGGCAACAGTCTGTCGCAGACTCTATTCAATATACAGTATGTTCACTGGGTATTTGAATACATTAATGTATCACTGAAGTGCACAAGAATGCATAATATATATATAATGGACGAAGCTGAACAAACACATCTTCCTTCCATCCATTTCTACAGCTCTCTCCTGTCTTCCTGATGCCTGTACAGGAAGTCCTCAGTTTACGGCGTCCTCGACCTACAGCGTTTCGTTGTTACATCAGAACTCGTTACGTGGAACGAGTTGCCGAGCGGAGTGGACACATATGTCGTCAAGCGGCGCTATAAGACGGCTTCGTTTACATTCTCTGGTTGTATGCCACCTTGGATTGTGCTACATGTACGAACTTTTTGCCCTTCATTATGGCTCCCAAATGGAAGTCAGACTCTTCTGATGGCACAGAAAATGGTGATGGTAAAAGCTGCAGCTGTCCAACTAGCTAAACTCAATGCTTACAAAATGAATCATGAGTCGTGGCAAATTTGACTTCTTTACCGTGGCTCTTGATACACATTACAAACAGAGTGAAAACTGCAACAAAAACAGAATAAAACAACATAAATGCATGTAAATAAATCCCTTTAACTTAACCAGTGAGTCCAAAAATGAAGTTAATTACTTATGACATTGCCTCTGTGGCGTTTACAAAGAAAAGCACGTGTGTGTGAAGTCAAACATCAAAATAGTGGACAGGAAGTGACAACTGTCAACAGACAGCTTCAAAAGAAAGGCTTTTTCAAAATAAAAGTACACTGATAACTCTGCCTTTCAGGCAACACACCATGGAAGTGAAATTAGATTTAATAAAACGCTCAGAAACACCGACAATCATCAGCATTATTCGATCAAGTTGGAAAAACAGCGCAACATATTCTTTTATCTTCTCATAAAATGCATGAACGTCATTGGTATTCATGACTTTTATGAAGAACTGATTGATATCTTGATGCACGTAACAACTTTGTTTACATTTTCTTCGAAGTTCCGACTTTCTGCAAAAATCGACTTACATCAATCTTTAGGAACAGAACTCTATCTCTATCTATATCTCTAACAGATGACTGGGAATGTCTTATCAAAGCAACATTAAAGCATCCATCCACGATCTAAACCTGCCTATTTAAGCATTATTTATTGAGTAATGAGAATAAACAAAGGAAGGTCAACATTATTGCTTTGCCAGTCACGTCTAAGGCTTAAATGAAAGTTGTCAGAGTTTGTTTGAAGTATTTGAAAATGGATAGACAATATTTAGAAACAATCCAAGCTTTCATATATTTAGAATACAAGAGAAAAATAAGAAAGAAATAGCTTTTTACTCTTTATGCAGTTTAGTTTGAGACAATCAAATTCAACACGTCTGGAGCCCCCAGGCTTTAACCAGAAGAGCTGAATGCTCTTTTTATAACAAATAAAATAGGCAAGATTAAAACCATTAAGCAGACACCAAACGGAGAATAATGGCTCACTACAGGTGAACTGCAGCCGGTCCATTTTCTACACCAGGCATGCTCAGAATAATGCATGATTTCTAATTAATATTCAAATGTGCGAGACAGACACGATGTCGAACTCACTCCACCTTCACAGGTAAGGATGTATGGATCATGATTAGAACGTGGAGAGGGTATAGATTATGATTAGGCTGGCATGCGTGTGACATTTTCTAATCAGCGCACTTGAACCTCATGCTACCCGTTCATCACCGGCCATTCAGACAGTGTGCGGAGTTATGCGACTATTCAGATGCCAATCAAAGACGTCTCGCCACGGCGGCGAACGAGGGGAACGGAGGTGAGCGAGCGAGATGTCACGGAGCGTCAAAGGCTAATCAGCACGTCTGAGCCTCGCAATCACGTCCCATTCAGCAAACTTTTTCTCCAGCGGGTTAGCGCATTTTAAGCAATGCCTCATTGTCGCCTGACAGAGGGGCTGACATCTGACATGTACTAAATGACTTCAGGCAAATCCCCCGACATGATTTACAGGAGAGTTCTCCTGGAGCTGTGAGAACTAAAGTCGACAGCGGCATTATTTAATTTCATTATGAGTTTGGAAATCCGAAGTTGCCACTGTAGTATGTTCGCATGCAGCCTTTAAATACTTGTCATGTCCACCAGTTGCTTTTAATTTACACTGATAATTACTACTGCCAGCCTTAGTTGCAGGTATGAGAGTGTGGGTGTCAACAGGTGGATGTAAAGCAGCATTAAAAGTTAGAACAAGCTCTTGGTCAATGGAAAAACTGCAGTCTCCATGAATGCATAGTTTTGCTATGTGCTATTAGACGTCCTACAATTGCAATTGGAGCAAGAGATAGAAATAAAACGGGCATTTAGTTATCAAAATATTGCTTGTTATACTTCGGAAGAGTCTAAAATTCTGCCCACAAAGAAGGAAATGATGCACAGATTAAATCCAAATTGTGTTCCATTAAATCACAGTGGATGAATTATGCATTCACGTATGACATAATAAGCAGGGAAGCTTAGTTTACTGATTCACATGTGGCAAAAACATGCAAAAATATACTGCAATGTACCATCAAAGACAGAGAAGAAGAAGAGCGCTAGCTAGCAAACAAAGCAGGAATTATTGGTTTAATCCCTCAACACTCATCTTTGTGTGTCAAACTTCCATATTTACAGGGTATTTTCAAGTAAATTATCCAGTCCTGCCTTAAAATTGCTTAGCTATAACTGCAGGTATGGTGGGTAAGTATGAAAACCTGGTTGCAAAGGTGAAAACAGTCACAGTGCTTATGTTGTTGACGATGCGCCTCTAAGCACACCAGAAACACCACATGCTTTTATTAACAAGGTAAAAACTGTATTTCCACTGTAGGAGGTTTTTTTAATAAACTTAATTTGCCGTGGCAAATAATATGCAAGCAAGAAAATGCTCTCAAAGACACGCATAATACCTTTAGCGAATAACACAGATTGCAAACATGGCGTGACTTCTGTTTGTTTTCAACACGTCTTCAAGTACACATCGAGGCCACAGTTCTTTAACGCTATAATCATTTACATTTTCATGAAATCAACCCCTTTTTTAATGCTGCGACTGCTTTGACTGCATTTAAATGCTAATAGCAGTCCGATTTACATTCAGTAATAGTATTTTTTATTAGTCTGGAGTGCACCATCCCTATGCTGATTTCAACTGAGCGCAAGGGACACACTGGAAAACGATGCACAGAAGTAATCAAGCAACTAGGAAATCTTAAAGGCCACGCATTTAAAAACCTAATTTAAGGAATAATTATTACTCGCTATGTGTTTATTTTAACCCTCTTGTTGTCTTCATTTACCGGCACCAAAAAATATAGTTTCCTTGTCTGAAAAATACCAAAAATTCAGCAACAAAATTCCCCAAATTTCAGAAAATTTGCAAAACCTTCAGAAAGAAAATTCCAATAATTGCTTAAAAGTTTCTCTTAAAAGTTTTATTTAAAAAAAAAATCCCCCAAATTTGGCAAGAAAATTGTTGTAAATATTTAAAAAAATAGTAAAAATCTTCAAAAAAAAAAAAACTAAAAATATCTAAGTGATTACATATATCAGTAAAACTTACAATATTTTCTTTAAGAACATTCCCAAAAAAATTTATGAGAATGTTCTTACAAAACATTTTTAACATTTCTTTTTTTCCCCACCAAAACATATAGTGTCCTTGTCTGAAAAATATCCAAAAATTCAGCAACAAAGTTCCCCAAATTTCTGAAAATTTGCAAAACCTTCAGAAAGAAAATTCTAATAATTGCTTAAAAGTTTCTCTTAAAAGTTATAGTTTAAAAAAATCCCCCAAATTTGGCAAGAAAATTCTTGTAAATATTTTCAAAAAATTAGTAAAAATCTTCCAAAAAATCCAAAAAATATCTAAAGTGATAACATATATATCAGTAAAACTTACAATATTTTCTTTAAGAACATTCACAAAACATTTTTTATGAGAATGTTCTTACAAAACATTTTTAACATTTCTTTTTTTCCCACCAAAAAATATAGTTTCCTTGTCTGAAAAAATCCAAAAATTCAGCAACAAAATTCCCCGAATTTCTGAAAATTTGCAAAACCTTCAGAAAGAAAATTCTAATAATTGCTTAAAAGTTTATCTTAAAAGTTATATTATAAAAAAATCCCCCAAATTTGGCAAGAAATTTCTTGTAAATATTTTCAAAAATATTAAAATCCTAAAAATATCTAAAGTGATTACATATATATCAGTAAAACTAATATTTTCTTTAAGAACATTCACAAAAACTTTTTATGAGAATGTTCTTACGAAACATTTTTAACATTTCTTTTTTCCACCAAAAAATGTTCAAATATTTCCCAAAAATATTGAAAATGTGGACATCAGAAGTTTCAATGTGATTTTTTTTCTCCACATTTTCAAACTTTAAAACGGGTCAGTGAGGGTTAAAAGAAAATAATCTCAGCTGAACTTGTCAAAACTTCTCTTTGGTTTTATTTAACTCATATGAACATGTAAACATAAATTAAACACACGTGCAGCGTTCCATTTACAACAACATGTCTGGATCTTTGCAAAAAGCATTTCTCAAATGTGTAATCTTTTTCTCTTTGAACCATATGAAAAACACTCGTGACCTATTTTAAATATCATACACATTTCTATGAGTCATTCTTGCAGCACCATATCCTCCGTGGTAAAATGCAGGCAGGGTAGAAGGACGCTTGAAAACGGCCTCATAATCAAGCAGTTGGCATTTGAGAGCCAGATCAGCTGGGATGTGCGCCCTTACATTTACATTCCAGCAATCAGAAAGGGAGGTACAGGAGGTTCAGGGACGCCTTGTAGGCACAGTGATTAAAAAGGGCTAATTAAAGAGAGGTGGAGGAAATCATTCTCTTTTTTCATTAAATTTCCCATGAAATTAGATTTTTCATTTGCCTGCATAAGATGAAGGAAAGTTGATTTTTTTTTTGTTTTGTTTTTCCCCTTGACAACAAGGCCTGTGTGGATTACTGTGTACAAGGAATGAGGAGTGACAGTCCACTTATGAAGAGACGTTATGCTCCCTGAGTTTAATTCCCATTCTGGAGGAGATCGGCGTGACAAAGGAGCACACTCGAACATTCAAATTCCAGCCGAATGCCGGGTGAAGGAGAGCGATGATGGGGAGATGGATTTCTAATCAAGATCAAGTTTCATTTATGAAGCACTCTGTTCACAACAAAATCTCACCACAGGAAACAGCAGCTCGTCATGGATACGGTCTACACACGGCAGTCTTGTGTGTAGCTTGTATGCTAATGGCATGCCGCCACCGGACAGCCTGCCTGACAGCTCCTGTGTACCATGGAGACGTATGGGAGTAATGGCTGCAACTAATGCGAGGTCCCAGGGAGCCGTGAATGGAGGAGAATGACAGTTCTGGTAGCGGTAAACGGGCAGAAATGTGTGGAGGTACAATAAAGCACGACGTCTGCTAATAACTCCTCTTGAAATGAGGGAGACGGAGGAGATGGAGACGTAACGGCAAAAGTGGAAAATGGGAAAGCAAAGAAGGTTCCACTTAAAAAGCACATCAGACAGTATTTTGCAAAGGTTTAAGCATAAATTAAGGTGGAGTTTTTTGCACGTTGCGGTATTAGGATGTGACACAGCAAAGGGCTGAGATCTGGTAGCGACGATTTGATGTTTTTGGTGTATTTCTATGCTGATCAAACTATCCATTTTGTCTTTTTTTTCAAGAACTTTATGGAAGTTGGAATGTCCAGTTGAATGTTGGGGTGTTACATGAAAGCAGATAATGTGAAGCTCATTTGTGTGGACATAAACAGATCATATGCCTTCATGTTGGAACCCCTACATCCTGGCTTTCAGGCATGTCTCTGTTTGACTTGATTCTTTTGTCATCTGTGTGTGTTATTTATTAAGATTGCTCCCTGTGTAAGCGAATATGTTTATATCTTTATCATCTAAATGAAAGCATCTGCTTCTCATGTCTGATCTCAGAGGATTTGCTCGAAATAATCGCCCATTTCACAAAGTACACTCTCTGAAAATACAATTCGAAGAGTAAAAATCCTTTCTTTGGCAGAATCAAAACCTGACAAATGAAAAACTACATGCAAAAAGCATGTAAGCCCAGCACTGTCAATGATGGCTGTTGGCTGATTATCATATCCTCCAACATTACAGTCATATACAAGCTCACTACACAACTGAGAAAGCCACAGAAATGGACTGAGCATACAGCAGGCTAACTCGTCTCTAAACTGCTGTGATTTGGCCATAACAACATGACCAAAGAGAAATGGCTCGAATACGTCCGTCCACTACTCCTCACCATTAGCAAAGTAATGGGGTATCTGACAGGTCAATGACTCCGACCACGAAGCCTCCAACTGTCGTCGGTGAGCTGCAGGGCACGCCAGAACGTCCGACACACCCACAGCAAAGGGTCAAACAAGAGGAGAGTATAATTGACTGAACCGTGATCTGCAGCGGTCTCTTTATACCTCGGTCTTTTGTGTCTGGGAGTGTGCGCTGTGTATATGTGGTCACACCTAGGCCGACACCCCCATGGCCTTCTCCACATTCATCAGATTGATATTAATATTCATGAGGAGGCTGGTGGCCGGTGTCTCTAGACGGGGGGCTAATGAACGGAGTGTGTACTGCACGGCGGTGTGTGTGTGTGTGTGTGTGTGTGTGTGTGTGTGCACGTATTGTCACAGATGCGGGGGGCAGAACTGTAATCAAATCACGGCCGCCCCCTCATCTCCGCCCTCATCAACCACCAGTGGCGCTCCTTCCATACACGCTAATGCTAACATGCTACGCAACACGCCTGCCTGTGGTTCGGAACGCACGGCAGGGACACCGGAGATGTGTGTGTGTTAAATAATAGTCGAGGGCAGGCCCAGATAAAGAGGTCTGGACTCGCTAAGCTAACCACTAGGCGTACAAATAGCTGGCCATTATCTCTCATTAGCATCCGCGGCTAACACAGGGCCCACGCTGTGCGGTGGAGGGCCCTCACAATGGGACCACTCCTGTATGATTGATGGCGAAACAGCGTCGGCCACAATAACGGAACAAAAAAGAAAAGCACCGAAGATAGGATCTGCTGGCTGCGGCGAGGTAATAAAAATGTAGACAAACAAAAGGAAGTCAGACTAATCAAGGATGCCAGGCACAGCTCATTAATCTATGAGAGCCGGAGCTGTTTGGGAGCCCAGAGATAAGTCAGATGACTGGCACGTTGCGAGGATCGCACGCGCTCATCCTATTCCGGCTGCTATCTTTTCATCAGCAGCAAAAAACAAAAGGATAAAATGAGAAGTGAGATGAAAGGGGGGAGGGCGCATGGAGAATTGGGTGAAAGCTGAGAGTGTAAAGAAACAAAGGTAAATAGGACAGTTCCTGCACGGCGCAGGTTCGACTGAAGCGCTCGCACAAGAAGCACAAAGAGACCGCCAACGTCAGGTGAACTTGTCGGTGATCAAATGCCAGATTTGAGTTATGACACTTCGTCATCATCGCTGCCACGGATGCCGAGAAAAAGCAGGTTGGAAATGAGTCATTAAAATCTCTGACTCGTCCTCTTATTCACAAATAAGATGCAGATCTTATGATTATAATTCCATCATCCCGGAAAATGAAGCTTCTGTTCTCTGTGATTGCAAAAACATCTTTTTCCCTCCATTGAAGATTCCCACTGAGTTTACACATCTATTATTTAGCTCTGTCCCCGTTTTCACAAAGAGTATTTTGCCAAAGTTGCAGTTCTGTGCGTACACACACACCACTGTTCGCGTAGCTTAAAACACCAATTGTTAGTGCGTGGCGCAGGGCTCGGCTGAATATTCCATTTCCATTTCATTTGGCCTTCTGCTGACTAAGTGTTGGTAATTCATCATTCGTCTGGACCTGGGGCTTATGAATATGGATTCTGGGCAGTTTATTAGCACATCTTAGGAATGCATTATGGGAAATTAGCAAGGGGAATGAAATTTGCTCTTCATAGAAATTGGGCCACTGTCTATGTGTGTGTGTGTGTGTGTGTGTGTGTGTGTGTGTGTGTGTGTGTGTGTGTGTGTGTGTGTGTGTGTGTGTGTGTGTGTGAAAGCAGAAAAACTCAACCCGTCTTCTGTGAAGTTGCATCAGTGCTGCTCTGGAGAACTTCCCCTCTGCACATAACTGACGTGCCATAAATCTGAAATTGTGTCCTTTCAGTGCGAGTGAACATGACAGCTAAATCGCGCCACACCAGAGGAGAGGAAGAAGAAGAAAAAAGTTCGCCCTCGTAGCGGGCGTGCGAGGAGCCAAGAAGTGAGATGTAGTCAAATCCAAAGGGGGGAAAACCCGTTTTGTCACATTTTGTATTTAGTTGGTTCAGGCTCCTAATAACTAGTGACAAGCTAACCAACATTTGGATTTACAAATACCTTGTTTATTGGACATCCTGTCATCCTGCCAGGCGGGAGACTTTAGCAGGGAGTCCAAACAAATCCTCTAAGTATGGCTGAGAATGACAGACTCTCTGCTGCAATTTGCTGTCCCTCTTTCCAGGTGAGGACAATCAAGAAACGGCTTACTATCACGGCAGCAGCTGTCAAGTGATGAGAAATGTCTCTCTGGTGGCTATAGGAAGGGTGGGTGAGAAGAAGAGCAGGACAAAACCGTAGGACAAACAAGGCTGGGACTTCAAGGCGTTAATTCCGATTAATTAATTGCTGAAAAAATAACACATTTAGTCACACCTTTCTATGTCGTCTTATTTCTGGCACATCGGTAACGCTGATGCACACTCCAGCCCAGTAGGTGGCGGTAATGAAGCTAAAGTCTGTTTGCAAGTCGTTAAGAAGATGCACAGGATGTCAGCGCACAAGAAAGTTTGGTGAACAGTGAAGAAAGACGAGAGCACATTGAGCTTGTCAGGTGGAAAGTTTTCTTTTAAAAACTTCCCAATGACAGCTTAGAAAAAAGCTGCCATTAACTGGAGATTGTAAATTTATACAATTCTAGATTTAAAATAATTTCTGGATCATGACAAGTTGTTTTGATCATGAAGTAAAATACTAGATTGTTCATTGTTCTTGTGTCGTCGTGTGTCTCATTTTTGTCATATTTTGTCTTGTTTTTGCTGCTTTTGTCTGACTTTTGTCATTTGCTTTAGTCATTTTGTTTCTCGTTTTTGACGTTTTGTGTTTCGTTTTTGTCTCGCTTGTGTTTTTTGTCAATTTGTGTTTTGTGTATCATTTTTGTCATTTTGGTTTTTGTCTCGCTTGTGTTGTTAGCCTATTTTTTTGTCATTTTGTTTCATTTTTTGTCTCGTCATTTGTCTAATTTTTTGTTTTGTTTCATGTCGCATTTTTTGGCATTTTGTTTCTCACTTTTGTCGTTCTCCGTCTCGTTTTGTCATTTTGTGTGTCATTGCTGCAATATTTTGTCTTGTTTATGTTGTTCTGTGTCTTTTTTTGTCTGTTGCTGTTTTGATCATAAAGTAAAATACTTGTAATGTGTAAACGATAAACTGAGGCATAATGTCGTCGAAACTGATTTGATTTTTCTTACGAAATTTCAGGTTGTTCATAATGTTTTAACCCTTTAAGCTGCAGTCAATTCCAGCCATTTTGAGTACAAAAAAATAGCTAAAATTCTATTTTTAAATTTTAAAAAAATGACAAAAAAATACAGGGAGTATTGGACGGGCATCGCGAGGTGCATTTCCTTGAAAACGACCGATTCGTGGATTTTATACCGACTTCAGGACATGTTTTGGATAAAATAGTTTACTGGCTTGTGTCGTCTGGATGTAAAAGGTTGGATTATGGCCGTTTTTTGTGGAATATTTTCATCTGTGTGTAATAATAAACCCGGAAATGTGAGTCGCGCTGTGTGCGTTGAAGCCGTGTATAGAGAACGGATGGATGAATATTCGTTTTTGTCCGACAAATGTGTTTTTCTCACCCGCTGTGGTAATCACATCTGAAAGTGGTTTATACCGGCGGATTCATGAGAATCTAAGCTTTCCGTCGGCGTATAGTGTTTGTATAATCGGGTTTGCAGCCTTCAGACATTCTTGAAATTCCTATGCAAATTAGTAGGTGTACCGCCGGCAGTACACTGAAGTTTAAGGGGTTAAAGAAAGATAATTCCTTAAATATGAACGTTTTTGCACTTAAAGGAAATATTTGGATTTGTGGCTATTAATAGGTTATTATGCTGTGATTTTACGGTCCGGCCAACTTGAGAACTAGAATGAGTTTAACACCCCTGCTCTAATTCATTACATTAATTTTTTTTATCGCGTCCCACGACTAATGATAAACCAAATGCAAAATGATAAGAAAGCAATCTTTCTCTGTGGCCCCATGGTTTGACATAAAGACAACTCCATCCACTGCTTCCTCACCTTGTCTCTGTCTTCCACCAGATCGCTCAGCAGGTCGTCCATGTCCAGGATGCCTCCTTCAGCGTACTCCAAGTGGTGGGTCTTCACAGCGTTGTCCCCATGCTGGACACAAAGTCAGAAAAAAAAAAAGACTTCACATCAACGGAACCCACTGATTTAGTAGCTCTTCTTGCTAAAGTAAATTTCCTGGACATTTAAATGAATCATCCTTGCATCCAAACAGAAGTTTAAGCAACCAATCGGGTCACAACGTAGCTCTGACGTCCAGAAAAAACACACAATAAAGTCAAAATGAGATAATTCCGCTGACTTTAACACTGGCTACAAATATTACAAAGACATTTTTCACAAAACACAATAGAAACATGAAATGCCAGGACGCCCTGAAGGCCTAATTAGTCGCCATTGTAGCGCAACAGCGAGGAAAAACAAACTATTCATGTAAACTATGAGAGGCCTCGGAAATAATAGCTACTGTGTGTTTATCACACAATGCTCACAGCAGTCAGCATGCAAAATAAATGCCAAAATGGTGACAATGTCCAGCCTGACAATTTACATTTACAAAAGATTTCCTTCAATTCTACAATTAGAATTGTTATTTTATTCTCTTTTCTGTGATCTGTACTGTTCTGATGGCTTCCTATGAGGTACGATTCTTGAGAAATAATCTAAATTTGTCGTAATGTTGTTTTCCTGTTTATACAATACTGTTGTTGTCACGACGACGGCTGTAATCCTGAGGTTGACAGGCTGATTAGTTTCATTGGTGAGACAGTAAAAAGCTACTTAAAGAGCCTCCTGGTGATAATTCTGTATTTTTGGCTCAGAGAGGAACAGGCTACCTGCGAAAAATTAACAACCTAATTAAGACTGCTGGGTCCAACTTGTGTAATGTACGTTTACTAGGCCTGAACAATTAATCTATTTCAAATCAAAATCCCAATTTGAAACAACGCAATTAGTAAATTGCAAAGGTTGCAAATTAGGACATAGGAGATGTGGCTGTTAATTAACGAGACCGATGCTTAAATTCAATCTTAATTAGAGCGGACTGAAACTTTCAGAGGCTATTTATGCCAAACTTAAATAAATGTACACTACAGGATGTGGGTTTAATCCTGTTTTAAATGCACATAATTTCACAACTTGACCTTTAAAAAAATTATACCACAACCTAAATTGCAATATTAGGAAAAGTGCAGAGATGTCCGATATTGGCTTTTTTTCCCCAAAAAACCGATATGCCGATATTGTCCGATAATTCTCAATTTCTGATTCCGATATCGACCGATACCAATACATGTGGCTTTATGTCACTTTGTTCGTTCTATTTAAGCTACTTCCACTCCATAACAAACATTCTGCTTTTTACAAACCAAGCTATGAAAATTTCACCTCTGTGTCAGTATAAAATACCATAAAAATAACTCCACTTGGCCATTCTGTTCCACTACGGATGTTCACAGCCAGCAATTGTGTCACCACGCTGACACTCAGTCACGATAATAATCACACACACACACACACATCCCGATGTTTGTCTGGCAGGTATGTAGGAACACATGACCTACATTACATCCTACATTCACCACACGGGTCTGAAGTGCACAGTTTGTACAGAAGAATGTAGCACTGTGGCAGGGGGAGGACAGAAACTTCTCCAGTCTTTCTGCTCCCTGGAGAGCGGTGGGCACATTCCAGTCCGGTTTCAACATCAGCATGAAGAGGTCAGACAGAACACGCCCCACACACACAGCAGGAACTACGACTGCATTCACTGACAAGCACAACAAGCACCTCTGAATAAGCCACAATCTGAAATCTGTGCGCTGTTTACACATTCAAATCAACAGAGAAGTGCGCCAACAATGGCGTCTTCCTCTTTCTGTGACCCTGTGTACACACAGCTCGGTCTGCTGTGGCGTCGCTCTGCAGATAACCGAGTGAATCTGTGGACGGTTTCAGACGAGGCTGATGATAAACCGCGTAAATTAGAAATACAAAGCGAAACTGAGCGCCAATCCGACCTTCTGGATGGGTCACATTTGCTCGTTTTGAATAAATATTTCGACTTTCTCATCCACAATTTCTATTAGAAGCGATTCACAGACGAAGAAACAAAATCTTTGACGAGCCTTATCGTTCCTAACAATGTGTGCAGTAGAAAATGGCCCATTAGGAACTGCCCATACCAATAAGCAATCTGTCCAGAGCAACACAAGACTACATTACTAGCTAAATTACCAGCTATAGGCTATAAGCCTTGGAGGCTGGAATGAGTTTGGCTGAGGCCCAGCTCGCTCTGGCTCGGCTGCATCCGAATGTGAATCATGGGGCACGGGGGGGAAAAAAAAAAAAAAAGAGGGTGTCTGCCTTTCACAATGGGCCAAGTCCATTCTCTTAAAACAAATGGTTAGCAGAGCCTGGATTTCAATCACAGGAATAAAGCCAGAGCCTCCCTTTCTTCAGAAGTGCCAATAATAGCAGTGGCAGACCTCTGAGAGAGAGAACGAGCAGAGTGAAGCTAGCAGATACTTCACAGTTTTCACACGTTGACATGCAATGTAATGATCCAAAACCTGGAGCATCCCGCCGCTGTTCCAAAATTAAAGGTTTTTTTTGATATTAACAATTTTACAGACAAATATGAGCAAGTTGGTGGAACAAAAGAGGTGGTACACTGCAAAAAATGAAAGTCTGTTTGTCTTATTTTTAGTCAAAATGTCTCATTCCACTTGATTTAAGATAAATTCATTTAACAGGTGACAATTTAGCAAGATGGAGGGACTTGTTTTAAGACAACGCATCTTAAATATCTTGTAAGTCAAACAATTATAAAACTATCTTATTTTAACCCTCCTGTCGTCCTGCGGGTCAAATTGACTCATTTTAAAGTTTAAAAATGTGGTGTGTATATATGTATATATATATATATATATATATATATATGCATGTATGTATACCGGGCTTTGCAAAAGTTCTGTTACACTCGGTTTCATGATCTTTAGAGACGTTTACATGTCGGAGTGAAAAATTCCATGAAACAAACTGAAAGTTCTACCTTACAGGCAGGTGTCCTTTATACAAATGTTTTTCTCCGGTGAAGTTGTATCAAGATGGAAGTCAAAAGAGTTGAGATATCTGCTCTCCTTTGTGCTGAACATCAGCCGGATGACGGTCATCCGGCTGATGTTCAGCTGCTTGGCTCTGTCAGACTTGATGTGGCCAGCATGAAGGAGAGCAGATATCTCAACTCTTTTGACTTCCATCTTGATACAACTTCACCGGAGAACAAATTTGTGTTAATGACACCTGCCTATAAGGTAGAACTTTCAGTTTGTTTCATGGTATTTTTCAGTCCGGCATGTAAACGTCTCTAAAGATCATGAAACCGTGTAACAGAACTTTTGCAAAGCCCGGTATATATATATATATATATATATATATATATATATATATATATATATATATACACATATATATATATATGTTAAGGTAAACTCATGAAATTCAACTTTATTTCTGTCTTTGTTTATGATTTGTGGCTTGTAAACGTTTCATAATGAAGAAAAGGCATTTTTGAGTCCTCTCTAGTTCCCAAAGTGGTACAGGACTTTATAATGCAGTGAAAACTGAGCTGACAAAGAGTGGAAAAATGCGAAAGAAGAAGAAAAAAATGACCAGAAACCGCTTCCGTTTCAGAAAGTTAAATGAAACTCAAATTTTAGCTGCTTTTCCCTGCCGGATCGAGTTCTGTCATTAGGTAAATTTATCATAGCTGGGCATTTATGCAGGGCTTCATTTTACATGTCAATGAACCAAGAACAGGAGTCGATGGTGTCTGACTTGATGTTTATTTCATTGCGCACAGAATCTAGACATCCCCAAAGATTTATACCACTACTTGCTTCTGCGTTTGAGAAAAAAAATCTCCACAGTCCCTGCAGGCAACTAAAAAGAGACCGCTGTAGCCTCTACCTCCTCCTCCTTTAGGGCTCACCTCTAAAGGCAGCTTTTCACCAAATGTGGTCGTGCTGATTTATTTCCAGCTAGTGTGACATAACTGACCTCGGTTGATCCGTGATCCTCACAGATTCCCACCCACAGTTTGACACGGATGTGAACCGAGGTTTAATTGCAATGTTTGAACCACCACAGAGCGAAATAAAGTTCAACAGCAGCCATTAGTTTTTAACGTCACTAGAAGGGCATTCAGAGAGCACATTTCTCCTCCTCATGTCCTCTTTAAGAGAACGTTTTCTATTCTAAAGCCATGACATGAGCCAAAACATGACTTTAGTGGTGTGCTGCACCCCAAACTGCAGTTAAGTCTTGCTTTAACAAACACATAATACTCCGCCAAGGAACACAGCGGAGTTATGCGACGATTGGCATACATTTGTCCGTTACTCAAAAATGGACAAACGAAATTGGGTGAAACTTTCAGGGAAGGTCAGAAATGACACAAGGACCAAGTGATTAGATTTTGGCAGTGATGAGGCTTATAGTCTGAATCCGCGGATATGTTATAGGTTTCTGTCTCATTGCGAGATAGCGGCATGGCGTCACTGTAACCATGACAACAAGTGAACACATGATTGCAATCCAAGTACAAATCGATCGCTGTGGACTTATCAGGACTTATCCGTCTGAAAGGATACAAGGAACAACTGATTAAATTGTGGGGGTGTTTCTCAGTCCCATTGATTCCTGCTGCCCGCTACATATTTAGGGGACATGATTCCTTATTTTATATTATTTTCACAGTACTTTTGCAAACCTTGCACATGACTGTAGTTTGCTCTGTGTCAGTCTGGTCAAAGCCGAACCGCTTCCATAAAATCGATGTAACATGAGGCCCTTTTCTCGCGACCAACTCTTCGTCTGCTGTTCTGTCCGCCATGACGGGGGTGTGAGTGTTTTGGTGGAAGGAGATGAGAGGCGGAAGCAAACGCCAGCGCACAAGACGTGAAAGGCAGAAGAAGAATCTGTATTGTTATATATTTAAGCTCGCCTCGATTTTACGATTTGGGAAATTTTCAAATCGTCAGGTTTTAAAAAGGCAAATTAATCGAATTAATTTGATTTATCGCCGAGCCCTACTTTCATGCTTCTTTTCTGTCCAGAGGAAAAGTGCTAATTGGTAACACACATGAAAAGAAGCTGTAAAGCCGGTCTACAAGCCTTTAGCTGTAGATGACAATGAATCAGTCTGAGCTGACTGACACATTAATGCTAAAAAAGGATTCATTTAGAATCAGAAATCATGTGTTTATTGACTGTTTGATTTAAAAATGTTCAGTTTAAGGCCGCATATGCGAGGAGGAGACACTGAAACCGGCAGAGCATAGCTGCAACAAAGACGTCAGCACAAAGCACTGACACCTCACCAGAAAAGCCGGTCCAACCTGAACAACTGCCGGCATTCTTCTGCATCTCGCTGTTTATGTGCAGGGAGAACGTGTGTGAGTAACACAGCAACAGCTACAGAGGGAACAACTGTAATTGGCTCTTTTGGGATGAGATCACGTCACTGGTATGAACACACGCACACCTTAATGAAATCAGTGTGATTTTCAGGGAGAAGGAAAAGCTCACATTACTGGATTACTGGATTCCCAAGTGTTAATTAGCATCACCTCTGCAAGCCCAGCTTAAGCACACATGACACTACTGCCTTTTTTTCCCCTAAGCCAGAACACACAAGGCCCTGAGAAACACGTTTTGCTCTCTACCTGGTGATGAAAAGGGATGAATGTATGACACTTCAGAGGGAAAGTAATCTATAGAGGAAAGGGGGCAATAAAAAGAAGTTCTTCTGAAGCCCCTCTTTGTCAATCCCTGGTAATTCCCCTCACTCTTCCCGTGAAATAAATAACAAAAGGGAGTCAGTCAGTCAGTCAACAGCAGAGGAGAATTACCATGACAGTTAGAAGAGCAAATTCCCTGCAAATTACACCATTAAGTCCCCCATCACTTAAACCCATATCTCTCCTTCTTCTCCCTCACTTCCCCCCTCCACCACTCTGGTGAGCAAACACGACACCCCTCGAAAGCGGTGAAGCACTGGGGCGATTAGCGGCGGTGGCGGTGGTGGTGGTGGCGTTGGGGGTGCCATTTCACACTTTGATCCTCGGAAGAATATGTAATTACAAAGCTGCAGGAGCACGGTGTGGATTTAGCTGTGACGAATAGGAAAAAAGTCATTAATGAACACGTCGATGAGGAGCCGTCTTCACGTCAGACGCTTCGATGCGAGTGAGAAGAAACAGAAAGGAAAGCTGCGAAGACCTTTGAAGGAAGGAGGGCAGCCACGAGTAGAGACAGCCTAACAGTCGCCTACATTTGGAGGCATTCGGGGTCGCGTTACCGGCAAACGTAATGGCATGTTCTCATCAAGTGCAGCTAGATTTCAGGATTTCCGCTCTCATTTACGTCCAGTCAGGAAGGCCACCTATTGATGTTAGTACCACAGCAATTCCCGGCCTCCGGTTACCCTAAAATACCCTAAAAAAAACCCTAAAAGCTAGAATAGCTAAAATGGAAAAAACAGCCATGAAGGTAATTGGCAAGAAGGCCTTTGCATCCCTTCAGATGATCTTTGAGAAGTCAGTGCTCAGTCTGGCAAACAGAGTACGGTCTGATCCTTCTCACACTCTTTTTTCAGAGTATGAGTTGTTACCTTCTGGTAGACGCTACAGAGTGTGTCATGCTAAGAGTAACCCTTTTAAACGGTCTTTTATCCCTGTTTCCACTGTACTATCGAACAGCTGGCACATAGTCTACAGCTCGAATTAGGGTACTTGCTACGGGCTACTGCAGGACTGATATACCTTCACTTGTTACCGCCCGGCAAAACTGCGTTTGCCGGAAGGTATTGTTTTCACCTGCATGGTCTTGCTTGCGTGTTTGTCTGTAACACTTTGGTTTCCGCACGATAACTCCATAAAATATTGATGTAGCCTCACCATATTTGGTACACAGGTCTACCATAATAAGACACAGGTCAAGTTCGCATTTGGTGACCGTGACCTCATTTTCAAGGTCACAGGGGTCATCTTTGTCGCCGGGCGGTCCAAGTTTGGTAAAACTTCTAGTGTTTTATTTGTGTTGCTCAACGGGAATGGGTATCCCACAAGCCAGTGATCTTCTTAAATGCTGGACTTTGCTCCTACTGTGTTGTATGTTGTCTTTTTTTTAATGTTGATGTGACTGCAGCGCTTTTGCCCAAAACAAATTTCCCTAGTGGGACAATAAAGTTTATTACCGCCCGGCAAAACATCGTTTTCCGGAAGGTATTGTTTTCAGCTGCATGGTCTTGCTTGCTTGTTTGTCTGTAACAATTTGGTTTCCGCGCGATAACTCGATAAAATATTGATGTAGCCTCACCATATTTGGTACACAGGTGTACCATAACAAGACAAAGGTCAAGTTCGCATTTGGTGACCTTGACCTCATTTTCAAGGTCACAGGGGTCATCTTTGTCGCCGGGCGGTCCAAGTTTGGTAAAACTTCTTGTCTATCTATCTATCTATCTATCTATAAGCCACGACACAGTGTGTCATTTTTGGCCATCCCAGACAAAACATAACAATCGTGAGAGAATCGTGGCGATGTCTTTGGTCTTGCCTCTAAATCGGTGGTCCTACATCACACTGAGAGACAGGTTCAAGGACGGCTGTTGTCATGGTTTCCGACCAAAGACGAGCTGCGATAAAACTGAGTGTCAGAAATTTGTGGTGATCGTCTCACAGTGTGATGCTGCTGTGACCTACGACAACTAACTAACCAACAGAAATGCAGGATGAATCTGATAGGTAGATGATTTGTGATGACATTGACAAAACACATCAAAACAAGTATGTGGGATTTAAACAGTTTTTTGTCCTCCGAAGAGGTTCCTGACAAGAAAAGTTTGAGGACCACTCTCCTAAGACAAACTGATGTATGCAGATTTCAAATTTGGGTTCAACCTCCTTCTAAAAGCAGGTTTGGAAGGCTTGTTATCTTTACAAAACTGGCAAAACTGCACAATTAATCAGAGATGGAAAAGCACAAAGAATGCTCAGGTCTGTATATTTTGAATCTATCTTTGAAATAATAAGGAACTTAAACCAAATCTAAGCTTAAAATGGACATACTTCTTCAAAAACACTTTGATCTACATGTCTCTTTTTTTAAAAATACTAAAAATAAACCATCTACACTTACCAGATTCTGTTAAAAACTAAAATTCTGTGCTCGTCAGTTCAACTCAGATGCGACCGACAGTTATGTGACAAAAATTAGAATGACTTTTGTGACTTTGTTATACTGCACAAAAGAGGAATTCTGAGCTCTCGCTCCTTCTCTATGGTTGTGCTGTTTCCACAGAGGTGCAGGATTTTATACTGCAGTGAAAATGTGCCCACAGTGAGAAAAAAAAATGTGACAGGAGCAGAAAATGCCCGGAAACTGCAGAAGTTTAAAAGAGCAGTGGGGAGACGGCATTTTAACACTTTATTCTGAACCGAATAAAGTTCTGAACCGAGCTGACAAAAAATGAAACAAATGACACAAAACAAAATAAAAAGAGACAAAAAATTTGATTAAAAAAGTTACAAAGCAACAAAAAGATGTACGAATGACAAAAAATGAGACCGGAAATGACAAAAAAAAATGAGACAAATGACACAAAACAAAGTAAAAGTGACAAAAATTAGATACAAAAAGTTACAAAGCAACAAAAAAGATGTACTAATGACAAAAATGAGACCAAAAATGACAAAAAATGAGACAAATGACACAAAACGAAATAAAAAGAGACAAAAAATTAGATAAAAAAGGTACAAAGCAACAAAAAAGATGTACTAATGACAAAAATGAGACCAAAAATGACAAAAAAAGAGACAAATGACACAAAACGAAATAAAAAGAGACAAAAAATTAGATAAAAAAGTTACAAAGCAACAAAAAGATGTACTAATGACAAAAATGAGACCAAAAATGACAAAAGTGAGAAACAAAATGACAAAAAGTAGCCAAGACAAGTGAGACAAAAAACCACAAAATGACACAAACGATACACATGAGACAAATGTCAAAAACAGCTAAGTTTGAAGTCATAGTGAACAGCTAACCGTCCCACTACTGCTAAAGACAGGAGTGTGACGTTATTTGTATTCGGGGATTATTTGGGATCAGCAACACAAATGAATGCTGACTGTCTCCCTGAACACATTCAACAGCCGGCGTGGTCTAAAATCCAAAGAACGGGAGACACAGGAGATGTCTGAAGCAGGTTTCAGCGGTTACATCCAACTTAAAAAAAAATGCATTTTTTGCATAGCAGAGCCACGGCGGATGACTCCCCTCTCCCTCCTCCGTACATGAGAAGAACAGTTTGTTTAGTGAGCTGTCAGCACAGAGCCGGTATCAGGGCTGTAATCTGAACTGAACCTGCACAGACACACCATGAGACAGGCACAGTAGCTGTCTGTTTCCCCTGAGAATCCACAACACTCACAGTCCACATGCTGGTCCCTCAGCCTGGAATACGGTAATGAAGGAAAACAGGCCAGTCAGCTGTTATTAGGACTCCTCACTCATGCAACGTTTTACAGCAGGAGTGGAAAACACGTGGCCCGCGAGACAAAACCGGCCCTCTACGGGCTCCGATTCGGCCCGTTGGACGGCTTTATCAGGCGTAAAAATGACAGAGGAGACATTAACTGTGAACTGTAAATTCGCAAAACTATAAATTTAAAATGATTTCAAGTTGTTTTGATCATAAAGTAAAATACTAGATTGCTCATTGTTCTTTTCTCATTTTATGTCTCATTTTTCTCATATTTTGTCTTGTTTTTGACTTTGCCTCATGTTTTTGTCGTTTTGTGCATCGTTTGTGTCGTTTTGAGTTTCCTTGTCTCGCTTTTACTGTTTGTCGACTTTTTTGCCGTTTTCTTTCTCACTTGTGCCATTTTTGTGTCACTTTTATCAAATTTTTTGTCTTTTTTATTTCGCTTCATTTGTCTCATTTTTTGTCGCTTTGTGTCTCGTTAGTGTCATTTTGCATCTCATTTTTGTAATATGTTGTCTTTTTTGGTTATTTTTTGTCATTTGTCTTGTGTTTTTGTCAGTTTGTGTTTCCTTATTGTCTCACTTGTGTTTTTGTCTTATTTTTGCCGTTTTTGGTCTCGTTTGTGTCACTTTAATCAAATTTTTGTCTCTTTTTTGTTTTGTATTGTTTCATTTGTCTCATTTTTTGTCGCTTTGTCTCATTTGTCATTTTGCGTCTCATTTTTGTAATATTTAGTCTTTTTTTTGTTATTTTTTTGTCTGACTTTTGTCATTCGTCACGTGTTTTTGTAATTTTGTGTTTCCTTCTTGTCTCGCTTGTGTTTTTTGTCATATTTTTGTCATTTTGTGTTTTGCTTTATTTGTTGTTTTGTGTATCGTTTTGTGTTTTCTTGTCTCACTTGTGTTTTTTGTCTACTTCTTTGTCATTTTGTTTCTCACTTGAGATTTTTGGTCTCGTTTGGGTCGTTTGTGTATTTTTTTGTCTCATTTCACTTGTTTGTAGATTTTTTGTCGTTTTGTAACTACTTTCTCCATTTTTTTGTCTCTTTTTTGCTTTGTTTCATGTAATTTATCTAATTTCTTGTCATTTTGCATCTCATTTTTGCCATATTTTGTCTTGTTTTTGTTGTTTTTTTGTCCTTTTTTGTCTGACTTTTGGCGTTTTGATCTTAAAGTAAAACACCACATCATTCATTTCCAGATCTTTTTGTGCTTTTTTGTGTGTTTTGTGATGAGCAAAGTCACCAGTTTGAAAACGTTTAACCAAAAATGACTTTTGCTGCAACCCTTGAACACCAAATCGTTGTTTATTGAGCAGTTATTTAGATGACAGATGGAACTAACACCTTAGCTGAAAATCTTTACACAACTCCCACAATCGTCTACTTTTTTCAGCCGATGCCACGACAGCAGTGATTGAATAATGTGTGCAAACTATTATCCTTTATGTATATTTATCAGCGTCCTGACAGCGTGGACGCTCACACTTTACAATCACACCGCATAATGAGCTTTCTTTTGTCTGTGTGCAGTTTGTTAAAGCCGTTGCCGGTAAACACGACTGTTTTCTCCACAGTGGAGATGAAAGCGGCTGAACATGCACAGGGAAGCAGCTGAGGTCACGTTAAAATAAACTGCTAATTAGGAAGGTCTGCGTGCCATTACTGGATTTCACAGGGAGACGGTGCAGAATCCAGCTCAGCCATAAACACACACACCCTCGGCGATTAAACCAGGTTTTTGACACCGTCCCTGCCGTCAGCGGTGAGGCCGGCGAGCTGGAGAGATGTTCGCTTAATGTGGGCGCTAAGTGGATTCTGCTGGCAGGAGCGGTCGGCTCGTCTGGTCAGATATACTCGGCCTTTTCTGGCAGCTTCGGAGCTGGACCGTCGTCACGGTGATGCGCCTCTATTAAGAGAAAAGCCACAGACTGCTGAGTCAGCGTCTACCAACGGCTCCTAATTAACACGCTTTGTAAAAAGCAATCAAGGCCGGGGTGCATTTTTAATCGCACAGTTGCATTTAGCCCGTGAACCGCAGCGCTGACAATCAGCAGAGCAGAGTGGGGACGGCTGTCGGTGGACGATGGAAAAAATGCCCCTCTCAAAACAAGAAAAAAAAAACTTATTTCAAGGAACTTTTACCTGGAAATGTGTGAAAAAAATCTGCCAAATAGAACAAGTGAAAAATGGCTTGGTGAGATTTCTGGAAATAAGATATTTACAATCTTGAGATCTTAAAATTAGCTGGCAACTTATTTTAAGCTCTATTTTACCAATGATTGTCAAGCTTAGGTGCCTTAAAATAAGCCAGATATGCTCACAAAAATAGTTTTTCACTCAAACATAGATTTTAGCTTTCATGTAACCTCCTAATTTGAGATGTTTTAAACCTCCTGTTGTCTTCATTTACGGGCGTCACAATATATTGTTTCCTTGTCTGTTAAAAAAATCTAAAACTTCAGTGAAAAAAATTCCTCAAAATTCTAAAAAATTGCAAAAAATTCTGGAAGAAAATTCCGATAATTCTTTAAAATTTTCCCTTTAAAGTTTATGTTTAAAAAATCCCTTAAATTTGGCAAAAAAAATTCTTGTAAATATTTTCAAAATATGAGAAAAATCTTTAAAAAAAATCTTAAAAATATCTAGTGATTAAATGTATATCAGTAAAACTTCTAATAAGAGCATTCACAAAAAAAATCAACCAAAATCCAGCGAATTTCGCTGGATTTTGGTTGATTTTTTTTGTGAATGCTCTTAAGAAGCATTTTTTTTTCCACCAAAAAAATGTTCAAAGATTTCCCAAAAATGTTGAAAATGTGGACGTCAGAAGTTTCACTGTGAAAATACATTTTTTCCCACGTTTTCAAACTTTAAAACAGGTCAATTTTAACTCGCAGGACAACACACGGGTTAAACTTATATCATATTTTCTTGTAAAATTCAACTCAAAACAAGCTCATTTCAACACTGTTTGACCTAACAAGATGCATTGTCTTAAAACAAGTCCCTCCATCTTGCTGAGATGTCACTTGTTAAGAGAATTTATCTTAAATGAAGTGGGATGAGACATTCTGACTAAAATCAGACAAACAGACTTGGTAAGATTTGGCGTTTTTGCAGTGAGTGAGATGAGCTCCCCTCAGTGTGTGTTGCCATCTAGACGTTTGTGTGAGGGGAAGCCATCCATCGAGCCAGCCATTCGGTCCCTCCACGGCTCCTCGCATCCCCACGCCTACTCAGGGAGGGTGTGTGTGGACCAGCCAACCGATAAGACCCGGACCTGTCACCAATCCTAATCCCCAATCACTCAGAGGACAAAGCCTCCTGTCCACCACGCACCTCCCCGACCGCGGCCACACTGAGGACATCAAACAGTAAACTTCCACCTGCCCGCTGAGATACCGGGGCTTAAACAGGAAGCTATTGTACAGGTAGACAGCCGCGGCCGCCGCCAGCGACGCTCACATCCTCACAGAGGCGAAGCGCGTCGTGCTAGCGCGCTATCACGCCAGGACAGCATGCACACAAGCTGCCGATTAATAAAAAGGTCAGTTCGGCAGAATGATTAATGTTGAAGTGATTGCAATATCAGGGAGCGGAGGGCTGGGGGGGGGGACTTGTATCTCTGTGGGAAAGTGTCACAGGAAACACTTTGCACCAGGGGTTCTTTAACCATCAGCCAGTTAGCAACAAGGTCAACATGTACAGCTTTGGAAATAACTATAAGATGAGGCCATACTGTGGTTTATTCTTTAGGTTTTGTTGATTCTAAGCCAGCTAGCAGCATCCCACTGTATCCCCTCTACCTGACTTTATATGCAGCATCTGCACAAAATAACAGTGACTCAAGGAATGCTTTCAGCAATCCAGTGTTCTGACATTTTTAGTTTCAACGCATCGTGTTTTTAGACATATTTTCTTGCAGGTATTAACTTGCTCTAAGAATTTTTCATGTCTTCTAGAGGATTCTTTAATTATTTAACCACCATGGGAGACCGAGTAGTTTTTGAAAAAGACAAACAGCTGGACTAATAATACTTTCCACAGATTTTCCAACAGTTTAAGGTAGTCAATAACTTCAACTCACGAGCAGAAAATTGGCCAAGCTGTTTTGGAGCTATCCAAGGTGCTCGAGTCTTTAAAGCCCTTTCATATTTGTGTCTTCCAGAACCCCCTAAAAGCCTTTTTTGAAGAGGTTCTGCAGGACAGCTAGCCAGGCGTGGGTGATAGCAGTAAGCACTAGTGATAAAACACTTCATAGAGAGTTTGAGGGCCGCTGAAATGAATTAGATGCAAACTGTCATGAAACCACAGAAGGAAAATGTAAAGTTTGGTTCCATGATCAAACCCCAAGCATGCCCCTCTCTATCACAAGTCCACATCCTCCTGAGCCTCATGCCAGCCTCCCTTGGTGAAGGGCTGTGGCCAGAGAGGACCGGAAGTCGCCCTTACCAGATGTTCTTCATGGTCAAAAACACCCCCCATCATGTGGAGTCACACAAATCCTCCAAGGGCTGAACAACTTGACACTGAGGCCAATACAGACCTGGTCCTCTGCCCCGTTTTCCCTCCACACACCTCCACATTTTACTTGCTTTAACTTTATTCATCTGTTGTCTATACATATGTTTATTTTTAGGCTTATTGTGCTTTGGTACTTACTTTCTTCTATGTCTCAGTTGTATCTAGCTGCTGTAGGTTTCCCCACTGAGGGGTCATTTAAGTTCAGCTCACCCTATTTATGTGAGTAAACTTAGATATGTTTGGATTTTTTCATTGTTTGTCAACATTTAATTTACTTCCTGTGTAGCTTAATACATAGTTCAAAGTGATTACATTCAGAGTAAAGTGGTTCAATTCACAATAAACATTGCTTGTTTGTTTTTCATTTAAAACAATCAACAAATAACGCACACTAAATCATAATAAGAGTTTCAAGTACTTCGCCCAGTGCCTATTCTGCTCACCAGAAATGTTTCCTGTGCATATAGTTGTACTCTGCACCAGCAAATAACACAAAAGATACATAAATGACAATAGATTGTGTCTGACAGTCTTAAAACATTGGAAATGGATTAATCCTACACTACAGGATGTTTTCACAGTAAGAGAGGGCAGGTTTTTCTCATTTTTATGACAACAATGACTAACAAAAATGCTAGCTCTAATTATTTGTTGCTTTTTTACTGTAGCAGGAACTTAAATGGGTTTCAACCTTTTAATTAATTCAAGTTGCACCTGCTTGGCATAAATATACTCAATTATTAAACTTTGTCCAGTTTTTATATTATATTTTTTTGACAACAATGAGTAACAACAGATGCTATAGCTAATTAATAACTGTAAGCTAGCAAAAAAAACAGGAATTTAAATGGGTTTCACATCTGTATTTAAAAAGCGGTATATAGAGAATGGATGGATGGATCTGTATTTAATTCAAGTTGCACCCATAAGCTTTATAAATAAGGTTTGCTCAATTTTTGTACTACATTTTGGACAACAATGACTGACAAAGGATGCTACGGCTAATTATCTTTAGCTTTTTACTGTAAGCTGGCAACAAAAACAGGAATTTAAACAGGTTTCACACCTTTAATTAATTCAAGTTGCACCTGCTTGGCATAAATAAGCTGCATTAATACAACCTGCTAATTTTAATATTACGTTTTTAATAACAATGGCTAACAAAAGATGCTATGGCTAATAATTTGTTGCATTTTTACTGTAAGCTAACAACAAAAACGAGAACTTAAATGGGTTTCACACCTTGAATTAATTCAAGTTGCTCCTGCTTGGTGTAAATAAGCTTAATTAATAAATTATGTTGAATTTTTCTATTACATTTTTTGACAACAATGGCTATCAATGGCTACTATGGCTAATTAATAACTGTAAGCTAATAACAAAAACAGGAATTTAAATGGATTTGACTTCTTATCCATTTTTTGTGCCAAAATAAATTACTTTTCGGGATATAACAGTCATTTCTTGTCTAATTTTAGCCAGCAGCTAGCTTTAGCTTTGATATGGAGAACGTCATAATAAATTAGCCGCATCACGTGACCTACACCTCAGGCAGGTCGTGGGAGCTGCCGCTTAAAGAATGTGAAGCACGACTGCATGAAATAACGCCAATAAGGTTAATATGGTGTAAATAATTAAGTGGAATAATAATTTAAAAAAAATAAAATAGTTGTTTTTACCTGCTGTTGAATCCGGTGGTACCTCCGCGTGGCTTGATCGACCAGATCCCGGACCGTCCATCCAGCCTTGCAGGGAACCACCACAGCGGTGTCCTGGAAAGTTACCGTCACTTTCATAACACAAATTCAAATGTTTTTCCCTGAATTTGTAGGGGCAAGAAAAAAAATATGTCCGAGTGTCGCCGGCTTTCCCTGTGGACCCGGAGCTGCTCGCTGTCGGACAGAAAGTGACACCTGTGAGGCGAAACTGGAGCAACAGGTGTCTCCGGTCGGGATGAAATCACGGAGAAGTTCAGCCGTCCGACGTTACCGAGAAGAGTCAGGTACGAAACACCTCAGAGGACATCTTGTTTACAGCTGGAATGGAGGGGATAAAACGGCGATTACGAGCGCTAAGTGGGAGTTTGTGTCATGTTGAGCTTTGTGCCGAAACACCCAAACAAAACAAACTGAGGCACAAACCCGGAAGAAATCACAGCGACGCTCGCGCTCCAGGAAACTACAATCCCACAATCCAGCAGCGCTCCGACTTCCACTTTAGTTCTGTATTAATGTCAATATCTGCTCATATTTGGTCTATTTTAAACGTCTATTGCAATAAAATAATTTTAAATAATTCTTTCTACCTATATCAGGCAAGTTTATGTATATAGCACGTTGTGAGAAGGTTAGAAAAATATGAATCTAAGGGGAAAATGAGACAAAATAACAAATACAGCAGAATAAAACTAAATCACTGATAATAAATCTCTTTATTAATGTCATATATTGCACTGAAAATGTTTTTAAATAACTGTATATATGAACATCAAGCAGACTTATGTATATAGCACCTTGTGAAAGGGGTTTTAAAAAACGCTAAAAATGTGAAAAAGTAAACATCTAGATCTAAAATAATCAAATACAATAGAATAAAACTGAATCAATCAACAAAACAGCGCTCACAAGTATAACAGTGCCGCTAAATTTTATTTAATTTTTTTAATTAATTAACTCAAGCACTGGGAACAGAGAGGAGATAAGAAAATAAAAGCATGCACTTAATTAGCAGCCGTTAAAAACAGCTTACTGTTAAAAAAAATAGCCACACTTGAGGTAAATGTAGCTCCAAAGGCAGCATAATGACTAAAAATAATTTCATAATGTCTGATCTGAGCTCCGGGAAATACTAAGTGACCAGTGTGTGCACGTCTTGGAGATCCACCAGACTCAGCAAACACATCAGTCGTCCACTCTACAGGTGATAAAAAAACATGAATGCATTTTTTGAAACCTCATTTGGAAATAAAGAGGATTTAGCTCTGATGTGGCTGCTGAAAGTTAGATTGATTACACTGAGATTGTTGACCAAGATTTTAGCTTTTATTACCCTGAGCGCCATGTTTTTATCACCGCCATAGAATAGAACTGTTGGCAATAAAGTGTTGTCTCGTTGAAGTCGTTTTAGTTTATAGTTGATGCAGAATAAGGCAAAGCAAGTTCATGGGACCAAAGTCATTTTGTATGTTTATAGCATCAATAGTGGCTGATAGTCATGCACTGAACCACCTTACATGAAGAAATGTTCCCACACTGGAAAAAATGCTCCTCTCAAAACAAGAGAAACAAACTTATTATAAGAACTTTTACTTTGAAATAAGTGAAAAAATCTGCCAATAGAACAAGTGAAACATGGCTTGGTAAGATTTCGTGAAGTAAGATATGATATTTAGAATATTTAGATCTTAAAATTAGCTGGGAAAACTTATTCTAAGCCATATATTACCAGGATTGTCAATCTTAGGTGTCTTAACCTTCCTGTTGTCCTCATGTACGGTACCAAAAAACATCCAAAAATTCAGCAAAAAACATCCAAAAATTTGGCAAAAAATTCCCCAAATTTCTGAAAATTTGCAAAATCTTCAGGAAGAAAATTCATTAAAAGTTTTATTATTAAAAAATCCCCAAATTTGACAAGAAATAAAAAAAATGAAAATTTAAAAAAATGAAAATTATGAATATTTTCAAAAAATCAAAAAAATCTTCCAAAAAATCTTTAAAGTGTCTAAAGTGATTACATATATATCAGTAAAATTTCTAATATTTTCTTTAAGAACATTCGGGGGGAAAAATCAACCAAAATCCAGCAAATTTTGCTGAATTTTGGTTGATTTTTTTTCCTGAATGTTCTTAAAGACACATTTCTTCTTTTTTTCCATCAAAAAATATTCAAAAATTTCCCAAAAAAATGTTGATAATGTGGAAGTTTTCACTGTGAAAATATTAGTTTTTTTCCCCCACATTGTCAAACTTTTAAACAGGTCAATTTGACCCGCAGGACGGCACAAGGGTTAAAACAAGATTTAACAAGATATTTAAGATGCATTGCCTTACAAGAATTCCTTCTATCTTGCTAAAATGTCTCTTGTTAAGTGAGGTTATCCTAAATTAAGTGAGATGAGATATTCAGACTAAAATTAAGACAAATAGACTTGGTAAGAGTTTGAGTTTTCGCAGTGTAATATGTTGTCCACTCCATGAACTTCTGATCCCTAAATGCCATATTTTGTACATCACTCTACATGACAGACAAAAGGACTGTAAAGTTAACTGTCTACGTACATTTGCATAGAAATATTTCACCTCCACTCACACACGCATCACACAGACTAATTACCCAACGGTTATCATCTGTCATTTCGTGTCATTAGGTATGTTGTGAGAATGCCTTTATGGATATTAATGGCCGCTGACACGCTCCCGCGCCTTATTCCCCCTCGCATTGTTTTGTCTTTGCTCTCGGGAATTTCCCTCCCCGTCAAACCAGACAGCCGCCGCGGCAGATGGATTCATAATTGGGACAAGCAATTATTTCCACTGCCGCTGTAATTCATCCGAAATGTGCGAAACGGAACGATGAAGGCATGACAGGCCTCTTTTGCCTCTTGTTTCATCTCATCCACGGTAAACAAGGAGGTGAGAACGAGGAAGCAAGCGAGGTATGATCTGTAATCACCCACAAAGTCTCATTTTTAAGACTGAATATAATTTCATACCTGCTTTGACTGTGTGGATGAGACTATATGATGCTGCTGCTTATGCTCCCCCAGCTGCTGACGTGCACATCTTTATTGTTGCCGGTGAAACGCTTCCACTGCTGACTGCAGTCGTATTCCCTCACCAGAGGACCGTGCTTGTTTCCATACAACATTATTAAAAGCTGAGACTGACTGGGTGGAAATTAGAGACTGGTTATTCTGGCAGAGGCTACAAAACAACAACAACAAAAAAAACAGTCTTTCCTGTTCTTTTAAGCTGTGTTTGTTCAAGGACGACACCTGACTTAACCTTACTTCAACACTCACCTTTTTCTAGCTGGTTCGAGCAGCTCTAAGTGGGAGTGAAATGCATGTTTAATGTCTGATTTTTTAAAGTTTGTGGGGCTTCATTACCCAGAAATCTCTGAAAGTGGCACCAGACTTGTATACTTCCACTTAAATGCACAGATATACTCAAACTTTTGCACATTACAGTGAAAAGAGGGAAATAAAACTGCTGCAAGAAAAGCAAATTGAAACTAATTGTTGGATTTTTGATGATTAGTTGTACTTCCTGTCCCTGTGTTGGTTTCCAGCAGTGGCCTCAGCTTCCTCCTACAATCTAGAGACATTCATTGAAGGTTAATTGATGATTTTAAATCAGTCTACATAGTTGTCTGTATTTATGTTAAACCTGTAATGAAATGAGGATCTGCAACAAGGATAAACAGCTAATGGATGGATGTTTTGTTTGTTTTTATCTGATCCAGACGAGGTGATACTACGAGGCAGTATTTTTTTTAATGTTAAATAACAAACAGAAATATTTATCTTCATCATCCAAACTTCCCAAATGCACCCATGACTTTATTCAAGGTTGAAGGAACAACATGCATAAGTTCTTCAGATGCTCCACTACCCCTCAAAAGTTTGGGGTCACCAAGAAATGTCCTTATTTTTGAAAGAAAAGCAGTTTTTTCAATGAAGATAACATTAAATTAATCAGAAATCCAGTCTAGACATTGCTAATGTGGTAAATGACTGTTCTAGGTGAAAATGTTTAATGGAATATCTCCATAGGGGTACAGAGGAACATTTCCAGCAACCATCACTCCTGTGTTCTAATGCTACATTGTGTTAGCTAATGCTCTTGAAAGGCTCATTGATGGTTAGAAAACCCTTGTGCAGTTATGTTAGCATATGGATAAAAGTGTGAGTTTTGACTTTTGAACGGTAGTGTAGATGTGAATCGTCATTTATCCAAGTCATGGTTGCAAAGGGGTTTCACTAGAAAACAGCTGGGCTTCTTTTTGTCTCTTGAAGATGTTCCACCTCTTGTCCAAGAGACTTCCTCACAATTCTAACCCGTCAAAAATTAGGTGGAACATCTTGAAGAACCAAGGGCTGCACAGTGTCGTAGTGGTTAGCACTTTCGCCTTGCGGCAAGAAGATCCCAGTTCAAATCCCAGCCTGGAATGTTTCTACATGGAGTTTGCATGTTCTCCCTGTGCATGGACAGGATAAAGCGGTGTATAGAGAATGGATGGATGGATCTTGAAGAACCAAAAAGATGTCCTAATATTGCAGAAGGCACCTTGTCTTGCAGTGGATCCTTTGGGTCATGTTGGTTTCAGGATGGGACCTTGATGTCCGATTGGCCTGGGATCTAAGGGAATCTTGTTCCTCGAGCTGTTCCTGAACAGTCTTTGCAGTGTGTCAGGGTCCATTGTCCTGCTGGGGGAGGCTGTGCTTGGTCTGCAACTATGTTTGGGTGGCTGGCAAGTGTCAAAGTAGCATCCACATGAATGCCAGGACCCAAGGTCTTCCAGTAGAACGTCACTTTATCATTGTTACTTGGTGTATTCACATACTGTACCGACACTCTCGGCCTTTTGTCAAACCACCATAAGTGTGTTTGCAGCATAGAGAAGCTTCTCTCTATTTGTTTAAGGTGACGCCTATGCCTGTGCACGGTTCCTGTGAATGTAAAAAGAAGAACAATACGAAGCATTGTGGAGCCGACTAGACTGGACTGGAGGGCTCAAAATGTCGAACAACATGTCAAGATGTCAGTCTGTTTCTGCTAACGTAAGACAGGAGATGCTGTCTGACCTGAGAGTCTGACAACAACGCCACGCTGTAGTGTTGACTGGAGTATTCAGTGATGTCATTTTCACTATAAATAGAACAGCATGTTCTGAGCACGCCCTTACCTGTAGTAGTGTTGAGCAAATATGCAAGAGTTTGAAGAGCTTACTGCTTTCTGTTCATCAGAATTTAGAAAGTTGGGAGCTGAAACGCTGTTAAAGTGTCTGTCTTCGCCTGTCAAACCTTTTTCGGAGTCTTTTCAATCCTCAACTGGAAGTGAGGCGACTGACTAGCCAAAGTGTTGGTCGTCAATAAAAACCCAGTGATGTTTTTTTTGTTGTTGTTTTGTTCGTCTCTTTGAGTGCAATTTACAGGGCTGGCTTGTCTGGGTCGATAGCCATGTTGATTTGCTTTCAGTCTTCAAGCAGTGCCCCTTTTCTAAAGAGCAAAATTGACATGTTCTCAGCGGCAGTGCCACCACCCCTGTGTTTTAGCTCTGTGTGAGACTGGAGTCGTTCAATAGCCGAGACTTGCTTCACTTCCTGCTGCGCCGCTTACAATTACAGGCCCCCGAATCAGTAGCAAGGATTACTCATAAAAACCTGCCCGCGCTCTCTTGTTAGTGTGTGTGTAGCTGTGCAAGTAGGGCAAGAGAGATAGCATTCACAATCACAAAATATGACTTTCATTCAGCGTGAGGATTTCATTTCAGACCTCAGGTATAATATTCATGCAGCAAAATTGCATTTCTTTTGTGTGCCGCCGCTGAAAAGCTCCAATCAAACAGCTAAAGGCGCTCGCCTGTGAATTACAAGTGTTGCCAAAGTTGCTTGTATTGTTGTCTGAAATAATCACAGTTATTCAAAGCAACAAAAAAAGAGAAAAAGCTATCATCAGGCACTATGATCTGTGGACGCATAGAGATGCTGATTGTACTTTTGGAGCTTGTACACTTTGAAAACTTAGAGGTGTGTTTGTGAAGCAGAGCTGGCAGTCCAGGCTGCAGGTACAGTAAAGGAAGAAGTGTGCAGAATTGTAAGTGTAGGAGGAATTAGGGAGCTTTCATCCTCTTCAATCCCATAAACCAACATGGTGCAGTGGCTACATCGGCTCAGATATTCACAGTAGGCGAGGAAAAATGTGTAAAAATTGCAGAAACAAATATTTATTCCTGCTTTTACAGCCTTGCAGACGGATTTTCACACAGTAATCCCTTCTAGCTCTTATGTCTCACAACCATCAGTGGAATTTTTCTGCTGGATGTGATCTCTTAAAGCCCTTTCATACCAGACAAGTGACCCAGGAAATTCTCAGCTGTCAGTGTTAACCCCACTTGCCAGCTCTTCAGACCAGAGTCAGGGCTCCGTGGTGGGTTCTTTCTGGTTCAGTTGAGTGTTTCACCTGTCTGGAGTGATGCAACATCCACCATGTTCAACACACGATAAGGGTTTTAGCTCCACTTTTGGACAGAAATGGAAGCATTCAGATCCTTTATTGCAGTTAAAGCACACTGTAAAACCCTTTAAGTTCCTTCCACTTACAATTTTAGCTCTTATAAGTCGTCTAATGACCATGACAAGACAATGATTTTCTGTATTCCAAATTTTCTGAAATGTTTTGGTTAAATATGCAAATTATCTCCACTAATTTGAATAAATGTGTGTTTTGCATGTTTTCTTTCAGCCGAAAAATCTCAAAACTGAAAAGAAAAAAATGATGTTGTTGCTTGTAGTAGTGCAATACTTTATTACTTATCGTATATACTTAGTTACACCCCCACTGCTTCCAGATTCCCCTTTAAAAATCCCAAGTTTGGGCATCAAATAAACATCTTCAGAGTAATTTCGTTCCCACAGTGTGGCTCATCTGTACTTTTTTAAATCTAAAATTCACTGCTTGTAGCGCTTGAAAACATCCCGCTGGGTTTCTTTCTCGTGGTTTTAAGCTTTCTCCTCTGCAGAGATAAAGTCAGACAATTGAGAATAACTTCTCAGGTCTCATTCTGAGGGGAACTACAGAAATGTTTCGCACATGCAGAGAAAGACTGGAAGCGAACAGATATGCACATTGTTGGTTGTGTTTTGCCTGTGATAGATTGTATTGATTGTTTGTCATGTTGGTAAATCAGGAAGACTTATTCTGCAGGAGTAGAAGCCTTTCAAGGACAATAACCAACATTTTTGTAGCGGTTCTTTAGCAAGATGCTGTGAGAAGCATGAAAGCGTACGGGATGACAAGAGGCAACAGTTTCTGGGTCGGTATATAATTGCGGGACTTTTTGTAACATTTTTGCTCTTTTGCGGCCTATAACCAAACACCACATGGCATTTTTACCGAAAGATTGTATCTGTCACAATTATCTCAACTTAACAAAAAGAACACAATCAAAGCAAACTTTGAAAAAGCTCATTTTTTTAGCTGATTAGAAGGTGGTTGTTATTAAATTCGGACGGTTGTTTAGTTGACATTTTAGTGATATCCAACCGTTTTTTATTGAAAACCAAACACAAAACGACAAAAACATGACACAAAACTGAGACACAAAATAACGAGACAGGAAACGACATAAATGAGACCCAAAACAAGAGAAATGATACACAAAACAAAACACTAAATGATAAAAATGGGACAGGAAATGACAAAACCAAGACGTGAAATGACAAAAACAAGACAGAAAATGACAAAAACAAGACAGAAAATGACAAAAACAAGACACTAAATGATTAAAATGGGACAGGAAATGACAAAACCAAGACACAAAATGACATAAACAACACACAAAATGACCAAAACAAGACACAAAATGACAAGAATGAGACAGAAAAAAAACAAAACGAGATGCAAAATGACAAAAATGAGACACGGAATAACAAAATAGAGACAGGAAATGACAAAATCAGACAGAAAATGGCAAAACTGAGACACAAAATAACAAAAACAATACAGAAATCGACAAATTTGATACACAAAACAACAAAATGAGACAGGAAATGACAAAACCAAGACACAAAATGACAAAAATAAGACACAATGACACAATGACAACAATGAGGCAGGAAACAACAAAAACGAGATGCAAAATAACAAAAATGAGACCCAAAGCAACAAAACTGATACACAAAATGACAAAAACAAGACACAAAATGATAAAAAATGGGACAGAAAATGATAAAACCAAGACGTAAAATGACAAAAAACAATACACAAAATGACAACAATGAGAAAGGAAACAACAAAAACGAGATGCAAAATGACAAAAATGAGACACAAAATAACAAAATAGAGACAGAAAATGACAAAAATGAGACAGAAATCGACAAAATTGATACACGAAATAACAAAATAGAGACAGAAAATGACAAAAATGAGACAGAAATCGACAAAATTGATACACAAAACAACAAAAATGAGAGTGGAAATGACAAAACCAGGACATAAATGACAAAAATATGACACAAAATGACAACAATGAGGCAGGAAACAACAAAAACGCGATGCAAAATGACAAAAATAAGACACGAAATAAAATAGAGACAGGAAACAGCAAAAAAAGAGACACAAAATGACAGCGAGACAGGAAACGACAAAATCCAACATCTACAGCCATGTAAGCAGCATGATGCAACAAAGCATTACTAACCGCCAGCATTCAGCTCACTTAATTTACACGTCAGAAACATCTGTGGCATTTTCGTGAAGAAACCCCGAGTGATGAAACCGAACCCTCTGCTGCAAAATGTCAAATATTTGAAGCCGTCTTTGATCGAACGCTCCACGAAAGCAGCTGCCAGGGTCTGACTCAGAGTATCTTGTTATGCAAGCGGATGAGTGAGCTTGTTTTGTTAATCATTTACTTCTGGAGCGGCTCCACTGGCAAGAAACCAGAGTTATTCTATCGTCGGCATCATGGAGCAGGTGTGCGAGGAAGAAATCAGGCCTCAGATGTGGATTTGTCGATTACGCCACATATTTTGACGCTATTTTTTGAGCGAGAAACATATTTTCGCACTTTTCCCTGCAAAAGAAGCCACACAGGAGTCGTCATTCCATTTTTGCACGCCTCTAATCAGGCTAATTAGATTTTTCTCAGCTGAAGTCTGCAGTTTAACAAGACACAACTCTCGCCCTTTGCATTGATGGGTGAGAATGAGACTTTATATTCAGCAGGCAGGTAGAACATCACACACTCCCTCCCTTCCTCACACACACACCCCTTAATGGATCAAATTAGCGCTCTGGCACATAAACCCTGTTTTCCACTCGTTCTTTCACCCCCTCGCTTGTTCTCGCCACGTTTTCTTCTCATTTCCCTCCTCGTTCCTTCCGTCAGAGACAGTCACCGGGTAATTAAAATCTACACTGAGACAAAAGTTGCTTTAATTTAAGTTCATTACACCGTGCCAGTCTCCGGATTCGTGGGAGATCTTTTTTAGAAATCCGCTGCCTTGAAACCATGGCAACTGCCGCATAACCTCATTTTCCGCCTAATCACAGCAAGAGAGACTGCTGAACATTGATTTGGACAATTACGGGGCTGCATTTGCAACAAAAGCAAACGGGGCCGAAGCAACGGTTGGGAAAGGTGAAGTGAGGAGGGGGCCAAGTGGGACTTAAGTGCTGACGGGGGAAATGAAAGAGTGAGCGGAATAGGTGGCGAGGTGACATACCTAAATATTTTAATGGCTCTAAAATGTTCTTCTAAAATATTATATGACAAAATGACAAAAATGAGACCCAAAACGACAAAAGAGAGACAGAAAACAACAAAACCGAGACACAAAATGACAAAAACGAGAAACAAAATTATAAAAATGGCACACAAAATGACAATAACAAGACAGAAAACAACAAAAACGAGACACAAAATGACAAAAACAAGACAGAAAACAACAAAAACGAGACCCAAAACGACAAAAGCGAGACAGAAAACAACAAAACCGAGGAACAAAATGACAAAAATGGCACACAAAGTGACAAAAACAAGACAGAAAATGACAAAAACGAGACAGAAAACAACAAAACCGAGAAACAAAATAACAAAAACAAGACAGAAAACAACAAAAGTGAGACAGAAAACAACAAAACCGAGAAACAAAATGATAAAAATGGCACACAAATGACAAAAACAAGACAGAAAACGAAAAAACGAGACACAAAATGATAAAAACGGGACAAGAAACAACAAAACTGAGATGTTAAATGACAAAAACAAGACAAGATATGACAAATACGAGACACAATGACAAAAACAATACACAAAAAGACAAAAATGAGAGAGGAAACGACAAAACTGATACACAAAATGACAAAAATGAGAGAGGAAACGACAAAACTGATACACAAAATGACAAAAATGAGAGAGGAAACGACAAAACTGATACACAAAATGACAAAATGAGAGAGGAAACGACAAAACTGATACACAAAATGACAAAAATGATACTGAAAATGACAAAAATGAGACAGAAAATGACAAAAAAGATACACTAAATGACAAAAACGAGACACAAAGTGACAGAATTACAGGCTACAGTTGAGTAGTTTTGGTTTTAAAGATTCAGTTTATTCAAATCGCGAAACATATTCCATTTCTGTTTCATCTTGTGAGGTTGGCTGCACAGTAGCTTGGTGGTTAGCGCTGTCGCCTTGCAGCTAGAAGATCCCTGGTTCATGTTTAAGGTCACTTAAATATTTAAATGGAATGATATCAACAGCATGTTTTTTGAGGAATAGCTGAAAATGAAATGATAAAACCTTTTTATTACCAAGATATTGCAAGAAAACAACCTCACCAAGTCACTTTGGGCCCACATGTGCATCTAAATGTTGATAACAGTTTGGTTAAAAAAAAAAGGAAATAGTATATTTTTGTTGTTTATTTTGTATTTGCTCAACCAGGCCAGCGAGTTCATCTCCTGTCAGCACTGCACTGCTAGAAAACAACCTGGATTTTATTACAAACCAGAGAGGTCTCCTAATTGGCCGCGGTCAGCCGAGGTCAAAGGTCGAAAAGTCAGAAAGTTGAGAAAGGCTTTACTGTAATAACACCAGCTCATTATGAGGTAGTATTACCTTCTCGGCGGGGTCAGGCTTTTGTTTGGGGTGACCTGGCTTCAAAGGGACACGGTGGAGTCGTGTTGCTGTTCTGTGACCTCGCTCATGTTGAGGGAGCTCATGGGAAACGGTGATTATGACTGGGCTCATACAGACAGGAACACGGTGTAGTTAAACCCTCCTGTTGTCTTCATTTACTTGTCTGAAATAAATATAAAAATTCTGCAAACAAATTCCCCAAATTTCTGAACATTTGCAAAACCTTCAGGAAGAAAATTCCTCAAAAGTTTCCTTCTAAAATTTCCAAAATTTGGCAAAGAAAATTCTTGTAAATATTTCAAAAAATGAGTTAAAATCTTCCAAAAAAAATCCTAAAATATCTTAAGTGATTCCATATATATCAGTGAAACTTCTAATATTTTCTTTAACTCTCGTGTCGTCCTGCGGGTCAAAATTGACATGTTTTAAAATTTAAAAAAGTGTGTGTGTGTGTGTGTGTGTGTGTGGGGGGGGGGGGGGGGGGATTTCCCAGTGAAACGTCTGATGTCTACATTTTCAACATTTTTGGGAAATCTTTGAACATTTTTTGGTGGGAACAAAGAAACATTAAAAATGTTTCTTTAAAACAATTGACATAAAATCAACCAAAATCCAGCGAATTTTGCTGGATTTTGGTTGATTTTTTTTATCAGAAGTTTTACTAATATATATGTAATAATTTTAGATATTTTTTAGGATTTTTTCAGAAGATTTTTACTCATTTTTTGAAGATATTTACAAGAATTTTTTGCCAAATTTGGAGGATTTTTTTTAAAATAAAACTTTTAATGGAAACTTTCGTGGAATTATTGGAATTTTCTTCCTGAATGTTTTGCAAGTTTTCAGAAATTTGGGGAATTTTTTTTTGCTGAATTTTTGGATTCTTTTCAGACAAAGAAACAGTATTTTTTCTGGGTGCCCATAAGTAAAGACAACAAGAGGGTTAAGAACACTCACAAAAAATTAATCGGGTGATTTTTTTTGGGAAATTTTCTTAAAAAAACATTTTTAACATTTCTTTTTTCCACCAAAAAATGTTCAAAGATTTCCCAAAAATGTTGTAAATGTGGACATCAGAAGTTTCACTGTGGAAATATATATTTCTTTCACATTTTCAAACTTTAAAACGGGTCAGTTTCGACCCGCAGGACAACATGAGGGTTAAATCAGCAGAGAGAAAGGAGCTCCAGGTCCATGGAGGTGCTGTGTTTTGTAGGTGTCTTTCATCACAGCTCATCCTGGCATGTGGCAGCATTGATGGGGGAACTAATCACAACCCATCGACCAAACACACCCAATTAAGTTATGCAAATGCAGTAATTGCGAATGCATAACCGTCCAGCCTCATCACTTAACCCTCGGTAACCTGTTTAAAGGTTTTCCAGCGTTACAGTTTGGATTCGTCTCCGGCTTTCAGAGGAGGATGAATAGAGGGTGGGTTTGATGGGAAGAGAGCGTCGCTTGTTTCCTGCATGTACATGTGGAGGGGGCAAAGAAGAAAAGAGAGATCCAAAATTGCCCCCCCTGCCAATCAAAAAACCTAATTATCATTCTCAATCAGCACGGGAAAGACACAAAGAGTCCCTCTCATACAATGGATCAGTGGTCTAGACCAGAACAATTACTGCATAATTAGTTCATCAGACAATCCCAGATTGATCCAACTTTGATTTGCATGCAGAATTGGGTCGAAGAGATGCCTGGCTTTGAGCATCCACAAGATGTTCCCATCACGCCGACTGATATTCAAGCTGTGAAAAAAGAGAAAAAGGGGGGTATATGTGTCTGATGGAGGAGCAGTTCAACAAGGCAAAAAAATGACACGGTGAGGGGAAAACGTATCGACTGAAAACTTGAGTTCAATCGCCCTGTTTCACGGGATATTGGAACTTCTGCACCGACTCGGGAAGACGGAGAAATTACTTTTTGTGTTCCTTCAGCTGGCACAGTATGGCGCGATGAAGCTCTTTTTAACCTAAATGCCCCCAATTTGAATCTTCCTCCATAAGTGAAGATGTGGGTGATGAGGGTGTCTCTGCCGTCATTACGGAGCAGACTCACCGCGGCGCCTGATTGCCAGACAGAGGCTGTTATTCACTTGACCAGCCCAGACCTGATTCTGTAGCGGGGAAGAAGGCGCTCGGTGCGGTGAAAGGAGCCCTGATCAATGACGAGGAGGAGGAGGCGGAGAGCGGGGGGAGAAAGTGGTCTGAACTTGTCGCTGGGAGAAGCATCACGCTGGGCTTCTTTCAAACTCGAGACTCGATCACTTTCTGGGAGAGAAGCGGCGGCGCCCTGCTTTCTGCCAAGTGTGAATAGGCTGTGATTGCGTGCGATACAAAGGGCCGGGGGTACAGGTAATGACTGTGTGGTTTGACAGACACCACCCAGCAGCAGCAGCAGCAGCAGCAGCAGCAGCTACGGCGCTAGCTGGCTCCACCGTTTGATTTAGCAGAGCTGTTGCTATGGAGACGGCACCTTTTGATTGGCGCCATGCTTTTTGGGGGTGAGGTTGATTTACATGCAGCGTTCTCCTGATTCTGGGGAAAGCGTTGTTTAACACCAAAGAGAACCTTTTTTTAAAGAGCAGAAGAATCTAAAACTGATGCAATTTACAAATAAATACAATGATGGATGTTGCTCATCAAACATCAAATTTATGGAGGTTTAGTTGCCTTTAAGGTGAACGCAAGCTTTTTATATGTATATAATGCACATTATACTGCTGGTTTTGTGTTTCTTACAAAAAGCAGTGTCATGTTTTTTCCCTCTACGTGGTTTCATTTCAATAAACTGATAGAATACCTCACTAAAAATCAAAGATTAGAGGGAAAAAATCTAAAAACCGTGAACAGGTTTGTGGATCAGAGCTTTTTTATGATTATTTCTTTGTTTCTTGTTTATTATCTGATGACTGCTGGTGTTAATCTAGTGTCCCTGCATACAAAGCTGTACACAAAATCAACACTTTCCTCCGAAAATAGTGCATTTGCATCCTGAAGCAAAGATATTTGAAGCTTCCCCTCCATTTTCTGTTGCCAAATCCATCTAATATAGGTTTAGTTTCCTGTAAAGAAAAGCTAACACTTAAACTATTAATAATCTAGTGATATCATATATAATAACAGATCAATCAGAGGAATCAAACCACTTGTAAAGGACCTCTGACCACCGAATAAATCATGTTTTTGTTAAAGATAGAATGCAACACTTCCTCTCAAATGAATGTGTCAAATATTTAACCAACGCCTTTATTTTAAGTATGTTTAGCATTATTTAACTGCATAGCTGTGTACCTACACACATGGTGAGGCCAGAAGATTAATTTAGTGCCTAAACATAACTATAAAAACATGACCCATCCTTCAGTTGCAGTGAGTTTTGCAGATATATGTGATTAAAAATGTCTCCTTATCAAAATAATTGGATAAATAAATAAACTGGCAGTATCACGTTTGTGTCAGAATGCATTTACTGATGCAAATTAAATATAACTTCCAGGAAAATGTGGCTGTTAATTGGATGATTCCAGTTCTGAATATATTTGACTGCATTTGGGCCAACGAAAATAAAAATCGAAACAAGCGATCCGGTGTTTCTGTGCCGGAATTTCATCCCAGTGTGAGAAATCCAAATAATTACATTAAAAAAAAATGAGGATGTAGCTGCTAATCTGAGCTGTGAAAGGTGTCGGCACATGGCGTATACTGTAAAGCCGCCTTTAAGTATTCCTAAAGTCCTGCCTCCAGTAAAGTCAAGGCTACATGCTACCTAGCGACTATCAATTTGCTCTAATCTCACACCCATATATCCCCATTAATTCAATCATATTCCGTCCTCTGTCTTCTTCCCCTCGTCTCTCTAAATCCCAACTACACTTTCCCAAGCCGCAGTATAAATATGGATGGAGTACAGCAGTCGGAGCCTGGAAATAAACTCTTGGCCCCCGTCTCGAGACTCTGCAGGTCGATGGCTGGGTTAAGTCGGGGCTTACAGCTGCTTCATCTAGTCTCCACCAAGGTTGAGGATGAAAGGAAGAGCTATTTCTGCCCGGCTCTCCTTTGTAATTAGAGCGGAATCCATACAACGTAGCTTCTCAAGCAAGTCTACAATTCTGCTGAGCCATAATTTACTTAATTACTGCGACACGCCTCTTTGATTCAGTCAATATCAAAAAGAGCTTTTCTGGAGGAGAGGTGGGGAATGATAGTAATTTTGAGGCTGTTTGGTTCCCATTCGCTGCTGTAAGGAGGCACCGCTTCTTTTCTTTTTTTCTTCCCTGAGAGCAATAAACTGATTATAGATGAGAGGCTGTCAGATATGTCTGTTGTGCCTTTTTCACTCGGTGACAGAGTGATTTAAAAGTGAGGACTTCAGTGAAAGTAGACTTTAAATCCCTTAATGGTAGAAGTAGCTAATATTGATTCCATCTCTCCGCCTGCTGAACATCTTTCAGCCATTGTGCAGGCCCGAGATGGGTGCAATTTACCTTTCGTTTGATTGAAAAGGTAAATTGGAAATAAAACTCAAACAGAAGAGACTCAGATTTATGCGCGTTTTGAATATGGTAATGCTTTTTAAAAAATACGTCTTAAAAATGAAGAAAAAAACAAGCCCAAGTTGAAAGGGATTCCGCTCAACCTTGCAGAAATGGGGGGAAAAATCTCCACCGACCAGGGTTAAGTGAACTTGAGGGATTTGTAAGAACTCTTTATAGGATCCTCGGGGTGACAGAAAGCAGGGTGCCACTTACCTGCTGGAAACCCTGCAAGTATTTTCCCCTCCTAACCGGAGGAGGAAAACTCCAGGCCTAAGTTGAAAGCCTCTCTCTGCAGGGCTGAGATTAGAGGACGTTGCTCTGTGTTTCCACTCGTGTAGGGAGCGCGTCGATGGTCACCGAGGCCCTGATGTAACACGCCGTCTCCAGCGTCTTTGAAGTGGCTGGATAAGCCTGCCTTTGGACGCGGCTGAGTTCAAAGGGCCCCACGGAGGGGTTTTAAAACAGAGGAAAGAATCCAGCTCTTCCTCAGATCGTTTTCGGCCTCATTTCCCATCATGTCAGTGAACGGTATGAGGGGGGAGAAGAAATCCTGGAAGGTCTGGAGACGAGTGACTCAGACATGTGGGTTGCTTTCTGCTCTCTGGGAGGTCAGACAGACAGGGAGAGGACGGAAAAATGTCTCAGTTTATTCTGAGATCTTCATTTCTTTGGTTCAGAAACTGACAACTACGCAACAAGTCCTCCAACTCATACGACCACACAGGTCGTATTTTACGTGCACCGGAATACAACCCATGAGAGCGTATTTACGTTAGCGCCCCTACGGGGAAAAGGAACAGATTACGGGATTTAATTCGTGAAACGGCTTTTCCCTCGCGAAACGGCCTTTTCCTCACTTTCGCAACATGGGTTTAGGGTTATGGTTATGGTTAGGGTTGGGTTAGGGTTAGGGTTAGGGATAGTGTTAGGTAAAAGTTTGTTCATGGTGACGTTTCAGCTGAGACACCAGAGTGTCAAAATTTACTCAGCCGCTAGAGGTCGCTTAACGTCAAAACGTAACACTCGGTCGTAATACGGGCGTGTACAGACGACCAATGTGGTCGTTTTTTCTATGAGGACAGGCTCCAACTAAGAGCAACTAAGCTGTAAAAAATAATAAAAGAAACTGTTAAAACAACTAGAATATTTCTGCATCTGGCTGAAAGTAGTGTAAAATATCAGCAAATAGCCAAAAATACAGTAATTTACAATTTCCAGCCTTAATTTTACATGATTTTCAGGATATTTACTCGTATAAAAACAATGAAATTACCCTTAGAATATTACATTGGCAAAAAGATAGAAGGAAAAAGTTCTATCTGTAAAAAGATCAAATCTATCTATCTATCTATCTATCTATCTATCTATCTATCTATGGGATGTCCAATATTATCGGCCCGATATTGGCATAAAAATGTAATATCGTTCCATATTGTTATCGTGTCTTTGCCTGTCATGAAAATCGACAAATTAATGCCTGGATTTCGCTGGCATTTAGCGGTCTTATAGCGGGAGTGAGGGAGAGGGTCCTGTTGTCCGGTTCACGCATGGCAACGAGAATTAAGTGTAATGTACAAAGAGGAGCTTGACATCAGCGTTCTCAATGAAAACTCGACACGGCAATGGCAGCTGTTAAGTTTGAGAAAAATTCCACTCCAAGCTTCCATTTAACGCCGTTTCTGTGTAAGCTGGAGGTCGTAACGCAGCTAAACCTTTGCATTTCATCTTATAACTGTTGTTGAGATTACCAGCGTCAGTAGGATGCATCCTGTGGGGAACATGAATGTCAAAACTTCACGGTAATTCAATAGTTGAGACATTTGCGATGAACCGACATACTAGCCTGGCTCCAGGCTAAGTATTTTACCTTTTGTGTTCTTCCCTTCTCCCCTTCCCATCGTGCTTTTCTGTCACTATAAACCAGATCATGCTGCTGTCATCTTTTGTCTCCATCAGTAACTTCAGAAACCGCTGACAGTCAGAGACCCGGTGGAACCAAATCAATGTTTGACATCGCCAGGCCCAAAGACGACGGATCTGACTCTGTCCTCGACCTCCAGCCAGGTTTCCATTGACCTTCACCAGGATGTGGACATGCTTAACAGGTTTTTAACTCTGCACTGAAACTACTTTCCCCTAAAGTTAGAAAAACACATTCAGTATCTGCTGCATATCACAAGAAAGTTAGCGAAATATTAAATCCCTGGAGACGAACACACGCTCACACATGACCGCTAAAATGGAAAATTCTGCTTGCTGGATCATTGTACACCCATTTCATAGTGATTCATCCTGACATGTTTGATATGTTTGGAAGCTTCGGGGTCTTGACTAGAATTCAAAATGAAGTTCAGCGGGTTTGAACAAAGCTTGGCGGAGCACCATGTGCTCCAAACAGGGGACCCACCGGTGACTCTGTGTGGGCTGAGGAGGTTAAGCCACAGCCGTGCTTGGCAATTCCTCTCCTCTGGAAACAGAACATTACAATAATCACACAAGTATTGTTTTTGGGAAGGTTTAGGTGCATGAATAATGCGTGAGCTCCGGTTCACAGAGGAGACAGGGCAGCGATTGTATCTGGGATGAAGAATGGGCTGGTGCTGAAGTGCTTAGGTGCTGTATCAGCCATGAAAGTCTGGACTATTATTCAAAGGTGCAGTTTTCTTATAAAACAGAGATACAGCACGTTCTACAGAATAAAGATAGTCGCAAGCTGTCAGTTATTGAAATATATATAAACACCCTTGGTAATAAAGCATACAGGAAGAGTCACATCATCCAACTTACAAAAAACTGTATTTTATTTGCCTCTAGTGTCTGATCATTTAGATAACTTTGGTGTTTTTTTCACAAGGGGCAAGAAAGCGGTTTAATTTGTGGTGCCTTCAGCGTTGAATACTCCCCGCAGCTTTCCTGAAGAAGTTGATTTCCACATGAATCAGTTTAATCATTGTTTCTGAGTCCGACCAAAGTGCGTTTGGGATTTCCATCCAGGATGCTTTCCAGTCGCTGACGTCTTCTTCACGCAGGCCAGTTTGCTGAACGGTTCACAGGGTAATCCGCCCTGCTTTTACCGGCTGGTTTTCCAAGAAGTCAAACAAATGTCATCCAAGAAATGTTTCTTTTTGCAAGTGCTGGACCAGAAGAGAAAAAGACGAGATCACTGCTTCACTAGTATGTAATTAGTGGCGGCAATGCAACGTTTTAATCTGCAAGTACATCTTCAGGCAGTTTTTTAAGCATAAGTGTCTATACAGAAAGAATCACAGTTACTTTTGCTATAAATACTGTTTGGTGTTCTTGTGCCAGTGGATTTTGTGTACTTTATACAAGTAATGATCAAAAAGACTCTAGATCTGTACATTATTTCATTTGGCTTCCGTCCCCTTTGATTTAATGCCCACGTTACCTGGAGGTCCTGTTGTCTATCAAAGCATCGTCTGAGCAGGATGTCCTCCTCTGTGTCAATATGGCAACCTTTCAATTTGAGCTTCATTTTGGAGAAGATGGAGAAGTTACAGCGAGCCAAATCTAGTGTGTGGGGAGCAATGATTGTGTTGATGCAGCCAGAAACTTGGGTTGTGAGACATTACTATGATGGACCACCTAGTTGTGATTGTCACAGTTCAGGTCTTTAGCACCGAATGTTCTCGCTCAGATGTCTCAGGGAATTACAGCATTGACTATCCAGCCTTTATTCATGGTACACAACTTTATGAATGTCAAAGAAAACAATGATATTTGTGCGCTCCTGATCTAGTGCGCTTGGAGATAATGGTCCCAACTTTCATGGTCAGTAATGATCCTCGACATGACGGTTGACTTTCCGTGCCCTGTTAATGGAAATCTGTTTATAAAGATGCACAGAATCTATAAAGTGAGGCCAATGCAGAATTGTTTTAAACCTGCATTCTTTTTAACATCCAGCAGGGGGCGACTCCTCTGGATGCAAGAAATATTTTTAATTACATTGAACTCTATGAGAAAAAAAACCTACTTTTGCTGTGATTTATCACTTCAGGAAATATTTTCTTGGTGAATTTATGGTCTTGATCTCTAGTTTCAGTTCTTCTTCAGTGCAGCATGACATTATTTTGTAAGTTGTGGGTCCAATTAATGTAAAACAGATGATAAAGGAGAATGATAATAATAGCGTTATTTATATAGCACCTGTAAGAACAGCATTCACAAAGTGCTTTGACAGTTAAAACATGCAAACACACAGACAGTCAAACAAGATGTAGGAGACAAGTCAGAGCAGTCAATTCAAAATAAACAGTAAAAATGACAATAAATTAAATGAATACTTCTCTAGATTAGTACGCAACTCAAACAAGGGAACTAGTCAGTTTGAAAATTAAAGAACAAGATCGAAGGTGAAAATTAAACGTAAAAAAAAAAGAGAATAAAGGAATTGGAGAGATTACATCACGCCAAAAAACAAACAAACAGGCGGCCAAAAGTAAAATAAAACAAGAGAGAACATCTAAAATAAACAGGATATAATACAGAATAAAACACTAAAACTAATTAAAGCTAAAAGTAAACCTCATTTAAAAGCAAGTCTGTAAAAGTGGGTTTTAAGAAGTGATTTAAAAGAAGCTACTGACTCTGCAGGTCTTATCTCCTCGGGCAGGTTGTTCCAAAGTTGAGGGACCCAAATAGAAAACACTCAGTCACCAACCCTAACCCTGTTTGACAGTAGGCCGTTTAGAGCCTTTAGTAATAATGGTGGAGCATTGCTAACACATCAGCATATGTGGGCACACATCCCAACTCAGTGTACCTTTTATTTTGTTTTGTAAAAATGCAGCGAGCCCCAAAAATCCAGAGTAATTTTGCTTGTGGCCTAATATCGCAGCTCCTCGGTCAACTCCTCGCAGCTTCACAAGAACGTATAGCTGACATCATCAGGCTGGAAATGCTGTGCAGAAGTGAACTGCTTGCATCAAGAAAGAAGCTGAGCCTTGGGGGGGAAGTAATGAGTGGCATTAGGTTCCTGTTGCTGCGTTTTCCCCGGCTGCACTGCTCTGGTCATCGGGTTGCAAATCCAAGTTGCCCCTGAGCTAGCTGCCCTTAAGCGAAACCCTGCTCCAGGTGAGGTCTGATCCCTCAGTGCTGCTCTGCTGGTTTCCACACACTGACCACCTGCACCACTGGAGCTTGTACTGCACTTTTATGCATTTGATACAGCATATATTTCCTCCTCTGCTGTGCCTCTCTTCACTGGCCTGTCAAATTGCCCGTTGGGGGAAAAGATGGAGGAGCCTGAGCTTCTTCTTCCTTCTTTTTTTATTTCCACAGACAAAAAAAGGAACCCACAGGTTGTCTGTCCATGTCTAAGTGACAGGTGTCCAAGGCAGAGTGTGTGTGAGAGTGTGTGTGTCTGGTGGGACGACAGATCCTGCTAATCCTGTCCGTCCCAGAGGACAGGCAGTGTGACTGGGTAATTGGCCACTGACTGAGCAAGACCACTCTGGAGGCACTGCTTATTGAACCACTGTCAGAGAAAGAAGAAGAAGGGAGGGGAGAGGGAGAGAGATGGAAGCATAACAAGACTGGAGAGGAACTGGAGGAGAAGATGGAAAGTGAGGACAAAATCAAGAGAAAGAGGAAAGCGTAACAAGAGCAAAGAGCGGCGATACAGGTGGAAATAAATAAATAAAGAGCAATGGCGGCAAGGGAGGGAGAGGGAGAAAGAGAGAGTGTGGGTGGATGTGAGAGGTAGGGAGAGAAAGGGAAAAAGAATAGAAGCGAGAGTGGAGAATTTTAGAGTGACCCCCGAAGCCACCGATTCCTCCTTTCTCAGCTGAAATGTGACACTTTCATGATTACACAGGACCCTCTTTTTTTTTTTTTTTTTTTTTTTTAGGTGGAGAGAGCGGCTTAATCTTAAAAGGATGAGGGGATGCAGAGGGGTGGGCATGGTAATGGAAGTCTAGGTTAATGCTTCCCTCCTCCAGCTGGCCACCTAACAAATTGCCTTGTAAAAGCACAAGCGATGGGTAAATAAAGAATGAAATCTTTTTTTTTTTAAGTATATCCCTGCAGCAAATTGGCTGTCATTGGATTATTCCCCTATGAAGCAGGATTTGGTGTGAGCGTGGGCGGACTTCGGGGTATATGTGTGACCACCTTCTTGCATCACATAGATGTTGTTTGTGTGTTGAGAGATGGCTGGCAGGAGGGGTGGAAGGAGAGAAAAAGGCATTGGATGAGCGATCACTGCTTCATCGGCTCCATTAAACACACCAGTGGCCTGTAAATCAGGCTGTCACCACAACACTCATCCCACACACACAGCCGTGAGGCCCAGTGACAGCGGGCATTATGATATAGGTGAGTTGATAAAGTTATATACTAGAAGTTTAAGCAGTGTTTGCGACGTATGGGAAACTTCAGCTAACTCCATGCTTCTAGATACTTGTTTGCTGAATTCAGTTACTACCAGGTCAGTTGAATGACACTATATGAGATTTAGAGCAAAAAAAAGTGCCTCAAAAGTAGAAAATACTAGTAAAGAGCCATTTAGCTACAACCAACTACTTGTCTGTTTAAGGGTCACTCCATAACATTTCAACCAGTGGTCCCCACCTGACCCTCTCAGATTTTGCTAAGTTTTTACATACATTTAGTACATTATATATGATGGGAAAATCCAAAATTTGAATGCTTTATTGTCATTAGTTTCAAAGTTATGGCCATTTGAAGTAGGTAGGGGGTACCCAAAAATTGCAGCTTGAAAAATTTAAGACTTGAAATTTTCGACCATTTTCAGACTTCTATAACTTCTGAACAACAAAAGATAGAGATCTGAAATTTTCAGAATCATTTCACCGTGACCTATAGTCCTCAGAAATGTGAAAATATTTACTTTATATTTATAATTGCATGTTACAGAGAATGACAAAGTTGCGATTTTATCCATCACGAACTTCTAAACTGCTACATTTGGCCGCCCATTACACAAAAACTAATCATCATATCCATTAGAGATTTTATGTGGTATAATTTGGCTATCTAAGGATTGGATATGTATAAAACGAAAATGCTATGGTATGTAATGGATGAAATATGAACAGCTAAAAATCAAAAATATCTGTCCGACCTTCGGATTCAAAGGTCAACATCAGCATGTGGGATAGGTGGTATCAAAAAATAAAAGACATCATGTGAAATTACAGGAATTTCCCTAAATTTTGAAACAAGGCACAACTTGCTTCTATAAACCCTTCTATGTTTAATGTTCAAACTAAATAAGTTAAAGCTACAGCGTCAGCTAACTGCACATCAGGGGTGATTCTGTCTTTGCAGTCTCTTTGGTGGTGTTGGTAATGTCCATCGGATAACCCTAAGGGACACATAGTCGCCCACATTTCATTAGAGATCAGAGTTCAGGAGTGTTGGTGGAACACTCAGTGCTCTGCTTGATTGCTTCTGCAGCTCTGCGGTAAAACCAGCCGCCCTCCAGGTGATCCTGGACTCGACACCCTGTTGACGCCAAAGCCTGAATCAGCAGCTTTTTCCTTATCTGATATCCTCTCTAACTCCAGGGAAAGGGAGCGATAGAGAGAGAAATCAAAGACCTGTCATGTTCGAGAAAGTCTAGAGTTGAAACAGAGAAAAGGAAAAGGTCAGTGAAAACATTAAAAGATAAGAGAAGGGATCAAGAAGGAGATGAGTATGGAAGGTCACCGAGTGGGCAGAGGAGGAACAGCTTGTCTGAGCCAAAAAAAATCAATAAGCGCTTGAGAGTCAACAGCGCGTGGGTGGCCAATGGCATGATTCAAGCTCATTAGCACAGCGTTTGACTCGAGCGTTTGACCTCATACCCGACCAGCCCACTCTCAGTTTTTTAGCCCGGATGGCGGAACTTTTGACAGATAACAAGCTTTTTGCAGAAACTGTTCGACTGAGCGGACTCATCTGTTAATTAAGGCAGTTTTTAACACCTTTGACTGCAAATCAATCTTGACAGGACTTCAAAGAGAAAACGGGAAAACAAACCATATTGTCATTACATTACAGCGAATAAACCAAAACTGAAGCCTGCTCATTACTCGGGTTTTATTCAGCGTTGCTTCAGGGGGGAAATTCATTTTCCGTAGCTCCGCTCCAATATCCTTTGGTAGAAAAGCAATATGCCGTCAAACCAAAAATGTCCCAGTCAGATTTCCATCTTTCCTTACAGTCATTTAAAATTAAATTAAAATGACTGATAGCGACCAATCAATGGTGGTAATTTCAGCAAATGATGCAGCGCCGTTTCAAACTGTAGCATGGTATTGATTCAGAAGCAGCCTGCAGTACGCCGTTTATCTTCCATTAAAAACAATCTCTCCTAATTACCTTAAACTGGTTTTTAGTATCACGGAAGGGAAAATTATCCAGAGCTAGTGTGTGCAACAAATTACATGTCATTAAAATAAAATATATTAATGTATGCACTCATCGCCGGCTCCTGGAGGTTTTGAATAAAGTGCAGTAATGTATGCACTCATTCTGAATTCCCCGAGGTTCTTCTTGATCACAGCAATCATAAAGATCAGCTCTTACAGTCGAGGCTGCAGTGTTTCTTAGCCGGAGCCCTGAGCAGGAATATGCCCCGTTTAAATCTTCTGTAGCAAGATACTAAATACCTGCGGCGGGGATTCAAAAATATACGTTTTATTTTAATTTCTGCAAGATAGCACAGAAAAGACTCAGTTTGGCAAGTTTGTGAAACCAGCTGTACAAGTCAAAATGACCGCAAGAAAAGGAGAATATCAGTGTGATGACGCATCTCAACAGCTATTAGATGGATTCAGTGAAATTGTGTTGATATTGGCACAAATACAGAGAGTAAGAAAATGAATCTTAATCACTGTGATGATCAGAAATGCGATAGACGTATCACAATATGCCAGTTTTGATGATAATCGCAGTATTTAAAATATGAAATGTTGATATTATGCAAATAATCATCAGACTGTATAACACTACTGTGTAGTTGTTATTATGTGGTATATCTTATTTTATAACAATGTATATAGGAAAAGTTTTCTATCTTATAACAATGTATATAAGAGTTATCTTGTACTTGCACCTTTCGTGACTTTTTTGCACCCCTGTTTGATCCTAAGAGCTCTGTAACAGTAAATTTCTCCTTTGTGAGATCAATAGTCTATCTTATCTTATCTTATCTGATCTTAAACCACATGTATTTATCTTAAAAATATAGTTATTTTCTGATTGACACACATACAGTGCAGTTCTGGTTACAGACTCTCTCTCCACCTCGTTATATTTGTATTTTGAGTTTATTTCATTTGTCAAAAAAACTGGGGAGTGCTGCACTGGGTCCAGTTAGTAGTTTAAAATGGAGAAAAGACAAAATAGAACAAAATGTTCCACTTATTATTAATGGAACTCTTTTGTACTGACTGGCAGGCCAAAGAGAATCAAAGGGAGCGCTGATTTTAAATTGAAAAAAAATCTTTAACACGTGGATGAACAAACATGTTTGGTCTCGTAGTATCTGATCTGAGACATGTGTTGCTTACTGTATTTAGTAGAATGGCATCCGCTTCACCTGCTTTCAACTGTTTAGAATGGAATGTTTGCTCCTGACTGTTCAGAAGGGTTTAAGGTTGTGTCCAAATAAGGGTCCCAATCTTCAGGTGGTTGACCGATGGGGCTCTTAGGGGCCTCTGAGTCTAGGAGGATGATTGAAGGGGCCCTCTGTTTCCTATTTTGGTCTTTGAGCAGAAACTATTTGTGGTGACCTCATACTTGACCTTCTTGTCCAAAGCGTATAAAAGGGACCTCCGGTTGTTGTTCGGAAAGGTTCATTTGATTGATTCCTTCCAGACAGTCTCTGTCTGACCGATGCTGTTCTTCCTGATCATGAAATTATGTCATGAAAAGCAACAGTGTCACCGGACATGTTATTCAACCTCGGCACATCCAAAAGAAACCACGACAGTCTTCACTGGAATGTGGAGTACAGCTGAAGATGATTTAAAAGTTATTAAGCAGCCACAGGACACAAGTCAGCCGATATTTCAATTCTGTAGGATAATCATCGACGATACTGATCTGAAAAAAGAATTAAAAAAACAAAACAATCAAACATTATAAGAATAACATTTTAATGTAAAAAAATCTATATATCTTATCCAGTAGTCAGTCCTTAAAGTCAACAATCCGCAAGTTTGATACTTTGCTAAGGAACGGCAGAGTTATGTGACGATCTGCATTCGTCCGTCCGTCCGTCCGTCTGTCCGTCTCTTAACGACATTACTCCAGAAGGGACTAACGGATTTCGCTGAAATTTTCAGGGAAGCTTAGAAATGACACAAGGACCAAGTGATTAGATTTTGGCAGTGGTGCGGCTTATAGTTCGGATCCACAGATTTGTCAAAGATTTCTGTATCATTGTGAGATAGCAGCACGGCGAAACTGTAACCATGACAACAAGTGAACACTACGTCACATGATTGTGATCCTACTACAAATAGAACACTGTGCACTTACCAGGACTTATCCGTCAGAAATGATCCAAGGAACAATTGATTGAGTTGTGGGGGTGTTTCTGAGTCCCATCAGTTCCCGCCGCCTGCTGCATATTTACTCCTTATCCTAAACAACTGCAAAAATCTAAAATGCAAGCCCAGCCAAAGTTTGTGTCTTAAGAGGTTAATAATGGGAGATGGAAGCACTTTTTTCTGAACAAGGGATCTTTAAAATTACATGAGTGATCAGCTGCTTCCACTTCTTTTGTTGTTTTTGTCTTCAGACCGCATTAAACATGGCTGATACCGGCTGACATGAAGGAATATTTACAATTTTCTCCAAATGGAAACACCTCCTGAAGAGCTCTTCATTGTTTCTCTCATAAATTGACAAAGTTTTGCTTGCTTCTTTTTCAAAGTTTTTTTTAGCAGTTGGCAAACAACTGGTTTTGTTTGCAGCTTCTCTGTTTTCTATCAAAAGTCAAGCATCCATTCGGGCACAGATACAAACTCCTTGTGTGATTTTTTTTTTTTTTTTTTTAAGTTTGTAATATTAATTTTAACAGAAATAAGTGGACAAACTGAAAAGTTTCAAGATAAAATCCATTCAAACTTTCCAGCCTGCTGGCTGACAGTGTCTACATACCTCAAAATGACTGATAAAACTAAGTCTAAAACTCATTTTCAAGTTCTGATTTAATACATTTTCTGCTCTGGGGTACATCATAATGTATGCATGAGCTAAAGTGTAGATATATTGAGGAGTGGTAAATACCGGCTTTTAGATAATTCACAGCCAGCTCCTCTGCATCCAGACTTTATTTTGGCAGATTTCCACTAAAAATCAATAATCTAAGCACATGTCAGACCACCACAACACAAAAAAACACACATGGAGGATAATTGCGTCACAAGCTCCATCAATATAAAGATCTTACATAAGTGTACGAATTTCTGCTGCAGTAATGAGTCCCATGCCGGTTACGGAAGCAAAATGGCCTTTCCAGTGGTGACCTGTGCAAAGATTTTGTTGCTTCCTCTCAGCGTCGGCGCTCCCTCCAAATATCGACCGATCTGTCCGACATCATCAGCCCAACATGTGAATTATGCTTTAGGCTGGATTTTTTTGCTTTGATAAGGAAATCACAGACTCTGTAATGACCGGCGAAGACGCCCCCCGGCCGGCGGCGGAGATCATCTGACAAGGTTAACAGATGATCAGTAAAGAGTGGCTCCCCGTGGCCCTCTTACGGCTCCTTCCTTTCCTTCCCCCCTCTGTATCAATCAATACCTGTTAACAAAAGCTCTGCAGGGCTCCTCTTCACTCTTGCGCACTCTTATTCATATTTCAGGATGTTATTAGAGCGCACGGCGAAATGTCAAGATCTTTACAAGGTAAATATCCCTCCGAATGTCACGGGGAGAGTGGAGGAGGAGAGGAGAGAGGGATGGAAGTAGTTTTCCTCTCCGCTGTGTTTTTCACTGTCAGAATCGTGAAGCCGCCGACATTAAGGCCAAGAATGATTTCTCTGCCGGCGGCGATTTCACAGAGTCGTTTGTTTCTGCCGTGTTTTCAATGATCATATTGGTGTGGGTGTTTTCTAATGGCTGGCTGCAGAGGAGGGGAGCCGGTAAAACAACAGGGGAAAGAAGTGGAATGTTGGAGGACTTCCTTATTGTTGGACTCAGCTGCCACGACGGCACAAATGTACCGCAATCAGACAAAAGCGACGAGGCTGCGTCTTGGCCGTGGACGAGCCGCCCGTCTCATCTCCACGGTGGGTAAATCAAGTCGTGTCTGGAAAGCTATAGATCTGATCAAAGCGCCGCGATGAGCATGGCCGGCGTGCAGGTAGGAAGCAGGTGAGAGCTCATTTCAAGTCCTGGGCTCAGCTGCATCACAGGCCTGTTGATCAGAGCACAACGAGACACGCCTCCATCTCTTCTCGTCTCATAAAAATGTGCTTTTCAACCACGAGTCGTGTCTAGTTTTGAGATGTATGCTGGCTGTTTTTTCTTTTTTTAATCTCCCTGAACATCTGTGCGATGCTCAGGAGCGACAGCTGGTCGACGGGGAGAGAAGCTAGCATCAAACCTCAAGGATGGTGGGCGACGACGTCAAAGTTTGCAAAATGCCGCCCTCACTCACTGCACGGAAGACGTCTGCTTTCTGCCACACAGGCCACGTGGATAATTAACAGCTCCACCTGACAAAGCTACCTCTCTCTTTTTATTTACCACTCAGCTTGCTGACAGCGTCGACGACTTCAGTCCAGCTTTTAGCACCTCGCGCTCAGGCTTTTCCTCTGCGCATAATAGCCGTCTTACATTCGTTTCAATTAAAGCTCCCGGTGAGTCAAAGGACACAATCGTCCGCCATAATTGCGAGAGTGGAACCTTGCGAGAAATTGCGCGGCGTGAAATCTTCCAATTATTCTGTCCATTTAACATCTTACCTTCAGATCCCACATTGATCCTTTTGGCGTCTTCCGAGGCCGTTCATTTGCAAGCGCTGATGGATGGAATAAACTGAAGAGCACGAATGAGGAAGAGCTGAACTTTAAGGAGCAGAACAACACACCTCGTTTTACCCCGCCGATGCTGCTCTGTATTTACTGACTTTGTTCCTCTTTAAGCCTCAATCAGGTGCTGGTGAACTCTTGGTCCCACAGTGCCACCTATTGAGGAACCGCTTACAGGAACATGTCTCATTCCAACCCAGCACCAAATATTACCTCAATATTTTATGTCTCTGCAGCACAAAGTTAATTCCTGCACTATTTTCTGCTTAAAACTCAAGAATGAAGATCCATCACTGGTGAGATGCGTGTTATTTAGCACGTTTTGGCCACAAAATGAGCCGATTCCTGTGATAAAATTGCTCAAATATTGCCGAGGTCACCAAAAGGGGGACTTAAGCAGAGCAGAACTATTAAATCTTTCATCATTTCCCATTCTCTTGTAACCTCGTTGCACCGCTGGATCTGGGGTCTAGACATTGTGCAGAAGGCAACAGCCATCCATCATGTCTGATTATGCCGTTTAGATGTAATTGCAAACCCTTAAGGATCGCTCTACACTCATCCTCGTCCCCGTGGACGCGTGCACACACAATGCAGACACACACACACCTGCAGGGGAAAAGAAAAGGCTTGGATATCACTGCTGCTTCTGCAGACAGGAGAGGCAGAATAGGAGGGAGAGAGCAGGCAGCCACCTCCATACACATTTCACAGACAATCAAATTAGAGCTGGCGTTCGATACATCACTGACAAATTGTTTATTAAACAAAAGGCTTGAATTGCAGCATAACAGAGAACGATTCAGGAGACAGAAAAAGAACTGCAGGACTTTTTTTTGTGTGTGTGTGTGCATTATAGGGCCATGTAAGGAAGCCAGGGGTTTCATGTTCACACACCATTTATGTCCCTTTTTCGACAATAGAAGCGTGAGTCACGGCGGTGGTTTCGAATGCTCTGCGAGGATATAAACAGTGGAATAAAACAAAGTCGGCGGGGTCACGAGCGGAGAGCTGAATCCCGGCGGGGCCCACCCACGTTCCTGTGGCACCGCGAGGCACTTTGGCCGAGAGCGAACTGTTGTGTTAATACGCTCACATCGTTTGTTTCCTGTCATCTCCTGTATTTCTCCGACGGGTCATGCGGAGGGAGGATTCACACGTGTGAGAGCACATAAATGAGCGGGTTGTGGAACGTGATGCTGCACTTCATGTAAACATTTCTGGAAAAGAGCAGCGTATGTATTTAAAAGATGAATTATAAAGCAGAGGATGCCACCAATGCACCGACCAGTGCTACCCAAAGATGAAATGTATGATCTTCAGAGGAAGTGACATTAAAGATATTAGAAAAACAAGGAAGGGGTTACTGGAAAAACCAAACCGAGTAGCAATGAAATCCATTAGAATTATAGAAGAAATGAAAACACATATATCATCGTCTTCCATCAGTCATGCTTTCTTTCTCTTCTACCCCTTCATCTCTCTTTTTCTTTGTCAGGCAGCAGCTAAAGATTACTTTTATTTACACTCCACTTGTTGATATAAATATTTTCTTTCACAATTCAGTCAGTTAAATGTGATAAAACGGTAGAAAAGAAGACATATTTCAACGTCTATAACATGCAAATCAGATCAGGAAAAAATGGAGGAAAAAAGTAGAAAAGTTGCTCCCCGGAGAGAAACTTGGGCGCCCCTGATGTCGGGCCGAGTGCGGGCTAAAGGTCTCCTCCTGACTCTGCTGCTGGAGCTTTGTTCCTCTGACACCTGCCAATCAAACCGCTTTGGAGACCTTTATAACGCGACAAAAGGCCGCTCTCCTTCTATTGAGCCAGACGGCCGTCCTCTCATGAGAAATGTCATGGATGTTGTGATAAAAGACGAGGTCATCCGTGCGCGTGGTACGAGCAGTGTGTGATGTCAGAGCGTGTCAGTGTCGCCCAGGCTCTTTGCTAAATGATACATCGTCTGCTTCTGCACTAATGTCTGTGTGTGTGTGGCTTAGTGTGTGGTCGGTAGGTGACGTGGTGTGATGCATGTCTTTAATAACACTCCATTAGCTCTCTGCATGTGCGTCTCTTTGGAAACAGTGCGTCCTCGTGTGTTGGACATGGCCGCCGATGGGCCGTGAATCAGAGCCCAGCGTGATGTTATTTCATGCTACTCCCACCGGGATCTCCCGTCTGTTATCCCTCACCCCAAGGTTCACTGACCTCCCAGCCTTATTTTTCTTCTTTCGCCTCCTTTGTTTTCCCTTTCTCATCCCTTCCCCCACATTCGCTCCTTCTTCTGTGCCTCTTCTCACCCCTAAAGTCATGGAAAAAGTTGTTAGACCACCCTTGTTTTCTTCGGTTTCTTGTTCATTTTAATGCCTGGTGCAACTAAAGGTACATTTGTTTGGACAAATATAATAACAACAAAAATATCTCACAAAAGTTTAACTTAAGAGCTGATATCTAGACATTTTCCATAGTTTTCTTGATAATAACCAAAATGACTTCAGTTCTTTCATCAATAGCTACGGCATTGTACTGACAAAAACAGCTTTTAGGCATTCCATGTTTTCTTTTCTGTCTGTTTAAGTCACATGATCCACACTGGAGTTAGAACTAGATTGTATAACCATTGTTTTTGTTGACTGCAGCCATGCGTCTCTTCATGCTCTCCACCAGCTTCTGATCACAGCAGCTCCTTGCTGTTGCACTAATTCTAACTAATCTGCTTTGTTTTGGGGCTTGTGGTTCTCCATTTAGCATTTGATGATTTTCCACAGGTTTACAGTTGGATTTAGATCTGGTGATTGAGCAGCCAAGGCATGGTTCCAATGTTCTGGTTCTCCATCCAGGCTTTAACTGAACATGTCTTGTTGGGAAATCCAGTCATTGGAAGCAGGAAAGAGTTTTCCAGCTGATGGAAGAAGACTGTTTTCAGGAGCAGCCCCAAACATGACCTGGTTCATTAGCCCTGTTCCATACAGACTGAAACTACCCCAGATGGTCTCTGATCCACCCCCATGTTTTACTGTAGGGGCAGACAGTGTGGTTTGTAGCTTCTCCAGGCTTCCTCCTAACCAGTAAGGTGGCTGAAGAGAACCTTAGAACAATCGTCAACAGTCCAATCCTTGTGATCCCAGCAAACAGTAACCGGGCTTTCCTCTGCCTTTCCTTGATGAAGGGCTTCTTCCTGCCCTGTGTAACTTCAGACCAGCTTCAAGAAGTAGCTTTCCAACTGTCCTTGCTGAACAAGTCACATTTCTCCACAGTGCCCACTCATTTTTAAGGTTCCTGGAGGTCTGACGATGATTCCTGACACAGGAACAGATGAGTGACGGTCATCTGGTGGATAGAAAGATGTTTCCTGAGCAGCGAGCAGTTTGGTAGAACCATGTTGGGCTTGTTTTTTCTTGGTGTAATGAACGGCTGTCTTGGAGATCTTCAGTTTTTTTCTCTGTCTGTCTCTCACTCATGCCAATTTCCAGCAGTGCCAAGATGGCTGCCTTTGTGGCTTCAAATAATTCTTTAGTTTTAGGCATTATGTGAGAGCTGACGACTTCTGAGTTGTGCTACGGCTTGAACGTCAGCAGGAAACCACTCTAGACCTTTGCATGTTCAGTGCTGCTGATGGCATGAAATGGCTCCTTATATACTTTGGAATACAGTGAAGCTGAAGCATGTCAAACAGGACATAAAGTAAGATGGAATCAGCTGGATTGTTTGTCGTCTTCATTGTATTTTTCAGGTAATATACTTTTAGTGGTACAAGAACTTGAAGAAAACAAGGGTGGTCTAATATTTTTGCCATGACTGTATTTTCCTGCTTTTTCTTCACTTTTTCTCTCCAGACAGACCCACATATTCACTCCCCCTTTTAAAATCTGACAATATACCAGAGATAGTTTTCAGTAGTGGCCCTCTAAACGGTGCCAGCGTCTAAAAGCACATGGCAGTAACATGCTGGAAAGCAAAATTTCCCTCAGAAATATCTCCCTATCCCACGCAAATCTATTCACAAGCGCACGAGTGCTGACAAAACGCGCAGAAATCCGCTGATCTTGAACGCTGCTCGCCCACCACAACAGCAGGCCATAACTAATCCATCTCCCACTACATGTTTTTAATGAGCCTCCATAACCGTAATCCGTATGGCGCAGTGCAGCGCAGGCCAAATCGAGCTGTTTGCATGACTTTGTGCTGTCAGCAAAATGTGACAAGGGACACGTGTGTGTGTGTTGGAGTGTGCGTGTGCGTTTTACTGTCACCGAGCATCTGTGTTGTCGGTGTGCCATCCTGGTTGATGGTTTTCCATCTGGTAGGAGTGTGTGAGTGTGAGAATGCGTGTGTGTTTATTGTCCGAACGCTGGATATTTACCTGCATCATGCTGCACTTGTCTGAAAATGCAGAAGGATTATTGGAAGCAGAGGATGATGGGAGTGGCGGCTGTGTGTGGGTTTGTGTGTTTGGAGAGTGTGTGTGTGGAGGTAGAAGCTGCCAGGCCCTTTTCAGAAACCCCCATGGGGAACAACATTAGGGTCCTCCGGGGGCCAAATTAGACTGAGCTAACTAAGTTAGAGATCGGCAGCAGAGGGGGTCTGACTGGCAGGGATGGACGGATTTCACTCTGAACACACATACACACACCTCTCTTTGTTTTTGCCGCTGATCAGCAGAAGATAAAAGCCAGTTCCTGACAATAGCAGCCTCTCTGTTGGGGAGTCTGCAGGGAGATCCTGACAGAGTGGAAGAGCTGTAATGTATTCCTGTAGGTCAGCCTGGATTAGTGAGTCTCTATCACAGGGAGGCAATTTGAACTCATTTAGCCTTTAAAACAGGAGTTTCTTTCCATGAAATCGTATTATGGTTTTTAACTATACATTATGCTCTTACAGGAAATGGCCAAATATGATCAGGGTTTACTCATTTATACAGATATGTGCACAAGTTTGGCCTCCTCTGTGGATAAAGAAATAGTCTTTCTTTAAATGTTAGCTTTATATTTTTATGTTTATATGTGCAAAAGTTTAGGCACCCTTCCACATGTAAATCCAGTCTAGACATTGTTAATGTGGTAAATGACTATTCTAGGTGGAAATGTTTAATGGAATATCTCCATAGGGGTACAGAGGAACATTTCCAGCAACCATCACTCCTGTGTTCTAATGCTACATTGTGTTAGCTAATGGTGCTGAAAGGCTCATTGATGATTAGAAAACCCTTGAGCAGTTATGTTAGCACATGAACAAAAAAGACCTGAAATTGTCTGGGTGACTTGAAAGTTTTGAACGGTAGTGTATTTATATATATATATAGTGTAATATATTACTGTAAAGTTGAGCTTCAGTGGAGTTCTGTGGCAGAAAATTAAGACTTTAAAGCGACCCTGAAGCATTGCTACGCTGCCAGCATGATATATCTTAGTGCCTCCAGATTGATAACAGGTGGAACTTGTCACACACACCACCGAGCAACACACACACATACAAGCGGTGGAGGTGACATTTGTGAAGTCTGATCATAAATCTCAGTTTTATGAGCTGAACTCTGCAGACTGTTGACCGCATCGCCTTGACATTCAAGACCAGGCAGCACAGAAAGAGGGTTCAAACTCCCAGAGAGCGTTGATTGATTTGCCTCATGGGGGCAGTGAAGGCCGCGTACCGTTAGGGGTCAGACGTGTTTCTGTTTGTGGACGTCTTTGTTCATAATCGTCATGGCAAGTAGAGATTTGGCAGATGGCAGAATGCGTTTTTACTCTTCTTCCTTTTGCACGTGAGAAATGTTCACTAAATGATCCTGATTGGGGTGACAGTGGAATCTGAAGTGCCACCAGCGGGGGTGTCAAACATGCGGCCCGTGGGCCAAAATCGGCCCACCAGAGGGTTCAATCCAGGATGGCTTTGAAGAGTATCAAAAAAAGACAATTTGTACATTCGTAAAACTATACATTTAAAATAATTTCTAGACCATGACAAGTTGTTTTGATCAAGAAGTAAAACGCTGGATTGTTCACTGTTCTTTGGCCATTTTGTGTCTCATTTTTGGAACATTTTGTCTTGTTTTTGTTGTTTTTTTGTCTGACTTTATGTCGTTTTGTTTCTCATTTTTGTCGTTTTGTGTGTCCTTTTTATCTTGCTTGTGTTTTTGTCTCATTTTTTTCATTTTGTGTTTTGCTTTATTCATTGTTTTGTGTGTTGTTTTGCTTCATGCTTTTGTCATTTTTTGTCTCATATGTGTCCATGTTTTGTTGCTTTGTAACTATTTTGCCAAATTTTTGTTTTGTTTCTTGTCGTTTGTCTCAATTTTTGTTATTTTGTTTCTCATTTTTGTAGCATGTTCTCTTGTTTTTGTTGTTTTTTGTCTGACTTTTGTCGTTTTGTTTCATGCTTTTGTCTCGCTTGTGTTTTGTCTTATTTTGTCATTTTGTGTTTTACTTTAGTCATTGTTTTGTGTGTAATTTTTGTTGTTCTATTTCATGCTATTGTCATTTTATTGTCTCGTTTGTGTCCATTTTTTGTCGTTTGCAACTGTTTTGTCAAAATCTTCTCTTTTTTGTTTTGTTCTGTGTGGTTTGTCAAGCTTTCTTTGTTATTTTGTTTCTCATTTTTGTAATATTTTGTCTTATTTTTGATGTTTTTGCCTTTTTTAAAGTAAAACACTGTATCATTCAGTTCCAGATAGCTGTGACTAAATGTTTTGTGCCTTTGTAGAAACACTGTGGAAGTTGTCATGTGTAAGTGATAAACTGAGGCATAATGTTGTTGAAATTGAATTTATGTTTCTTAAAAAAATTTCAGGTTGTTTATAATGTTTTGTAAAAAGATAATTCCTTTAATGTGAATATAGTTAGAATGTACATTTTTGCACTAAAACAAAGGGAAAAAAATGGAATTTTGGTTATATATTTACAGGTTATTATGCTGATTTTACTGATCCGGTCCACTTGAGCTCAGGCTGAACGAAGATGAATTTGGCCTACAGGAAGGAAAGAAAGGCTTCAAAGTTTGATTCCTCCAAGCTGGAATCCAATCAAGTCAATCAGGAGAAGGTGGAGCTGCAGCCGAGCTCCCACTCTTCACTGTTCAGGAAACAAAGGCAGTAGTGCTCTCTGAGAACTCCTGGTTTTTGTGTGAAAGGTTGTAATGGGGTTCGGAGGAGCAGTTCTTCTGGGGCTGGCGCTTCTCTTCTCAGGTGGGATTGTTTGCTGCGCCGCGCAAAACTCGTTGAACTTCAGCACCAACGAGACCCGAGTCCCTCAAGAACAAATGGTAACAAGCCTCCAGCTGCCGACATCGCCGCAGACAACACGTCATCAGTCAAACCAGACGGAGCCAAAGGATCCGGTGGACTCTGCTGTCAGCTACCGGCTCAGGAGCTTCTGGCTCAGGAAGCAAAAACCGGTGGAGGAGGATGTGGAGCAGAAGTTTCAGGTGACCTCAGAGCAGCAGGTGGAGGCTCCAGAGACGGAAAGAGTTCAAATTCAAGGCCCAGATTTGAAACAAACTGTCAAGAAGGAACCAAAGGTAGTTTTTTTGTTGTTGTTGTTGTTAATATTGTTAAAGAAAATAGAAGCTTTGCCGATCTATACATAATCACTTTAGATACTTTTAGGATTTTTTTTTAGAATATTTTTTGAAAACATTTACAAGAATTTTCTTGCCATATTAGGGTTTTTATATATATATATATATATATATATATATATAGAACTTTAAGGGAAACATTTCAGGAGTTATTGGAATTTTCTTCTTGAAGGTTTTGCAAATTTTCAGAGGTTTGGGGAATTTTTTTTTGCTGATTTTTTTTATTTATTTATTTATTTTACGTACAAGGAAACAATATTTTTTTGGTGTAAAAGAAGAAATGTAAAAAAAAAAAAATTCTTTCTGAACATTCACCAAAACAATCAACCAAAATCCTGCAAATTTCACTGGATTTTGGTTGATTGTTTTATGGTGAAAGTTCTTAATGAAAATATTAAAAGTTTTACTGATATATATGTAATCACTTTAGATATTTTAGGATTTTTTGGAACATTTTTACACATTTTTTGAATATATTTACAATAATTTTCTTGCCAAATTTGGGGAATTTTTTTTAAAATAAAACTTTTAAGGAATTGTTGGAATTTTCTTCCTGAAGGTTTTGCAAATTTTCAGAAATTTGAAGAATTATTTTTGCTGATTTTTTTTTTTTTTTTTTTTTTTTTTTTTTCCCAGACAAGGAAACAATATATTTGTGGTGCCTGTAAATGAAGACGACAGGAGGGTTAAACATCTATGTGACTGCGCAGATGTTTTGATTCCTGTGCTGTGAGTGTATTTGGGTTGTGTTCCAGGTGCTGGTGAGGTTTGAGCAGCGGGTGCCGGTGCCAGCTGACAGCGTTCGTGTGCGCTGTGGCGAAGAAAAGGTCACCATCGAGGTCAAGCAGAACTTCTTGGGTAATGGCTGCCGGTTACTTGTTTGAATTGATGGTTTTTTTGTGTGTGTGCAGCGGCTCCGACTCAGGTCTCTGATGTCTGACAAAGAAAAGGGTCCGATTAGAGGCCCGAATTGGAAAATTGAATGGAACAGTGAAGATGGGACACTCAGTGCTGATTACTGCAAATGGCACAGACTATAGACCGGCCGATCAATATTGTGTTTCCTCTTATTTCTTCACTCTGAGAAGGTCGCATCCTGCTTGTCTGCCGGGTGCTCAAACGCTGGCTTTACAGCGACGCATTAAGAACCTTTTTTATTTGTCCTGCAGCTGAACCTCGGCTAGCCGTGAGTGTTATCGACTGGAGATGGAAAAAAGCGGACCTCAGGTAATGGTCTTGATTTAAGTTGAACCTTTTCTTCTTCGTTCTTAGGAAACAGTCAGTTCATCCGTCCAAGTGATCTGACCTTAGGAGGCTGCGCTGCCGTGAACGCTACCGACCACGTCCTGCAGTTCCAGACGGAGTTGCAAGGCTGCGGCAGCACAATGACGGTGTGTGTGTTCGGCCTTTTAGCTTTTCTTCCCCGCCTGCTGTGTATTCCAAGTCACCCTAGTTGTGGTTTTTTCGTCTTTAGATGACTGATGAAGCTCTCATCTACTCGTTTTCTCTGACGTACTCTCCGACACCTATTAGAGACACGTTCATTCTGAAGACCAACCCTGCTGAGGTGCAAATTCGATGCCACTATCAAAGGTAAAGCCAAGTAAGACAAGACAAGTCTGAAGAAGTCTTTGGCATGGAGTTTAGTTTCCAAAGGAGGCCTAAATCTCTGTTGCGTCCAACCGGAAAAGCAAGTCAATGAATGTAAGATGTTATGGAGTTGAGTTTTTCTCTTTCGCAAATGAATTCCTATTGATTAGTGAATGCACAGTGTTGAGTTAATCACAGCAGTCCTGCCCCTGGACGAATTTCAGTTTGGTTTATTTCCCCGTTGCATCGTTGTCATGGTGCGAGTCTTCTGCGTTTTTATTGCTCCACCAGAAAATTCGCTATCGGCTCCTAAATTTCAGATACAGATTGAGTCCAGTGTTGCTCAGTTTCTACAACTTGTGTAAATCTAAGAATATGTCGGAGATAAATACCGACTAATCGTCCGACTCATCCACGTGAGGTGGGATGTTTGTGGTGTGATTTTGAGTTCAGGGGTGATATTCATATTGAAGTTCTAAAAATTGATTAAATCTCATTTTGCAATTGCCAGAGGTGTCAAACATGTGGCCTGTGGGCCAAAACCGGCCCTTCAGAGGGTCCGATCCGGCCGCAGGACGACTTTGTAAAGTGGAAAAATGACAGAAGACATTAACTGCAGATTGTACATTAGCAAAACTACAGATTTAAAAGTAATTCTAGACCATGACAAGTTGTTTTGATCATAAAGTAAAATACTAGGATGTTCTTTTGTCATTTTGTGTTTAATTTTGTCGTGTTTTTGTCTCACGTTTTTGTCGTCTGTCTCACGTTTTTGTTGTTTTGTTTCTCGTTTTTGTTGTGTTGTTTCCTTATTGTCTCGGTTGTGTTTTCTGTCATTTTTACCATTTTGTTTTGCTTTATTAATTGTTTTGTCTATCATTTTTGTTTCACGCTTTTGTCATTTTTGTCTCATTTGTCAATTTTTTTTGTTGCTTTGTAACTTTTTCTAATTTTCTAACTACTTTTTTTTTAGTGTTTCGTGTCGTTTGTCTCATTTTTAAATCATTTTCCGTCTTGCTTTTATCTTTCTTTGTTGTGTTTTTTTAAAGGTACAAGTACTGTAACATTCAGTTCCAGATACCTGTGACTGAATGTTTTGTTTTCATTCACATTTAAGCTAAACTGACCATTAAACAGGCTTTAAATTACAATCTGTACTGTATTAAAGTCCTAAATTTCATCACATTTACCTCCTGTCTGTTTTACGTTGTCCTTGCTCCTCCCTTCTTGTGATTGAAGTCAATATTCTTTGTCCTTGATGAGCCTCTGTCTAATGAAGTACCATCCTTGCTCTAACCGTCCTCACAGGAGGCATTATGTGAGCAGCAGCGCCATGATGCCGACCTGGAAGCCGTTCGCCTTCGACATGCAGGCGGATCAGCAGCTGCACTTCTCCCTGCGCCTCATGACAGGTGGGGGGGTGAAAAAAAGAGCTGATCTTCTATAGTGGAAAAGCAAAAAAAAAGAGAGAAAAAAACAACTTTTGATTTGCACCAGGCGGTCTGGCTAATTTCCCCGGCGACGGGCGTAATTGCAATCACTCAGGGCCTCGCAGACTTCTTCTCTTTTTCGCGGCGACTCTTAAAGATGCTAAATGGCAGCGAAACTTTTGATGCATGGTGATGAGCTGAAATTACATGCCTCGTGGGTTGCGGCTGACCCGACGGGGTCACTCGCGCGATGACGTGATCAATACAGAGCTGATTATGTTTTCTAATTAATTCCGAGCTGCGCCAAACCGTTGTTCGTCTTCGAAGTCGGCCTCGCAGAACCTCGCTCTGATTTACTTACAGTAGGAAGTTATGAAGGGAGATTATAAGAGTTTTAAACTAGTTTTTACATCCGCACATGCTCATTTAAGCTTCTGATCCAGGTTCATGATGATGCTACATCTGTAATCCACTTATTGCCCTCTTGATTTCTCTTATTGCTCAGTCCTTATGTCCTTTCTCTCTCCCACGGGCATCGTTTCATCTAATCAGATTGATGGCCCTGGCATTACTTTTCCACTTATATATCTTTCTACTCCTGGATTTGATTAGAGGACTGGCAGTCGCCGAGGCCTTCCAGTGTTTACTTCCTGAGCGACGTGATGCACATCGAAGCGTCGGTTCTGCAGGGTCACCACGTTCCCCTCAGGGTCTACGTGGACGGCTGCGTGGCCACGGCGACCCCCGACCCTCACTCACAACCCAGATACTCCTTCATCAACAACCACGGGTGAGAACCTGAGCACTGGCGGGACGGTTTACGCCAACCTGACGCTAAATCTACACAATCAGGTGGTCGTGTTTGTCTCGAGGAGGCAGCAGAGTCATAATAACCGAGATTTATGTTTGACTAGCTCAGCTGCATGTTTTTAAAGAGATGGAGTGAGTGGTGGTGTGTCTGTTTATGAATATGAATCCTGAGCGGTTTTTTTTTTGCCGTTATAAGGTGTTTAACTGATGCTAAGCTGACAGGAGCAAAGTCTTACTTCATGCAGAGGAGCCAGGAGGATAAACTTCACTTCCAGCTGAAAGCCTTCAGGTTCCACCAGGATGACAGGAATCCAGTAAGTACGGCTCCACTGACACTTTACAAACTAGTGCATCATTTAGTCACATGGTTTTTTTGAATAATATTATATACCAGGCTACAACTGAGATGATTCTGAAACAAGAGAGATTTTAAAAATTCACCCTGAGAGAGCTCCAATTGTTTTTGTGTATTTTTAGGGCCTCAAAAATGCATTTTTTTTCATCCAAAGAATTTAAAAAATGACCCAAAATTGTGCAAAATATGACACAAAATTCAAGATGGCGACTTCCTGTTGGGTTTGGGTTTGTGTGCAAGAGGCTTTTTTGCGCATCATGACATTTCTGAATATTACAGGGGGGCGCTATTGAGCCATTTTGCCACATATGTGTGCATTTCCCTTAAAATTTCCGATTTTTTTTTCGCTAGTTTTGATGTGTGTGGTGTTTTTGAGTATTTTTAGGGCCTCAAAAATGCGTTTTTTTTTTTTTTTTTTTCATCCAAAGAATAAAAATATGACACAAAATTCAAGATAGCGACTTCCTGTTGGGTTTTGGGTATGTGTGCAAGAGGCTTTTTTGCGCATCATGACATTTCTGAATATTACAGGGGGGCGCTATTGAGCCATTTTGCCACATATGTGTGCATTTTCCTTAAAATGTCGGATTTTTTCACTGATCCTGGTGTGATGATTTTTCACGTGTTTTTGAGTATTTTTAGGGCCTCAAAAATGCGCTTCTTTCGTCCAAAGATTTAAAAAAAATACACTAGATTTTGGAGGATTACTGAAATGAAATGTCTGGTTGAAGCTCAGAAGTACTGGCGGGCGGATCTAAACTTAAAAATGCTCGGGTGATTTAAGTTATATATTCGATGTCAGAATCAGTCAGTGGACTCCTGTGAGTTCCCAAACCAGCAGAGACGTTCACCATAACACGGCAGCGTTGTTGATGAATTTTACCAGCTGAAAGCCTTCAGGTTCCACCAGGATGACAGGAATCCAGCACGGCTCCACTGTGTGACGTGTTTAGACACTTTTTAAACTACTGCATCATTTGGTCACACGTTTTTGTTTTTCTTTCTTTTCGCCGCTGTAGAGGTGCGTCTCGCAGCACCCCAAGTGTTAGTTTAACTTTTTTTTCCCCTCCTCCTAGTGTTGGGTTATGTGAAAAGTTGACATGCATTATAAACACTCGCAAGTGTTTCCAGGCTATAATAAACTCAGAAGCTTTGCTGTGGAGATGAATCCCCTCTGAGGTCGGGCTGAACTCGATACCTTCTCATATAGGATGAAGAAGCTGGAGTGGATCTGAGCCAGAATAGTTCAACTGAGTACTAGATGAATATTAATGTAGAATTCTGCTGTGTTTCCCATTAATGTGACTCTAAGCTAACGTTACACTCTTCACCTCTGTTTTAGAGATGTGGGAAGTGGCATAAAACAGCTCATAAACTACATTTAATTGAATTCAGTTGAGTTTTATTCACCAAATCAGAGCCTAAGTCATCTCGGGGCACGTCACATAGTAATATTATATTACAGAGAAACCAATGAATCCTAAGAGAGAGAGGAAAAAGTTTTAACAAGGCAAAACACAAGAATAGCAAAGACAAATGGACAAACAGTGGAACAATTAGCACTGAGGACACTGCTGATACATTTTCAACAGCTTTTAATTGTATTTCTTCCCTGTTTTGTCAGATTATGACAAATTACTAAAATAACAAGGGAAAAAAGTAGTGATTTACATGCTAACTTTAAAAAAAAAAGCTCTAAAGAAACATTCACTCTTTAACAACATTTGACTTTTAAAATACACTGTTTTCTTTGCATTTAAATCAGCAAAATATGTTTGTTTTTTAGATATTTGCTGGTATTTTAAAGAACAATTAATATTCAGAGCTGTGAAACCGTTATTTAAAGATTTCCTGTTTCATTAAATTACATTTTATAGCTCGGAAAATCAACGAAAAACTAATATTCATTTACATGTTGACTGTATAAAATAAATAAATGTACGTAATGTGCACATAAAAATCTGTATTTCTGCAGTTGCTATTTTATTCTTTTACATTTTCCCATAAAATTGCACTTTTTTCCTTGTATTTAAATCAATAAAATATGTTTTTAGAAATTTGCTGCTGTTGCAAAGAAAAGAAAATATCTGTAGTAACAACTGAAAAATGTTAAATAATTTACAAGTTGTAATTTACGCAGATACAATTATTTATTTTCCATAAAAAAATGATATATTGCCAAAAAAGAAATGTCATGATTCTCTCAACTGAATAAAAAGAACACAATCAAAACTATTTTTGCTTTTTTTATTATTGTTTAGCTAATTAGAAGGTGGTGGTTATTAAATTAAGATGGTTATTTAGTGATATCCAGTCATTTTTTTATCAATGTGATTGTTTCCTTAATAAAAAATAATGGAATTTGTGAAGACATGATCATAATGAACATAAAAAGCTTTTCTTTTCTTTTTTTTAACTTTTAATAAAAGTGTATGCAAGCTATATCCCATGGACTTCAAAAGCCCCTCAACTATCAACAGACCTAAATGTTTTTGATGTCTTTTAACCTCTAGCTCTACATTACATGTCACCTGAAAGCGACAACTGTGTCAGTCCCAGTCGACTTGCAACACAAAGCCTGTTCATACTTGACTGAAGCCAGAAGGTTAGTACACACAGAGATGGCTCCATAATGGATAGGTAAGTGAGGATTTTCTGTGTGCGGTGCATTACCATGACTCTAAAGCTTCACTAAGCCCCTCTAACGAAACTCACTTTGGGCCCCGGACAGATGGGTGGCATCAGGTGGAGACAATAAGGTGTGTCGCTGCTGTGAGACCAGCTGCAGCCAACGGAGACGCAAAAGGAGCCTCGCGGCAGATGCTGGTACAGTTTACAGAAGCGTCGCTACACGACACTGTGGGATGGATGCTGAGCACGTGAAACGAGTCCAGGGAGGGGGTTTGATATTGTGTCCAAAACGTGTAAAAGAGAGTGCAAAAAGGTGTTTTATTAACCCTCCTGTTGTCCTCATATACAGCAAAAAAATATGGTTTCTTTGTCTGAAAAAAATCCAAAAATTCAGCAAAAGTAATCCCCAAATTTATGAAAATTTGCAAAACCTTCAGGAAGAAAATTCCAATAATTCTTTAAAAGTTTCCCTTAAGTTTTATTTGTAAAAATTAAAAAAATCCCCAAATTCCAGTAATTCCTTGAAAGTTTTATTTGTTAAAAAAAAAAAAAAATACTCCAAATTTGGCTTGAAAATTCTTGTAAATATTTTTTTTAAAAAAGAGTAGAAATCTTCCAAAAAAATACTAAAAATATCTGAAGTGATTACATGTGTTAGTGTAACTTCTAATGTTTTCTTTAGGAACATTCAACCAAAATCCAGCAAAATTCACTGGATTTTGGTTGATTTTTTTGTTAATATTCTGAAACATTTTTAGCATTTTTTTCCACCAAAAAATGTTCAGATTTCAAAAATTGTTGAAAATGTGGACATCAGAAGTTTCACTGTGAAAATATATATCTCACACACACACACACACATTTTCAAACTTTATAACACTTTGACTTGCAGGACAACACGAGGGTTAACATTAGCGTCTTCTGTGGATGTAGAGAGCTGGTGTTTAGCTGGTGTGAGACAAGCTGAAGGGTCACTTTTTTTTTTTTTTTAATGCTTTCATTTCGAGACCCCCTAGAGGAAAATCTAGCAGACAGATGAGCAGAGGGTCCACCCATGTTTAGATGAGCTTCCTTGCTTCCATTTGGCACACACACTGTTTATGTGGAGGATTGATTCTGAGTTAATCCCTTTAATTGTCCAACCAATCAGTCGTGTCGGGAATGGTTGACTCAGCTGGCTAAATGCGCTAAGAAGATTTTTATTTTCCATCCCTGCGTTGTTGTGTTTTTTTTTTTCCTGCAGCTCTGCGGTGGGAGGGGACTGCCGCTCTGGGCCCCATCACGCTGGAGGACGACGGCGTTCTGCAGTCTGAACCAACTCCACAACCACATGAAATGACTCGGTGTGCCGGTGAGACATTCACTCATCAAGCATTTAACTCTGCTTTTATTTACCTCTTAATTGCTGTAACTAATAGAACCGATAATGTTCGTCTTCAGCCTCGGGTTCATCGATAGCGCTGCTTTCTGGAGTCGGAGCGTCGATTGCTGGGATGTTGCTGGTGCTAATGGGAGCTGTGATCTGCAGCAGAAGATGGAAACCCACCGAGTATCCTGTTAGCACCTGATTTGAGACAATAAAACAATTCCAACCAAGCCTGAGCAGAGCCACAAGCACACTAGGTTTGTTTGTGCCTAGTTAGCGTCTTGGTGGAATCGAGGTTTGGCTCGGTTAAACCTGAGAAATGTTGGGTTGTCTCTCTGTTTTTCTGCTTGGGTGCTTCTCTACGACTTCAGGTTAACTGTTCTGAGGGTTAAAAGGGGTTAAGCTGCACGTCCAGCCTTGCAGAAAATGACTGTGGCCATAAAATGCATGCAATGTACACAATGAGGTACAGTATATTGCTCTATCAATCAGTGTTCTTTGCTAGCAGGAGGCGAATGGTGGAGATTTCAATGATGTGCAGGGATGTATCTACAACTTTCTGAGGTTAGGGGCAGTTGTAGGTGACTGTCGGACATTTAAAAAGAAAAACAATGACCGAAAGAGTTATTTCGTATTCATATATGGATGATTTATACACAATGAGGTACAGTATATTGCCCTACCAATTAGCATTCTTTGCTAGCAGGAGGTGAATGGTGGAGATTTCCATGATATGCAGGGATGTATCTAGAACTTTCCGAGGTTAGAGGCAGTCGTAGGTGACCGTAAGACATAAAAACTGACAATTACCCAAAGAGTTATGTTGAATTCAATACCTTCAATAACTTATGATAAACTGATTCTTATGTAGGAAAGGCAGGTCATAAAACTAAAGTATCAATGCACCTAAATATAAAAATAGTGCATATTAAGGCTGCAAAGCATCAAAAACGCATATATTAATTGAGCAAAATGCCAAAAATTGGGGTACTAAGGCAGAAAACATTAAAAAACTTGGATATTATTACAACAAAACATCAAAATATGGACATTAAGGCAGCAAGGCGTCAAAAACCTAAATATTAACATGCTAAACCATCACACACCTGAATATTAATGTAGTATAATTTCAAAAACTTTAATTTTGCCAACCAAAACATAAAAAATCCTGACTACTCACACACCAAAATGTCCACAAACTTGAATATTATCAAAAAAGTAAAGCATTAAACACAAATGCCCTAAATATTAATGGACTAAAACCATATTACAACTGTAAAATGTTAGCCTAGCCACGCTAGACCCATGTTTCTGATGGCACAAGGGTCTAGGGAAGCTCAACAGGGAGGAAGGCGGGCTAAAAGGTTGTCTATCAAATCCCTCTGCAGCAATTGGGTAGGTATACAACCAATCAATGCAACGAATAGGCTGACGTAGCTCCTACAGCACCGGCGGATTGTGGCTAAGTCCCATTAGCTTCCCAACTAGTGGAGCCAACTGGTATATTTAGGGATTTGCCATATCCCGTCGGCATAAGTCCAAATACGTCTTTCTTCTCAATGAAACACTTCAGTGCCGTCCTTTGTTTATCTTTCAAGTTGAATTTTAGCTTCAAATCTTTAAGGGCTGTGGCCAAAGCCGAGTCGAAAGATAACTGCTTATTGTGCGCCGGTTGTTTCTGTCAGAATCGTCGCACCTCTGTCGTCACTTCGTTACGCCCGCCTTCTGACTCTACACTTCATGGTGATTGGTCCGGCCAGTTTTAGGAGCATCCAGCCTCGAGCCTTATGGAGGGTAACTAGACCCACCCTGGCAGAGAATTAAATTCGTTGTCGTGGGTTGTCTAGCGCGGCTAGGCTAGTAAAATGTCACAAACCTGAATATTATCACACCAAGATAATAAAAAATGAAAAATTAAAGCATAAAGACATTTAAAAAAAACCTAAATACTAATGGACCAATAGCAGTACAATGTTACAAACCTGAATATTATCACTCCAAAATACTAAAAAACAAAAAATGAAATCATGGAAATATTAAAAAACCCTAAATATTAATGGATGTGTCCAGAAGTTTTTAAGTTTAGGGGCAGTTGTAGATGGTTCTAAAACATTTTAAAAGGAAAAAAAGTGGCCCAAAGAGTTCTGTTCAATTCACACATGGATGATTTGTTCGTCTAATTTTTACAGGAAACTGCATCCAGTCCAACCATTATTCTGATCTCTAGGAGATAATTTAATAGACACCATAACGATTGAGCTGCCATGCAATTCGCTTCAGCTGCGTGAGATTTTTTCCATCTTTATAATAATCCACATTTAGAGTAAAGAGAAGCCGTCAAAAGCTGAAAATGAAGAGCGACTCCAGCGGCTCCACACTGCGAGCTAAAACATAACCCGGCTACAATAGTCATATTTTAGATTCAGGCCATTTTCCGGCTCCCCCCCCCCCTTTAATTCACCCCCTCCAGCTTCCTGCCAGTGGTGGAGTGTTCATGAAATGGGGCTCATCATGAACTGTTGCTCACAAGCCCAGGAAGACGAATAGACATAATTAAAAAGCCCATAAAAGCCGAGAGCAGGGGCTTTTATTACAGTAATATGTGAAGCCTTTGGTTTAATGGGGTGTTTGTTCCCGTGGGCAGGGCTGACGGCTGCACTAGTTTACTGCCGGAGCGACACTGACCCCCCTCCCATCCCCAACACACCAGAGGCTAATAAAAAGCCATACCTAATGATGCACCAGCAGGACACATGACAGCGACAAGCATGCACACTCAGAGCTGAACCCACGAGCCTCGCCCTGAAAAGAATTACTGAGGGTGTGGGGAAAGGATTTTCACTGTCCACTCTTGGAGCATGAGGACGTACAGTTTGAACATGTATGACAATTTAATTCTGTCCATTTGGGGCTAAAAAGTGGCTAATGCTAATATAAAGTGGCTAATGCTAACATAAAGTGGCTAATGCTAACATTAGCCACGCTTCCATGTAATTGTGAGCACATTTGAAGCACAAATGTCACCCCAAAATTAAAAAAAAGAAACAGTGAATTAGGCTAATTTCCATTAGCAATCATCATAAGGTGGTGCTGTAGGTCATGTGGCTGCAATAAATGCAAATAAACAAAAATTTAATCAGGATAGTGGTGATTATTTTTCTCTTTTCAGCTGATTTTGGACATGTTTTATGTGTTCCGTCGTATATTTTTATGCTTTTTTGGGCATTCTTAAGCACGGAATTAGAAAAAGTTCATAGATGGATCTTGATTCATTTATTTTTCTAACAGTTAATGCACAAAATAATGATGGAAACACCCTTTTCAAATATGTTTTGATGTTGCAGACATTGTCTTCTCTGATTCCAAATAATTCCTGACGTTTCTCTTCCAGTTGTCTTACATAGATGGCCAAAGCTTTGTTTCTGCTGCTTCATTTTTTTAATGGAAACAAGCCTAATTTACATTTTATGTATTTATTTTTGCAATATTTTTAAAATATTACTTCAAATTCGCAGTTATGTTGGAAAAACAACACACATCCTTCTTCTGGCTCTGTTTTGGTCTCCACCATCTTCGTGGGGAAATATTCGGTTCTTTAGCTGCTTGTGGCTCCAATGCATTCACAATTTGTTAGTTTTGTCTTTTAGCCATTTGGTGCTTGACAGGAAGCATACCATGAATGTGTCAGAGCTTGGGCTTGGACTTTATAGAACAAGAAAAGCGCTGAGGCAGCTGACGTAGTGTTCATTTGTTGTCATGGTTACAGTGATGCCGTGCTGCTATCTCGCAATGATACAGAAATCTTTATCAAATCTGTGGATCCAGACTATAAGCTGCATCACTGCCAGAATCTAATCACTTGGTCCTTGTATCATTTCTGACCTCCCGTGAACATTTCATCCAAATCCATTTGTCCTTTTCTGAATAATTTTATGCAGACAGACAGACAGACAGACTCCACTGAGGCTCCACCTCCTTGGCAGAGTAATAAACCAAAACACTCAAATTGTGGGCAGAAAAAAAATTAGCTTAAAAATGCTAAAATGTTCTCTGAGGCTACTTGGGTGACCCCAAACTTTTGAACAGTAGTGTATATTTTACATAGATAAGGTAGCAAATATGTGAAACCTCGGCACCAAAATGTATAAAATTTGCTACCAAGGAGGCATTAGAGGCTAAATGTCTCACTTTCCTCTGTTACATCCCGATTTTCACAAGCAGGCTGCAGAGACGAGTGCGTTCTTGACATACTAAAACTTGCCCGGCAGTTTTAAGAGGAGTCAACAGAGTGTAAAAGGTGCTAATGTCCTGTTATGGCCGCAGAGGATCATCATCATCATCATCATCATCGTGTTGCAGACAGTCGCCCGCCCACAGATGTCTAACGGTTATGGCGGCGCGGACCCAAGCTGACAAGCAAAATGGCAGCGAGTCCTGAATCAGCCACTTTCCTCGACAGGATGCGTGACCCCGAGGGCACACACACACACACACACACACACACACACACACACACACACACACACACACACACACACACACACACACACACACACACACACATCCAAAGTAATGGTGTGTGTCCACTAGTGTCAGGCAGGCAGAGTCCTCTCATGTCTGGCAGCCACAGTGATATTATTGCTGTAGATGGAGCGTGCTGGGGAATATTGTTCCACTCCATTGGTATGCGGCGGACGCCTCCTCGTACCACACACGCTGGCGATGACAGAAGTCGGCGTTAACACCAGACCTGCTCCTGACAAGAAACCGCAACATGTGGACGCCTAATCGAGACAAGAAAACGGCTGTTATTCTTAACCGGGTAGTGGATTTATGGGCTTTTTTTTATTTAACAAAGACAGACATAGGGGGTATTATCAAAGAGACAGCGCTGTGTTATTACTCCTTTGAAATTCAAGGCAGACGGCTCTATCATTTACCAGAGATGTTATCTGGCTTAAAATATTTGCTCACTCCTTTGAATTTAAATAAATATCAAAGGCGGTTATTAAACGCTGGCATCATAACATCCGGCTCCGAGAATCCACGTGCACGACACATGCACGCGACCTCTGTCCAGGCCCATAATTAACCCTCTTAATTAAGGGAGAAAAAAGTTGCTAACCAAGGAAATGGATTTAATTAGCCTGATCTTAGCCCGCCGACACGTGCGTGCCGTAAAACACAGACACACGTGCACGGCCACGCGCACACACAAAACAATTAAGCCTCTTTTATCCTGGCTAATGGCTTCAGTGACTCAGAGCCTTTCTCATTAAGACTATCAATAATATGCTGATTACATGCATCCACTGGTCTCCTTTATCGGGGCACAAAGGGACGAGTGTGTGTCTCCGAGGTTTCAGGGGCGTCTGCGCGACCTTATCTGCTAAAATAGACGTTTTGGATTGTTTGGCTGGAGGAGCTAAAAGAGGCCTCGTCTTTATTTTCCGCTGTTTATCTCCTCAAAGGGGGTCACGTGCACCTTTGACAGGGAGGAGGTTGAACGGCTGAGGGCTTCATAGAGGCCAGATAATAGACGGAGGAGTGACGGCGGGTGTAGGGCCGCAGATCTGTCTGCACGTCTGTCAGTTCATGAAAAGAACAAGGCCACGCTGTTAGAGTAATGTTCAGTTTTGGGTAGTTTGGAGGCTCATCAGATGTCAGAATCATAGGCGTTTCTAGCCCATTTTTGGGGGTGCTTCAGCACCCCCAAATTGAATCCCAGCACCCCTAAAATTTAAAAGATTTTTATTTTTATTTTTTTGTATTGCATGTCCTTTTTTTTTTAACAAACCATAAAAGTGTAAAAAACCATACAGTACTTGGTTGATACATAATGTTTTAACAACAAAAATACAGCACCCCCCTCCCCCCATCTTGCCTCAAAATGGTTTGATCCTGCTCAACTTTCCCAACTCGGGCTCTGAGCCGCTACCTGCAGAGCTAAGCGCTGCCCCACAGAAGGTAATGTGCTGTGGTGGTGTGAGTACCTGCTTTGAACTTCTACCACTCAATACCAACACATTATCATTACCAGTCCTCATTTTTGCTGCATTTAATCAAAGGTTACTGTTTATGTTGTTTGGTAGGAGTTAGCTTACGTTTTTTCGAGCTAGCAAACGTTACAGGTGGTCAGTGTCTGTTTGAATTGGACTGAGAGAAGCTAGCTGTTGTGTCAGTGCATGAATTAATATTAAAGCCAAGGTGCTACTGACTAGCTAACTGACCGGATGCCCATTAACATTATAACTCCTACTGTGTGTGTGTGTGCAGACAGACAGCCTCATCATGGACATAAGATTGTTTTTTTCGAAGAAAAGAGCCAGGTTCAGGTAAGAGTGTAAGATCAAATGGTTTATCGATCAAGAGTAATGTTGTAAGTTGGATCAATGTATCAGTGTTTATATCTGTTATCAGATATAAAACACATTGTTTGGTTATTTGCCTTTAGATTGACATTACAAAGAGAGAGAGGACGTTATTTATTTGTATTCTTATTGGTATTTTTTCATATTTATATAATTTTTCCTCTAGCTGAATACAATCTATTTGTGTATGATTGCCAGTCCAAAGAGGAAGAGATGAAAAAGGGGAAGAAGAGGAGAGAGTGCAAAGTCAGGAAGAACCAGGTAAGAAAACAAGCATAGAATAGTGGCAAGCAAAACAGTAACTGTTGAGATGACAAAGAAAAACATCCTTTCACAATATAATTTTACATATATGTCATGGAGGTTATGTGTTCTACCCACATTAAATGCTTTCCAGAAGCACACTTAACAGATATCAGTGGACTTCATTCTAAACAGAACATCTTCATTTCATTTTCCTAATTATCTATTTGTTTTTCTATTTGTTTAATTTCACTATAAAAGGAAGAGAACAAGGAGAGACTCTGAGAGATGAGAGCGTGCAGACCAGGGAAAGAAATGCTGTGCATCACATTTCAAATAAAAGTCAAAAAATAAGTCCTAGGTCCATTTTTTTTGTGTTTGTTTTTTTGGTGCTTGGTATAGGGGCTGGTTTACTCCAGAAACATACATGCTGTTTATGTGTATGTTGAGGAGCTGCTGTATCTAAATGAGTCGTCTTTTCCCAGAAATTAGGACTACGATATGTTTCTTTTAAGATTCCAGTGCATTCCTCCTTTGCAGTGATTCTGCATTTAAATAAACTTTATCAGATTGGATGGTTTAGTCACAGACCTTTTCAAAAAGTGTTATGCTTTTCTTTCACAAATGTGGGAGTGAAACTGCATTAAAACGTACAAAACAATGAAGAAATTTATCTTGCCTGGCTGGGCACCTCTGGATGCTCAGCACCCCTAAACCTCTGATCCTAGAATCGCCCCTGGTCAGAATGATGTTATGTAATACAGTGAGGCAGGATTTGACATCTCTGGAAGGACGTCGACATGAATGGATGTCACGATGTTCCAAAATATTCCATCAAGAATGTTCCTGAATGTGCTTAGCTATTGATGCTCATCTGACCAAAAACTCACTGAAGAAAAGCTATAAGAGATGTGAGGTGTCATTCAATCAAATTAAAGATTCTATTACAGATAGATAAATTATTATTTTTATCTTGCTAGTGGTGGAATCCACCAAAAACCATGGTACTAAGGCAGTAAAGAGCATCAATAACTTGGATTTAAATGCAACAAAACATCAGAAATTCTAATTTCAGTGGGGTTTTACTGAATGAATAAAGCTTGTGATTGATAACTTGTGATTGATGTATGTAGAAAAGGCAGGTCATAAACTTCAATATCAACGCACCTAAACATAAAAGCACTGCATTTTAAAGCTGCAAAGCATCAAAAACACGTATGTTAAGAGAGCAAAATGCCAAAAACCAGGACACTAAGGCAGCAAAATGTTAAAAACGTGGATATTCAGACAACAAGGCATCAAAAACCTGATGTTTCTTTTTTGGCAATACATAAAATTATGTATGGAAAATAGCAAATTGTATCAGTGTCCCAGAAATCACTTTCCACCAAGTTCCCCGTGACAAAAACACCTCTCAAGGAAGTGTGTTAATTCCAGATCACATGACCTGCTCCACATGATGCATGTCAGCAGGTGTACTGCAATATCTGTATAAATAAGTTTCCATTTCAATTTTACTCAATTATATATTTAATATTTAGAAGAATCTTTCTGTAAAAATGCCATGTGGTGTTTGGTTACGGGCGGCCATGTTGATTTTAGACCTGAAAACAGCGAAAATATCAACTATGATACAAAAAGTCTCACAGTTATACCCCCCCCCCCCCCCCCCCCCCCGTCAAACATTTTAGGACACTTTCTCATTCAAATAAAGTAGAACCTGTCCTAAAGCTTTTGACAGGGGGTGTATCTACCAAATTTGGTACACATGTGCAGCACATCAGGCTGAACAAAAAAGTCAGTGACAGCCACATTCCAAACCCAACAGGAAGTGAGCTATTTTGCGTTGAATGTCAGATTTTGCCCATTTTTCATGTTTTTCTAGAGCCAACTCCTCCTAGGGGGAAACTCCAATTCACCTCAAATTGGGTCAGTACATACAGGAGGCCTTAATGATCCAAAGTTATTAAAATCTTTCTCCAAAGTCAAAGGGCGTGTCTGTGGCGGCCTCTGGAAGTTTGATCCTTTGCCATGAAATTTCAAATGCTGTGTAAATGCCCTGAACATGCTCCAATCTGCCTGAAACTTTACATGTATGATCAGAGTCCTGCCCTGATCACATCCATATGATGAAACACACCCCCTGTCAAAAGTTGTAGGACAGGTTCTACTTTATGTGAATGAGACAGTGTCCTAAAACTTTTGACAGGGGGGGTATATTGACTCCTCCATCAGCCCCAGTTCCAATCATTGAGAATAAGGACATCCCTAGTGTTTGTACTGTCAAAGGACCGGGTTTACTGCACAGTTTAGACTACAGTAGGCAAATATAAAATAGAATACACCCACTGTACAGCCTGTATTGACAATGTGCAACAAAACAGTCAATTCAGCAAGGAAGGAAGTGAAACATAAAGTGCAAAAATGTGAAAAAGTATTTGCTAGTCATCACTTTCAATCACTTGATGTCATTAAAGTTCTTATTCCTCATGCTGATTTTTACCCTGATGAGATAAATTTCCTTTTTGTGAATGAATACATTTCCCCCTTTTTTTTTTTCAATCTTTACTTGTCAGCAGCTTTTAACCCATCCCCTCTCTGACCTGAGGTGTGTTTGAGTCAGAGATGATAAAACAGGACAGACAGGCGTCCGTCACACAGACAGGAAAACAGTGAGTCTGTGCTTTGACCTTCAGTCTCTTCCTGTTGTAACAGACACTGGGGTTCGTCCCAGAGGAGGAGGGAGGAAGGCGGTGGCTTGACCTGTGGAGACACACCTTCACCCCCCCACAATGCGTCCCCAAACAGCCCTGATGGGGGCAGACAGGCTCCCTCTGATCTCCACTGTTTTCCACTTGATGCTATTGTGAGATTTGTTTTTTCATCCGGGTTCTGAGGGGTCTCTCGTGGCCACCTATGGAGCCGGCAGACGGACCTTTGTGTGGTTCCCAGCCTCGTTTTTATAACTCTTGATTGAGAACAAGACAGTGGAATTTTACAGAAGGAATAAGGCTCGTGTTATGTAGGAAATGTAGGAAAGACAGGTCATAAGCTTCAGTGTCAATGCACCCGAACATAAAAACGCTCCATATTAAGGCTGCAAAGGTAGCAAAATTCCAAACAATTAAGATACTGAGGCAACAAAATGTTAAAAAGTTGGATGTTTATGCAACAAAACATCAAAAATTCAGATTTTAAGGCAACAAAGTGTCAAAACCCTAATTATTAAAACATCAAACACCTGGATATTAATGTAGTAAAATTTCCAAAACATTGATTTTGTCTACCAAAACATAAAAAATCCTGAATATTCACACATCAAAATGCCAAATGTTTCTCGTTTTTGCTATTTTGTGTCTTGTTTTGTCATTTAGTCTCGTTTGTGTCATTTTGTGTCACATTTTTATGGGTTTTTTTTGCCATTTTGCGACTCGTATTTGCCATTTTGCATCTCGTTCTTGCCATTTTGCGACACGTTTTTGCCATTTTGCATCTCGTTTTTGCCATTTTGCGACTCGTATTTGCCATTTTGCATCTCGTTCTTGCCTTTTTACGACTCGTTTTTGCCATTTTGCATCTCATTTTGCCTTTTTGCGACTCGTTTTTGCTATTTTGCGACTCGTCTTTGCCATTTTGCATCTCGTTTTTGCCATTTTGCGACTCGTTTTTGCCATTTCGCATCTCGTTTTTGCCATTTTGCGACTCGTTTTTGCTATTTTGCAGCTAGTTTTCTCCCTTTTTTTGCCATTTTGTAACCTTTTTTTTCATTTTGTGCGTAATTTTTGCCATTTCGTGCCTCGTTTTTGCCATTTTATGCCTCTTTTTTGTCATTTTGTGTCTCGTTTTGGTCATATCAGAGTGCTTTACACAGTAAGGTTAGGAACTTACAGTATAATATTATTAGAGAGAAACCCAACAAGCTCAATAAATCCCCTTGAGCAGCACATTGGCCGCGGTGTGGAGTGTTCGGTTAAGCTCTACTTCTGGACGGTCATTTCAGAGCTAAAGACCGCAAAATAGAAAGTGCTCAGGAAGGATTAATTCACTGAAACCTTCTGGCTGTATTGTTCCAAAACAGCATTTTTCTTAACTCCACGTCGCAAAACGGAGCCAAACGCAACATCACCTGAAATGAAAACGAAGCCTTTCTCGGAGGCTGTGCCAACAGCGCCGCCACAGAACGTCTCCGGCCCGAATCGCCCGCCGTGTGAGACGAATAAATCACCAGGGAAGTTAACGCGGATGTGGCTTACAGCAGAACAGATGTCTTCTCTGACTGAAATAACACCAGATCCATCGCACAGTGAACCCAACACCTTCCTTTCAACCACCAGGAGGATAACCACAACAAAAGGCTCCCGTTCCCGCTTTAGATGTGGGTTTTTTTTAGTAGACAATGGATGAAAATACTCTTGTGTTTGATGTGTGTGCTTTAATAGGAATGTGCTGTTTGATCGCTGCAGGTGCAGGAATCTGGAACAAAGGTCACGTTTCTGCCATTTTGTGTCTCATTTTTGTCATTTTGTATCTCGTTTTTGCAGTTTTGTCGCCTTTTTACCATTTCATCTAATTTTTGCCACTTTGTGCTTTGTTTTTGTCATTTTGTGTCTCATTTTTGCCACTTTGTGCTTTGTTTTTGTCATTTTGTGTCTCATTTTTGCCATTTTGAGTCTCGTTTTTGCAATTCTGTCTCATTTTCGCAATTTTAAGTCTCATTTTTGTCATTCTCTGTCTCATATTTGCTATTATGTGCCTTTTTTTTGCTATTTTGTTTCCTTTTTGTCATTTTGAGTCTTGTTTCTGTCTTTCTGTGTCTCATTTTTGCCATTTTAAGTTTAATTTTTGTCAATCTGTGTCTCATTTTTACCATTTTGTGCCTTTTTTTGCCATTTTGTTTTTCGTTTTTGTCATTTTCCGTCTCATTTCTGTCATTCTGTCTCATTTTTGCCATTTTAAGTTTATTTTTTTGTCAATCTGTGTCTCATTCTTACCATTTTGTTCTTTATTTTTGCCACTTCGAGTCTCGTTTTTGTCATTCTGTGTCTCATTTTTGCCATTTTGAGTCTCGTTTTTGCAATTCTGTCTCATTTTTGCAATTTTAAGTCTCATTTTTGTCATTCTCTGTCTCATTTTTGCCATTATGTGCCTCTTTTTTGCTATTCTGTGCTTCCTTTTTGTCATTTTGAGTCTCGTTTCTGTCTTTCTGTGTCTCATTTTTGCCATTTTAAGTTTATTTTTTGTCAATCTGTGTCTCATTTTTACCATTTTGTGCCTTTTTTGCCATTTTGTTTTTTGTTTTTGCCATTTGAGATTTAATTTTTGTCAATCTGTGTCTCATTTTTGCCATTTTAAGTTTATTTTTTTGTCAATCTGTGTCTCATTTTACCATTTTGTGCCTTTTTTTGCCATTTTGTTTTTCGTTTTTGTCATTTTGAGTCTCATTTCTGTCATTCTGTCTCATTTTTGCCATTTGAGGTTTAATTTTTGTCAATGTGTCTCATTTTTGCCATTTTAAGTTTATTTTTTTTGTCAATCTGTGTCTCATTTTTACCATTTTAAGTTTATTTTTGCCACTTTGAGTCTCGTTTTTGTCATTCTGTCTCATTTTTGCCATTTTCTGCCTTGTTTTTGCCACTTGGCGTTTCATTTTTGTCATTTTGTGTCTCGTTTTTGTAATTGTGCATCTAATTTTTGCCATTTTGTGTCTTGTTTTTGTTATTTTGTGTCTCATTTTTGCTCATTTGTGCCTTGTTTTTTTGTTTTTTTGCTCTCTTTCCCTGCTGTAGATGTGGGTTCCTTAGTAGACAATGGATGAAAATACTCTTGTGTTTGATGCGCGTACTTTAATAGGAACGTTTGATCGCTGCAGGTGCAGGAATGGGGAACAAAAGGAGAAGAAAATTAAGAAATTTATGGGTTCTAACGTACACATATTTGTCCTATAGAGCGTGACCTTTAATCCTGATTGGCACGCTGAAAGTGGATGAGCACACAGCCACCCAAACACACTCCTTTATCATTCAAAGTGCTATCAACCTGAATAAATAAATCCCTCTCTTATCTCCCAAAACTGGATAAGCGCTCCCACCAGGTCTGGATGCAGGAAGCTGTCAGCACCTCTATTTCGGTTCGCCTCATACGAAGCAGAATCCTGTTTTTCTCTCCGATCCGTCCTCCTGGTTTTTTTGTTTCCCCCAGAGAGTCATTTCCCTCCATGTGTCCCGCCACAGCGTCCATACATGATCCCTCTTTCCGGCTTATCTCCCACACCAAGCCTATATCTTTCAGCAGTTAATAAATCCTGCAAAAATTTCCGGGTCGGGGGTAAAAAAGAAAACAGGATATTTCCACATTGTCAGCCTTTAAAGCTGTTTGTGAGATATGTTAGCCATTAGCTGCCTATATCACACCCATGTAGCCATCTTTTTTCTTCTGTTTTGACACCTGTAGCTGCTGTGGAGAGGAAACCCCAGCTTCTCCCAACCCGCATGATTTATGTTGTCATTTTCTGTCTCATTTTTGCCATTTTGTGTTTCGTTTTTGCCATGTTGTGTCTATTTTTGTCATTTTGTGTCTTGTTTTTGCCCATTTGTGTTTCATTTTTGCCATGTTGTGTCTATTTTTGTCATTTTGTGTCTTGTTTTTGCCAATTTGTCCTTCTTTTTTGTCATTTTGTATCTCATTTTTACAGAGCCCCTCTCATGACCTGGTAAAATTTTTTGCCATTTTGACTCTCGTTTTTGTCATTTTGTGTCTCATTTATGCTGTTTTGTGTAACTTTTGCCATTTTGTGTCTATTTTTGTCATTTTGTGTCTCGTTTTTGCCATTTTGTGTTTCATTTTTGTCATTTTGTGTCTCATTTATGCCGTTTTGTGTAATTTTTGCCATTTTGTGTCTATTTTTGTCATTTTGTGTCTTGTTTTTGCCATTTTGTGTTTCGTTTTTTGTCATTTTGTCTCTTTTTTTGCCATTTTGACTCTCGTTTTTGTCATTTTGTGTCTCATTTTTTCCATTTCATACCTCTTTTTTGACATTTTTTTGTGCCGTTTTTGTCAATCTGTCTCATTTTTGCCATTTTGTGCCTCTTTTTCGCCATTTTTGCCATTTTTGCCATTTTGTGATTCGTTTTTGTCTTTCTGTGTCTCATTTATGCCATTTTGTGCCTTGTTTTCGCAGTTTTGTGGCTTGTTATCATCATTTTTCGTCATTTTCGCCATTTCGCGTCTATTTTTTGACATTTTGTGTGCCGTTCTTCCCATTTTGTGTCTCATTCTTGTCATTTTGTGTCACTTTTGCCATTTTGTGTGTCATTTTTGCCATTGTGTGTATCGTTTTTCCCATTTTGTGTATCGTTTTTCCCATTTTGTGTCTCATTTTTGCCAGTTCCTGTCTCATTTTAGCCTTTAAAGCTGCCTGTGAGATATGTTAGCCATTAGCTGCCTACATCACACCTGTGTCGCCATCTTTTGTTTCTGTTTTGACACCTGTAGCTGCTGTGGAGAGGAAACCCCAGCTTCTTCTCCCAACCCGCACGCTTTATATTGTTTGTCTGTGCTGGAAAACCTTGGATTTCACTCGCTTTACCAACAAATACTACTTAGAAATAATGCAAAATAAGAAATTCCGACATCTCCTGACTTATGTGATTGTCAGTCTGCACAGGCCGAAACCAGTTTGTCGAGAACAATCATGGTTAGCTTTGATGATGCGTCCATGAAGTCTCCATTCTACAGGTTTTCCTTCCAGTTCATCATCAAAAGAACAAAAGAAGCCCCAATAATAGCTCACAAAAGGGAGTTGCTCTCTTGTGGAGCAACATTGCCACCTGCAGCCGGGGGAAACCAACATCAGGCAGTAAAGAACAGATGAGATCTTTCTATTTAAGGACATTATGGGATGTTTTTAGCCTTTATTTGTGACAGAATAAGCAGAAGAAGTGGCCATACTGAGTCTCAGTTCTACAATCTTAGATAAAGACTCCTGCAGCTTCTGTCGCTGTCTTAATAGCAGTAATAGTAGTAGACTCTATCTGTTAGTTACTGTGTTATTTTTCTCTGATGCATTAGTGCTATCATTGGTGGGGGTTTTCTGCCTTATTTTTGCCATTTAATGTCTGGTATTTGTGTCATTTTGTATCTCATTTTTGCCATTTTGTGTCTTTTTGTCATTTTGTGTCTAATTTTTGTCATTTTGTGTCTCACTTTTGTCATTTTGTGTCTCATTTTTGCCATTTTGTGTCTTTTTTTGTCATTTTGTGTCTCATTTTTGTCATTTTTTGTCTTTTTTTGCCATTTTGTATCTCATTTTTGTCATTTTGTGTCTCATTTTTGCCATTTTGTGTCTTTTTTGTCATTTTTTGTCTTTTTTTGCCATTTTGTATCTCATTTTTGTCATTTTGTGTCTCATTTTTGTCATTTTGTGTCTTTTTTGTCATTTTGTGTCTTTTTTGACATTTTGTATCTCATTTTTGCCATTTTTTGCCTTATTTTTGCCATTTTATGTTTCATTTTTGTCGTTTTGTGCCTCATTTTTGCAATTTTTTGCCTGGTTTTTGCCATTTTGTGTCTCGTTTTAAAAATTTTGTGGCTCGTTTTTGCCAATAATGAAAATTCACCTTTGGCTAGTTCGTTTTTATGTAACATGAGAGGATTTTTTCTATTTAAAATGTGGGTCTGTTAATAGTTAGCTTTTTCTTTTTTTAAGGGTCCAGAGGAAAGTTGTAAAGTAGTGGCAGCAGCAGGAAGGAATTCGAGTATCTTTCTGATGTTTTTTCTGTGACTGCTGTTGAGGGAAAATAGATTTATTTTCCGTGTAATTTTGCTTCTTCAGTGTTGTCATTCTGAGATATTGCAAAGGAGAATCAAACAAGAAGGAGCTGCAAACCTCCAGCTTCTCAGAGACTTCATGAATTTCCATGTTCACCGTGCTGCTGCTGCTGCTGCTGCTGCTGCTGCTGCTGCTGCTGCTGCTGCTGCTGCTGCTGCTGCTGCTGCTGCTGCTGCTGCTGCTGCTGCTGCTGCTGCTGCTGCTGCTGCTGCTGCTGCTGCTGCTGCTGCTGCTGCTGCTGCTGCTGCTGCTGCTGCTGCTGCTGCTGCTGCTGCTGCTGCTGCTGCTGCTGCTGCTGCGCTGCTGCTGCTGCTGTTTGCAGACTCTCACCATGTGCTGTGTAAAACCAGGTACAGCTGGAGGCTCACGGAATAATGAGAAACTTCCTGACTTGCTTGACTCCTTTATTAAAACGTCAATAGCTTGTTTTGCTGCGGTCAGAGTTCTGTGACCTGGATTATTGAACGGTAAAGTTAAAACCAGTAACTGCAGCTGTCACCACATCGATCAGGACTGGAATTTAAGTTAAATATTAATGACTGGGAAAACAATTAAGTTTAAAGTTTGGAGGGAAAATCTGTGGATGGTGTTTGTTATTGTTTACCAGTCAAATGCTCAGCTGATATTGGTCTTATAGACACTGTATTTTTGTTATTTTGTGTCTCCTTTTTGCCATTTTAAGCATCGTTTCTAACATTTTGTGTCTTGTTTTTGGCATTTTGTGCCTCATTTATGTCATTTTGTCTGGTTTTTGCCATTTTATCTTTTGCTTTTGCCATTTTGTGCTTCATTTTTGTCATTTTGCGTCTTGTTTTTGTCATTTTCTGCCTCATTTTTGTCATTTTGTCTATCCCTATTGCCATTTTGTGCCTAATTTTTGCCAATTTGTGCATCGTTTTTGCCATTTTGTGGGTGTTTTTGCCATTTTGTGCCTCATTTTTGTCATTTTGTCTTTCCCTTTTGCCATTTTGCACCTAATTTTTGCCATTTTATGTCCTGTTATTGGAATTTTGTGCCTTCTTTTTTACCATTTTGTGCCTCGTTTTTGCATTCATGCTCATTGGTTTGTTCCAGAGGCGGCTACAGGCCTGAAAGGGAAAAGAACAGTTGGCATCCTTCCATCAGCTCCTCAGAATGCTGTTGATTGTTGGGCTTCTAGTTGCTACCTCTGTCTGGCGTGTGGACGATGTGGTTGCATTGGTCCAGACGGTGTTACAACTTAGTAGAAATATTTTTTCCCTGATCCTTGGAGGGAGGTCAGAACTCCCAGCTAACGTCTTCTTCAGATTGGCAGCCGTGGATGGAGGGAAGTTTCCCGTCTCGCTCAGAAACACACATGTCCACCTACGCTCAGTAATGTGAATGCAGTGCAGATGAGCGTGGGCGTGCAGCTCTGGTGAAAAACACTGACAACAGTCTTCTTTTTACTTATGCCAGCCGTCAATCTATCAAACTTTGGTGTTTCTCAAAGTGGTCAACTGTAATTCAAACTGCTTCAGATAGAAAAAAAAAAAGTAGGATGTTAAAAACTAGATTTAGCTTAACTGTTGGATGTCAGTTCATTTAAGACTGTAGATTGTAACTGATCACTGGGCAGCAGAAAATAAAGAAACCTCAGTGTCACAAGTATAAAACAAGGAACTTTATTTTTATTTTATTTCCTTTTTTGTCATTTTGTGTCTAATTTTTGCCCTTTTGTGTCTCATTTTTGCCATTTTTTGTCTTGTTTTTGTCATTTGTGTCTCATTTTTGCCATTTTGTGTTTTGTTTTTGTCATTTGCGTCTCATTTTTTTTTGCTGTTTTGTGTCTTGATTTTGCTATTTTGTGACCTATTTCTGTCATTTTGTTTATTTTTTGCCATTTTGTGCCTCGTTTTTACCATTTTGTGTGATATGTTTGTCATTTTGGTGTTTGTTTTTGCCATTTTGTGTTTTGTTTTGGTCATTTGTGTTTCATTTTTGCTATTTTGTGACCTATTTCTGTCATTTTGTTAATTTTTTGCCATTTTGTGCCTTGTCTTTGCCATTTTGTGTCATATGTTTGTCATTTTGGTGCTTGTTTTTGCCATTTTGTCTTTCGTTTTGGTCATTTGTGTCTTGTTTTTGCTACTTTGTGTCTCATTTTGCCGTTTTGTGTCTTATTTTTGCTATTTTGTGACCTATTTCTGTCATTTTGTTTAATTTTTTCCATTTTGTGCCTTGTCTTTGCCATTTTGTGTCATATGTTTGTGATTTTGGTGCTTGTTTTTGCCATTTTGCATTTGTTTTGGTCATTTGTGTCTCATTTTTGCCCCTTTGTGTCTCGTTTTTGCTATATTTTGTCTTGTTTTTGTCATTTGTGTCTCATTTTTGTCATTTTGTGTCTTGTTTTTGTCTTATTTATGCTCTTTTGTGTCTCGTTTTTAATATTTTTGTCTTTTTTTTGTCATTTGTATCTCATTTTTGCTATTTTTTGTCTTGTTTTTGCTATTTTGTGACCTATTTCTGTAATTTTGTTTACTTTTTGCCATTTTGTGTTTCGTTTTGGTCATTTGTGTCTCATTTTTGCTGTTTTGTGTCTTGTTTTTGTCACTTTGACTGGTAGTGTACATGTGTGTGTTTGTGCATTGAGGACAGTATGTTTGCATACTTTATGCATTAAATCACGCTTGTTCTGCCAAACTTCATTTGCAACGTATAAAAGCTTGGGAAGGTGGCGTCCAAAATGATTTTGTTCTGGGGTTCTACAATAAATACATAATCCCTGATAATTCTAAAAACGTGAGAGAACTGGATTTACGCTGGAGATGTTCCTCAAATGACAGGATGCTGTTTTTGTCTCCCCACACGGTCCTGTTGCTTTTTACGCTGGATTGACTCCTTTTGGCCACTAGGGGGGGCACTCAAGCCATTAATAGAGTTGAAGAGCTTGAAGGATAACCATCTTTGAAAACTGTTATCAGAAGAAAAACAGGCATTTTGATTTTGACATCTGCTTATTTGCCACTCTCTCTTTACATATATTAGGCCACCACCTACTGCCCTACATTTACAGTATTGCTGATTACAAAGTTTTTTTGTTACATCTCTGCAATAGTTAATCCACCAGGATGTGCAATTTCTTTTATCCAAATGCTATCTTTAATGCTAAGATATAACTATTGTTGTTGTCCATGAATTTTATAATGTACTGTTTCACAAAAAAAGCAGAAAAAAATAGTAAAGCACTTTATTATTTTTTAACTCAGATGCCAAATTACAGTTATTTTCTAAATAGAAAACGTTTTAATGGCCATATGTTATTCTTGATGTGTGTGCTGGCTCAAATTTTGGTCTAAAAATGTGAATTTAGTTTGAAATTCCTCATTCCTGTTCAAAAGGGTGAAGCGTCGGGAATTCTCTGACAGAGTCCAAATGAAAGCCCTTTGTGATGCTGGATGGTCTCTGAGACATAAAGTGTTCTCACAGTGTGATCAAGTCTGCTTTGGACTTGATTGCTGAGACTGGTACTTACAAAACGCACCAAGGAAGAGGCTGCAAACCAAAGCTAAGTGAAGCAGATGTCAGGCACCTCAAGATTTGAAGTCCTAAAGGCAGAAGGAAGACCACTGCTGATCTTCGAGCAGAGATTAATGCTTCTAGATCAGAATATGACAAATATAAGCAGACGACTGAAGGAACGAGACTTAAAGGAAGAATAGCCGCCAAGAGGATGTTATTGAGGCCTGCAAAAAATCCAAAAAGACCGAAAAATATGAAATGGTGCAAGGACATCATCCTGCACGACTCCTTTTAACAGGATTTACAGTTTTATGAGAAACTAAAAATATATCTGTGTTTAATCGACAGGACTCCGGCTGATGACAGTTATTTTTGAAAATGGTTATTATCGACCGACTTAATGTCCCTTGGATAAATCTGTAAGTATCTATCTATCCATCCATCCATCCATCCACCTACCCACCTACCCACCCACCTACCTATCCATCCATCCATCCATCCATCCATCCATCCACCCACCCACCCACCCACCCACCTACCCACCTACCCACCTATCCATCCATCCATCCATCCATCCATCCATCCATCCACCCATCCACCCACCCACCTACCCACCTACCTACCCACCTACCTACCTACCTACCTACCTACCTACCTACCTACCTACCTACCTACCTACCTACCTACCTACCTATCCATCCACCCATCCATCCACCCATCCATCCACCCATCCATCCATCCATCCATCCATCCATCCATCCATCCATCCATCCATCCACCCACCCACCCACCCACCTACCCACCCACCCACCTACCTACCTACCTACCTACCCACCTACCCACCTACCCACCTACCCACCTACCTACCTACCTACCTACCTACCTACCTACCTACCTACCCACCCACCCATCCATCTATATATTGTTTTTTTAATGATTTTGTTGGGTTACCAACAATTTTGTCCACCTGTGTGTATATTTCTGAATGTTTTCCACTTTTATTTGCTCAGAATTAACTTAACCTTTACTTCCTTATTAAATAAATGGAAATAGCAGCTTTATTATTGCACTAGAGCATATTGAATATCGAGCATATTCACTCCTTAGGTGTGTGTACTTTAATTTGTATCTTGCTTAGCTTACCTACAGCTCAGAGGTCAAGGCAGTTGTGTGTGTTTGTGTGCATGTTGGCAAGGTATTTAATTGATTTAGCCCCCAGCACAGCACTCACACAGACACACGCTCGCTGATCCGCCGCCCACTCTCCATCCATAAATACATTTCCACTGCAAATCACACAGCAAATAAATCTCCATGGTTACAGTAATGTAATAATTGCTGCACTTGAAGGAGGCTTTGACAGATGCTGCTCGCAAGGCCACTTAGAAATCGATAATTACAGGGTGAGATTTTAAAAAAAACACATAAAAAAATTGCAACGCTCGATTCGTTTAGCAAACAGCACCAACGTCTGAATGCCTGTTTGATCCACCGAGCGGCATGGAGTCTGGCAAACAGCGCATGTGTGTGTTTTCATGCTCATCTCGGCTCACGTCATCGCCGGATTGTTGACATTTCTGGAGTGAAATTTGATATCCACACTTCATGATCTCATTTGAGCTTCATTTTATAACCACCGCTTTACCACTTTCCTCCCATTTCATACACAGAAAAATGAAAAAAATAAAACCCTGAATGCCGGCAGGATAATTCAGGCTCCGGGTTTACTGTGTGGCTGTTAGCTTGGGGTAATTTATGCTTCTGAAAATGTGAAGCATGTAAAAGCACGCCATAAATCACAGCGACAGGGGGGCTGAAAGCATCACCTGCATTATAACCTCGTCTCAGAGTGAAAATGCAGCGCTGACGTCACCTTTTCGGTGAGCTATACGCTGTCTCTGCATGGCATATTATCCAACATTCAGCCGTAGAGTGACAGAAAACCTCCACCTTGATGGTTTCTGAGGCTCGCTCCGTCTGAATATGTCGTTAAAACTGTCAGCTGTGCACTCGCAGATCAAATGCTGCCTATTTCACTAATGATATGTCTTCCAGCATGTAAAAAAAACAACAAAAAAAAACACCACATGAACATGAAAACAAGGTAAAAAACAACTTGATGTGCACTTGACAGATCTTTAAGCATGAAAGATAACTCGAACCAGAAACAAGATCCTGACACATCATTAGATTTATGTGATTTTAGAGAACACTATGCCCAAAACCAGGCCAATATTTAAAGCTAAGAAGATCAGGCTCCTGTCCAAATTAATAGAAAAAGAGCAATAGCTACAATTTTATCGACAATCACCAGCAAAATCTAATAAAAAACCCTAAAAATGTGGTGAATTTGTCCCAAAACAAGTTGTAAAAAGCGCTTTTCTCATACAAATTATGCCCTAAATTACCAGTATGGGTCGTTAGATCCTACAGAACATGTGCTATACAACTGCCATCTTTGCCATTTCTTAGTTCTACCAGATTTTTCTTCAGGATTCTTCAGGTTTTAACATTGTAAAATCTCTGGTGATGCTCCTGTATGCAGACGACACCATTGTCTTCAGGTTAGATCACTTTTCTTTTTTTCATCATGAGAAGTGACAAATATGACATTTTTTATTAGAATATGAATGATAGGAATAAGAATATCAATGGAAAGTAACAGGGGTGTCAAACATGTGGCCTGCGGGCCAAAACCGGCCCTTCGGAGCATCCAATCCGGCCCGACTTTGTGAAGTGTAAAAATTACAGAGAAGACATTAAATGCAAGTTGTAAATTTGTAAAACCATAAATTTAAAATAATTCCCCGTTCATGACAACTTGTTCAGATCATAAAGTGAAATAATAGATTGTTCATTGTTCTTTTGTCATTTTGTGTCTCGTTTTTGTAATATTTTACCTCGTTTTTGTCTGACTTTGTCATTTGTCAAATTTTTTTGTCGTTTTGTTTCTCATTTTTCTTGTTTTGTGTTTCCTTTTTGTCTCACTTGTGTTTTTTGTCTTATTTTTTGTCATTTTGTGTTTTGTTTTATTCGTTTGTCTATTTTTTGTTGTTTTGTTTCTCATTTTTGTCATTTGTCTATTTTTGTTTCTTTGTAATTTTTTTTATCGAATGTTTTGTCTCTTTTTGTTTTATTTCGTGTCATTTGTCTCGTTTTTTTGTCATTTTCTTCCTCGCTTTTGTCATTTTGTGTCTCGTTTTTGTAATCTTTTGTCTCGTTTTTGTCCGACTTTTCTTCATTTGTCAAATTTTTTGTCGTTTTGTTTCTCATTTTTCTCGTTTTGTGTTTCCTTTTTGTCTCGCTTGTGTTTTTTGTCTTATTTTTGTCATTTTGTGTTTGGTTTTATTTGTTTCTCTATTTTTGTTGCTTTGTAACTTTTTGATCCAATGTTTTGCCTCGTTTTTGTTTTATTTCGTGTCATTTGTCTCATTTTTTGTCATTTTCTTTCTCGCTTTTGTCATCTTGTGTCTCATTTTTGTAATCTTTCGTCTTGCTTTTGTTGTTTTTTGTCTGATTTTTGTCATTTTCATTATCAACTAAAATGCTCTATCATTCAGTTCCAGATACCTGAGACTGAATGTTGTGTTCCTTTCTGGACACTCTATGATCTGGAAGTTTTAATGTGTAAATGATAAACTGAGGCATAATGTTGCTGAAATTTAATTTATTTTTCTTCAGAAATTTCAAGTTGTTCATAATGTTTTATAAAAAGATATTACCTTAAATGTGAACATTTTCAGAATAGACCTTTTTTTGCACTAAAACAAAGGAAACATTTGGAGTTTTTAAAAAAAAAAAAAAATGCCATTATGCTGTATTTTACTGGTCCGGTCCACTGGAGATGAAATTGTGCTGAACTAAAATGAGTTTAACACTCTTGACGTAGAAAAAGAGACCATCTTATTTATTTTCCACATACTTCTACACTGATGATGATCGTACCGATTCTTCAGATTTGCTTGTGTTCTCGTCTCTCCAACCTTCAGCTCTTTTCCTTTTAATTAAACCCACAGTGAGGCATCTCTTTGTTATTATGATTCTCGTCCCTGGAAGAGCCCTCCTGAAGAGCTGAGGCCAGCAGTTATCTGATAGCTTTAAAAGCAAGACCTCCCCTTTTAGCCTGGCTTTTAATTGATTTGGATTTTTTTTAAATGGTCTATTTTAGTCTGGCCATTCAAAGCTTCCCTTTTCTATTATTGTCTCATTTTGCTTGATTCTGCTGTTCCTGTTTCCTCATTACAAATTAATGACATTTATGATTTTAATTCCAATAGGATTTCCTGTTTCCTGTTTTAATAGAGCCCTGAATTTAAACATACCCATTTATGGGGGAATAGTTGAAGAGTGGATGGGTGTGGGGGTGCAGTTTCTTCTGATATCAATTCTCTATTTATGTGAAAAGTGCTATTTAAATAATATGTTTGATTGACAGACTTTATTTCTGATATGAAACATGTTCAATTAAAAATATCTTAAGGTGAGAAGGAAAATGAAATCTTTATAGCTTTGTTTTCTTCCTGTTGTGCGATAATCATTTCACCGTCGAAGAATAAATAAGTAAAAAAATTCAGCTAAAAAAAGTGGAAAAAATATGTAATGAAAACTGTATTAAAAATAAGATAAATTAATGGCAAATATTTGTAAAATAATTACATTTTACAGTTCAAAATGTACTTTTATGTTATAAAAGAGCAAATTAATAATTGTGAAAAGATAGTTTTTTTGGGTGAATATTAGGCACTGTTTTGGACTTTTATTTTTTTACATTTTCATATTCCTTAACAAGATATATAAAAAAATATATTAAGAAAACTAAAAAAGAAAAACCCCTCACCCTGTGTAAAAATAAAATAAAATGGAAGGGAAAAAGGCATTTTTGTTGGCTTTAAATACAGGTAACAATGTTATTTTAAGCTGTGAAAGATTACATTAATGATTGCGAAAACACAGATTTTTGAGGTAAACATAGAATTTTGCCTGTTTGTTGTTTTTACAGTCGATATATAAATAAATACTTTTATTTCTGTGGAACAAACATAAAATCTGTCAGATAACAGTTTCACAAATTATCTACCATTTTATAATCCTCAATATACAGAATTTTTCTTGCAAGTAATTGTAAAAATAATGATACTTTGTTAATTTGCCTTATTTTGTAAATTTATTTTAGTTATTTATTATTTTTAAATTTTACAGTTAACATGTAAATTTCTAATTTTTTTGTGATTTTCATATTTTTTTATCTGTAATTTAAAAAAAATGGTAAAATCTGTAAAATAACAGCAAAATTTTCAATAATGTTACATATAAAAATTTTAAAAATGTATTTTTTTTAGTGCGTGATCCATGAAGATACAGACAAAATGAAATTTATTGCAAAAGTACTGTCAATATTTCGAGACCCCTCTAAACGTCACAATTCATATTTTCAGGGAAGTTGATGCTTAATGAGTGTATGAAGGTGTGTTGTGTGCTGTGTATGTGTGTGTATTCTATTTTAGTGAACAGATAAATTCACAAACAGTCTAAAACCTGTGTGAAAAGAAAGATCACGGCTCTATAAATGCTTTTGTTAAAACAGGAAATTCCTATTATCTAGTCCCGCTGATAGAAGCGGGGTCACAGGAAGGTTGTTCTTTTTCTTTTTTCTTTCTCTTTTTTCTCCTCGCTGCACATTCTCCAAGATCAGCATGTCTCGGCTAATGGAGGGGGTTGCCTGCTCGTCCGCTGGGCGCTGGAAGCGGCCCTGCAACCTGCTGTGGCAGCCGGCAGCTTTTGCAGCAGCAGCATAAATATTTCAACCTGACGGGTCGCCTTGAGATAGGTTATTATTGTCTCTGACACCGAGGGAAACACACAAACATTTCCCTCTCACTGTTACATCTGCCGATCAGCAGAAGAAGACGTCATGGAGTCCAAACACCCGTTTACGTCTTCTATCCACATAATCCCAGCATCATTACAGCTTGTCAGAGTGCAAAATACTTAATTACTACCTCCAACTTCACTCAGTGTTTATGAGCGCAGAAGAGAAACAGAGTGTTTGAACATAATTAGCCGACTCCTCTCTGATTCTTAATGCATTATTGAATATTTCAAAGGAGTCTCAATCCTTTGGGCTAAGTGACTGCCAAGTCAGGATGAAAGGCCGGTTAGGCTGCGATGAAGGACGGTTCAGCCATTAAGGAGTCTGGGCTGAGCTCGTGGCCTTGCGTGAACCTGCAGCTCATGAATAATATAAATTCCTTTACTGTATTTGGAAGCACTCTGGGCCGTCGTGGGGGAAGCAGATGATGCCACATTGATTTTTGGCCGGGCAATTTCAGGGAACAAGTCAACTCAGGTTTAGTGGCGAACAATGGCGGGGAGAAAATAGACAAATTATTGCGATTATTACTGGTGGAGAACAACAGCACAGGGTCTCGTCGCACGTTCTGCTCCATGCACCGTAACCTTGACAGGACAATAGCTGTGTTGTCATGGTAATATGCCATTTCTCCTGACATTTCCCAGATTTTCATCTCTCACAATTACTGCCGGCATGTTTTCTTTTCTGAAATGCCACCATTCATTATTGGATTTACTCTGATGAAGTCCTAAAATTGTAAAACATGTGGCAAAAATGAATGCATTCATGAAGCATTTGGGTGTAACTTCAAATTTACTCAAAAAAGGGGTTAATACTGCAATATTAAAGCCAGTTTTGTCCCCAAATCTGCACTTTATGCTGGTGATGAACTCACCCCGTTTTATGGATCCTTGCGGCAGGCTTGAGGTTTTAGATATGAGCCACCCAATCAATAGACCTTTTTCATGGCAGAGCTGTCACAGTGGGGAAACCACAGGTGTATTAATGGTGGCTGCATTCTACTTAAGGGAGGTCCTGCTTTTTGTGCTTTAGCGGGACTCTTAATGGAACCGAGCCGTCATTAATTCCACCTGAGCTTTCGGGACGGTGACAGGCCAAAATGTCTGCAGCAAAATGGGTCTATTCACGAAACAGTGGTGGAATGTGACTAAAAAAAGACACATTTACTGAATTTAAAGCAGCACTAATCAGTGTTTCAATCTTTAAAACTGTAATGGAGCGTCCTGTCTACTCAACTAGCGGGAAACGTTCCCACAACATTGACTAACACGACCACCACTACCATTCAAAAGCTTGTGGTCATTTAGAAATGTCATTATTTTTGAAAGTAAAGCAGTTTTTTTTAATGAAGATAACATTAAACAAATCAGAAATCCAGTCTAGACATTGTTAATGTGGTAAATGACTATTCTAGCTGGAAATGTTTAATGGAATATCTCCATAGGGGTACAGAGGAACATTTCCAGCAACCATCACTCCTGTGTTCTAATGCTACATTGTGTTAGCTAATGGTGTTGAAAGGCTCATTGATGATTAACTTGTGCAGTTATGTTAGCACATGAATAAAAGTGTGAGTTTTCATGGCAAACATGAAATTGTCTGGGTGACCCCAAACCTTTGAATGGTCGTGTATGGCAAGGGTTGAAGTAACACAGTCTGTCATTGGTTGTAGTGGACCACCTACGTCAACTTTTACCACACATATGCCAATGCTGATTGTTTTGTAATGCAGAGATTTCTATGTGTATGTCCATAAGCATGTTAAATGAGGCTTAATCTGCATAATTTACAGACATTCTGTACAAGTTGATATGTATAAATAGTAGTTGTCCCAGACAAAATAAATACACAAAATCCCTCAAAGGTCACTTCCTGCTGCTTTCAAATGCATTTAATAGTCTTCATCAGTGGATTGACGTCGCTTAATGGATTACTTTTAAACATCACTAAGGTAAAATGTGGGCTTTCCAGGTTGTAACAGACAAATGCATTCGTAAACAAATTGGAAAATAAGTTTTGCAAACTAATTTTGAAACCCCAAACTGTATTTAACAGATGGATGTAGCCACAGTCATGTCACTTCATCGTCTCTTGTTTTTAAAGTCTTGAGTTTAGCATTTGGCTGGTGCGATCATGTGTCTTCAAACCCAAGGAAAACCTGACACATACTCTGCTTTATCGCCTATTTAACTCAAATGGGACCATAATTCACTAAATGAACATCATCCTGTATTAAATTAGACTTGAAACCAGCTATTGGGACCATAAACTTCGTAAGAAAATGTTTACTGAGGTAGTAGATCATGTTAGAAGTCGGCTCATTTTCTGATAGACTTACAATCAGAGATGTCGCCCCCTGCAGTCAAATAGAAAGAAAACAGGTCACTGTATGACTGAAGCACATTAAGCTGAAATTTTTTGCATATTTTTACTTTAAAGTAAAGTGTAAATGTAGGATCTATCTAGTGAAGCATCTTCTTCCATGGTGCAAAGATGTTTCCCGGCAAACGAACTTATATCCGACACCATGGTTAATTATTAAACAACCGTGGGGGTAATAACCCGGCGAATGTTTCAGTTTCCTTTGAACCGCCTCGCTTGTGATTCAGTATGGATTCTACTGTATCTTCTTTTGTGCTGAAATGGATCCTGGAGGAATATGAACGACCAGCTGCAGCGGGTGATTTATGATGATGCACGACCGGTCTCTGCTCCGCGAACAAATGAGTCGGCCCTCAGAAACGATTTCTCTCTGCATTTCGGCTAGTCTGGCGCGGGTGTGTGCACGCGTTTGGGCAGGGATCGGCTCGCCTAACGACAGCGGCGCCATCTTCAATCCGTCATTACTTAAAGGTCTTGTGATTAGCGAAATGCTCATCAAAGTCATGGTGGGAGTAAAATGCCCAGGTGATCTCGATACAATCAATCAAATTGACTGAAGCACACACACACACACACACACACACACACACACACACACACACACACAGACACACACACACACACACACACACACACACACACACTGTCTACTGAGCTTTGCCTAAGCTCTTTCCATTAAACCTGCGCTGCATTAAGCATTTGGGTTAAAAGCTTTCATAATCAGGTGTGCTCTCATTTAGAGATTTCCTAGATCAATACTGTCCTTGACGTGGGAGCTTTGCCGGCTGTGTGTGGGTGTGTGTGGGTGTGCATGTGCAAAAGGACCTCAGAGTCACAGCTTTGGCCTCTTTGTGTGTGTGTGTGTAGATATATATATATGTACGTGTATGTGTCATGTATTTGCCCCGTCTGAGTGTCTGTTTACTGTTTTCTGTCTGCGGGGGCAAACTGTTTCCTACTGCGCTCTCTTTATTCTCTGTTCAAGAGAAACTAACAGTGGTGTCCTGTAGATACTGCGGTTGTTTTTCTGGCTGACGCCTCCTCAGTTGATCCCGAGGTCCACTCTACAGACTGCTACTGCAACAAATGCAGAGTCAAAACCCATTAATGAGCACAACACACACACACAGACACACAGACATCTGCTTTGGTCTGCTTTCCTTTTGCTCGCTGTTTTGGGTTTTTTTTTAGCTTGAATGTATGTATTCATCTTAATGTCTTACCAAGAAGGAGCTGTCTGTCCTTCAACACACTGCCACCTGTTTTCTGTGAAATTTTGTCATAAACAAGCAGGCAGTCCGCAGACTAAACCGCTCGGTCTTGTGTAACACGAGAGGGAGAAATTAGAGAAATGTTTCTCTCCTCCGCCTACCTCGTCTTCAACCTCAAACTTCATTTCAAACGAGTCAAATGAAGAAAACGTCTTGTTAAACTGATATTTTTTGCAGCTCCCGTTGTGTATTTCCACGTGTTTCTATGTGGTGTGTACTTGCGCCGTTTGTTTGCAAGTGTGTGGGCGTTCAGGGACTTTTAGAAAAGTATGCCGGCAGCAGCATTTTTTCGTTCTTTTCTTTTCTTTTTTTCTTTTTTTTTTTTTTTTTTACAAATGCCTCCTCTGCATTGGGATCAATACGTTAGGCCTTGAGGCGGGGTTGAGCTTGACCTATGTGAGCACTTTTTCATAATCACTTATGTCTTGAAAAATGCAGTTTTTCCTGCATAGCGGGGCTGTGATGTGCTCTGTTTGACTCTTCCATTTTGCTTTTTGCAAATGAAATACCGACAGGCTGTATGGACAGATGAATAGATGCTGGAATTTTTTCATGGAATGCTGAAAAAAAGCAGGCTGGGATCGCAAAAGTAGGAAAAAATAAAGAGAAATGCAGCTACTGTTGGTCTGTACATGCACATTTTTAACGGGTGATGGGTGTAAAGTGAATAGCTGTAGATGTCAGGGCAGGATGCAGATGATATGTCCTTGTAATTATCTAGGACACATGCATTTGTTATATTAACCCTCCTGTTGTCCTCATTTACAGGCACCAAAAAATATTGTTTCCTTGTCTGAAAAAAATCCAAAAAATTCAGCAAAAAAATTCCCCAAATTTCTGAAAATTTGCAAAACCTTTAGGAAGAAAATTCCAATAATTCCTTAAAAGTTTGCCTTGAAAGTTTTATTTTTAAGAAATCCCCCAAATTTGGCAAGAATATTCTTGTAAATATTTTCAAAAAATGAGTAAAAATCTTCAAAAAAAACCCTAAAAATATCTAAAGTGATTACATGTATATCTTGAAGAACATTCATAAAAAAAAATCAACCAAAATCCAGTGAATTTCACTGGATTGTGGTTGTTTTTTGTGTGTGAATGTTCTAAAGAAATATTTTTAACATTTCTTTTTTCCACCAAAAAATGTTCAAAGATTTCCCAAAAATGTTGAAAATGTGGATATCAGAAGTTTCACTGTGAAAATATCTATTTTTTTTTGCACATTTTCAAACTTTAAACCAGATCAATTATGAACCGCAGGACAACACGAGGGTTAATTGATGCATTCTGGTGAATTTTTAATCATTTTTTCTGTCAAAACGTCCTCGGAGAGGACACCCACACCTCTGCTTTATGCGTCTCTCCTCATGTTCAAATGAAATCCGTCCTCATGATGAAGTATGACAAGCCCATCAGCAACCTGACCCCAGATTATACCTCCATCTCTGACTTTTGAAACTGAAAACGAGCCCATGAATCAATTTTTGCCTCCTGAAATATTAGTTATCATCAAGCCGACCCGTGACGTCTTCACCCCTGACACAGCCAAAGGTTTTGTGTCCTCATGATCTGTGACGCCTTTATTCCCAGCAGCATTCCACTGCAGCAGGCCTCGGCCCTGACAGAGCAGTCTGTGATGGCTATGTTCATTGTTCACGCGCTCAATAGGCGGCACATGGCGTGGGCCACAGTCAGTGGGGCTAAATTTGTGCCTCTCTGCTCATTCCGGGGATATTTGCGACTTGCTCCTTGTTGACTCGACGCACTCCTTGCTGACAACGGGGCTCTGTGTGTCACAGATCCAGCCGGCTGTATGCAATTAGGACGGGGATGCTCCAAGTGAGTGACGATTTCTGGTGAATGATTGGCCAAAATTTGTGACACATCAACACATCATCATAAAATAAACCTATCGCCTATCTCTAAAGGGCGATTCAGGTTCATATTCTCAAAAAAATGAATCTTGCATCATCACTGCTACATTAAAAATAGTAATAAATATGTATACATTTTTTAATATTTGCTTAAGCGATGGTTTAGAGGAGGTTGAGTGGAATTAAAGTGTCAGAACTAATCTGGATTAATTCAGTATGTGGCAGAATTAGCTGTAATGTGTTTTTATCAGATGTCTTTAATGTTTTCATCTTGTCGACTGCAGGCTACTTTGACAGACAGACGGGCTCTGGTTCATAAATCAGTGGCCACATCTTTCCCCCAGGGAGATTCACTGTTGTTTCCTAGGTAACAGCCCCCCCCACCACCACCCCCACCCCCCCTTCCACCCATACCCTTGGTTTCTCTGGACTGTACCACCTCCACTGTAGGGTGGGAGTTGCCTCGTTTTGTCGAACAGAAGTGCATTTTCACGTTAAAACCGACTAATTTTAACACTACGTTACATTTTAAGTGCGCATTTTCGCTTTAGGTTTGGATAAAAGTCGCTCATAAATCGGAGAATAGATGCGTTATTAATGTTTAAAACGTCGTAGTAACCACCCCCTCGGAGAAGCGCATTCAACATTTCCTCGAACTGTCAAAATCGCTTGTTGCTTCCTATCCTAGCCTTAAAAGTAGTTAGCGAGCTAGCGTGTAGCGAGCGATAGCGTACTTTCACTGAATTCCGTCTCCGAAGGCGAAAAAGTTTGCTGTCGGATAGAATTAGCGACAAGTGTTAGTCGGAGACTGTTTTTACCGTCCTGTGCCCGAACCGTGAGTCCCGCTCCGAACGAAATAGCGCTCTCGGGAAGCTTTTGGTGGCGGCTGAAGTGCAGCTGGATGTGACAGGTTCGTCATCAGGTAAGCGGCAGGTAACGTTAGCTTAGCAGGTACCGCTAGCGCCCCTTTAGCTCTTACAGTTCTTTAACCCAGTTGTTACGGCGTTGCGGTGGATGTAAGAACCTCTCGGGCAGCAGGGGTGGCTAAAAATGTTCCTAATGATGCTACTCCAGTCTCCCAACCGTGATTCGTGCTCGGCCGGGTCGCTATGCTAGCTCCCAATCACTGCCCGGACGGCTAATGAAAACAAGTGCTTCATTAAAAACACAAGATTAACATCAGCATACATTACGTGGTCCTTGTGTTTCCCTCACTGCTTGGTTTGCATTCTAGGACGTGCTGTTATGAAGCCGCTCATGACCTGGTGAAATCTTTTGGGGATAGGTTTGATAATAACTTATATATTATTAATTCCACATGTGATTTGTTTAAGCCATCGTTGTCATTAATTAAGTGCATGCACATCCCTCCCCTCCCCAGAGCTACTGCATGCTATTACTTTCAAATGCAAAGTTTGAAAAATGCAGCAAATTAAATGTTGGCTTAATTAATGGATTGTTGTAGTTAATTGCGGCGTGCAAGACAAAATAAAGCAGCCCTAATGAGACATAATTAGAGGCACATTTTAATCTACAGCAGTTTTCCTAAGTAGGAGCCATTACACCTGGGTAAGGTTAATAAGTTTTGATCAAGCTCTCTGGCGGGTCATGTACAATAATTGGTCCTTCTGAAAACGCAAAATAGCTATGTCAGAATGGAATTGCACCAACAGAAAACAGGCAGCGGATACACTTCTGAAATGGACTATCAGTATGATAATGTAAAGTACACCTCAGTTTGCCATTTGTGTGGAATATATTATGTTAATTATAGCTATTACAGCAACGACACACTTGAGTAAGACATAATACTTGCTAGAAAATGGGCTTTGTGTGGTCGCAAATGTACCATTTGGCCAATAATGCTGCTTGGGACTGAGTTAGTGTCAGATAAACCTACAGAAAATAATCAGAGTGTGAATGAATGAATTTAAAAGAAGTGGCTTTTTTATCATGCAGCATTGATCTTGCTCCAAAATACCCCGGTTGACCACTTTCTTTGCATTAAACACTTGTTTTTTTCCATACAATCATGTGGACTGGCTGTGTGACAGACTTACCAGAATGGGCTTCAAGCGGAAGGAAGCACAACTATTTGCTGCTTGATATTTGATTACGGCTAATAATAGAAAAAGACAGCTGCCTTTTCATTGATCTGTCTTCAGTGCCCTATTTCTGAGTCCTGCTTTTTTTTTCTCACTCTGTCGTGTGGAACTATCTGGTAGTAATCGCACGAAATACGCCGCACACTATTTGTGCTGGGGGTTGAATTTTCAAACAGTTTTTAACCCTTCGGTCTTCATTTTCGGTAATTAGCCGTTCGTCCAGATTACGCCTTTTGTGTTTGAAAATGGAGCTGCTTTGGGATGCAGAATGCTAAATCTGGTTGTGTGAGAGCGAGCCAAATCGTTTGGGGTCAGACAGGACAGGGATAATAAGAGGGGAGGGGATACCATGTGGGAAGGAAGTAGCTCAGCTTGTTTGGCTGCCAGGCTTTTGTTTGTTTTCCTGTCGGACAAATCTATTTAGGAGGTAGACTATCTGAGGTCTGTCAGTGGAAATTAGCAACAAGCAGGTCTTGTTATGCAGTTATTGACGGTTATTCGATAACGTGGTTATTGAGAAGTTGATTGCAGTCCAAATGAGAGATTGATAAGCAGTGATGTTGCTTGCTGCTGTTCTGCATGAGCGATATTGAGTTTTCTGATTATGCAAGTCAAGTTTCATCCTGCTGTTGTTGCCGTCTCTGAGCATTCCTGCTCGTTTAATCTCTTGCATCTCAGTACATGATACAGCGGAGTGGGACTACATTCACTGAAGGTGTAAGGTGACACTTTTGCTTTCCACGAAGGCTGATATTCCCTGCCTCCTCGTTCATGCCTCGTGCAGTAGCAGAGTGTTATTTCCCTACAGGTGCCCTGATGCTTGAGATGACGTCAGTGTTCATGCTGAGGTAGACACTTTTTCATCCTAGGGAGATTAATCCCCCCAGAAACCCCCATCTCCCCCAAACACCTGAGCATCAGATTATATATACAGCTATCAAAGCATAATCAGACAAGTAAATAGGTTTGTTTATCGTGGAACTGCGGAGCATGTTTATCCTCACTGATGTCAAACGAAACACCCAGGCTGCCGCGTCATTCACAACCTTTGTATGAGACAGAGGCAGAGTGCGAGAGAAAGAGGGAGACAGACACAGAGGGAGACAGACGCTACAGCTGTTCTATTGAATCCGGATCGAAAAGTCATGAAGCTGGATCTCTGACTCATCAGTTCTGTGACGCTCCGGTTTCACGGCTCATATGATGCCAGCCAGCATGTCATCAGCCGGGTGGAGGGGAGAGGACGGGCAGGGAGGAGACAAACCAAGACCTCTCAATCTTTTTCTTTTTTCATTTCCAAAGCAAATTCTGATGCAATAACAATAACAGAAATGTTCCACTGCTGTGTAATTTTCCAGTCCAGTAAACTAAGGAATTGGATTGAAATAGAGCTGCTTGAGAGATAGCTTTCAGAAATGTGGTAGAACATACAGGTGAGGGATGAGGAGAAAAGAGATGAGTAAGTGAAGAGGAGGAGGAGGAGGAGGAGGAGGAGGAGAGGGGTGTCTGGATGGCGTGGTGGATGAGTTTAGAGGACGGATGCTGAGGGGAGGTAGAGGAGAAACGATTGGAGGGGGGAGGACGTGTGGTGCTCCTGTTTCCTGGGGGGATGGTGTTAAATGTGATGATAGAACATAGACAAGGACAGAGCTGATATTTAGTATGCAACTGCAGCAACACTGTGCTCCGTCGGATGACAAATACGTCTAGAGTTTATATTCTGAAGCTGAGAAAACAGCTCAGGAATTTTAATGTCATGAAATTCACCGGGAGAAGCATGGAAAGAGATGCAATAATGTGATGGGCAGTTGAGTGGAGCATGAAATTGGGGAAATACCTTTTAAGATCAGCATTCAGGGGTTGTTACTGTAAGCGCAGTTTTCGCCCCATCACTTAGTCTACTCTCTTCCAATAGAGAAGCTGTGATTCAAGGCAGCGGTGTTGTCATTGGCTCCGGCTGTTAAGGGGCAGGGCCTTGCCATAGGCGAGTGGGCAGGAAGGGGCTGGCTTTAGGGGTGTGTGTGTGTGTGTGTTGGGGGGGTTGGCTGGAAGTGTTTAAGCCAGATAGTTGGAGTAGACACTCTTCTGCTTCCTGCCTGCCTGCCTGCCTCGCTCGCTTTGCTCTGTGGCTGAGAGAGAGACGTTGAGAGAAAATCCCTGTCTAGGCATGGACCTCCGGCTGCAGCACTCGGCAGCTCGCGAGGAATGACAACAGTTCACATGGTCATTAACTCCAGTCGCCGAGGCTGAAGGGAGAGCTGCGCTTGTAGCTCAGTGTCACAGAAGCTCAGGGTGCCTCCTGTGCTTGGGACAACTGACAGAGCTACCGGACCCGGTGGAACGAGGTGGGAAAGAACCGTCATGTTGGCTGGCTTTTTCTTTTTCTTTCTCTCTTTTTTTCTTTAAAGGTTTTTCTTTTTTTCAGGAGTTTTGCTGCAGTGTGCTGCATACCAGTCTGGGTGGGGAGGGACCAGAGGGAATGTTTTATCTGTGTGAGAGAAAAAACAGCGTGCGGCTCAAAACGAGGAAAAAAAGGCAAAGTGGAAGAAAATGTGAACAGAGTGGGATAACTGCAGAGGAGCGCTGGGAGCTTGCAGCCACGCAGTCCTCATTGCAGTTTCCAGTCCTGTAATGGACTTTCTGTTTCAAGTCCTGAGGGAGAGGCATTATCACAGCAGCTGACTTGCCCCTTCCTCAGTACAAATGTCAGGAGCTGCTTTTTGCCACATGGACTACATATTTTTCACTGTCGAGAGAAAAATTTGTGCGGCATCTACATGGTCACTGCTTGCTTTTTGCATTTTTTTTGTTTTAGAAAGTTTCCCCTTTTACCTCCTCCATGTGCAAACTGGAGTCTGATGTTTCTGCACTCTATATGTATGTGGACACAAATAGCTGATGAGCTGGAACTTCACAGTTCTAATAAGGCCCATATCCTAATTAACCTTTTGAGTTAGACGGGGCATAGTTGACGTGTCCCTAGCTTTCCGCTGTCTGTCTAGATTTAGCTTTGCAACCAGGGCCCGGTGCGGTCAAGCAGTGGACATCATCGCCTGCATGGAAAAGGCCAGAGCGGTGTCATACGTCTGGCTGTAGATCAAGGGGAAGTGGGTGTTTTCTAAAATGGAACATCAGTCCAGCCCTTCCTGTTGAGAAAAGAATAGGGTAAATGTCAAACAAGTAGCGCAGAATCCTTGCTGGCGGACTTTAGAAAGTCGACTCTCATGCAAATTGTACCTTGAGATGGTATTAAAAGGATTTGGCACTTTGGAAGTTTTACAGAGCGCTAGTGTGATTGCTCTGTGACACGAGGGTGAGTTTGCTGAATCATTCAGCCCTTGTGATTTCAAGTGCGGTGGTTTAAAGGCTTAAGATTTTGATTCAGTTGATGTTTTATACCTAATATTTCAATGCACAAGAGCTTTTATCTCATCTAATATTCTCTGTGCTTGAGTTCATGATACAGAGGAACTTATGAAAACACTTATTATCTCTGCAGACTTCCATTCAGTAGGTTTGGTTTCCTTTTTATCACATTATTTATTGGAACAGCGCAATTCTCCTCTTGACTTGCCTTGTGGCTAACCAGGGAGTAGACAGGTTCACTTAAACAGGACAGCAGCAAAATCTGTGCTACGACTCTGATGAGGTGACGACAGCTCAGTCCCATATGATGAGCGGGGCTATTCGGGTCACCGTGGTTTAGCTAAGGCTATTATGATATGGGGCACGCATACCTGCTGACTCTGTGAAATGCTTCTTGTGTATGTATCAGTAGCTTAGTCCTGCTCTAGCCTCTGCTGAGCTCACTCACCCATCCTTAGCTCTAATGGCACCTGATGATACTGAACTCAAGGATCCGTAGCTTATGCCAAAGACAATTTCATAAGCATCGCAGCCTCCATAGTATTAAACACGAATTAGCCTACTAGGCTATAGGACGGCCCTGATCCTCTCTGGAAGATGCAAAGGAACATTTTGCAAGTGAACAAGCTGGTGATGTCACGCTGAAAGCCAGGTTTGTTAGGGATGGAGAGCACTTTGATAAAGCCTTAACTATAAGGCACACTCATTTTCCATGACTCACTGGAAACTGCAAATTTTCCTATTTCCCCTCTACAATGAGGCCCTCTCTCCACAGCCTTGAAAAACATTGACCACTTGTTCCTCTTGGCCATGCAAATGACCATACAACTGTGGCTTGCCAGCACAAAATGGTAATAAATGGAAATTAAGCCACTCAGGTACCCGACTCGTGCGCTCGTCTGTCACAGCCGTTTGTGCTTTTGCTTTATTCCACCGGTAACACCTGGCAGATGCCACGGCAAACGTTGTTGCAAGCTTACCACCAACAGGAACCAGGTAGCTTATCGTCTCCACTGAGCAAATACGAGCAGCCGAGATAAACTGCACCGCACAGCCAGAGCGCTCAGATACCAGACTAATGGGTTACATACGTGGTATTCAGAGGTCAAGCCAATGACTTTCACTCGAGACACCCCAGTCCCGCTGACTCTCATTCAATTAAGCAGACTGACCAAGATAATGCCCCTGCCAGCTGGCCTTCGTAAGCGTCAGTAATCCATAAAGTCTAGTACTGTGGTGCTTTTCTTCACATCTCTATCCTGCTTTATCAGGTCATCCTGTCTGTCCACTGTTTGTACAGGACACAAAGGGGACAAAGTCTTCTCAGGACCTACAGATTAGTAGGATAATGTGTTGAATTTGTAGGTTTTATTTGAAATGCCTGCCGAGTTCATACTGGACGGATGACAATATTAGGATTAAAGATTCAGTTGCCAAGTGAAACCCAAGTGGACAGCCGTGCTATTACACACACACACCTCGGTGGCAGGTATAAAATTATCCATTTCATTACAGGGGCATTGAGAAATATAATAGTTGTATGATGTGAGGGCCAGATTTTTGGTTCTATTTCTGTAGAATATGAAAGAATTTATGCAGTTTTCTGCCCATGAAAGGATTCAGACCTGCAGAAACGGAGGATGGTTGAGCCTTGAGGGATGAAATGTATCACAATAAAATGTTTCATTCCACCTATTTTCAATAAATACCAGCAAACAGAATGTTTAATTTGAATTTAACCACTTTGACCTGTCTGTCAAGGTGAACAAGTAATAATTTTTACACATGGAAAAATACAGACAGTTATATTTATACACATAATGCTCTTATCCATCCATCCATCCATCCATCCATTAATCCAATTTTATTACACATTAAATCGAGAAAGCAAGTAAAAGCCGCTGGTTGTGCAACACTTAGGTGGCGGTGGTGGGAGACAGAGTCGTGAGTGGTTTTGGCTAAGCCTGTATTTCTAGGGTAGATTTGCAGACTAGCATGCCTCAGGAGACCTTCACAGAAGCCAAGAGAGTGATCAAGGGCGAAGGACTCCGTTATCTTGGAATATGATGCCGTGTATGAGCTCAGAAGGTTGCACACTTTGGGTATCTTCATGCAGCTAACTTTAAGTCTATATTATGTGCTTTCATGGCAGTTTGCATCGACGGCATTTAAGTGAAACTGCTAAACATCCTATCTAATGTTTGTTTAATTCCAGTACATATCACTTTCATTTAATCAGGCAAGTCTAGTCCTCTAAGATTGGAGTTGACTCTTATAGAAAGGTTAGCTTGAGATGGTTTTTATAAGAATTTAGAGTCTGGTTAGACATCTAGCTGCATGAATTAGTACTTAGAGCATGCTGTGTGGTTGTTTCCTATCACCCAGTGTAAACTAAGCCATGCTGCATGTAAATGTAAAGCAGCTAAACTATCCTTACCAACAGCTGAGGCCCAATATCCAAGCAGATATCTACCCAGCCTCAACTAAAACTACATGCACTGCAGCTGACTGCAGCTCCAGATTTCCTAACTAGTCATTATTGCAAAGCACTTTACTTCTACTGTGTGTTTGAGCTGCCACCGCTCATAGAATGGGATGTTATTATATGACGGAGGTAACAGTTTTCTCTCCAGGACCACTGTTTGCTTTCCAGCAGGGGCTTTTGCGGTGTCTCAAGAATGTAGCAGAGCTCAGTCGTCACTGTTGAGAAAGTCCAGCTTTAGCTTGGATGCTATGGCAGCTTCATTTTACTAACATTTTGTTCCCAACATTCCTGCTCGGGCTGCATTTGTTGATCATTTTCACTGATGATGTGATCCAGCCATCAGGATTTTTCTTTACATTTTCTTTACTGGTTTTTCATAGTATTTGTTTCAAGCTAGTTTTGATGCAGATTTAGTGCATCAAAGGAAAGTCCAGCGCAAAAAATAGCAGTTAAATACCTTCAGGATGCAAACTAGAGTTCCATCCAGTTTGGGAACCGACATGGTCATGTTCCTGCATGTTTTCTTTATTTTACTAACACCCACATGAGGGTCCTTTTCATCCTCAGTGCTCAACATTTGTTTTGAATATCTTTCATGGCAAACATGTGAATGTTGCTTGTTCAGTCCCCGGTGAACTCCTCAAATGACCCCAACCAGCTATTATCCGCACTGTCAGTCTGTTTTATTTCAGCTTTTGGTGCTGTAAACCCCCGCTTTCTTTTTCCAAATCTGATTTTTTTTTTTTTTTACAAAAATGATGAATGATTGTGTTTCCCGACCATTTTAGCACGACCTGCTCATCATTTGAGGCCAGTCATTTTACACAGACGTGGCGCCGTCGTCCCTTTGCACACTGACAAAGTAGGTTAGCTTGATCGCAGACTTCTTATGGCTTCTAAAAATAAGAAGGGATTAATTGTTAAAGGTCAGATCTGACATGATTCTTACCTGACTGTCTCTTCTGCAGCGATTTGTTCTCTCCCTTGGGAGATGATGTGAAATTAAATCCTGCCTTGGAGAGCGGCGCTCAGGCGTCAGTACGTATCGGACGAGGAAGCTTCTGATCTCATTTCACATGATCAGCACTAAAGTGGGACAATATGATTAGCTAGACAATGGTCTAAATTCATAGGCTGGAGGCAGTATAGGTTTAGTGGGTGAAGCATCTTTCTGCCACTATTTGTCCAAGGAGGTCTATGGGACTTACTGGTCTGATAAGTCTTTTACACTTCTGAATACATGGTCTGATCTGTATAGTTTTTCTGAGATTCTTGCTTTGATATTTCAGACTTCAAACAGAATTTAAATGCTAGATTCTAGTTAGAGAGTCTCTAGTTACAGAGAATGATGTACAATACTGAGCTGAATCCAAATCTAGACCCGAAGGACTGCACCTCTGTATGGAAACTGTTTACGTGGGAAATTTGTGAAGGGATTTCTTCTTTAAACAGTAGCACAGATGGACGTTCGAGTCTTAACTTGCTTTCATTAACGAGTTGTCATGTGCCTTGAGAGGCTGGTAATGATGTTGCTCTCATGGAATTGAACATTTTCTGTGTGTTTGGCCTTTGACTTGTCTGTTTTCCATGGTTACATTGATACATATATTAATTATGTGTGTTTATATTTATATATGATAACAGCAACAGGGTAATCTTTTAACCAGAGCTCTACGTTTTACAACTCTCTTCTTTCTCCTCCCTCTGTCTGGTGTCCTCAACCCCTTTTCCCGCCCCCACTTAGCAGAAAAACATTTCCAGATGTGCCAAGGAAAGAGCTCCCTGCGCAGTAGCTTAGTAATGGATTTCATACGCTCAAGCTAAAGGTCATTTCCTCAGATTGTTTCTTCACCAATTGTCCCCTTTCACTCCCTTCAGACAGTAACCAGACCCAGGGACCACTGCCGATACAGGTAGAGGCAGGGAGCACATGCATACATTCCTCTCCTGAATGTAAATTGACAGGCCGCTATCAATGAACCGGTAACTAATTTGGATGGTGGGAGACCAGAGAATATTGCAGGACACTGGGCAGTGTCATAATCGTGTCTGGCACTGACATATGCATCTGTCTCGGTCCCTCTCTGGCTGCTGGACGACTGCCCGGAATAGTGCTGCGCTGCGCGGTTTTCTATTGGCTGCTCCATCCCTCCGTGCATGGTTCTACAGGGCGGGTTGGACCCCAGGGCTTTTTTCTATCTCCACTCTGACTCCGTGCTCTTGCCCACTGTCTCATAGCACAGGGGCTTTTGCCATTCACCACTTTGTATTGAGAATGTTGGAAAGCCACTGGCTTGTAGTCACCCTGTACAAAGGCACACAGCAGTGACCGGGGGACTTAAACTCAAGTGGCTTCTAAATAACCTCACAAGTGCCTTTTTTTTCTGGTTTATCAGCCCCGTGTCCTTTAGAGCTAGCACCCCTCTGGGCCAGTATGCACACAAATTCAGATTGACACGCATAAACAAACACTGCTAATGCCTGTTGAAGCCTGTTAGATGAATTGTTGCCCATCATATTAGGCGAGCCATTTTCTCACTGTAAAAATAACGTCAGTCTGTTTGTTCCTCGTCTCTCTCTTTCTCTTCTCCATTTCAGATCGCTGACAGAAAGTGCCTTGTGAGACAACATCCCTACTTGAAGATCCTCGAGTGTCACCGAAGAGCTCCAGATTTTCCCCTCTGCGGTCGTGACGGGACACGGCTCAGCTGGAAGCACCCCTGACCTTTGGTTTGTCCTTACCTGCGCTCTGTGTGAGGAAACTCTGAGTTAGGAGGCGGAGCTGCTGCACTGCTGGCCAAGCTGCCAAAGCTCAGAGAGAGTACAGACTGAAGATTCTAAACAATAGAAGCCACAAACTTTGTGTTGTCCTAAACTGTGCCATTGTACCTCAAAATAGCACCACTTTTGTTCCCCAACATCCGCCCTTGCAAAGATATCATCACTCATACGAAGGACATTTTGGGGACATTGGTAAAACCAGTAGAGCTTGTCTCCGAGCATGCCCCCTCTGCCTTGTCAGAGGTCTGCACCTGAGACTTACTGATTGATGAACAATTAGCTCTTTGACTGACAAACTCCAGCATAACTCAATAGTGCAGTCCCATGCTCAGGTCACAGAGACTTTGCCAGACCATTACCTCCAGTTTTCTGTCTGCAAGGACAAATCTAATTCACTGACCTGAAGCAGACCGTTTATAGCTGCATGTCCCATCAGTTTTAGTTGTTTTTATTTTTTTTATTTATTTATTTTTTTAACTGGAACACTCTGAAAGACCTCCTCAGAGGATAGCCTCCTCCTTAAACCAAGTGGCTCCACTCCACCCCGGCTCCGCAGCCAGTGCTGTTGACATGGCTCTAAACATCGCCTCGATACGGGACACAAAATGGCTGACCCTGGAAGTGTGCCGACAGTTTCAGAGAGGGACTTGTTCACGCAGTGATGAAGAATGCAAATTTGCCCATCCACCTAAAAGCTGCCAGGTGGAGAACGGGAGGGTGATCGCCTGTTTTGACTCGTTAAAGGTAAGAACTTTCACGTCACTGCTGTGCAAACAGACTGTAAAACTACCTTTTTGATGAGGACAATTTGCCATAAAATACACACAGAAATCATCATGGCTTTTTCTTCCTTCGTTTATTTCTCCTTCCGCAACCTCATGGAACTAAAAAATACAAATCTGAATAATTCAATTTGATCTCTGCCGTACCAAAATAACACCTGATGTAAAATGTTACGGCTTTGTGGTTCGTAATAGTCAGCGGGTGTAGGTTGTCTGCTCAAATTAGCATGTGTGTCAGGTCCACATGCTGCGCTGCAGTTAGCCCGCCAGTCTGACCTATGAAGCTAAATGCCAGGAAGGTCTGTTGTCATGTTCACTGTGTGGGTTTGGTTTTTATACGGTAAGTTCATCTAATGTTACCGTGCCTTGTCCATCATCCATACTTGTGGGCCAACATCTGATCGCCTTGAGTCGTTCCAGGGCTTCTATTCCTGGATGGACGTCAGCTGTCACACACAACCTACAAACAACATAAACAGACAGAGCTTGTTTTGTAATGTCTGGGTCTCACAGATGCAGGAAAAGCGTCTTAATTAATGTGCATTTTGCCGACTTAAATTCACCGAAGGGCCAAAAGCCACGTTGAAGTATTAATTCCTTTATGAAGACCTGTCGTTTATCTGGTTACCCCCTGTGAGAAGCAATGTTACCGTTGTATTTCTGATGTTTGATGCCCTTATTATGGTCCCATTTGCTTTCTCATAGTGGCAAAACATCCTAACACCAGACTCTTTAAAGTCTCCCCAATTATAACAAGGTCGATTCACACAGGCCCCCACATGCTGCAAATAAAATGACTGCATCCAAGAGCAGCCTATTATTTTCAAGCTGTGGGAGAAAGAAAAAAACAAAAAAGCAGATGTGACAATGATAAATAGCCAAAGAAACTAGAGCAGAACACTGGAACTGTGAGGAGTTTGTCTTTTTTAAGTATGAGCTGCGGCTGCATTTCACATATACAGCAGTGCAATGTGTGGAGAACGTACGGTATATCACATTTTTCAAGGTTGTTTACGAGGTCAGAGCCAAAAAACTACAATTCTGATTTGCTAAACAGAAAAGGTGCAAAATGGTGGACTGCATGGGTCAAGACTGAACTGCTGTCCTAACCTTGAAACGCATATCGAAGTGTGTTAAAGCCCTCTTCATTACAGGTTGCTCGAGGTTTTGTTATTTATTTCACACTGTAAAAACGAACCGCTTTTATGGCGCAACCAGCTGCTTTCTTGGCTAGGATGTAGCTCATAGCGAGACTCGCTCAAGTTATTGCTTGCAGTCAGCCATTGAGTGACATTCTTTCCCAGCTGCCAGATTTTGGGAGCTCTTATCCCGTTATGGTTTAACGAGCAAACAGCTGACTCTAATCAGAACTGATTTGTTGTTGCACCATGAAAAGATAGCCCAAACATGGAACCTCTGCTCCTGAACAACTAGGCATCCTGGTGATCAGAAAGCTCAGCCTTGTACCACCACATTTCTTCTAGAATGTGCTCATTGACATTTCCTATACACACATTGGCTTTGAGGGAGTCTTCTTGATTTATGAAATAAAGGAACATCCGAGGCATGCAGTCGAGCCATCTCCCAGAGGCTGCTGTAACTGCCCGGGAGAACTTCAAGTAATTTATCCTGTATCCCTGCTCTCAGTTGCCACGAATGAGGCATCTCACTTGCTCGCTCATCACCGCTCAAAAGCCTTTGCTGACAGTCTTGATGATTACATCAAGACAGAAGGTTTTCAGGTTTCCACAGTGTGAGCTGCATTGTTCTCCAGAGACTCTGTGTGTCTTCTTATGGGATACTTGACCATAGCGTCTCTATGGAGATTTAAAAAAAAAGAAAAAAAGGGAGGTCTTTGTGATTCCCCCCCGTGCATCGACATGGCAACTTCACAAAAAGGGTGTAAACAGCCTGATAATCAATGGACACCCCCATTGACTCCTTATTTTAAGGTAAACTGGGGACAGCGTTCACTCAAGCCTCGTGAAGATACCCTTTGCCTTCTGCCTTTATTTTGAAAAGCCGGATTTTTTTAGTTTAAAGCAGTGGTTCCCAACCTGCAGGTACGCAAAGCTTTGTCAGCTCTGAGGGTGTGAGGTCAGAAAAATTAGATTTTTACATTCTGGATAAAATCAGAGTAACAGACTTACTGTGTCACCACAAGTCTACCTATAAAACATTTTTAAAACGCATTTATTTCCTCAAAAATCCTTTGCTACTTCGATGGCCACACCTCTTTGACCTCTCAAGCTCTGTCCACGCTTTCTTCAGGTTGGCTCGTCCAGATTCATTGTTTTTGTGAGCAGTTTGAACACTACTAACGGAAACAATATCTGAAAAAAGCAAAACTGCTGAAGATTCATCAGTACCTAAACAAAGAGGAGAAAAAAAACTCCGGCTATACCTCAAGAGTCGCCTTAAATTTGGTTTTAGTGAAGGACAAGACAGATTCGACCTGAATGTGTTATTTTTTGTGATGAAATGCCAGCAAATGTAGTGTCACCAGAATCACTGCAGACATCAACTGGTTCCTGCTCATCATAGTGCAACTCTTGGTTTGACATAAAGTGAATTCTGTTGTTTTTTTTGCCATATTTATTCGTGCTAAATGTATTTTTGCCTCCCTTAACGGCATGGTGATGCTAGTGGAAGAGATTTCTCCATACTTCTGGTTAGCGCCTAGTTTGACAGTCTGTCCAGATACAAGCATGATTTTTTGTGTTTGTTTCTGGCATTCTAAAAAACAGGAATATTTCTCACATCTGCTGTCAGGACTTGACTGTCCAGGAATTGAGTCGCTGCATTGGAGGCTGCTTTGGGTCAGCCCGTCAGCTAAAATCCCAGTGCTTCTAAATGTATAGACAAAGAGACACAATTTCAACTTTCTCTCTCTCTCTATCTCTCTCCCCCTCTCTTCACCAAACAGCCCAGTGACAGAACGAGAATACAGGATTCTCTGTACTTTTAACTCCAACTCACCCCCTCTCTCTCTCACAAAGACTTTCCTCGTGACAGCTAAGAGAATGAACGCTTTATTATGCATTAGGAAATGTGTTTCGCTCCACGGCAGGCCGATTTTCACCCCATTACGCCCGTATCGTCTTCCTGGGTCTTCTCATCTGATAGGGTTATCATGCCACGGCTGTGTGCCACCAGGCGTGACCTGGCCGATGATCAGAAGGGTCCTTTTCATAAACACGTGAAAGGTAACGCTTAGGAGTGGAGGTGGAACCGTGTCACTGGCAAGCACGCCAACTCAGTGGAGAATCTGACTGTCTGGGTTGTTGTTTCCAGGATAAATTTGCAGAACCACTCTTGTGATCACAAAGGCTTCTTGCTGAACTCTTACGTAGCCTTATCTCCACTCTGAAATATTTTGGATATATGTTACGCAGAGCCACATAATCGTTTTTGACTCTTCTCGTCTGTGTTTAGCTGAGTGTTTGGGCTTCACAATGGTTGAAGAAAAAAATCTTATGACTTGATATTATGTAAATTACAGGTGTCTCTGACTCTTGGCTGTCATCTTTTGCAACGCAGCTTTTAAAAGCTGTAATTCATTTTAAACACAATACAGCGGGACCACTCAGTCAGGCAGCTTTCATTGCTTGTGGCAAGGAGTAGAGAAGACGTAACTGCCTTGTGTATTTTTCGCTGGGTATACATTACATTTGAGGGCATAATTCAATTATGACTCTTGTGTGGGCATCCATCTTTACCCACGAGACCTGAAGAACAGCCCCAGCTCTTCAGATTTCTCATTATCTAAGTCTCCAGCTGGCAGTGAAGTCATCAGACCATGCATGGAAAAGATTGGGGTTTGAAGCCGCCAAACAGTCAGGTTCATTCACCTGGCACAGAGAAAACGACCTATAGGGGTGATCAAAATCCCTGGTTTTGCATTTTCTGTTACAGTGCTTTGCATGGGCGGATTGATGACGAGGAATCATTCCCGCTCGGCTTGCTCCTGCTTTCTCGATCATAAAGCTCGCAGCATCCTGACACGGCGCTGCTCTCAGCATTTCTATAGTGTAATGTCTAGGGGATTATTTTTGTCCCCTGCTCTGCACTGTGGGCTTCTGAAACAGTCTCTCTATGCTACGTTTGTCATCTCTCAAAATAGGACAAGCTGCTTCATCTCTGTCCAACTAAAGCTGAATTCACATTTAGTCGGGAGACACGAGATGGTTTACGAGGTGTCATTCGTTTCCATTGAGACGTGACATCAAAATTTTGCAGCGGTGACCTCAGCGACAGAAGCAGCAGCGAGAACTGTCGTCAGCTGTTTTTCCCAAACATACAGAGTGTCCATAAAGTCCCTTTACAATTTTAAGAATTTATTACAATGGCAGATGATAGGATATCTTAACCAGATTAGTTTTATTGTAGTCAGTGGTTGCCAAAGTTTTTTCTACCTCATTTAATGCACCTCTAAATGGGCACCATTAGTTGCACGAAGCACATCAAGACAGTACTCGATTTCTTTCCATGGCATCAGAAATCTTTTGCTTCAAGTCAGTAATGTCCTGCATCTTTGTTTGATTCACAATATCTTTAACGTAACGTCATAGAAAGAAGTCCAAGGGAGTGATATCTGGTGAACATGGTGGCCAAGGAAATGGCCCATCCTTTCCAATCCACTGGTCTAAGGAGCAGCCCTTTTTTAGGGTTTCATTTAACAGTACCTCTTTCACCAACAAAATACCTGAAACACACAATTTCAATGTGATTACAAATGTTAATAAACACTGATTACAATAAAAAAAAAATCTGGTTAAGATGTCTTATCAACTGCCTTTGTAATCAATTCTTAAAATTATAAAGAGACTTAATGGGCACCCTTTATATTTTAGATTTCCAGCGTGGCGTTGGACTCATCATAGTTCTTCTGCTCCGATCCAAAATAATCCAAACCTTTAGTGCATTTGCAGCATTGATGACTTCATCGCTGTTGAGTTAGGAAAACGACATGCAAATCAAACACGTTCAGACAGGTTTAACGGCTTCCAGGTACAACATGACATTTACATGTCTTACAAGAATGTAGATGTCATTGTGCAGCCTCCATACAGGTAGCTGGTTTCAGCAGCGTAAGCGTGGAGATGTATCACCATTAGTTAATCACACGAATGACATGATAAAAGCAGTGATGAACAAACACAGTTGTGATCCTGGGATCTATTCCTACGTTCCTTCCCTTCCAACTTTGACATGGCTCGCTTCAAAACGTGATAGATAATCAATAGGAGCAGCACCGCGTCTCCTGCAGCGTCACATTCGTGTCGTTGGTTGAAGCCATTTCCTTTGAGCTCTTTGATACTTGTTGCACCGTGTCCATGGAAACCGTGACGGAGAGGTGGGATGAGTGGAGGAGGAGGGGGCTGTGGCAAACGAGCGAGAATACCCACCTTAATGGAGCAAATGCAATCACGGCAGTCATGTGGTGATGTCACATCGACTGTTCCTCCGGCTTTAGCCTTTCGTTGATGCTTATCTCGCTTTTCTTACAATTTATTCCCCCAAGTGCTGTCTCTGACCATGCTGACAGACTTTTATTTCTCCCGTTTACAGAAAAAAGTGGTCAGAACGGTCATCTCTGCTAATGTTTTTCACCGCACACAGCACACATATGCAGATTCTAAATAAAGAAGACAGACTAAAAAGACTAAAAATAAGCAGCTCATTTATGTGGCTTTCCATTCTTACTGCAAGACATACAGTTGTGCTCATAAGTTTACATACCCTGGCCAAATTTGTGAAATATTGTCCTTTATTTTTAGCAAATATGTTTGTTAATGGAAACATTTTTCTTTCATTTAGGGCTGGTGTTCAGACAAAGCTATTTATTGTCATGCAATTGTATTTGCTCTGATCATTCATGTTTTCATTAAAGAATGGAGCACATTTTACAAATTCTGCCAGGGTATGTAAACTTATGAGCACAACTGTACGTGTCAAGGAGACCTTCAAGCCTAACAGCAGATTGGATGCCTGATACCACGCTCTGTTTAGATTTCTCCCTCCACGCTTCTTTCTTTTTTTTGGACCAGTCACATTTTACCAGGTGACCACCACGCCTGGCTGAACTTCCATAGGCTGAGAGGTGGAGGGGGGATAGTCTGCTGCATCTCGGCGTGATCATGTTTCGTCAAGTCGCGCTCGTCGGAAAGAAAGTGGGGAAGCAGGGGGGAACAATAGAAGCTACTTTCAGGTGTGCGGAGTGCTTTTTTCCTCATTTGTATCACAAGCTCAGGCGAAGTCCCCCTGGGGGTGGAGCGCCCTGGTTTCCCTCACTTGGTAAGAACATCTTAATCCGGACTGTGCTTCAAAAGAGCATGTTGTAAGTGTTTTTTGGAGGGGGCGTGGGACGGCTGAAACCGGTAAATAAAGAAGCGAGGGAACCTGGAAAGAAGGGAAGGTGTTAATGTATGAATGGCTTGGGAGAGTAACGGAAGGAAAGGAAAACAAGTGATTCAACCGCAAGAGTAAAGAAATGAAGGTGGGAGTATGAGGGCTTTCCTGTCTGCAAGCGACAGGCCTTAGCCAGGCGGGGAAGCAGAGGAACAATTTTAAACCAATTATCAAAGACTATTATTAAGATTTACGAGGAATGTGCCTGCAATCGTGAGTTAATCTGTGTCTCCAGTGAAACCAATCCAGACAGAAAAAACAATGTGAAACGCCAAAGATAGTATTTTCTTAAATTTGGTGTTTCCTCCGACTTAACTTTGTTGCATTTGCATGTTTTTGGGTATTTAGGAAGCTTCGGTGAACGTGAACTTTACGCCCGTGGCCTCATCCCCCTTCTCCTCTCTTGTTTTAAAAGATGGGCTTGGCTACATTCCTCAGCGTAATCCTCTCGAACTGGGCCACACCCTGGGCAGAGCAAACATGTGGAGGGGAATGTATGCGGCGCAGCGGGAGTTGGTGTTCCCCCGGGGTCGTTCACACAGACACAATGAGGCACTGACTTGAGCTTAACGTGGGGCTACAGTGGACGCGGCATGCTTTGATGAGCCCCTCGGAGACCCCCACTGCTGCTGTTCCTTAAACAGGCCTCCTCGTACGCCGGCGAATGCGTGCACGCTCGCCGTCTTGCCAGTGCAAACCATGCCAAATTTCATTTGATCCGTGTGATTTCATCCCCTGCTGCCCACAGCCTCAGTCTGGCTGATGTGATGAAAAAAAAAAAGCTCCATAGATAGAATGAAGTAAGAAAGAGTGAGGAGGAAGTCGGATCAGCTCACCGTCTCATGACCCAGGTCCAGTTAGTCAGTCGGTCCTACAAGCTAGGATAAGTCTGATATCAAAATATACATTTTTGTGCAACTGAAAGAGTTTTAACCCCCATTTTACCCTCAATCAGAGGGTGACAGCTTGATTTGTACTGGATGCTTGAGCCACATAGAAAGTCGATTCACAGCTAACTGACATGAGGTGGTTTCTTATGAGGGTTGTCACATTGACAGGTCATGTGATAACCATATCTAGATTGTGGTAGTTTGCAATCCTGTTGACAACAACGCAGCTAAGCTCACTGGTTAACCTTTTCTTTTCCTTTTCTGCCATGCTCGTGTTGTTATCTTGGAGAAAAGGATTTTACAACAGTTAAAATTTGCACTTCTGTTCTTGATACACGAAGGTGAAACTGAATGAACCCTCTGTGACGTCAACCATATGTTTTCTTTACAGCAGTTTGGAAGCTCAGTGTGGCGGCAAGTTCCCATTTAATCCAAAAATGAGCAAAGAGGCTGAGTGGGAGTCGACTATCTTGTGACAGCACCCACCTGTTACTCAAAGCAGACACCATGAATTATGAATAACTTAAAGCTCTACAGTTTGAATGGGTAAATCATATATATCAGTCCCTCCAGGATTTCACGGGCTTCAGCCTAAAATGCCTTAATTCGTGGCAAAACTTGCGATGTTTTAACCTTACTTGTTGCTATGAAATTGTACATGCTGGGATTTTAATTGGGCCGCCAGTTAGATTCACATCTGTGTGGCTCAAATTAAAGCAAAAAGCTACATTAATGCACATTTTAGCTGCACAAAATCAGTTACTATCCAAATTTATTGTGTTAAATCATAGCTGGTTCTCTTGGTTTGCGGTTGGTGCTGCTGGTTTACACCTTGTCGAGTCTTTTTGGTTGTAAAATCTTGTCCTGTAGCGACTGGAATTTTAGTAAACAGTTTTGCCTTTTAATGTGGGCAGCCAAGCTAAAAATAAAACTGAGCCAACTCGGGAAAAAACAGGCGCATGTAACAGTGGTGAATGCAGCTTTTTGTGTCAAGAAAGAATATTTCAGACATCAGAAAGAAGGCACTGGAGTTATTGTTTTCCTATAACCAAAACATGCTAAGGTGTTGCGTCTGTACGTCACGTCTTTATATTTAGACTGATAATATATTGCTCAAATACAGTACAGCAGTCCTGATGTGTATTATGGTCTGCCTACACCACTCGGCTAATGCACAGCTTTCGTTACATCATAGCGTAGAAGGTTTGAACTTGAACTCCATTATGTCTTCTCTCCAAAACAAAGCAAAAATGCTGCTTCAAGTCACATTGAATAGTAGGTGTTCTTCACCCAATGAGCTCCCTGCAGCATGATGGAAAGACTGAGCTCTGAAAATCTGCCCATCTGCTGTACCAGTGTCTCACCTGGTCTCAGTCCACCCACTGCCTCTGAGTCATCCTCTTCTTCCATCTCTCTCTGCTGCCCACAGTGCTGATAAAGTACTCGATTCTCTGCATTTTTTTTCCCCTCCGTGGAAAGGGAAAAAAAAAAAGGCAACTTAAATCAGCGCTGCAGAATCAATGCTATCCTCACATTTGGTGATTTCAAAGCCAGCTGGACTCAAACTCCCTTACTGCTGCAGTAGTCGTTGCTGTTGTGAGCACCTCTGCAGTAAAAGCTGAAGGCAGATCTATGGCAGGAAGCTTGCTGTGCGCTTGACCTTTACTATTGGTCTCATTAATTATTGATCTGTTGTTTCATCATCAGTCAGAGACAGACTTCAGGTTGTCTAAGAGTCGCTTTTATGCGTCTGCTTTATTCAGTGGAATCTCACCTTACATGATTTCATTTAAAATGTATATTATGCTTGGAAAATCACTCGCTTTAGCCTTCTGTGTGTGTGCCAGCGATGCCTACTGCCGGTCACAGTGTGTTTCCTGCGTTGCCGGTATACCGAAGCATATGGCGCTTTCCGTGGCCCGTTTTAAACATCGAATTTAATCATTGCGCGAGAAACGTGTTGACTGCTTCCTCCGAGCTTCTTTTGATTCTCCCGTGATTAGAAAAATGGGCGAAACCACAAAGACGCCGAGCTCAAGATGCTCCACAATTCTCACCCAGCCACCCTCAGCTTGTAGACACACACACACTCAGACACACACCTCGTGAGCTACAAACAGTTAGACAGACAGGCCCAGCTGTCTCCCAGGGGCCGGCCTTTATAATGAGACAGAGATCTTCTTAATTGGCTCCATCTAATGAGGCAACAGAAATGCAATCTTTAGGGGCCCTACACCAGAATGGGTTCGCTCCACCTTTTTTTTTTTTTTCTTTTTTTATGTCTAAATGACTATTGGTCTGCATCAAACCAGCCCTAAAATGACATCCCAATCCCACATGAAGACCAGGCAGTGCTGAAGATAATTCTCTTAATAAAGCGAAAGGTATAAACTGCCCTGAAAGTGACTGACATCCCTCCAAAAAAGCAGTGACAATGGAGAGTACCCCATGTGAGCTCCCTCTTTCTCTTGAGAGCGTTCTGACTCATCCCGTCCGGACTTGATGAGTGGCAGTGATCGTCTGTGTGGTAAAAACCTGCCATCATTTCTAATGAAACGCTCCCTATGCTGTCCGCCACGCTGCATGAGCTCGTTGGAGATCATGATCTCAAAGATGGCACTTAAAAGTTTCTTCCTCAACGTGGTTTCTCACTTCTGTTGTGCCTTCAACATATACATAATGAAGAGGCAGTTATTTATCTCATTGGACTGAGGATAAGGCTTGAGTCAGCGTGATAGGGTAGCAATACTGAGTGCCTTTGTCTAAAATGTCTGATCAGCCCAAACAATACTGCTGTTTTGGCGCAAGGTTAGAGTAGATGGTTAATTTAAGACTATCAAGCTTAATAGGCCAGGCTTTAGCTGTTCCAAAGTGGGGTAATTTGATAGAGCTTGTCCAGATGAAAGTCTTGGAGTCGCCGTAAATGTCTCTTATAGTAGACTTAAAGTTGTCTCGTTAGAGCAGGGGTGTCAAACCCACTTTAGTTCAAGGGCCACATTCAGTACAACTTGATCTCAAGTGGCCCGGACCAGTTAAATTACAGCATAATAATAAATAACAATAACAGAGTCAAAAAAATAGACAAAAAAATTACAAAGCGACCAAAAAACTGATACAGATGAGACAAAAAAATGACCAAAAAGGAACAAAATGACCAAAAATATTTTAACCCTTTAAGCTTCAGTCAATTCCAGCCGTTTTCAGTACAAAAAATCGCTAATATTCTATTTTTAAATTAAAAAAATGCCGAAAAATACAGGGAATATTGGACGCACATCGCGAGGTGCATTTCCTTGAAAACGACCGATTCGTGGATTTTATACCGACTTCAGGACATGTTTTGGATAAAATAGTTTACTGGCTTGTGTTGTCTGGATGTAAAAGGTTGGATTATGGCCGTTTTTTGTGGAATCTTTTTTGTGTGTGTAATAATAAACCCGGAAATGTGAGTCGCGCTGTGTGCGTTGAAGCCGTGTGTAGAGAACGGATGGATGAATATTCGTTTTTGTCGGACAAATGTGTTTTTCTCACCCGCTGTGGTAATCACATCTGAAAGTGGTTTATACTGGCGGATTCATGAGAATCTAAGCTTTCCATCGGCGTATAGTGTTTGTATAATCGGGTTTGCAGCCGTCGGACATTCTTGAAATTCCTATGCAAATTAGTAGGTGTACCGCCGGCGGTACACCTACGACGCACTGAAGCGGAAAGGGTTAAAAGAAAACACAAATGAAACACATAACGACAAAAACACAAGACAAATGACAAAAATCTGACAAAAAAGACCAAACGCAACAAAGACATGTCAAAATATTGCAAAAATTAGACACAAAATGACACAAAAACAATGAAAAATCTAGTATGATCTAGAAATTATTTTAAATGTACAATTTTACAAATGTACAGTCTGCAGTTAATGTCTTCTCTGTAATTTTTACACTTTACAAAATCATCCCGTGGCCGTATTGGACCCTCTGGAGGGCCAATTTTGGCCCACGAGCCTCATGTTTGACATCCTTGCGTTCGAGGAAAATCTGGGAATATTTGATGCTGGTTCTTAAATTGTGCGGTGTTGATGCCTCTTTTGTTTATTTTATCTGAGTATGAATTCCCACTATTTGTTAATAAATAAGTCCTGTTTATTATGTGGTAATTGTAATATCGTTGTACACAACAAGTTTATTTCTGACATCGGAGGATGTACTACAAAGAAGTATCAAAGCTTTTGAATATCTTTGAAGCCTGAAACATGCGTGGTAATATCTACTATTCCTGTAGTTTTTTAATACCTGCTCCGAGCTCGAGGAATTGTTTGTCTCACACACTTACCCCTTCCCCTAGTGTGCACGGTGGCCATACCATAAAGGTTAACTTCAGGTCACAGCGGCGGTCTGTTCGTGTGTGTTTTAGCCGACGAGTTGAGGGGGAGCATGCAAAGTTCACGGACGAAAGTGAGATGGCCAATTTCACACCCAGCAGATGCCTGCACCAGTGACCCACAGCGACAGGTGGGGGACACTAATTGACAGCGCACACGCTCACAGCGTAGGCCGAACCCATGGCGGGTGAGGGAATGAAGGTGGGACTGGAGGATGAGAGGGAGAGAGAGAGAGGCGGCATCCACAGAAACATTCATGGTGGGATCGCATTTGACGATTGCAGGGCTCAGATACACGCTGCTGTTTTTTCTTGACACCAGAAAACACATTTCATGGTCGATAAACAAACAGATGTTGCCTGTAAACTACTACAATCCTGTTCTGTTTACATTTTCATAGCTTCTTGTTCACTTTTTCACTCATCCCGTTTACAATCTTACCTTTGAGAAAACAGGAAACGCAACCATGTGACGACACGGGTGAAGACTGGGATCCATATATTTACCTGGCGATTTTAAGATCAAACATCCTGCAGCTCATAGACTGAATCATTGCACCTCTGTTTTATTGATCTCATTTCTCCGGCCAAAGGGCTCCTATTGCCTTTACAGAGTATAAGCTTTCTCAGTCTTATGAGAACTGTTTTCATCATCTCCATGTGGGATTCGTCTCTTCAGCCCACAGGAGAGCAGAGGCCTCAGCGGCCTCATCATCACAGCCAACAAACACGCCGATCCAGGCGATGCCGTGCTGTATTCCCCTGTGGCCGCATATGGCAAAATGAAATTGCACAAGCTTCTGTTTAGCAACTGTGGACGTTATTGTTTCCTGTTATCTATCCGCGACTGGTGTATTTGTACATGTAAAAATCCTGTGTTTTTTTTCTCTCTCTCATCGTGTAAAGCAGTGGTGTCAAACTCATTTTAATTCAGGTTCCAATTTGATCTCCAGTGGGCTGGACCAGTAAAATCACAGCATAATAAATTTGTCTTGTTTCAGTGCAAAAAAGTGCATTCTGAAACTGTTCACATTTAAGGAATTATCTTTTCACAAAACGTTATGAACAACCTGACGTTTCTGAAGAAAAATAAGTGAAATTTCAACAACATTCAGCCTCAGTTTATCATTTACACATTACAGCCTACAGATCACAGAGTGTCTACAAAGGACAAAACATTTAGTCACAGGTATCTGAGACTGAATGATACAGTATTATACTTTATGATTAACACAGCAAAAAAGGCAAAAATATGACAAAATGTTACAAAAATGAGACAAATGACCTGAAGCAAAACAAAAATGAGACAAAAACGTTAAAAAGCGACAAAAAATGGGCAAACAACACAAGCGAGACAAACAAGTGCAAAAATGATTTACCAAACAATGAATAAAGCAAAACACAAAATGACAAAAAAACCACCAAAAATACAAGCGAGACAAGAAGGAAACACAAAATGATGAAAACGAGAAAGAAAACAACACTAAGCAAAAGAGACAAAAAATTGACAAAATCGTTACAAAGCAACAAAAAATAGGACAAACGACACAAGCGAGACAAAGAAACACAAAAACGATTTAAAAACAACGAATAAAGCAAAACACAACATGACAAAAGTAAGATGAAAAACACAAAAATGACAAACAAGAAACAAAACGGCAAAAACATGAGACAAAAGTCAGACAAAATAACACTGAAAATGAGACGAAATATTACAAAAATGAGACACAAAATGGCAAAAGAACAATTAGCAATCTGGTATTTTACTTTATGATGAAAACAACTTGTCATGATCTCATAATTATTTTAAATTTACATGTTGCAGTTAAATGTCGTTTGTATTTTTTACACTTTACAACTTCATCCCGCGGGCCGGATTGGACCCTCTGGAGGGCCGCTTTTGGCCCCGCAGCCCGCATGTTTGAAACATCTGGTGTATACAAATGATAAGAATAACTGTGTGACACTATATCTCAAGTATGATCAAAGATACAAGATAAAAGTCCTCACTGCTACACTCATGTGACTGTAAATTCTTTCTGGAGCGACTGGACACTCGCTGTTCCCTGTAGTTGGAATTACAAACCCGTCCTCCTCAACTTTTTTTTTTTTGTCAGCAGCCAGAGCTTTAATCTCCAAACTGGAGAGTAAGCAGCCGTGCACCATTTCTGCCCCTATCTGCTGAGTGTGTTAGAAAGAGGCTTTGATGAATAGATCTGCTCTCTCCCTTCCATCTCATTATCCTCCTTTATCTGTTTTATGGATTTACACAACTCCTCAACACGCTCTGACATGCGGTCGATGTCAGCAGGGAAAGAAGATGTTGGCGAGCCCGCTTTTTTTTTTTGTTATTTTCTTGCATTGTCTGTTAAATTCCCGTCATTAGCAAATGTGGCGCATTTGTGTTGTTTTTGCAGTGCTTTTTTCCACTTTGATCGCCGGAGAGTGATTGAAAGTGTATCTGTTAACAAATGTAAAATTAGGAAATTAGAATAAGGCCTAGTGGCTTCCTGCTGTTTCCTCTTGGGGCTGTGGCACAGTTCTTGTCAAACTAGGCCATCAACATCATGTAATCTATTTCTGTGAAATGTTTTACTTTTGTGGCTAGTTAGGTGAAGGACTGCTGTCTTGTTGCTGCATATATATGAAGACATGGGCTCAGGGAAAGCAGGTTAATGCCTCAGTCTTTTAGTTGTGACTCACCTGTTCTAGCTGAGGCTTTCTTCAGGTTTGTCTGGTTAGGAAAGTAAAACTAAGTGCTTTAATGTGTCCCTGTCAGCTTTCTAGCAGTTGTCCCTCTGTGTGCGGCGTCGATGCACGTTTGTGTTTGTGTGTGCAGATTAAATGAGCTCTGGAGGGTGGGTTTCATGTCTCAGCAGGTCACAGATGATCAGATTAACTGAAGCAGGGCTCCAGCCTCCAGCTGGATTAGCAGCGGGGATCGGGGCTTTGCAGGTGCCTCGCGACGGTCCCGTTGCAAACCACACTTTGAACGTTGCCTCCTCGAGACGGTTACGGCTGTCATGTGCAACATCGGTAGTTAACGTAGCTCTAATTTGCAGCTGCTGCATTTAAATCGTCTTTCTTTCTGCTGAGCAACTGCATTGTTTAAATCCTTTAACCCAGGGGTGTCAAACATGCGGCCCGCGGGCCAAAACCGGCCCTCCAGATGCTCCAATCCGGCCCTCAAAGTGTAAAAAGTACTGCAAATTGTAAATTAGTAAAAATATTAATTTAAAATAATTTCTACATCATTACAAGTTGTTTTGATCATAAAGTAAAATACTAGATTGTTCTTTTGCTGCTTTGTGTCTCTTTTTTTGTAAAATTGTGTCTCGTTTTTGTTGTTTTTTTGTCTGGCTTTTGTCATCCGTCTCATTTTTTGTTGTTTTTTGTCTTGTTTTTGTCATTTTCTGTGTTGATTTATTCGTTGTTTATCTTTTTTTTGTAGTTTTGGTTCTCACTTCTGTCATTTCTTTGTCTCTTTTGTGTCATTTTTGTAATTTTTTGTCTCGTTTTTTGCTGTCCATTTGACCATTTTGTGTCTCTTTTTGGTTTTGTCTCGTGTCGTTTGTCTCGTTTTTTTTGGCATTTTGTTTCTCACTTTTATCGCTTTGTGTCTCATTTTTGTAATTTTTTGTCTTGCTTTTGTTGTTTTTTTTGTCTGATTTTTTTGTCATTTTGTGTGCTGATTTATTCGTTGTTTATCTATTTTTGTGTTGTTTTGATTCTCACTTTTGTCATTTCTTTGTCTCGTTTGTGTCATTTTTGTACTTTTTTGTCTCGTTTTTGTTGTCCTTTTTTGTTGCGTTATAACATTTTTGTCTTCTTTTCTGTCTCTTTAGTTTTGTGTCGTTTTACTCATTTTTTTTGTCATTTTGTTTCTCACTTCTGTCACTTTGTGTCTCATTTTTGTAATCTTTTGTCTTGTTTTAGTTGTTTTCTTGTCTGATTTTTGTCATTTTCATCGTAAACTAAAATACTCTATCGTTCAGTCACTATGAGTTGTTAAATTAACTGTACAAAGTATATATTGTAGCTTGTAATAGATCTAATCAGTGGAATAACTTTAATGTCATCTATGTGCCCTCTTTCTTTTATTTTGCATGCAATCAGCTGGGTATTTATTACCAAAGCAACATGGCATAAATGCAAATTTTTCATATCTTACAAATCTAATCATCACTTGGTGTTTAGTCATAATGCTTTTAATGTTTCCTAGAACTGCTTGACATGCAGTCTGAGCGAACCGATCACAAGCTCCAGTGCCTGATAACAGCAGCATGTGATTTTTCAGCTGATGCAGAACATTCTGCATCTATTCTGAGTCGTTACCACGCAGCCTCACAGGGAAACAATGTGATCAAAGGGAAAAAAAATATTAAAATAGCGTCAGTTAAAGCGGGATTAATGGACACATTAATTTGCTTACTTGATCAGCACTTTATTGAACATCTGGGATTGAATGCCGGGAGTGTTTACTTATGATTCCCGTGGGCGGAAGATTCACGATATCCAGGCGTCCTCTGACAAACAGGCAAGAAAATAAGACAGCGCACTTTATCTCACCTTGATCCCACTCCCCCCCCCACTCTGTGTGGAGCTCTCCTCCTCTCTCTCTTCGGGTAATCTCAGGCGTGTCAGCAGCCGAACCACTCCTTCATCTGTGGGATTACAGCTGGCGAAACAAAGGCCCTTAATTACTGCTGAGGCAACAGTCTTATGTGTCTCCTGTGTGTGTGTGTGTGTGTGTGTGTTTTAGAGGGCTGTTGTTTCTAAATAACCTGGTCTCTGTCTGTTGCATTTCTTTGTTTGTTTTCCCTCACTTTAATGTTAATTGTGGCGTAGTTTAATATACCTGACCCCACTATAATCAGAGCTAGCTACAGTTGAATGACTAGTTTTTTCCTAGCTATTGATTCCTGTTCTCTATTACCAGCCCGAATGTAAGCAAAAAGCCTTCAGCCATCATTTCATAATGGATTTTTAGAGTTTCCTGCTCTCCCGGAGCCTCGCCGCTTGAAACGGACCCATTAGTCCAAACAGATCCATTAGAGCCCAAAAAACAAAACAAGATCCTTAAGAGGGAGCGTTCTCTGCGTTTGAGGATAAAGAGAAGCCCTGTCCATGTGCATCCAGCGCCTCGCCACTCTACCGGTGTGCTGGGATCACTGGGTCCGCTTTTTTTTTCGGTCTTCTGAGCACCGGAGTGCCCGTCCTGATGGCGTCTTGTAGCTGGGGGCTTTCACCAAAGTGGTTTCCTCGTGACCTCCTAACGGGCTGACCCGTGCCCAGCTGTTAGTAAACTGAGAAGCAGCTCTTTTTTTCCAGTGATGCCCTAGAAAAAAGCAGCAAAATGAACAAAACATTTGGGGTATGGACCGAAAATGTTAAGATCTAACGATGACTGACGGATGGAAAGCAAAGCGGGGGTGACGAGGTTGATGAAAGAAAAGCTAATTTTTATGTTTTGTCTTTGAGAAATGTGAAGATGCAACACAACATCCTGGAACTATTAAACTCTCTAGATATAGATATTTATAACCACGAATATCTGTAAACAAAACACCCAGCTAAAGGAAAAAACATGCATATCTGTCAACAGTGCAAACAGCATAGCATTAATAGCAGGGTATAAACAAAACACCGTGGGGACGTGGAGCGCTGAAAGGAGAAAGAAAAGAAAGAGATATGTGGGAATATTGAGCGAGGAGAAGTCAGAGCGAGCGCCTTTCCACCCCCTTTCTTTGCTGGTCAGCTGGGATACAACAGGTTCTTTGGCTATGCTGTAAGGGGATTACACATATCACGGGCTTCATGTCAGAAAAATTTGTGTTAGTTTCTCACGGCGGCCCTCCTCCTTTCAAGCTGAGTACAATCGGATAAAGTTGGGAGAAGCAGGGCTTTGTTGCAGCTTCTCTGATAGATACAGCCACCCGAAAAGCTGATGTTTGAGGACACAGCAGCAGTTTGAGCTGTAAACGAGGCCTGCTAAGGATGCCTTTGTGGGTGTTTTACTGTAAGTCTGTCCAGAATCAGCTGAGTTAACCCCGTTAGTCACAATCCAAACGCTGTGGCCTACAGGGTGCCACCGTTTCTAAAGTCTTAACGGTGCAATCAGCCGTCACGTAGCCCCGGCTTGTTATGTGCTGACCCTGTGCGTTTAAAAGCTCCGTGATCTTCCTCCCTGATTGTTTTGTTGGGATTGCACTCTGCCGATACCGCCGCTCACACTGCCATTGATCGTGTCACCGAGCGCTGTGTGAGCATCAGAAACGCATCACAAGGGGCTGAGATGCCTAAAGCCCACCCTGCTTCTCTGTGCCGCTGCAGAAAATGGGGGCTTAATGGAGAAATGCATGCGTGCACACATCTCACATTCCCAAGATTCGACACTCGCTAATTCATCAATATTGTTCCTCCGTGTCGATGCAGGAAAGAAAAGCCTCGTTTGTATTGCATCCCTCTTGGATAAACACCAGGCCACTAGCTTCCCTATTAACCCTCCTGTTGTCTTCATTAACGGGCACCAAAAATATTGTTTCCTTGTCTGAAAATAATCCAAAAAATTCTGCAAAAAAATTCCCCATATTTCTGAAAATTGGCAAAAATTTCAGGAAGAAAATTCCAATAATTCCTTAAAAGTTTCCCTTAAAGGTGTTGTTTAAAAATTCCCCTAAATTTGGCAAGAAATGTTGTTTCCATGTCTGAAAAAAATTGCCCAAATTTCTGAAAATTTGCAAAACCTTCAGGAAGAAAATTCCAAAAATAAATAAAATATAATAAAATAATAGAAAATTCTTGTAAATATTTTTTAAAAATTAGTAAAAATCTTCAAAAAAACCCTAAAAATATCTAAAGCAATTACATATATATCAATAAAACTTATAATATTTTCTTTAAGAACATTGAGATAAAAATCTGCCAAAATCCAGCGAATTTCGCTGGATTTTGCCAGATTTTTATCTCAATGTTCTTAAAGAAACATTTTTAACCTTTCTTTTTTTCCACCGAAAAATGTTCAAAAATTTCCCAAAAATGTTGAAAATGTGGACATCAGAAGTTTCTTTGTGAAAATATATTTTTTTCCCACATTTTCAAACTTTCAATTTGACCCGCAAGACGACTCGAGGGTTAAACTTTTTGAGTTTTCTTGTAAAATTCAACTCAAAACAAGATAATTTCAAGATTGTTTGACTTAAGATATTTAAGATGCGTTGTCTTAAAACAAATCCCTCCATCTTTCTGAATGTCACTTGTTAAGTGAACTGGGGTGGCATGAAACATTTTGACTAAAAATAAGAGGTAGGATTTTGAGTTTTTACAGTGTAGTGCATCCCTCTTGGATAAGCACCCGGCCACTAGTTTCCCCATTAAGGGCGACTGGATACGCAGCGATGGCACATAAAGGTGGGTTTCCAGTCGCCTTTACGAGGACGTTTGCAGCTCTTCTGTCGGCCGCAGCCTATAGGCAGCCACTCTCTGTCTCCAGCGGGGCCGAGGATAGAGCGTCCATTGAGGGCAAAATGCAAATGTTACAGTGGTGAACGGAGGGGGCCCACAACTGAAGCGCTATTCTGCGGAGGGGGTGGAAGACTGGCCCTCTGTGTCTGTGCCACCCACAGACACACAACAGTCATCACTCTGGCCATTCAGCCGGACTGATGAAGGAGGTGGGGGGTCGTGGAAAGAGTTTCTGCCGCCGGTGAAGATGCCAGGGTAAAAGCCAAGGCAAGGGAACGCTAATGCCAGTTAGACCATTTGGGCTTTTGCTCGCCGTGAATTTGTTTGATATTCTGACGAGTGAGGTTATGCTCCTCCAGGATGTAGTTTAACCTTCGTGTTGTCCTCATTTACAGGCACCGAAAAATATTGTTTCCTTGTCCGAAAAAAATCCAAAAATTCAGCAAAAAAAATTCCCCAAGTTTCTGAAAGTTTGCAAAACCTTTAGGAAGAAAATGCCAATAATTCCTTCAAAGTTTCCCTAAAAAGTGTTTTAAAAATCCCCCAAATTTGGGCAAGAAAATTCTTGTAATTATTTTCAAAAAATGAGTAAAAATCTTCCCCCCAAAAAATCCTAAAAATATCTAAAATGATTACGCGTATATCAGCAAAACTTGTGATATTTTCTTTAGGAACATTCACCTAAAAATCAACCAAAATCCTGCAAAAATCACTGGATTTTGGTAGATTTTTTTTAATGTTCTTAAGAAACATTTTTAACCTTTCTTTTTTCCACCAAACAATGTTCCCAAAAATGTTGAAAATGTGGACATTAGAAGTTTTGCTGTGAAAATATATATTTTTCCCCACATTTTCAAACTTTAAAACGGGTAAATTTTAACCCACAGGACGGCACGAGGGTTAAGGATTATTTGAATATTGTGTTGTTTTAACCGCGGCGGTGGTTAGCTTTTGATTTGGCAGATTTTTTTTTTTGCTTTAAGGAATCAATATTAGCAGCAGTAGATTCACAAAATAAAATTAAGTCCTTTTCTGCATGTAACTGGGTACCATTATGGAAATATTTGTCCTTGAAAACCTGGAAACAGCTTGACTGAACAAAAAGTGGGTCAGGGCATTTTAAAGCGTATACGATCAGAGGATGTTTCGATGTGAGTGCTTTTCTGTCGACTTAGCCCTGCCTCTCTGTGTCTGTATCTGAGTGTTGCAGCGTGCTAGTGATGTCATGTTTGGCCAGAAGAAATGTCGCACCCTCCTCGCACTCCATCACTCTGTTTGGGTGAATTGTTTTTTTTTTTTTTTAATGTGTTTTCTGTTCTCGTGCCTGTGCCTTTGCTGTGGTAAATGTTTGCCTTGTTGTTTTTTTTTTTCCCTCTCGGTCCTTTGCTGAAGGTTTGTCAGCCGAACATTGTGTGCTCATGTCTGATTTGCAGCGTGATCAGTGGATTGTTGACAAAAATGAATTCTTTTCATCGCCACGCATGACAACAAGTTTAGGGTTGCAACTCGTGAATGTTCTCTTTTTACACCAATCCGTAGATATTCTTGAGCTACAACAGCAAACATGGCCGTTATAATTTATTATAGCACGCAAGATAAGGTCTTCAAATTGCTTTTTTTTTTTTTGTCAGATCTACAGCACAAAATGCAAAGATTTTCAGTTTACAACAAGGATGTCATTTTAGTTCAGGGGCCACAACAACAAACAACAAAAACAACAAAAACAAGGCAAAATATTACAGAAATGAGGCACAAAATAGCAAAAGAGCAATCTAATATTTTACCTTGTCATCAAAACAACTTGTCATGGTCTAGAAATTATTTTAAATTTATAGTTTTACAAATTTAGAAATTGCAGTCACACTTTACAAAGTCGTCCTGTGGGCCTAATTGGACCCTCTAGAGGGCTGTTTTTGGCCCTCAGGCTGCATGTTTGACACCCCTGGCTTGCAGTGATGTTAGACAGAGAAAAGCAGTATTTCTTCATCTTTTAAAAGTGTGGTGTTTTTACTTCAAAATTGCTGAAATGATGATGACTCATGGTCAGGGACTAACCTCATTTTTCATTAATACTGTTGGATGACAAGAATCAACTATTTAAAGTTTGTTGCTGCAGTGATTAGGTGCATAAAAACTCAGTTACTTTGGGAAAATGGCCTTCAAATCAACTAAAAGCAGAATGTGGTGAAAGTCACGCATCAGCAGCCAGCATCAATGAATGCATATTCATAAAAAGCTTCATGACATTGGCGCCCTTTTTTTTATAGATTAAAAACCAGTTTTCTGCTGGAATGAATTTCCAGAAATAATTAATGGGTCTTAATTACAAGAACTAAAAACAATTGAAGGCGCCTCAGTGGGTAAAGTGAGTGTAATCCTAATCTGTTTATGAAATTAGCTGCCGTTATCCCCTTCCCCCAAGGAACAGCCCTGATGTGGAATGCAGTTTTATTGACATTACTACTGTGTGAAAACTTGGCAAACACTAAGTGCTCTTTTGCTGGCGATGGCCGGGGGGATTTGAAGAATGAGCCAGGAGTGAGGTCTTATTTTATAAGCTCTTGAAGAGAGTGTCTATGTCAGGTGAAAGTAACTGATCATTTATCTTCGGTCCCTCCTCCATTGTTGTTTGTGTTTCACCGCGATGCAAAGAGATAATTACCCAATCTGAATCAAAGCAGTTATTAGTGTATCCCAAAGCACTGATCATAGCATTCATGCATGCTAGGGCGACCGTGCAGCCTACAATAAGAAATTGCCGTGCGAGCGTGCCCGGTGAAAGGTATAATTTCACCGTGTAGCTATGGCTACACACCGGCGGCTGGCACGTGAATCACAGAGGTGCCATGGCGCTTTCAAAGCTCCTTTTCATAGACAGCTGCTCGAAGGCAATGCCCGCGATGAATGGATTTCTGCTGTGCTCTGAGTGGGTGGCTTAGACAGAAGGCATAGTGCACTCGCTTCTGTGTGTGTGTCTCTTTCTGCGTGGGTGTTTGTGCGTTTGCATGTGTCTGCCACCCTCTCAGAAGCGTGAAGGTTTCACCACATGATGGCACAGGACTGTCATCATGCTGCTGTTCAGCACCGTCATCGTTGCGTTGGTGGACCACCACTGAGCCATGAGCGCTCCCCCCCTTTTTTTTTTTATATGTGTGATGCAGCGCTGCCGTTCCACAAAGCTTACCTCATCTTATGTGCTTTGAATCCTCAAGTGTGCTATCTGAAACCGCAGCCCGGACCCTCCATTGATGATTATTATCGGCCTCCTAGTGTGTTGTAATTGCTATGTATAGCCGTCACTACATCGTCGTCGCAATTGGCCTTACCATGTTTTAATAAAGCAAGAATTACTTAGATTTTCACCCTCAGTTGGAGCTAATCAGGGAGACATGATGTGGGTGAAAGCTTTCTAACTGCTGTGCACAGTCCCAATAAATTAGCACCTCTTAGACTTTAATAAATGCAGCATTATACGTATGTGTGGGGGAGTTTTTTCTTTTTTTATCAACGTTGTTACTGGCGATGAATGCCTGGATGCCTTTTCCAGGACAGCATTAGCCCTTGGACTGCCTGACCTTGTGTTTTTAGTGTGAAGAGCCCTCTGAATTAGCTCATCTTCTCTTTTGTGTGAAACCACATGCTTCAACAACCTCGAAGAATATCTGTTATTTTGATGTAATTTAGCCGTATTTATGTCCAATCTATATCCTCCTCACTGTTACGCATTGACGCTTCCAGCAGTTTAAGCTAGTAAAAGAATAACACTGTAGGTAGAGAAACAGAATGTGACACCTTGACATGCTAAAAGTAAGGCTGCGTTCATGCCGACTTTCGTACCGAATCAAAAGGAATGCAATGGTGGAAGTGCATATTCTTACTCTTCATTTCACGATAATAAAGACAGAAGATCAAATTGTTTTTGCAGTGATGTCTTTCTGATGTTTAAAATGAAATTTCAGAGTAATACCAACCACTTTTGGTGAACTCATCTATTACTCAAGCTGGTTTCCTGGTGGTTTTCTTCTTCTTATCTAAAAATTACATTATCTATCTCTGTAAGGAATCAAGATGGTTCTCATTCAGTAAATTAAAAGCTGCTCACAGCCTGGAGACTGGGTACGAACACACAACAATGCATTTGTTTTAACGTCTGCTTAACCCTTCGCACATGAACTCTTTTGTTCCCACCCGCACTAATTCCCAATAATCTGATGTGTTATAAAGAGATACAACGTTTCAAAAGATCTGAGTTTATATATTAGTACTAATGTTTGATGTCTGGGCAGTAAACCAAAAGAAATTCACCTCAATGAAATTTTTTTATTTCAGTCGATATCAATCCTCATTCTTAGGAAGCTCGAGATTTGAACCAACTAAACACCAGCTCTGAACTAGGACCTGGTTCCTTTTGATCAAAAAGAGGTAATAGATTGTTTAATAGAAAACGGAGCAGCCTTTGGGTTTGTTCATGCAATCAAACTGTGTTTTTATCATGTGCTCTCATGGCAAATTGCTTCTAATGCATGTCAGTGAAACTAACAAACATTTTATTGAGCAATTTTCTCATTGATATTGATTAAGCATTTATCGCTGGTCCAGATCATTATCATATATCACCCAGGCCTGCTGGTAAGACATAAAACAAACCAAAACAACGGCCTTGTAAACATGTGGATAAGAGCAGAGATCAATACGTCTTTTCTTCCTCAACATCAGTGCTCACATACTGCAGTAACTCAGTCTACAGAAAACATTGAAGGTTTATGTAATGAAATGAAGGTTTGACTTCTTTTAGTGTTTTTAAATGGCGCTGGAATTTCCATTACCATGGCAGCCCTGCTGAAGGTACTTACTCTTATTGCTTCTTCCACCTCCAAACAAGACAGAAAGGAAGATGAATTAAACCTAAGTTATGCAAAGACCAGGCACAATGCTGTGATAGATACACGAATGCATCAGTAAGAATGGGCTCTCAAACAAAGTTTGACAAGATGAAAAGAGAAGGTTTTTCGAGTCCAAGGCTTGCACTTAGTGAGACAGCGCATGAGCGTTATGAAACACTCTCCGAAGTAGCTTCACCACCATTTACCTCATCACTTTAAATGGGGAATAATGATGAGCAATTGCTAAAAGCATATGTCACTCACTGGCTGCAGATTAACTGAATACGGAGCAAAAGGAGAGGGGTAATGGCTCCACTTTGAGTCCACCAAACTGACAAAGTGTGTGGTGAGGGTCTGCGGTGTGGGATTGCGTGTGTCTTTTTTTTTTGTGCGTGTGTCTGTCTGTGTCTGTGAGCTCGGCGGGGCTCGGTGGCGATGCTGTGCTTTCCTGCAGACACAGTTTGGGATGCTGTCCAGAGCTCAGCTTTAGCACCAGCTCCCTTTCTCACACACACAGAGTCACACCCGCCCACACACTTTCTCCTCCACACGCACTCTTACACCTGCCTACGCATTGTCTCTTGCGGACACAGATACACAAAACATGCATGCAGCAGACACACACCTTTTGCCACTTTTGTCGGCGACGGCGGCACATAAGCCTCCAATTAGTTTTGACACCTGTGAGGTTTTTTGGTTTGGTTGCGGGCTTCGGCGCTAACATTATTCCTCTGGTCTGGACAGGGCTGAGCAGAGCTGTGTGTGCATCTGCGCCGGTTTGTGTGGGCGCTGCTTGTTGTGATGGAGTGATTTAGTATGCATACGTGTGGGCAGGTGTGATTTTGTGCATGTGAACCATGAAGGAGGAGGGAGCTTTGACGCCAGAATGTGGAGGTCAGTCCCTCCTGACTGGTGACTCTCATCATTACAAACCTGCTCCAGGGTCTTTAGAAACCTGTTATCTGGATGTGCTTCATGAGAAAAACCTAATTCATATCTTTAAGTTATTACTATCCAACAATAGCAGAGAAGCCTATAGTGTTTACAGACTTAATATCCTCTGTGGACGAAATCTGTTGTGCTTCAAATCAGCTGGAAGAAAAGTAATTGTAGCAATACTAACGGTGTGTTTGAAGCTCTGTGGGGTGTCTTTAATATCTGTCAGGAAGAACTGGATAGCTGGGCTTTATTAGTTTTTCCTTTGATGAGGAGTATTGGTTATTTACACAGCGAGCCAGGCTCATACCGTGAGCTGTGCTTGATTAAAAGTTCTTCTTTGTTTGCCTTCCCACCTAACGGAGAAGAAGAAAGCTGTATAGACGTGAACAGGTTGAGCACCAACTTCAACTTGCGTGGTTGGTGACACTCTAAGCTTTCAAGCTCTCGTGTTAACAGAAATAATCCATATCATGCTTTTTGTTCATTTTCATCCCAACCAATGGGATGTGGTCCAGTTATGTGCTTTGCTAAGGACAATAACGAGATTAATAATGTGTTATTTTATAGATTTTCTCCCCCTTGCTGCTTCCAGAGCTCAGGCTCAGGAGGTAATACTGACAAATCCAATTAAATCAAAAATATCCATCAATACTGAGACATTAGTGTGCCTTCAAACCATGTTAACACATAGTGAAAGCAAATTCGGGATACAATGTTATCATGTCAGCAGGACCCTGGAATTATGCGAGAGAATTTAAAATAATCATCAAGACGCAACAAAACAATACTGATATGTACCAGCAATAGATACATAAAAAGCAGCAACATTTTGTGTTTGAAAGTTTCACTTAAATGTAAATCATCACAAAAGTACAAAAAAAGTTAAAAGTTTGGTTGCTTGAACAAACCTCAAATTCGCTTTTAATCATAGTTTACCAAATTTAAGAATTTATTTTAGTTATTTATTGCGTCTTTTTGGCATTTTGTCAGTTTACTTCGAAGCTGATTGTATTTGCTATCGAGGGCTGGTCCGAATCGCAATTTCTGTGCTCCGGATGTTCGAGCCTAACCTGGCAATAGCCAGATTAATAATTGTGTAGTACTTGATAGTACTCCACAATAGCAATCTGGGACCGCTCCCTGTAAATCCGTTCAGAGGAAAGAGGCACGGATTGGACAATGCAACAGTATGTCCCGCCTCTGACAGGTTTGTTTTTAGCCAATCGCGGGATCTTCACAACGAGCAGAGCCAATTGGTAGATTAAACTCTTACCAAAACCCGTGGGTAAAAAAGCACAAACATCTTTACCATCCATAAATGCGCAAAGCGCCTCTCGTTGTTCTTCCTTCAAAGAAGCGATAGGAGATTCAGCTAAAACTGACTTAATAGCAGCATCTACACGATCGTTGTCCTCCGTTGCCATGTTTGTTTTGATCTACTGGCGCTTGGTGTCGTCTAGAGTGCTGTCGTCTTCACACCCGGATATCCCGCCCCACACACGAATACTGCTGCGTGATTGGCCCGTGCCAACTTGGCTCTGTCCGAACAGTGAAAGCGGGAGCGGTGCAAGATGGTTTCTTGAGAGATTTGTGAACTCACAAATATCGCGAGAAATCAACTTGCTGGCAAGGTTAGTTCGAGCCCAGTTAATGACGAACATCCAAGCATTCAGCTTCTTCATGTATTACCACAGTAAAGGGAATTTAAATGAACTCAAATACAAATTAAGCACTAATTTCGAAAATGATATTGCATTTATATGTATTTGTATATTTAATATATAAATGAGACAGGTTTTTGGCATTTTGTCTTCTGTTAACAAACATGGATGGATCTCAGAATTAATTTTCGGATTCCACCACAGCAACCGAATATTCGGAATGTCGGATATCCGGGTCCAGCCCTATTGCTATCTTTATGCAATGTGTATCAAAGGAAGATTATTCCTTTGTCCCGCATTAATTTTTATTTCTGCACGTAAATGAATTCATTTATGTGTTTTTCATGTTGTCATCCTTAAAATGATAAATTATCCAGTCAAAGTATGGAGCTTGAATTCAAAGCAAACCATTTTTCTGTTTAATTTTTTTTACTAATTATCAATATCAGCTAAAATGCAATGTTTTATCATGATTAAAATTTCAAGTCCGCATATTATAGTAGCACCACTCGAGTTTTCACTGGGTTTTGACTCAAACTACAAGATAAAAATGATTATCATACCAGGAAACTGATATATTATTAATATATCCTCCTCTCTGCTTGAGGCTGGCTCTTCTGGTTCATTGCCAGTTTCACAAATCACTGCACCACTCAGCTGGAGTCCTCATCCCCTGTCAAATATAGTACAAATCATTGTACCCACCAGACTGCCACATCATTGCGAGAGACGTATCCTGTACATGGCTTCGCCTGGTGGCTTCTTGTCATTTTCTCTGTTTGTTCCTGGCCTTGAAATAGTGTTTGAGCACAGCACTTGAGTAATTAAACTCAGTCGCAGCCAATCACTGCGTGGACACCAGACAGGCCTGTCGTATCTCCGTATAAGAGGAAATTAGAGAAATGATGAGTGTGATATTGCTAATCAGGCCGCCGTGCTTTGGTTTGTCTATGTCAAGAGGTGTTTCACTGAGGATGCCAATGTAGCTCCAGTCCCTTTGCCCTTCTTGACATTCACCAATGGCGCTTTTCCACTCGCACATATTCGGTTTGTGAGGTTTTCCATTAGGATGTAGTGCCTGATACCGGATACTATTTTAGTACCTTCTCAGCCGTCGTTCCAAGCGAGCTGAGTCGAGCCGATGATGTGACGTCTACAGACTGCAGGCCACTGATTTGACAGGGAGTGACGACACATGAGACCTGTACCGTGGGCGAATGAAGAGGTCGAGTGGTTTCTGTCTTTGGTGGCGAACCAAAGAATACAGAGGGAGCTGGATGGTGCGACTGACAACGAGAAAGTTTATCAGGAGGTCTTCGATCGGATGGTCGCCCACGGATACAGCAGGACAATGAAGCAGTGTTGGGAGAAGCTGAAAAAGCTCCAAAGTGACAGCCGGAGTGGGTCAAACTGGAGCTGTTGGAAGTGGTTTAGCCAAATGGACATCATTTACGGGTACCGACCAGCGAGCAACAGGAGGGAGAGTGGCCTCGACTCCACCACTGCGTTATTCGAGACCATGTTTGAGGACGGTGAGGGTTTTGTGACTCTACCCACGATGAGGGGGTACTCAATTGTAATGGAAAACGACCTAAACCGAGTCGAGCCGAGTAGGTGCGAGTGGGAAAGCGCCTCAAGACTTCCCATGCCAGGTCGTCCCATTTCGTCTTCTTGGCCTTTCCCTGTCACCTCCCCTCTCCTCTCGGTACTAACTCTCATCAGTCCCCTCTCCCTGCATCTTTTCCACAGCTCCTCTCCTCACCTTTATTTTCCATCTTCCCCACAGCTCCAGTCTCTGCACCCCACTACTGTATTCTACTTTTCGCTTTGTGCTCCCTCCTTACCTCTCTCCTTCTCTTCCGCCCACTCTCCCTGCCATAAGCACCGCAGTGAGGATCCATATTGGATTATTGTGTTAGGCATTAGCCTCTGGGTTGACAGTGTAATTGCCTTCATCCACTGGGGTCCCTGTAAGCCTGACCCTGCCAACCTTGCATTTGCATTTCTACAGAGAATACAGGAGGATCTGCCCATCAAAAAAAGCTGCAGAGATTCGGTCGTGATCGCAAACTTCTCCTCAAGTCAGAACAAGAAACCGCTCATTTGGCATTCGGCTGGTCAGTGTGTCCACATGACCGAGACATGAACAAACTAGCAAATCAGAATCCTGTAATCATCTCCTCCAACAGTGTTTCTACTCATGGCTGAGGGCTAACTCCTACCACGCTAGATAAGCGCAAACATTCCTCATGATTTTATATGTTTCACACTCACTCGGCATGAATATGTATGCTGCCTTCAAGCGCTCGATGTTTTGGAGGCTGTTAAAAATCGATGCTCGCATATCTGCCACATCCTCAAGCTGACACTCAACCTGTTCTGTCAGGTTTATATTAAAAAAGTAGTTGCTTTTCAGTCCTTTCTGTTAAAGACCTGTCTCTCTCCGTCTCCCGTCCCTTTTGTTTCCCTCTCAGGGCCGCTGCACGCGAGAGAACTGCAAATACCTCCACCCGCCCGCTCACCTGAAGACCCAGCTGGAGATCAACGGGCGAAACAACCTGATCCAGCAGAAGACGGCGGCCGCCATGTTGGCCCAGCAGATGCAGTTCATGATCCCCGGCACCACCATGCAGCCTGTGGTTAGTGTGGAATACGACGTGACTCACTGAGAAAACAGCAGTGAAAAGTTTTGTCTTTTGTCCCGTTGAAACATATTCGCACATCACGTTGCGCAATTTCCCGCTGAAATCGATATTTTGCAATATTTGATGTTTGCCTTTGAAATTGCGCAATGCAGCGTCTTCAAACTGGTGATTATTTTGACTGAAGGGCATGATTCATTGAGAAAATATGTCAAGTCTGCCGCAGTACATTTACACAACCTTCAATTTGATACTTCGCTGTTATCTAACCTCGCAGATTTGAACTGTTTTTAGATCATATCTCTGCCCAGGAAGATCATAAATTTGTTCTTCCAATTATTACGCTTATAAAGCCCTCCTGCAAATCACAAAACTGCCCAACTGCTCTCGCTCAGTGGACTGTGGTTGCGCTGGGCAGCTGCCAGGTGTGAATGTGTTTAACTGCATCAGTGTAAGACTAGCTGAAAAAAAGAACATGTGTGCTCAGCAGAAAAATCTTCCCGGGATACATGGAGGTTAAAAAAACTCAAACTCCTCTCTTGTTTCTACCCTCATTTTCCTCTCTCCCCACTTTTTCCTCTCTGTTCCCTCAGCTCTCTCTCTACCTGTCACATTCTCTCCCTCTTCCTCCCCCTCTCATCTTTCTCACCCACCACCCTGTACAGCTGCGCCCTCTATTCGTTTGTCTTTTTTCTCTTTACTTCTATCCCTCCTGTACCCTTTTTACGCCTTTCACCCATCGCTTCCCACTGTCACTCTCTACATTTATCATTTCACATATCTGACCTTCTGTTATGTTAATTAGAAACAAGTGTTAGTAAACTTTTCTTTCCGTCTACAGCAGACGTTTCCAGTCAGCCAGGGCCTGGGTTCCAGCACAGGGTCTGAGCTACACGCCTTACCTGACCCCGATGTCCCACAGCATGAGCCTGGTGCCCACAGACATCCTGCCCAGCACCCCCGTTATCGTCCCCGGCAGCCCGCCCGTCTCCATGACCGCCGGCTCCTCCTCCAACCAGAAACTTCTGCGTACGGACAAACTGGAGGTGACCCAAACCAATCAAAGTCCTCGCGCTTGTAAACAAAACCAGCATGGCGGCTAATTATAGCTAATGTTCTCTTTGAGGTTGTGGAGTGTAATTATGGCAACGTGTTAATGTGATTAGGTGTGATGGGTGTGAATAAGATGAGTGGTTGAATGAGCGTCTTTTATAGCTCCAGAGCATTTGCAGGACAACCAGTGGCCTGTGTTTTGTTATACAGTAGTATAAAAAAAACATGTCCAGTCTCCAAAGTCTTTCTGCAGAGGAAAACGATAAAACTAAATGCTAACTGCCTCACCACAGGAAGACGACACACTTTAACCTTTAAATTACATGTAACTTTAAAGTTTAAGTTGACTTTTAACCCTGTAAGACCCAAAAAGAAATGTATAAAAAGCATAAAATAAATAAATATATGAAGGGTTTGTTTGTAAAAACAGATAACTCCATTTTACAAATTTTCATAAAACTTATTTTTTTTAATTGTTGACTTGAGATAATAATAATAATAATAACAACAATAATTTATTTTTCTCGATTTTGTCATGTATTTTTCTACTGGGTCAAATCCACTCAACTTCAGTTTGATTGAGATTATCTCAAGTAAACAATAAAAGAAAAGTTTTCTGAAAATGTATCAAAACTGAGTTATCTGTTTTTGCAAATGAACTCTTCAATATATAAACCAACAATAAAAAAATGTAAAAAAAATAAAACAAAGAAATCATATATAAACTCAAATATAAGAAGATTGAAAAAAAAAATTCTAAACAACATAATAATAAATTTCATGTATATACACAATAGAAAATAATAATAAAAAACTAAACAAAACTGATGTTGTGTTTTTGCAACAATGGGTTTACAGGGTTCAATGCAGCTTCTTAGAGAGGAGATACCATCAGACAAAGACCTGAAAAGACAAGGAAGTTCTTTGCATTCTGGTTAATAAGCAAGTAATTCATAATATGAATAAATACATTCTGAAATTGCCTTGAAATACACACAAATAAGCAATTCTGGCTTATAAAATAACATAAAAATATTAAATCTCACCTCACCTTTATGTAAAAAAATTTGGCCACCAGATATCTTAGTTTTGTCTGTATCATGTTTTCATTTTGGATAAAAGCTTTAAAATACACAGAAAAAGTATTTTTTTTATTTAATTAGCACGACTAAGCTCAGTACCTTTACATTAATCTTATCCTTGAGCATAAGATGAGCAGCATGATTATAATATACCTTACAGATAATTACTGCTTGTGTAAGAGACATGATGCAGACAAATGAATCGTGTGTTTACAGTGATTTAAATTGGAAGCTGCCAGACAGCCACAGTTAGCCTGGGACAGTTACAACAACTTCAGCCATCTCCGTCTGCCCCCCTGGCAAACGACGCTGAATGAGAATAGCTCGGTGATTGTGAAAGGAGCGCATGAGGAGGAGTTTGGGCTTTCTTTTTTCTTTTTTTTTTTTCCCACTACATTTATAAAGATAAACAATAATCTCCCCAAGACCTGGAGGTGATGCGTAGGTGTGTGCCTGTATGTGTTTTTCTGCCGGAAGTGCTATCACTTAGCAACTGAATGAAGCAGGCTCTAATAAACAGTATCCCTCTGAGACACTTATACATGCCCACACAAAGCCATCATGTGCGTGCATACGTGTATGTGTGCGCGCTGCAGTTTTTTTTTTTTGCTTTATTGTCGAGTCTGTGCGTTTCTGCTTGTGTGTCTCGGTCCAGAGTGAAAGTCAAAAGCAGATCCCCCTGTGTTTCGGCCCAAACACGGATCGGTTCAGTGATTCCGCAATCATTTGGGTTCGACTCACTTTGTGGTTTTGTCGAGCCCTTTCACACTCAGTGCAAACTCATTTATAGTCCCTTAAATAATACTTTTGGTGCCTTTTGCTAGAACTTGGACATTTCACAGACTTTTCCAGAAAAGATCTGCAGCAGAATATAATATTCGAATGGTTATGCGAAACAGCAGGCGCCCGCCTGGTATGGTGTCGGTCCTCAGGTCCTGTAGGGTGCACGGTGAGGTTTTCCGTGGATCTGGCTTGTTCCAGCACATCCCACAAATGCTTGATTGAGATCTGTGGTAGGTTTTTATTGTCATGTTCCTCAAGCTGTTTCTGCCGGGGAAGGCGTTGGTCTGCAGCTACGTTTAGATGGTTGGTACATGCCAGAGTGGCATCCACATGAATGCAAGGGCTTCCCAGCAGCTAGTCGCATTGTAACGAGATGATCAGTGTATAAGATAGATAAGATCTACTTTATTCTTCCCCGTTTTTAGTAGGAATATATTAATGACCATGGAAATAAAATATACAGTATTTCACAGGCGTGTTTTTAGTATTGCGCCATGTTTTGTGAATGTTCCTCAGGAAAATATTAGAAGTTTTACTGATAAATATGTAATCACTTAGAACCGTCATGCCTTGTCACACAAGCGCTCACACCACATGAAGCAGCAGCAGCATAGTTTAATCTTTTCTGCTTTTTACTGTACAGATATTCATGCACAACAACATTCTCCTCAGCGATAGAAACGGTAACGCATTATCTTGTCAGTTCCCGATTGCCTGTCAGAAACCTATGTGAGCGTATTTCTATTGTGGAAAAAATATCAGCCATTGTGTGAAAAGGACTTCGCCCTATCATTCGGTATTTAAATACACCTCAAAGTTCTCATTGTCTGACAACAAAATGTCAAAAACCTTCAAAATATTTAATAACATTATCAAGATGTCGACTCTGACAGAGTCACCTTGCTAGTTGGCTGACTTCAGTAAGAAAGCGTGATAAGAATAATTGGAACCGGATGCAGCTCATTCACTGAATACTTATGTCAGGGACGTCAAACTCATTTTGGTTCTGGGGCCACATTCAGCCCAATTTGATTCTTAAGTGGTGACCTATAAATAAGCACAACTCCTAATGTTTCCCTTTGTTTTAGTGCAAAAAATGTTCAAATTAAACAATTATCTTTTTACAAAACATCATCGAAACAACCTGAAATTTCTGAAGAAAAATACGTTCAATTCCAACAACATAAAGCCTCTGTTTATCATTCCACATTACAACTGACAGATAGCGGTGTTTGTACAAAGGAACACAACATTTAGTCACAGGTATGACGATAGAGTATTTACTTTATGATCAAAACGGCAAAAGTCAGACAAAAAAACAGCAAAAGCAAGCTAAAATGTTATAAAAATGAGACACAAAATGACAAAACGAACACACGGCATGACAAAATGAGACCAAATGACACGAAACAAAACAAAAAGTTACAAAGCAACAAAAAATGGCAAAAACAAGTCAAAAAAATTGCACAAATGACACAAACAAGACTAAAGAGGACAAAAGTGAGAAACAAAACAACAAAAAAGTAGACAAAACGGAAACACAGAACGACAAAAACACGACAAAAGATTCCAAAAATGACACACAAAATGACAAAAGAACAGTGACCAATCTGGTATTTTACTTTATTATTAAAACAACTTGTCATGATCTAGAAATTATTTAAATTTATAGTTTTACAAATTTACAACCTGAAGTTAATGTCTTCTCTGTAATTTTTACACTTTACAAACTCATCCCATGGGCCGGATTGGACCGCCTCATATTTGACACCCCTGCTTTATGCGATTCTGCTCATTCTGTGTATTCACAGTCTCTATATGTTTCTGTGCGCTTCTTTGTCTCCTCTCTCTGCGTGCATGTGTCCATCTATGTCCGCCCACACGCCTCTCCTGCTCCCAGGTTTGCCGCGAGTTCCAGCGGGGCAACTGCGCCCGCGGCGAGACGGACTGCCGCTTCGCCCACCCCAGCGACAGCCCCATGATCGACACCAGCGACAACACGGTCACCGTCTGCATGGACTACATCAAGAGCCGCTGCTCGCGCGAGAAGTGCAAGTACTTCCACCCCCCGGCCCACCTGCAGGCCAAGATTAAGGCCGCCCAACACCAGGCCAACCAGACAGCTGTGGCCGCACAAGCCGCCGCCACAGCTGCAGCCATGGTGAGCGCTACGGCACCACAGCCCACCTACTGGTGACTGCACAGTGGCAGACAAGGAAAATCGCCAGTGTATTTGTATCTGTGAGCAGATTTCACGACTTCTTTAGAGTGCTTGTAGCAATTTTCTGACATCTCGATACAGGATAGAGCTTTTATTGTGAAATCATGGAAGAGTTTTTAATGGTGAGACATTAATATATACAGAAGCACACTTAATAAACTGCATACAAGCACGGGGGTTCAGGTAGAAAACTGCTGACTGTTTAAGCCCAACAACAGCAATTTCTGTTTTTGGAAGTAGTGTTATTTTTTCTTTAGATGTATAGGCTCATTGAATACACACTCATCTTGACTTACACACTATTTTGCTGATGACGACACTTACAGTGACATAAAAAATGTGGAGCACTGCTTTATTACTGCACAAAAAAAAGAAACATACCCACCTCTGCCGGTTTATTCCAGTGAACTCCAGTGTACAATTCACCAACAATAGTCATCCCCAAAGAGAGGCCGTTGTGTACAATAAGCAGGGTTTAGCGAGAACCTAAACGCGCCGGTATAACGCCGCCAAGAGCAATCTGTTATTATCTCTCTGCAGTCCTCTTTTATTTTCCAATGCCCTTGGTTCATACAGAGACAATATGTCGGCTCACCACCCCACACCCCCCACCCCACACCGCTGCTCTCAATGATAAGTGCGGTTCTCTGCAGATCAGTGCAAATTGAATCTGGGATGGATGAGGATGTAGCGTCGCGGATGGTGTGGGGGGGGGCGGGGTGGGGTGGGATTACCCTCCTTTAGTTGGAAAAATCCCCCAGAAAGGTGGACAGACAGAGGGTAGAAGAGTTTGGCTGTTTCCCCACCTCTCTCACCCCTTTCCCTCACCCTCCTCCTCCAGGCTCTGAGTGGCTTCTTTAGAATGGTCCTTTGGCTGCTGCACTCGCACACCTTTTTTTTTTTTTTACTGCACCAGTGTGCCGACTGACCTTTCCCCCCCTTCCATGGCATGGGCATGCTTTATGCACCTACCTCTCATTGGCTGGCTCCCATCGCTGCTTGCTCCCTTCCTCTCCTTCCTCTATGAGCGCCACAGCGGTGGGCAATAATACGACGGTGAGGTTAGCTCTGTTTGTGCACATGCTAGCGACTGCATGGAAGAAGGAAAACAGCAACGAATTAAACAGGCATAAATAAAAGACAGCCCGAGACCCCGAGGCACTGTAACTTGATGTTGACCTGACAGTGCTGTTTTCTTAAAGGTACAGCGTGTACCTTAGCGCTTCCCCGTCAGGTACACAATGTCCTGTCAAACAGAAATATTTAGTTTATGTTCCCACTGTATTCTCCTTGAAGTCCTATCCTTTGTTCTCCTCCTATGTTCCTCATAGTTTATCAACTTTATGACCCAATTCCCAAAGTACCTTCAGCAGTAACAATCTGTGCGAGAGGTGAGCAGGGTTAACCTTAGGACAATGACTTGTTTAGTCAGCACCTTTAATCCAATTTTCTTTGAGCCCTTTTATTGAAGCAGAGACCCATAAAACCTGTATTGCTGCACTGCTGCAAATAGGTAATATCATTATCCATGATTCACTTTTTTAAAAGCAAATAGAATAAAGCATACCGTGTAGATAAGGTTACACATTATGATACGGTTTAGAGTAAGAAGATCCTTTTTCCGAGGTTATATTGTTTACTGTGCCACATTATGTTGCTTTGCCATGCTGTGATCTTCTCCCCATCGCAAGTCAAATGCAGTCATCTTTGCTTTTCATGCCACTTTAATAGACCATCTTCCATTTGAACAACCACACTGTTGAAGTCTGTTAACTCTGCAGTGCATCAGCAATGCATTGTTGCTCTTTAATAGGATCTATACCTGTAGAAAATCCACATACATGAAGCAAGAGGCTTGTGCATGGACCTTTCTAAGTGCTGTGGTCATCACATCCATGTCATCTTTTTTTTCTTCTCAGCAGTGACATCAAATATCAGGACGTTTTTAATAATAACTTAGGCTAGCTTGTGACTAATCTCAGATAAAGCTGTGCTGTAATTGCTTCTAGATTTTAAGATATTTTAGATGCAATCCAGAGGAATTTGAGAATAAACAGAGCTCCACATTCTGTTATTGAACGTGCCTCACATCGTGTCACCTCCCCGAGTTCATCGATCACACTAACAAGCCACATGATTCAATTTGAGGATTTGCAACAACCCTGCATTAAAGGATGTGATTGGTGAGCTGCTTTTTTGTTCGGATTGTTAGCACTAATTATCGTAGCTGCCACGATGGGGACAGCACTTCAGCAGCCTTGAATGTAATTGTGCTAATGTGTAGTTTAAAACGAGCCGGTTCTTGGTGCCGGTTGTGAGGGCAGAGTTGATAAAATGAGGGGCTCACATCCCAATCTGTTGTTGGACGTGTTCTCAGGCCCAAAACCGCCTCACATCATCCACGTAGAAGTCCTCCAGCAGCACTGTAACTACTGTGTGTGTAGTCGTACTTTTCTACAGATGTCACATGAAGTGTCAGCCCAGTATTGATAGTCTGTTTACCGTACTGCTTTTTGTTCATGCGTAGATATTTTAAAACTTGTTCAGACATAGCTGATGTTACTTACTAAATGCTTTCCCAGTAGTGTTGAAGTACGTCGTAGACTCTTGCTTTTTTAACCAAAGGTTAATGTAGAGGCTTTTTTTTTGCTTTTGTACTAATTCAAAAAAAAAAAAAGTAGCAATGTTTCTTTAAAGTAAACAAAACAGATTTTTGTTTATGTGCATGCCTATTGTTTTGTATGTGGTATACTTGCATTCAGATTATTTTTGTTTTTGTTTTTTTCCTTCTCACCTATCCACAATGCAATGCTGTCCCCCATGACGCACCTCTGCTTGCTGTTACCTGTATGTTAATACGCTTGAATCCCATTGGCCCACTGCCATCATGTGCTCGCTGCCTGCTAATTAAAGACTCAGTCGACTGCCAAAGCAATGAAGCGACCCCTCGAGGCAACTGTAGACCTGGTACTTTGACCTTTCACCTTTTGCTTTGCATGTAGCTTCTTTAATTGTACTGTAGCCACTCACAAAAATTTAATTTGGCTCTTTTGCTTTTTGTGAAACCCTGTAAGACACTTAAATGTATAAATATTTATCATTTACGATCACCAAGTGGCAACTCTTAGTAGAATGTTTTGTACATTTGTTACCTGAAAAACGTAATGCTAAAGTAACTCCAGCTATCACTCTACTTTCTTTAATGTGTTGTTGATGATTGCCTTGCTATGGTGTAGTTTCTCATTGTCCTTGTGATAGTTACACCATTTTTGCCTTGTTGTGCTGTGCATAGACCAATAACAGATGTAGAAAATGTTAGTGTTGGCTTGCATGAGTTTACGTTCAAATCTACTGTGCTTCTGTTGTGTGTTTGTGTGTGTTTTCGGTGGTTAGGCGTTTCCCCACGGCGTCCTCCAGCCCCTACCAAAGAGACCAGCACTTGAGAAGAGCAACGGAGCGAGCTCCCTGTTCAACCCCAGTGTTTTGCACTACCAGCAGGCGCTGGCCAACGCACAGCTCCAGCAGCCCGCTTTCTTTCCCACAGGTAAGAGCTCCCGATCGATGCACACACCTGCAGGTAGAAGCACTCAGGTATTCACAGCATGCACGCCAACACACAGATAAACCCTTAACCCTCATGTTGTCCTGCGGGTCAAAATTGACCCATTTTAAAGTTTAAAATGTGAGAAAAAATATATATTTTCACGGTGAAACTTCTGATGTCCACATTTTTAACATTTTTGGGAAATGTTTGAACATTTTTTGGTAGAAAAAAAAAAAAGTTAAAAATGTTTCTAAGAACATTCACATAAAAATCAACCAAAATCCAGCGAAATTCGCTGGATTTTGGTTGATCTTTATTGATATTCTTAAAGAAAAAAAAGGAAGTTTTACTGATAAATATTTAATTGCTTTAGATATTTTCAGGATTTTTTTAGAAGATATTTACTCATTTTTAAAAAGTTTTCTTGCCAAATTTGGGTGATTTCTTTAAAATAAAACTTTTAAGCAATTATTGGGTTTTTTTCCTGAAGGTTTTGCAAATTTTCAGATATTTGGGCAGTTTTTTTGCTGAATTTTGGGATTTTTTTTCAGACAAGGAAACAGTATTTTTTGGTGGAAAAACAGAAATGTTAAAAATGTTTCTTAAGAACATTCAGAAAAAATTGAATTTCGCTATTAGATATTTTACTGATATATATATAATCACTTTAGATATTTTAGGATTTTTTTTGGGAAGATTTTTACTCACTTTTTTGAAAATATTTACAAGAATTTTCTTGTCAAATTAGGTTTTTTTTTAAAGCGTTATGTGTAAAACTTTAAAGGGAAGCATTTAAGGAATTATTGGAATTTTCTTCCTGAAGGTTTTGCAAATTTTTCGAAATTTGGGGAATACTTTTGCTGAACTTTTGGATTTTTTTCAGACAGGGAAACAAATCCTTTTTGGTCCTCGTAAATGAGGACAACAGGAGGGTTAAAATATTCCTCTGTCTATCATAAACTGATCTTTTTAGACTTTTACAGACACACTCTCGTGATTATTTGCATCTGTTTGGTCTCACGTTTCTTTTAGAACTACACTAATTTGAGTGATGCGTGTAAAAAGCTCCACTGTGAGCATTTTTACCATTCCCCCGTGCCATCCCTAAACTTTGATCTCCTGCCTGCTAATATAAACATGTAATTGCTGCCAGGTGGAAAAGCAGCGCAGGCTTTGATCAGAGCAATAAAAGATATGATATATCACCACATAAATATGACACACCAGCCAGCAGACTCTGGAAAAATGTTTAAGCCCCACTTTGGAGGACAAAGCTGTGCAAGAACGCACATTTTCAGTGTGTATTTAATCTGCCTTGACAGATGCTGATATTGAAAATAAAAAAAAAGCAATTTTGTTCCAACTCTCCCAAATTAATTCAGGTCCTCTTCGTCATTCCTCTTCAGTTCTTTCCCCGCAGCAGAACACTCTCACTGTCTGCTCGTCACACAGAAACTAACAGTAGCTTGAGGGCCCTCGGGTCGCCCGCTAAGTGAGTTAACTGCAGCTAATACTGAGGCCTGCAGCCACACTCATGAGTCATGAGGATAAGACTGCTACCCCTCACTCTCCTTACTACCTGCTCTTTTTGTCTCCCTTGGTTTGAGATGCCTGACGGCCCTTCATCCCTCCCTCCCTCTCTCTGTATCTGTGTGTGGGAAGTCGCCCTGGGTTAAAGTCATCTTTGCAAATCATTTATTTTTTGTTGTTTTTTTTACTAATCTGTTACATTTCAGATGGGTGGGGTTTCTCCATAATATAAAAGACTGAGGAAATATTTGGATTTATGAGTATATTTGTTTGCTGTAAACCCTACCCATCTTCATTTGATCCAAATCTGAATGGAGGCCTGTGCACATCATTCTGCTGACGCTGCATGATGCTGCAGTATTACTCTCTCTCTCATTAGTTCCCTCTTTTTTAGCACTTTAAATGACTTGTATTGAGTTTGATTGTTTTTTAGTTGCAGGGTTTTGTGTTTAAAGTTGTGAGAAAGTGCTCTGGATGCACCAAAATGTCCAGTCAAGTGTGAGAATTTGGCTACTTGTGGATTATTGAAGCATGTATCAACTTTATAAAAGATTGAGCCAGTTTTACTTTAAACACATTGTGCAGTTTTATTTATAAATGTGGTACCAAATCATTGCTCTCTACCATTTAGAAACACTCTATAAAGATGGAAACGTTTAAAGCAGGGGTGTCAAACTCATTTTAGTTCAGGGGCCACATTCAGGCCAATTTGAGCTCAAGTGACCAGTTAATTCACAGCATAATAACCTGTAAGTAACCACAAATCCAACTTTTTTCCTTTGTTTCAGTGCAAAAACGTACATTCTGAAATGTTCACATTTATGGAATTATCTTTAGGAAATATCGTTAACAATCTGAAATTTTTTGAGAAAAAAAAGTTTCAATTTGAGCAATGTTATGCCTCAGTTTATCATTTAGACATTACAATTTACAGATCAGTGTCTATAAGACACAAAACACTTGGTCATCTGAAACTGAACAATGTAGTCTTTTACTTCCATCATCAAAACGATTAAAGTCAGACAAAAAAAGACAAAAAAACAACAAAAGCAAAATGAAATGATACAAAAATGTGACACAAATGACAAAAACAAGAAACAAAATGACAAAAAATGTGAAGAAACGGCATGAAACAAAACAAGAGAGACAAAAAATTAGACAAAAAGAGTTACAAAGTGACAAAAAAATGGACAAGCAAGAAAACAAGACAAAAATTTTCACAAATGACCCAAAGGAGACTAAAAAAGGACAAAAGCGAGAAACAAAACAAGGAAAAAAGCAAACACAAAAACACAAAAATAAAACAAAAAACGAAAGCAAGACAAAAAGAAAGTGAAAATGTTTGACACCCCTGGTTTAAAGTAAATAAAGCACGTATTATAAGTACTAATACATGACTGACTATTTCTCCATTTCTGTGTATGTTAGCTTGCTTTAGCTGCAGTAGACAATATTTTCTCACTAATACAGTTTGTGAATTCCTCTGCTTGCTTCCATCATAATTAGCCCACATCGCCACCGAGTGAAGTCTTTTTTTTTTGTCTTGTCTAACCTTGTTGTTCTCCTCCCTCTCGATTAACCCATTTATTTCCTCCTCTCTCTCCCTCTCCTCCCTCTCCTCTCTCTCTCTCTTTCTGTCTCCCTCCTCCTCCTCTCTGTCTTTCTCTGCATGAACACAACAGGGTCAGTCTTGTGCATGACTCCTGCTAGCAGTCTTGGTAGGTCCTGAGCTTCCCATTGCTCTCTTCACACACACTTGTCTGATTTTTTTGGGGGAGGGGGGTTGTTGTTGTGGGATGAGCGGGAGAAATCTGCAAGCCCTCGCAGGTGAGACAAAATGTGATCAAACTTTATAAAATGTGCTCAAACTATGCATTTCTTCTGGCTAATGTCCATTTGTGTCACCTGAAAGAGCTGCGACTTTCAGCTCTTGTTTCCCTACTGACTGACTTTCTCGCTAATGACTGTTTATGATTAATGTGGATAATAAAGTACTGCAGACTGATCTGTTCTTAAGCTGTAGGATAGCTTCTTGTCTGTTTGCTGTGCTGTGTTGATCAGGAAATTTAAATCAGTTTCCCAGAGAAGTTACACACGACGGGAGCCACAAAGGGGATGGAAATTAAAAAAAAAAAAAGCAACGAATGATGATTTATGAAGAATTTGGTCATAATCCACCAGAACCGCATGTTTTTAGCCTGTGCGGTGAAGTAGCTGCTTTGATTTCTGGATTAAAACACTAAAAATTCCCACCCCCCTGCTGCCAAAAATGTCATCGATTCGTGGTAATTGTTGTTATTTGCGCCCCCTTAACTTCTCTGGGAAAAACAGCAAACTGATTTTCCGTATAAATTTCCTTACTTGTGATTGTAACAGCTTCTCTCCTCTTGTTTTTTTTGTTTTGTTTGTTTGTTATTTTTTCTCCCATGCTCTCTTCTTTTTTTTCCTTCTTTCTTTCTGTCCTCCTTGCTTTGCATTGTGAATGGTTGCATGCCATCTGCCGGTGTAACCCTAAACGATGGCTTGCTGGCTCTCTGTAACATCCGCCACCACCACCACCACCACCACCACCACCATCAACAACAACAACAACAACAACAACAACAATAATCGATACCGTCGACATGCACACAAACACCTCAACTGTTACCATGGTTACCACAATGCTCCACCGACCTGTCCATCGCTGCCACCTCCTCCTCCCCCTCTCCCCCTCCCATCTCCCCTTTTCCTACCCTCAAAACAAAGTCCCAATGATGTACAGTGCTACGCCTGCTACTGTCTCTGCAGCAACAACTCCTGCCACAAGTGTCCCCTACGCAGCAACAGCACCAGCCAATCAGGTTTGCTCCTTTTAAAGCTTCTTTCATCAGTCCCCGGAGCTCTGAATAAGTACTGCCTTCTAATAGCGAGCTGCAATAACCTGCAGCTGAGCCTTAGCCCACGCCCAGCCCCTCCTCGTCCGTCCACTCGCCTGCAAAGGGCGAGCTCACGCTGGCACGAAAGCCCGCATGTGGGCGTTTTCCTAGCGAACGCGAAGCTAAAAAGGGGGCTACCTGAGCAAGAGCCGGTGCCAGTGCATCAAAACAAAACAAAACAGAAAAAAATCCATTCCCAACAAGCACTTCTTCAGAGCTCCCACATTTGCAAGTAGTAGTTGTGTTGTGTTGCACTACTTCCTGGTTTTGTTTTTTGCATGTTCTGTTCTAAGTTTTATTTTCCACTTTTTTCTCGTTGTTGTCGAATAAGCCTCTCCATCTGCAGCAGGGGCGTCATCTGTACCGCTTGTGTGCTACGCAAACATCCAAGCAAACACATACAGGCAATTTCTGTTCGTAGCAGCCGCTGCGTCGGATCTCTTCCTGTTTGAACTTTTACCTCCTTACCTTTCCTTGGGTTGTAGGATAAAAGGGGAGGATAAATCAAGTGAGGAAGCAGTTCTAGGCTACGCTCATCGGAGGGAGACAGACGTAGGGAAAATGATCACAGAAGCTGTCTAAATATGGCCTCTGATCGGCGGCTCTCCTGTTGCTGCGTGTCAGCAGGAGCCAGGGAAGCAGGGCCAGGTTTGAATGCCAGAGTGACGCATGTGTGCCCCATTTTAAACCTGGAAATTTTAACACAATGCTGGCACTCTGACCTCACACAGCTGGTAATCATTTACCGGTCGTTCTGTACAGAGGTGTCTTAAGGACACACAGATGAGAAGTGTTCCATAAGTAGAGGTGGAACTGGAAAACAATCATGCCCTTTGCAGTGAGTGCAAGAAATTTCCACCACATGGCCTTCAGAAAGAGTCTGAATTTAGGAAAACATTCGGCTCACTATTATTATCTCTTTGTATGTGTCGCCTTAAAATAAATGGGTAGTGTAAAATTGTACTCAGAACAGTTGTAGGGATCAATAGCCTAATTTTCCATCTGTTTCTGCACCACTTCTTCTCACTACTCCTGTTTTTTCTGGTGTTCCTGCCTTAGTGTACAGAGAAAACATGCTTTAAGTTATAGAATGATGATCAGTGATTTTTAAATTAGTCAATTTAACACTTCAAATAGTGCCGATATCCTGTCTGAATCTAAAAAAATAGAATGAGGACTCTGTTTTTATGAAATCAGGGCGTTCATTTTCAACATATAGAAAGGATTTGTCTGTGATCCCTCTTCCATCATTTAACGAGGCTCTGGTCCCGGTACTTGGTGCTTTATGGCCCCTGATAGGTCGGCAGTGTGTGCACTTCCCGTGAGTCACCGTCTCCTGTAATTGGCATGCAGCAGCAGTAGCAGCAGGAAGCAGAGCTGCTCTTTAAAGATGCATGTGGGACAAGGAGCCGGAGAAACACTGACGTCAGCCCTCGCTGTCTGTCTCCGTCTGTCCCCCCGTCTTTCTCCCCCTCCTCTCGACAATACGTACACATCGCTGTAGCTAGGACACAGTTAACGCTTATGAACATCAGCCCTGCTGCATTCAGGACACACCTTGTTTACTACACTCATCTCCATCATATGGTTCTTCAGAAAACACACCCAGGCTATTTTTTTTTTTTTGAAAGAGCACATGCCGCTGACGTCACTGTTTTTGCAGAAAATAGTCCCAAAAAATCCTGACTTTGTACTAATGATACCCGGCTAGCATTAGCTTTTAGTATCCCCTTGATAATCGCAATGCTTCTTTAACATAAATCCTGGATATTCATCTGTGCATTGTGATTTTAGAAACAATACTCAATCTTCCAGTGGGGATCTGTGTGTTGTTATGTTAAATAAGACTACAAACACACACCCAGATGAGGACAGGATGTTTCAGACATGCTGAGAGGTTCAGAGTCTGGTCAACTCGTGACCCTGTGAACCATTAAGTGACATGATAAGCAGCAGCCAATCACATCGCTCCATATCCCAGGCACAAATTAACCATGTGGTACCATTGCTAGAGACTGGTGACATCAGTACATTGAGATTCTGAAGCTGCGGCACCCTCTACTGCCAGAATGTTGCATTAGAAACTGTTGACGATGACTGCAGTTACTGAACTGATGGGAAAACAAGTTGATAGTCTCAAGGATAATTACAGATTGTTGTACTTCTGAGCAGCTCTTCAGCTACAGGATCAGAGTTCAGGATCAGACCTGCTATTATTCTTGTCACAGTTTATTTAATTAACAAACCACTGAGATCTCAAGCCATTCGAATAACTATGATAGTAATCTGTAAAATAAAAGAAGCACCAACGCTTCAAAGCTCCACCATGGTTCTGTAACACCAGTGTGACTGTGACAGGTGCTGTCTTCTGGGCTGAAACATGCTGCGAGAATCACTGCACCAAATCTTTGGCAAACAGGACCTGCAAACAGTTCTCAGTGTTTGTTTGTACCGTCCTCTCTCGTTAATCCCACCCATCTGGCTCCCTGAAATATTTCCCTATTTCCATACCGCGCCGCACTACATAGCGGGCTTTTCCTCTCAGCCCGAGCACATCACACGCTCTCCCGCTGTGGTGACCTCCTGTGATGTGCGATGCGACCAGTGGCTTCCATCCTTTGCTGGCCGTCCATTGTCTATTAACAAGCACCGTGCGGCTTTGTTGTGTGTTGGCTCGCCGCCAGCGGCACCCACATGATGGCAGCTCTTCTACCTGTCCTCCCTCACCACCCTCAATGGACAATCTCTGTCTCACTTTCTCTTCTTCTCTCTCTCTCTCTTTGTTGTGTGGTGGATTAGTCTTTATCTCCTAAAGAGTGAATACAGGCAGAGGTGACCAGAACAGGGTCAAATGCTGTTTGCGAATAGTCGGAAGGTTTTGGTCTTATCTGCATGAAACACCAGGCAGGTGGCGTCACCACAACTCAACAACTAAGGCAGAATAATACTGTTCAGGGACAAACATATATCTCTCTGTTTGCCTGACCTTTCTGGGATGTTTTTGTGGTGGTAAAACTCCACTTCACTCTGCCCTTAAAAGTTCATATTGGACAACCCCTACCTTCCAGATGCAATAAGTGCAGTGAACATTTTGCACTTTTACTGACACAAACAAAGGCTACATCCACACCGAAATATCTTCTTTCTAATATACAGAAGTGGTCCTACATTTGTGCCTAGCATCCACACTGCTGAAGAGTTTTAGGATCTTCAAAACAGAGACTTTGAGGAACTATAGCCAACAATCTTGATGCTCGTAAACTCCCAGACTTCAAGACACATTCCCGCTAAGTACGTGAGGGCTTTGGGATGTCTCACTGTCACATCATCGAGTGCGTGAATGCTCTCATGGAGGCGTTTCAAAGCTGTTATGTGCCCTTTCTGTGAGTCCATATATCTGCAGATTTTCCTGACAGACTTACCCATAGTTCATTGCAAAGTTGGTGACATTTCAAGGGTCAATATATAATTGCGGGACTTTTTGTACCATAGTTGCCAGGTATCATTGCTGACATTTTTGCTATTTTCAGGCCTAAAATCAACACCTATAACCAAACACCACATGGCGTTTTTAGAGAAAGATTCTTCTAAATATTAGATATACAATTGAAAGTTATTTATAAAGATATTGTAGTAAATCTCTTGACACATTTGACTCACACACTACTTTATATCAAATTACTAAGAAGCCTTGGAGTCTTGCCAGTCTTTTCTTCAGGAGGAAATGACATCATGCAGAGCAGGTCATGTGATCTGGAATTAACACACTTCCTTGAGAGGTGTTTTTGTAATGGGGAACTTAGTTAAAAGTGATATAATTAGCAATTTTCCATCTAAAATTTAATATATTGACAAAAACTAAATATCTGTCATGATTATCTCAACTTAATAAAAAACACAATCAAAGCTATTTCTGAATAAGCTCATTTTATTATTGTTTAGCTGATTAGAAGGTGGTTGTTATTAAATTCGGACAGTTATTTGGTTGTCATTTTTTATTAAGTGATTGTTTCCATTATAAATAATTATGAAATTTGTACAAACATAATCATAATGAGCATAAAAAACATTTTTACTTTTTTTACTTTTCATAAAAATGTATGCAAGATATATCCCATGGGCCTCAAAAGTCCCTCAATCATATCTTGACCTAAAGGTGGTTGTCCCACCCTGTCCTGGCTGTTTACTGTTATGGTTATTTATTGCAGATTTGTAGAGAAGTTTGTATTTTCAATCAAACATAGGACCTAAATTTTTCATGGCTTTTGGTGATTTTCAAATTCAGTTGTACTTTAAACAAGCTGTATCCCAATTACACCGCAGCTATGATGTCCATTGTTCGCCTACGAATTGAGATTGGGTTTGGGCTGATGACGCTCATTTTTGCTTTCTGATTGATTATAACATTTCCCCTGATTCGTCCCATCAGCCTTGACTACCAGTGGCTAATTTAACATAGATAACAATTTAATTTTTTATGACTTCTTTCTCTTTTTCGATGCGTCACTTTGTTCACACATGACCAGGGTACGCGGCCATGTCACGTCATCTGGACAGGGATTTTCTATTTAAATAACCGTTCTGAGTCAAAAACATACAAATGTGGATGTAGCCAGAGTATAAGTTTGAGATTGCTCCAAGAAAAGTTTGAAGTCTGCCTATTTTGACACTTTCTGGCCAATTAGTTGGGCGTGAATGTCAAATTTTGAGTTTTGAGGAAGATAGAAAAGTTGTCCAATCATCTAAGAAGCACTTTTGAAGCATACTGAGCCTTTAATTGGGCAAAGAGGCAAATCTCGTTTGATTTTTAGAAGAACGCAGCAAAACATCAGCTTCACGTCATTAGATATCTTCTTATATTATGTTTCCTTGTTGCAATGCAGAATTCGTACACGGACACTTGACACTAAAACTTCCTCTCGTTCTCCCCTCCTTCTTCTTCTGTGTTCCAGATCATCCTGAAGTAAGCATGGGGAAGGGAACGGAGTGTCACGAAGCTGCACTAGGAAATCCAAAACAGCCCCTCTGTAAATACTACCTTACCTCTCCCATAGAGGTCCAGCAACCTGCATGCTAAGAGTGTAACACTTCAATTTAACCATAAGAACTGCAGTGCCGGTGTAACACACACACAGAAAAAATACAACAATATATACTGTATGTATTGCTAGAAAAAAAAACTATTAACACGAAAAAGTCAAAAATATTCTCATGTATAGTACATACATAGCACTATAGAGGTCATTTTAACAACCCAGAACACCATGGATCCCCTCTCTTTCTCTCTCTTGCATATTTATTCTAAAAACCTCTGCACAAAGTTCATCCCTTTGGTTCGTAAAAAAGGAAAATCAGTTTGATTTGCACTATAGGAGGCATATAGTGCTTAAGCCGGAAGAGTCACAGGAAACCCAGGCACAACCACACCTACGCACTCAGCGCTTTTTGCGGTCTTTTGCTTTTTCTCTCTCTCTCTCTACAAAGTTGAATGTCCTTGGGGCAGACGGGGCTCATGTTTTCTTAATGCGACTGTCCCTATGAAGGGTTCCTCCATGACCCTCATCTGCCCCAGATGCTGTTAAGATGCCATGTCGAAGCTTATCCTCCCCTCCCTCCCTTCCCTGCCAACTTTTCATCTCCGGAAACATCTTGCCAAAGTCGCGGCTTGGAAGGACTCGGCCGAATCAACCTGCCAGAAAGCAGAGCCACATTCAAACACCCCTCCTAATGTTTCTTTCTTTTTTCTTTTTGCAAACACAACCCACTCGCCCTTTATTTGTTGTGCTGCTGGGTTCAGATTGGGAAGACGGCGCCCAGTGTTGACAGAAGATAGTCGTGGCCATTACCGAGAAGCCTAAAGGCTCGGCTCCGTGCCAAGGGCTCAACAAAGCTTGAGGGTTTGTTCCAGACATACCAAGCCTTGTGTGTGTGAGTGTGTGTGAGTGTGTGTGTTCGTATCTGGATGGTCTGCCGGCAGACTGGGACTTGAAGCGAGGTCTAAGCAGGTGATGGCAACACCAGGAGAGTTTTTCTCGGGGGGTGCGGGGAGGGATTTAAGTGCTAAGACTTAACAAAAAAAAAAAAAAACAACAAAAAAAACGGTGCATTTGACGACACGCTCGTCAAGCAAAAAGATGACTTGAACTTCGACTGGAGGGCTATCCGTGACCGTCGGTTGTCCTGTCCAACCCTACTATCACCGATAATCCTGTTCCATTTTAGAAAAAAAACTGTAGAAGTGCCTAAAAAATGCTCATCAATGACTCATCCGAGAGTGTATCACTTAAAAAGTCACACACAAACTATACCTGGTCGTCAGAAGCCGCACGGACTCTTTTTGGGGACAAAAAAACAGACATTTTGGAAGCAGTTTTCTAGCAAATGGCTCATTAACATCACAAGTGACTTTATCGAAAAGAAATTTAAAGAAACGACAAATCAAAAAATAGCTTTGTAGAATGTTTGGTGTACCATCGTTTCTTACCATGGTTTGAGTAGTTTACATGAGGAACGTGAGTGAGATAAATAAAAAAAAACGTATTGTAAACTGTGTAATGTATGTAAAAGTGTCTCTTATTTTGAGAGTTTATATTCATGGTTCTAGAAATGTATTCAAAGTTATTTAAAGATTTGTGTTGTTGTCTACTATCGAGGTATGTTTGAACCCCGCCCAGACCCTCCACCACCTCCACCTCCTGGAACAATCATTCGTTTCTCAGCCAACGTCACAAAAATCTTTGTTTTTGTTTTTTTTAACGAAATGCGGCGCGTTTTAACTAAATTTTACTTCCCATTCTCTCAAAATTCTGATGTAATTTCATGGTGCTTGATTAACATCGACAATCCACAATCATACTTTTATTTTTTTTTTCGGTTTCATTCACTTCGATTGTCTTCATTCTGATGTGTGTGTAATATCCGTGGAAGGTGGTGAAAGTTCTATTTTGTTGTAATTTATCTTACGTTACTCTTGGTCAAACTTTAGTCGAAAAAAAAACACAAAAAAATGTTGTAAACTATTCTATTTTGAAATGAATGTAATTTATTGAGCTGTGCTATGTTCTGCACGGTTGGTCATTTCAAGGTCTAACCTGTCAGGTCAGCCAATGAGAAGCCGCACACGTCTGAGGGGCGGGGCTTCAGAACCCGCCAATAGGAAAGCTACTGGATCTCTCTTGCCTTCTCATTGATTTAAAAAAACTAAAAACAAAAAGATCACGGGTGTTGCAGTAATGAGCATAGTTATAGAGTTGCTTGTGTTGTTGGACAAAAAAAAATGTTTATTGTATAGATGACATTTTACCAAAAAAAGCAAAGAAAATTTCAAAAAAGATGTACTTTTCACTCTAGTATAATAGTATTTCATAACAATATTAAGTTGTTGCTGTGGCAACCAAACGTTGCAATTACTAAAGTTCGGTATTTTTGTAAATGACATTATTGTTAAGTTGATTTTTTTTGTTTCTTTTTTGCTAGAACACTGTACACAAGGTAGATTGTAAAGAAGATACGAACATTTCTTATTCTTCACTGAGATTATGACAATGACCTAATATTTTCATTAGCGAATAACAGCCTCTATAGCGCTGTGACTGTAACACTTATAGATTTAAAGTCATCAATGTTACATAGATTGCATATAAATATATATAAATATATATATATATATATATATATATATATATAAGAACTAAATAATCTATAAATTAATAAGTTCAAATGTACCACTCTTCCCCCGACGAAGGACCTCTGGGTTCTACACTTTTATTTGAGGCGTATGTATCACTAGAGTTTAGGATTGCACTTTCATATTGTTTTAAGATCTGTTTTGTTCATTTCCTTCAAGGGTTTCCGATCTCTGCACCATCAATCAAAAGCAGATCCTACGTTTTGCATGGGAAAATGATATTTTCTTTTTCTTACTAAAATGATAATGTACTGAATGTTTCTAGTGAAAAAAAAAGTCTGTACACAAAAATGTCCCCACGATGCCCTTGTGTATGGAATCCTCTTGAGATGTAATGTTTTTTTTTCTTTCTTTTATTTTGAAATGTGTTGGCAATGATGGTAAAAAGAAAAAAAAATGTAAGCACTTTCTGAGCAGTTGGTCAACTGAGCAGACTCAGCTTATCCAAACACTTTGCCTTATCTTGAGTCCATCGTGCTTAAGGTTTTATGTTTTTATGAGCTCTTATAAATTTTATTAAAGGGACTCCATTGGGTCTCTCTCTCTTCTCAAATCCCTTCAGAGTTTCATTTCAGATGTGTATCTTTATATCGGAAAATCATTTTTTAAGGTTTTAACGTGTGCGTCGCAAGGCCAAAAGGAAAAAGGAGGGTGGCTGCAGCAGAGTGAGCAGTCACGTTTGGATCTGTAATGACATCTTTTTTCGCCCCATTGCCTTACAATGGAAGCGTTTGGAGAGTGTGATCCACAGCTTTAGCCAGCAGAGGGCGCTACACTGGAGACTAACTGGACTGTTGCAGTTTCCCAACAAGACATGACGACAAATTTGACAAAAAAAAGACCCACATTGGATTTATAGTTTCAGTGTAATCATTTTTAAATGTATTCTTTTGCATATATTTTGTGCTATTTTATGTTTCTATAGTCAAAAATGTTTCTTTGGTTCCAGCAGGATAGTGTAAAATCTATTGAAAGAAAGAAATAAAGAAAATCAAAGGAATTTCTGTGTCATACGGATTTTTGTTTTTTACACCCCGACCCCGCATGAGAAGTTTACAGGATTGTAATTGTGTAAACTGTGGCCCAGTGAGGCTAAACATCCTTTGACTGGAATATCTGTGGTTCAGAGTTTTTATTAGAGAGCCTCTCAGGGGTCCTTCACTGCTCCCTGAAGCCTTCAAAGTAAACAAACCTCAGATCTTATGGGAAGATTTTGAAGGCTGCTCGCATTTAAGTAGATCCAAGCGCTCCAGATTTCAGCTGTTTTGCCACAGATGATAAACATGATGATAAGGCCACAGACTGGGACAAGTGAGTGCTTTCTATTATTTATTTTCTATGTCATTTCCTGTTACTGCAGTGGAGCAGTTTCTGAAAAAAAGACACAGGTATGAGGGGTGATTAATACCACAGTGGCTCTAAATATTTACTGTATATTTTACTGACTGGTTTCTCTACTCTTTATGATTCAAATCTTTTCCATTATATTTATAAAGCACCAATTACAATTGTGGTTGTCTGAAGAAGCTTTACAGAACCCATATGCCAGATTTTTGTGAAGCTACTTCACTTCCTATTTACCTATTTATTTCAAGTGAAGCTATTTTATGATGCACTTTGTGTGGGGCTTTGATATACAACATGGGTCAAAAATGACCCATACTCAATAGAAAATGGATATCACTTGACCCATGTTGTCAATCAAAGGGTTAAATACATTTTGCAGAAACAACCTCTGGTAAATAAACAGGTGTAAAGTTAGCAACTAGCAGAAAACATTTACTAGTGGAACATTTAGCAGCTGAACAGCCGAATATTTTTGCTCTGGAGATGGTGGAGACCAACAACGGAGCAAAAAGATAAAGAATGTTGTGTTTTCTGCTTATTTTGCAGAAGCCATCTTTGGTAAACCAACAGATGTTAAATTAGCAGCGAGCTAAGTAGCCAAATATTTTGTTCTGAAGATGGTGGAGACCAAAAACAGAGCAAAAATATGAAGAATGTGTTTTCTGCTTATTCTGCTGCCTCCTAGAGGGCAAAAAACAGTTTTGCCGAAACAATATTCGGTATACCAACAGATGTTGAGTTAGCAACTAGCTGGTTATAGCAGCTGAAAAGCCGAATATTTTGCTCTGAAGATGGTGGAGACCAAAAACGGACTTAAAAGATAGGAGATGTTGTGTTTTCTGCTTTACAGAACCCATGCACCTGATGGGTATGAGCATAATAAGGTCAAAGGCTCACCTTTTGATCACAGATGATATTTTTAGGGGAAAACTGACTGCTAGAAACCAAGAAGGAGACGCTGGGCAACAGTGGTGTTTTCAAATTCACTGCACATAGCGAACCTCCCCTGTGGATTCTCACCTTCTCCCATGGGTGCAGAGCTCCTGAGCTCCCACAGAGTCGCCATCCATGTTGGCGTCTCCTGCTGGCGGCAGGGAACAGATGTGAAAATTGGTTTGCGGTGCCCCTCGCTGCTGCAGCACCTGTCACCGATTAGAAAGTCGCCTTCTTGATTCATTACAAGGAGCCACAACACACCGGAAGTACGCAAATATCAACAAACCTTTACATGCAATGCAGGAAAACTGACTCTGGTTCTCTTTATGTTTGCTCCACAGCTAGAAATATATTCTGAATGAATGAAACCATGAAGTATTGTTGTTTGAAATGCATTTTTTTCTACAATATATTTAAAAATGTTAATGTTAAAGTGGAGCATCCAGTCGCAAAAGTGTGCAAATGACCTGCTCTTGCTGTGTGACTCTCATTATGTAATGGGTGCTTAACCCAGATTTTAACATGTTTGATGCCAACTGTCTGTCCAAGAAGCAAATAATCACATCAGCATGAGCCCAGAAACCACATATGTTCTGCCCTGACACCTGACCGAAGGGGGAATTGTTTAAAATATGATAAAACAGTCAGCTATCATCATCCTTTTGTGCCTTTATCTGCATTTTTTTGTTCTCATATGTTGGCGCTTTGATTAGATTGTAACTTTTCCATGTGTTTGTGCGTCATATCTGTGTGACAAGTTGCCTTTCAGGGTATAGGGCCTACACCCTCTAATACACCCTCTAATACCTGGGTTTCCATCCTCCAGAGACCACCAGATCTGTCAGATCGGTCACATGATAAAAAAGGACACGTCATCACACGTCACATGACGCTCTGAAGAAGACTGCAGATGGAGTAGAAACATGTCAGTGAGGTAAAACCACACTCTCCTGATTGATTTGTCGGCTTAAAAGTAATGCGATTTTATTGAAACCTTAGACCTTAATAAAGGGTTAGGGTTGGGGTTTGCCACTGAGTTTGCACAATCGTAAAGACTTGGAAGATAAAAAAAAACAACAACAACATGCTTGTGAAAAAGCATGATTATACACTGGTACTGCAGGATCCCTTCCTGGACGAACCCCAGAAGATTGGTTTAAAAGAAAAGAAACGAAATAACACAAAAAGATTGTACACATAGGTAAAGAATTACTGATTTATATATATTCCATAATAACCCAAATAATGCCTAATAGATCTTATAGGGGGGTTGGCCGTATTGAAATCGAATGAGGGCCCTCAGGGTTTCCATAACTTAAATTAGTTTTCTTATTTTGGACAGACAATGTTTACATTTGCAAAACCTTGTTGCATTTGAGAATGCATCAAGTAAGTCATCACAATAAAATAAAGCATGATGTGTTAATTCCACGACAGGAGATATGTGATAAAACTAGTTAAATAGCCCAAATATATCGGTATTGGTTGATATCGGAATCGGGTTAGGGTTAGGGGACGATCAACATGAATTTAAAAAAAAACATGTTCTGATATCTGGCACAGGTCTGTACCATGATTGTTTATTTTTTGGTCATTTATGGGTTGTTTGAAAGAGAAGAAGGCAGATAAAAAGCAAGGACACCATCATGAAAGGGAAGTAGGCATGTTTTCTCATTTCATTTTATTAAGATTTTTACCTAAATAGCCCACATATATTGGTATCAGTTGAAATCAGAAACAGAGTTGGATATTATCGGCCAGCGTTTACTCTTCATTTATTTAGGAGTGGTGGGCCGTCATTCCTAAATACCAGAGGAAACTCTGTCAACATGTCGGTTATTGGCAAAAAAGCCAATTTATCTTTCAAAAATGTTGAAGCCCAAATGTCCTCCAATTCTGAAATCACCCATATAAATGTAGAAATGAAAGCTGGAGTCCTGCTTCACGCTACACGGTGCCCATCCCTGCCTGCTGCTGCCCGGTGGCACTAATCGCCCTCCATATCTTCCAGGAAATAGTAACATCCAGTGGATGCACTGACTCAGAGGCGTGGATTCCCAGCACTGTTGTCTTCTTCAGGATAAATAGGCGCTTTGCCTTTAACTCTGCTGAACCCCACTGTGCACAGAAATGTAGTGTTAGCCGTCTGCTGCACAGAAAAAGATGTGCCGTCTGGCTGCTTCTAATTATAGCCAATCTTATTTTTACCACACCGACGCCTTATTGCATTATGGATGCCACTGGAATGGTGTCCCTTCAAGATAGCGTGGGAATCTTCCAGTAGAGGCTCCATGCTCCAGCATCGTCTCGCCTAGAGCCCCGCAAAAAAGAGCGTCTGGTCCGTGTGGAGGCTGCAGAGAGAGTCTAGGCTCCTGTGCGGAGGGGATGCGCTTGTTCCTCCGCTGCATGCCGGATCTGAGCGCGCAGGATGCGGGAGTATAAGGTGGTGGTGCTCGGCAGCGGCGGGGTGGGGAAGTCCGCCCTCACCGTGCAGTTCGTCACCGGGACGTTCATAGAGAAGTACGACCCGACCATCGAAGATTTCTACAGGAAGGAGATCGAGGTGGACTCGTCCCCGTCGGTGCTGGAGATCCTGGACACCGCCGGCACCGAGCAGTTCGCCTCCATGAGGGACCTCTACATCCGGAACGGCCAGGGCTTCATCCTGGTCTACAGCCTGGTCAACCAGCAAAGTTTTCAGGACATCAAGCCCATGAGGGACCAGATCATCCGGGTCAAGAGGTGAGACACAGTCCTGGTTTCTGTCTGGTCCTGTTAATGCGGTAGAAGCAGACAGGAGGCTGGTGGAGGAGGTTCAGGGCCTCAGAGTCACATCTGGAAGTTAGAGTTGTAATGCAGAGGAGCAAAATCCTGCAGCAAGAGAGACAAAATAAATATGTTAAAGAACCGTTTAAAAGCTGTGAAAACAATACAAATAACAGCAAATGTCTGAAAAGAAAATAACTGTACTTTCAGTTGATTTAAAAGCATTAAAACTGTTGATTAGCCAGCATGTAAATTATCGCTCTAATATTATTTGTAATTTAACAACCTGTAATTTTTCAGTCCTTAATACGGATTCTTTTTCAAATATCCTTAAAATAATGATGATTTTGCACTTTATTTTTTTTGTTTCTTTAGCTATTTTAAAAACACTAAAAAAGGGTTGCATAGTAAAAAAAAAAGCTGATCATTTACAGTACTTCCTTTTTGATTTTTCAGATTTTGTCTGTATTTTTTAAAAGAAATATTAATAATATTGTGAATTTTGATGTCTCATATATAATAAATAAACAGCCATGAAATTTAATTTTAAATAATGTTAAAATACATTCAGAAATTATTGTAGTCTCGCAAATATTTTCTTTTTAAGATAAGATAAAACAAGTAAATGGAAGTGTAAAACTGTAAAAACATTTTGAATATTTGATTAAATTAATGACAACGGAAAACTGTATTGGTTTTTCAAATATCTGTAAAATAAAAATTTATTACATTTTTTCTGTGATTTTCCTACATATTATTGATGAAATAACAATCTGGATTTTTTAAATCTTTAATACACATCATTTTTCAAACATCTGTCAAATTATTACATTTTTTTACTAATTTAATAACAGTAAGTAATAGTGTAGTTTTACAGTTGCACAATGTAAGACAATTACATGTAAAATGTGAAAATAACAGCAGGTATTTGTAAAATAATGATATTTTTAGCTAATTTGAATGCACCAAAATAGTGTATTTTTATGGTATTTTTAACAATACAGATTTTTTTTACAGTCATCATGTAAATTAATACTTTTTCCAGTGATTTTACTATTTATTATTTGTCATTTACTTATATATACACATTTTTGATGTATATTTACATATGCCGTATTTTTTAGGGTTTACATGTACCGATGTAAACTTTATTCTGTGATTTTTCTCGTTGTTTTGCATAATTTAACCAGTTAAATAACAGTAAATTGTTCAGAAATAGTACAAAATAAATTACATATAAAATGTGAAACTAACAGCAAATATTTGTAAAATAATTCTGTTTTTGCTGATTTAACTCAGCAAAACAGTTTAATTTTATAGTTGCACATATAAAATATGTATTTTAACCAGTAAAATAACAGTAAGCAGTCAAAACATTACAGTTAGAAACAGTTCTACAGGGTGGTGTTGAGATTTCCTCATTAAAAACAGTAAAATGAAACTTTCTGGGGTTCCCCCTGGAGCCTTTCTCGGGCCACTACACTGTCACTGAACCTCTTCTTCCTCCTCCTCCTCCTCTTCCTCCTCTTTCTCTTTCTCTTCCTCCTGAGCTTCGTCTTCATGCGTTCCTCATCCTCACCAGCTGTGGCTCACCTGTCATACATCAACCCTCTGAACTCTCCTCTCTCTCTTTGATGCTGCAGTCGTTACTCAACAAACCCACTGAGCTCATCTCTCAGCTGCAGGAGGAAAAGCTGGGATCTTTCCCCTCGGTTCTGACGTAGTGGTATTTCTGCCTGCTTTAATTCGTTTAACGGTTCTTAGTTTACTAAAGCGAGGGTTTAAACGGTGTCTGATGGTTTGTCCAGACGCTAACCAGAGCAACATGATGGAGTCACACGTCTGTCTGAAGAAGCGCTCCGACTGTTGGAGTTCAGTTTCACCTAATCGTGTTTATTTGGGACGGTAATGAATTAAATGTCACGCTACCGCTGCTGCTGCTGTTCGCTTATTTAGAGCCACAGTTTGGCAAAGATGTTTGTTCGCTGCTGCAGAGTCAGACGAGGTCACAGACTCCACTCCTCATGTCGACCCATTAAATATGAAGAGGGTTAGTTTAGTTTAGGATAAAGATGGGAGCAGCTAAGGTAGGCAGAGAAAATCCACCTTACAGCATTTCTACAGCTCACTAGTTAACGTTTTAGCTTCAGTTCAAGAGAAAACAGTTCAAAAAATGTTAAAAAAGACAACAAATAGTTGGAATTCTGGTAGTAGATACACCAAAAATACTTCTAAATCATGGAAATGTACCTTAAAAGAAGAGTAAGTAGATTTTTTTTAAGTTAAATGACTTTTTAATGTCAAATATGTGGAAAAAAGCAACTATATAAGATTGTCACAATTAAAATCATCAGTGTAGAATATTAATGAGACAGTTTTATCGTCACAGAAATGACGTCACACGAACGACGCTCAGCGGAGCACAAGGGAACTCCTTCCAAATGAATAATATAATGAGGGATAAAAAGACGCAGCGTCGGCTCCAGCAGCCACCGCCGTCCTCCAGAGGACACCCGTAAATATTTCATACTTTTATTTCACACTGCTCTGCTTCTGGAGTTTCTTACTGTATGAGGACAGATCAGACAAATTAAAACTACCTGGAGATGATACTTCTTGTCTGTTTACAAGAATTTTATTCCAGCTTTAAGTGTCTGTAGTTTATTTAAACACAAGAATTGTGCATTTTTTGGGGGGAAACTTTGTAATTTGTCCCTTGAGCTAACAAATCTCTGACAAATCTGTGACGTCCAGTGATTTTAAGCTTTGTTTGGTGACTTTATTCCACGATGCTGGACTCATTCAACACATGTATTCCCCTGTCTTAATGAAACCCATCACCTCCTGGTGTCCATTAGCTGCCTTCAGGAGATCTCCTCCTCCTCCTGACTTGTTGCTGAGCCAGCAGCAGTACCAGCGAGCTCCACGCAGAGATCTAGCAGGAGAACACTCACCACAACCTAATGGGATTGTGTTGGCTTGGAGGCCAGAAACACATCAGGCCTCCATTAGGACGTATAAAACAGAATGCTTATTATGCAGGGAAGCAGGAGCCGTAGTGAGATCCTTTATGTTGAAGCCCTCGACTGCTGCTGAGACGCTGCTGCATGTTTCTACGTTAGCGTGTTGATCATACGCATGATAAATGTGGAGCTGCTTTTGATTCTATACTCAGACATCTTTTACATCCTGTACAGTCCTCATAGACGAACCGCACTGCAGGAAATTATGTTTAAATAACAGTTTTTAACTCTTTTCTCAATAATTATACTGTTGTTTTTGCAACATTTCCCCGTTTTGTTAGATTACAGGTAAAAAATTGTGAAATCACAGACAAAAAAAGAATTTTAATTGACATGTCGCCCGTAGAAAATCAGAGCAGTGCTGGAGGACTGAAAAATGGCTAAAAATGTTTTGTTTATTATGATTTTTTTTTAACAGATTTTCCCAGCTTGGTTAAACTACAAATGGTGTATAGTGGAAGCACAGAAAAAAAGTATTAATTGACATATTAACTATGCAAAATTAAACTAAAACCATGAATAACATCCACCTCAAAAATCAAATTATGTTAAAATATTTGACCATAAATTCAGACAACTTTTTTACTATATTTAAATCAGCAATGATTATTATTATTATTATTATTATAATTAATAATAATAATAATATTATTATTAAATCAGCAACGATTATTATTATTATTACTATTATTATTATTAATAATAATAATATTATTATTATTAATATTATTAATATAATTATTTTACAGATTTTCCTGTTTTGTAAATTACAGACAGTATTATAGCTAAAAATTTACAAAAATGTTGACTGCAAAAAGACAAAAGAACAGTATTTTTTTTTACAGGGAGTATTTTGTCTTTTTGCAATATATGTCTGTAAAATTACAGTTTTTCATGAATTTTAATAAACTAAAAATCTAATCATTTTACAATTTATACAGTTATTAAACATTCTGTCTTTTACCTATTTTCAAAAGTGGTTTAACTACAAATATTATGTAAAATAAAATCACCAAAAGATATCATAGTCGACGTATTGATCAGACAAAATTTTACTAATAATGTCCACCTAAAAAAATCTGTGTTTTTATAAATAATAATTCTGTTACAATATTTGACGCAATTCACTCAATTTTTACTGTATTTAAATCAGCAACAATTGTTATTATTATTGTTATTAATATTAATAATATTGTGTTACAGATTTTTCCTGTTTTATTAAAATACAGATAATATCGTAGATCAAAAGGAACTTACATATTGACTGTAAAAAGACAAAAAAAATCTCAAAAATAATACATAAATTCTGTCTATATCAAAAATCAATATTTTTACAGACTATTTTGTCTTTTTACAGTGTGTGCCTTCAAAATTACACTGTTTTTCTGGATTTAAATCAGCTGAAAACCAAATTATTTTGCAGTTTTTACAGTTACTAAACATTCTGGCAGCCTGATTTTCGCTTGTTTTCCTGGATTGTTTTCTCTTCTTACGGTGTAAACAAACCCCATCTGGGTGGAGCCGTCCTCGCTATCTAACATCTCCTGGCTTTCATGTGAAGATTTGTCGTCGTGTCGGCCTGGAGGAGGACGCTCTAAGCTTCCGAGCTGCGTTTTCACGCCGCGCTGATGCTGTGTCTAATAGCAGGAGGTGAGCATCACGCACCGCCGAGTGGAAACAGGGCGGCAGAGACCAAAACTACATTTCCCAGAGGGCACTCAGAGCAGCTTCTTGACCTCAGGCTTTTAGTGTTTGCCATCAGGAAGGGAGTTGTTAAAGCAGCCGGCTCGCTTTAAAATATTATCCAAGCAGAGCCACCAGTAAAGTGTGTAAAGTGCTCCGACAGATTCGCCGCACTTTAGCTCGCTTAAGTGTTTTCACCGCCGTTTATCTAACGGACTTGTAGCTCTCAAATGTCTGAAAACTGCACAATCCAATCGGACATACATTAGGGGAACTCTTCCCAACATTTAAATCTCGTTGTTGGCTGCAAACAGTCCAACCGAACACCCGTATAATGCCACAAAACAGCAAAGATCAGAGAAAAGACGGAAAAATGAGCATAAATTGTGCCTTTTTTCCCCCCCTCATTTCCAATCTTGTTAGTCATCTTGCAACCAAATTTATCTCATGACCCCCTTAGGGCAGAAAAACCTTTGCTTTGAAGTGAATCAGGAAGTTCCCAAATTTAGATTATTATCAGTTCTGAGTGGAAAAACAGCAGATTTTCATTCTGGAGTAAACAAATCAGCCACACGTGTGCATGTCGGTATGACGGAAAGTTAGAACCAGGTGCTTTTTTAATCACTTCCAACTGTTATATTGCACTTCCAGTCAGTTTAATGTGGGACTTTGTCATGCTTGTTTCTCTAGTTGGAAAAACAATCGACCAATCTGAGCTTTGCAGCATTGATAGGGTAAATGTAGCCAACCGAGCGAATGGAAAATGACTCGTGGAAATAATGTTCTTAAAGCAGCACAGCCAATTTTAAAGGAGCCCTGTGGAGTTTTTTGCCACTGCTAGTGCTTTTTATCCGCTAAAAGACACATCGTTAGTGATTAAATAGTAAAACAGCATATAAATCATCAGAAAAATTGCCGGTTATCAAGACTTTGAACCTTCAGTACACTGATGATCATTTCAAAAACATAGATTCTGACTTTCGAGGTTTCATATGTCACAAATGGCTGAATTACTCCAATGTGTTCATTCCAGATATGGGATATATCTTGCATACATTTTTATTAAAAGTAAATAACTAATATTTTTATGGTCATTATGATCATGTCTTTACAAATTCCATCATTGTTTATTATGGAAACAATCATTTATTAAGTAAAAATGACTGGATATGACTACAATATTAACTAAATAACCGTCCAAATTCAATAACCACGCCCTTCTAATTCGCTAAACAATAATAAAATGAGCTTATTAAAAAATAATTTAGATTGTGCTCTTTTTAAGTTGAGATAATCATGACAGATATGTCTTTTTTTGGCAATATATCAAATTTTGTATGGAAAATAACAAATTGTATCTGAGAAAACACCTCTCAAGGAAGTGTGTTAATTCCAGATCACATGACCTGCTCCACATGATGTCATTTCCTCCTGAAGAAAAGACTGGACAGACTCCAAGGCTTTCTGAGTTATTTAATATAAAGTAGTGTGTGAGTCAAGTGTGGATTTATGGCATGTCAACAGGGTTACTACAATATCTTTACGAATAACTTTCACTTTTACGCAATTGTATATAAAATATTGAGAAGAATCTTTCTGTAAAAATGCCGTGTGGTGTTTGGTTGTAGGCGGCCATGTTGATTTTAGGCCTGAAAACAGCAAAAATAGTGCTGGAGCTGCTTTTACTCTACGGACTACAGAAATGTAAAGCAGGAGAAAACAACAAACATCACTGACTAGTTCTTAGCGCAGCACAAGAGTTGGAAAGCGTCTATTCTGGGGGATTATCAGCACAGTTGGATTCTTTTGGGACTGCTTCGCTGAAACTGGCAGCTGTATGAATATGCAGCTTCTTGTTTTGAAAATCTAGCGGGAGAGGAGCCACGCTGGATTTACGGAACCGACAGCAGCAGGTGGCCGACAGCTTAAGAAATTATACGGCAGAAAATATTCACTAATGCTGGAGAACGATACACGGATACAGAGAAAAACCCAACGTGCTTAGCTTCAGTTTTTCTGAATCCAAGAAGCCACAGGTTGAAAACGCTGCATCCCCATAATGCATGTGGACTCTTGCGTAACTGCTTGACCTCTGCGGGGTGTTATTCCAACTGGTCGGGGGGGAAAAAAAAGAGGCAAACACACACCCACACGCACAGAGAATCAGTGTTTAGAATAAAGAAAAGATGGCCTCCACATTTTCCATTTAGCCTCGGGTAACAACGGGCTTAATAAGGCTACCTGCTGCGCTAAATAGCTACAGTGACTTCACTTATTCACGAGCCCCACAGCGGCAGCAAACACACACAAATTACAAAAGAACAGCCAGACATCTCCGACACGAAGCCCTCCAACCCTGCAGCCGCCTCCTCGCTGCCTGCATCTGCTGTTAATTAACGGTTGGAGCAGCGTCGCCGTGTGACAGCCAAGCGTTGTATTAGCATGTAAGTGGACGGAGGAATCACAGAGCCTTACAGCACCTACACCATCAACTCCCAAAGGGTGGAGAACAAAGCCACCACGGCTGGTGTTTCTGTAGCGCCTTCTTGGCATCGGAGAAGAAGACGAGCGAGGAAACAAAATAACAAACCGCAAACATTCCTGAGTAAACAGACAGAGGAGGCCTGTGCAGCAGATGGAGAAGGTCTTTAGAGTCTCTTTTTATCGCCAAACCCCAAGCTTCATTTCCATCTTTAACGGTGTAGCCCAGCTTCTCCAGATTTCCTTTGCTTCAGCTGCAGAGACATTTAAAAAAAAGGTTCACACGAGTGCTCATCAGTTCAATTATCCCTGCCGCTCGGCGACAACAGCGACAAGAATCTTGGGAGCGAGAATAAAGTTTTACGGTTGTTTTATGAAAGAATCAAGGTGAAATGATCGTCGTAGTGCGTCGTATATCGACTGGAGGATGCTAAACATACAAGGATATCCCACTGCATCTGGTTGCTTTTCTTCCTGACCATCCTGACCCAAAAACCTGCAGTGAAAGAAGATGCCTCGCGTGAATGTAAACAATCTGGAGAGCAGACAAACAGATCATTTCTTACCGACCGAAATGCGTACGTGAGCAAGTTTAAGATCATGACAAAGTAGTGTGTGAAGATTGTAAGGGCGGCCGTACTGAAAGGAAGAAGAAAAGTCGATGTGATGTGAAATGCAAAGTCAACGCTCCAGATTCTACCTTCTTCATGACACATCATTAGGCGGCTCGATATATAACTACAGGACTTTTTGTATCATAGTTGTCATTTTTGCTGTTTTCAGGCCTAAAACCAACATGGCCGCCTATAACCAAACACCACATGGCATTTTAGAGAATGATTCTTCTAAATATTGAATATATAATTGAGTAAAAGTGAAGGTTATTTATAAAGATATTGTAGTAAACCTGTTGACTACTTTATATTAAATAAGTCAGAAAGCCTTGGAGTCTGGCCAGTCTTTTTTTCAGGAGGAAATGACATCATGTGGAGCAGGTCATGTGATCTGGAATTAACACACTTCCTTGAGAGGTGTTTTTGTAATGAGGAACTTAGTGGAAAGTGATATAATTTGTTATTTCCATATAAAATTAGATATATTATCAAAAAAGAAGCATCTTTCATGATTATCTCAACTTAATAAAAAGAACACAATTAAAAATATCTCTAAACAAGCTCATTTTATTAATGTATAACTAGTTAGAAGGTTGTTCTTAAATTCGGAAGGTTATTTAGTAGATATTTTAGTAATATCCAGTCATTTTTTATTAATAAGTGATTGTTATCATCATAAATAATTATGGAATTTGTAAAGACATGATCATAATGAACATAAATCCATTAGTTATTTTCCTTTTAATCAAAAAGTATGCAAGATATTTCCCATGGACTTCAAAAGTCCCTCAATTATATATTGAGAGCTTTGCACACTCTCCGTTGCCACTTGTTGCCTGAAACATTTGACTTGTGCCGCTTTAAAATTTCAAAATAAAAGCACCACTTGTACATCCGTTTTGTATTATCGGTTACTAAAACAATGACATATGAACGACGTTTTAATTTGATGCACTTTATGCACTGTTGGTAGTTTGATAAATAACAAAGCATCATATTTAATGGGCTCATGATGGTTTTTCTTGTTTGTTTTGTTGCTAAATCTTAATCTTTAAAGTGACTATAGTCATAAAATGCACGTAGTGGAGTTCAAAGTAGTAATAGCTATAGTAAAGTAGAGGCAAATATACTCAAGTTCAGTTGCATCATGTGGAAATATAGCAGCTACAGTACAGTTATCCAGTAGATGGAGATATCAGGCAACGTATTCTGTACCATGTAGCCCCAAACACTGACTGACATACAGCATGTTTAATAATACATGATATCAGCCTACAGATCCCTGCGGGAGAAGTTTTCCACGTGCTGTGATAAGCAGTTTTCGTTCCCCCTCATCTGGTGTGGAGGGAGCAGCAGTTTGATGCTGCAACAAACACTCTCTCCATACAAACTCGCCACCCGAGAGGAGCTGGCTCTCCCTGTGTCTTTGTAGTTATATATAGAGTTTCTCCTGCAAGGCTGTCAGATTGCATTTGTCTTCGTGGTGCTCTCCTTGTTCACACTTCACACCCTCTAGACTCCGGCTTTCCGAACAGACGAGGCCGTGCGAGATGCTTGTCCTGCTGAGGTCAGCTGCTGTTTGCATGCATGTGAGGGGAAAATGTCGAGCTGCAGGGAAGTCTTTGGCATTTGAGTGACTTTTTGCTACTTGGCAGTCTTAAGTTGCGCACATAATTTCGAACCATTTGCATTTTTCGAGAAGCTTTTACTCTCTTGTGAATCCCTCTAGTGTCGGGTGGAGATGGATGGTTGGGGTCAGAGGTCAAGCTTGGCTGCTCAACTGCACCCTCCAAAGTTGTAGGGCAACGCCGCCCGGCTCAAGGATGATTAAACAGTCCATAAGTGTCCGCCGCTCGTTCCTCCACCCCGCTGCCTGCACTGATTTCCTCCAGCTCTCTGGCCCTCTTTAGCTCAGTGAGACGTTTGCCAGCTCTTTTCCACGCCTCAGCTCTTCTCCCAGCTGAGCGGTGTGGCAGCAGGCCACCAATTTGTAGATAAGAGCCTATTTCTCAATAGCGCCAGCGGATCAATAAGCCGGGCTTGGAAAGCACTTAGGAATGACTGATGCTCGAGGCTATTAGGTGGTCGGTGCCATTACCTGTTGTGAGAATATATACCCGGTGTAATTGACATTCTGCAGTTATTTAATCAGAGAAAACATGAAGGGCATCTAACTGAAATGGAAGATCTTGTATTTGAATAAAGGTGGATCTGACTTCACTGTAGTATAATATATAGGTACCCGACTTTAAAGTGTGGCAACCATAGTATGCTAATAGCTTGTGACACTGATGTTATTGTGTGTTGCAGCATTGTACCTGCAGTAGCTGCTTTTCTGGCCACTTGTACACAGAAAAAAAACAAGCTGAGAACGCAACACTAACATATTCTCAGTCTTTATGTAGAAAGTAGATGTGGTCTCCCGGCTTAACTGTAAATATAAGTCAATAGTCACTCTCCTTTTAGCTCCGTTTTGGCCTCAACCACCTAGTGAGTGGAAAAAGCTGCTAAGTGAGAGTGAGCCAAAACAGACAGCGAGCTAAAAAATACTATAAAGCTCCAAACCTGAGAGGAACTCCAGGACTGTGTGGAAAAAATCTGCTGGTTCTTTGCTACAAGTGATGCCTTCACTTGAACCGACTATAGTTAATATAAAATATAGATTATTGGCACTAGCACTCGCCACCACCATCAGTGAAACACCAAATTAAGGAATGTCTTTAGTTTGTCTTAGTATGTCCTAATATCTTCTTACCATTTGGAGTTTATAATAGAGGAACAGACAACAAACACGGCTGAAGCTCAACATGAAGTCGAAAATACTTGTATCCACGGTATGATGCCAATGTTCATGTCTCCCCATGTGAGAGCAGCACATTAGCTTTATTCAATTATTCAATAACTTATTCCATTACTCTCCTCAGCCTGGTTTCTTTGTATTGATGGCTCAGAGGGAGGAGGACCGGGTTCATCAGCCGCACGCTGTGGAAGAAAGCTTTTGATCCTTGAAGACATGCTTAGTGCATGATGGAGATGATGCAAAGTGGAGAGCAAACGATTTTTAAACAAGAATTGGAAGCCATTAAACGTACAGCTTTGCATGCCATGAAAATGCAGATATAATGCACCCAGGAACAAATAGAGCATCACCAGGTTCTGAAGACGCTGTTTTTTTTCACGTGATGACAGTTTGCTAATGGGATCTACACGCCCAGGGAGTGATGGGAGCCTCCCGGGAAGCTGGAACCAAATTCTGCCTCTCCATTGTGCATTGTTCAAACCCCCTTATTGTTTCGGCATCTAACAAATACAGTATGTAGGCCAACAATGCACACATGCGCTGTCGCCGAGTTTACTCACTCCTTCCCTCCCTCTTTCTCCCTTAGGTACCAGGAAGTTCCTGTAGCCTCAGCTAGTAACAAAACACACCCAGCAGGCAAGAAAGCGGCGTTTTTCACGTGGTTTCTCTCTTATTTGCAGGTACCAGCAGGTGCCGGTGGTGCTGGTGGGGAACAAGGTGGACCTGGAGGAGGAGAGGGAGGTTTCCCCCAGCGAGGGCCAGGCGCTGGCCGAGGACTGGGGCTGCCCCTTCATGGAGACGTCGGCCAAGAGCAAGACCATGGTGGACGAGCTTTTCGCCGAGATCGTGAGGCAGATGGACTTCTGCCCTCTGCCGGACCGGAGAGAGGCCTGCTGCCCCGCCTGTAGCATACAGTAGCAGCTGATCGGCCGGCTGATGGACGGAAGGGGAGCAGAAATTACAGTGCAAATGTATTCGTGTTTGAAGACGGAGGGGTTTGAAGGAAAAATCCACTCTTGCAGTCAGCATTTCTACCTGATTTCTGTATCTAGCAGCTGAGGCCTGATCTGGAGGCGTTAATGGGGAAATGTAGGACAACGAAGCAGGTTAAAGGGGAATTAAATATCAGCACTTCTTCTCAGACACAGGGTGGATTTTCCCTTGAAAGAACAACAAAACAAACCAACAACACTCGACCTCCCATGTCCATCACGGTCCCTGCCGATTATTCAGGAGTGAATTTCCGGGGTTTCCCAAAGGCAGCACGGTGCCAAAAACCATCCTAAAAGCCATCAACAAAGAGGATCATAGTGCTAAATGCTTTTGGGAAAGCAGCCATAGGTCCAAGCAGGGATGGCAGCGTGCTCAGCAGTTTTATTAGTCCCATTTTCTTCCGCTTGTGTGTTTCGTTTGGCACTTTTGGGACTTTTTTGACAGGCCTATCACCGAGAACAGATAAGTAACACCACTGTGAAAGGAGTCATAACCGGAAGTTCATTTTACAGCAGGCCCGCCTAACTACGAATGAATGAATAAAATGAACGAATGTCTAAAAAGGAAAATCGCACCTTTGGGGAAATTCACGCCGAAGATCCCAAATGTTACTGTGGATGATGTGTGCATGAAGTTGTGCTGTCACACTGACATTGAGTACAATCAATCTCACCCAAAGAGACAGTGTCGATAGATCAACTGATCAATCAATCAGTCAGTCATTCAAATGTACGGACACTTGTCTTTACACCTTACAGACGATACAAATGCCTTGTTACATTGTATGAAGTGAACATCAGTGTCAGTGTGTAGTCCATCTACCTTAAGTCACATCAGATATGTTAGTGGTTCAATGTCAGGAACACTTATTTTCAACAAAAAATAAATCTTTATGCACAGCTGTGTCGCTCATATTTATTGTTGAATAATCATTTTGTGCAAATTTATTCTCCTAATGCCATTCGCAACTTTGAAGTCGCCTCTCTTCTTTCGCTTTAACCTCCAAAGGTCGTGAGTTTTGCTCTCGCAGTGAAAATAGCCCTTTCAGCTTTGCTTCTTAGCAGTAATTTGGTGCTATCTTGGCCTGTGTCAAGATGATTTATGATGTTTTGGTCCCGTGGCTGCATCCTCCTGCTCCTGCCCGCTGCCATTAGTGCCAACACTTAACTGCTGATTCTGAACCTTAAAAATCCAACAGGCATTTGTCAAATTCTTAGTGCCATTAGAGTCCATTAGAGGATGAAATTGGGGACATGTGAGACTTCAGATCTAAGATCATAACTTTGGACTCCATCCCATTAGCAGAGGTGCAGCAGTCTTTCAAGACTTATGAAAGACACTGAGAGACTATTTAAATTGTGGGCACCACAAGTAGCAAAACTTTAGCTAAAGTGCAATATCAAAGAAGTACTAGACAGGCATATGACCTGTTGTGATGTCTTCATAGATTCTCAGTCATCCAGGTAATCCAAAGAACTTCAGTGGAAGGTGAATGGGCTTCTTTTTGAAAGTTCTTGAAAACATTTTACCCCTGATGCTTCTTCTTCTAGTAAATGTCTGATTGGGAGTTTCAGGTCTTTATTATCATCCATGATTAATGACTCAAGACTCATACACTCAAGGTGTGAAAAGATAGTGAGAAAAGTATTTCCTTAGGGATTGATGAAGTTCTATCTTAACTTTCAGGGGTAAAATCTCAAGACTGCATTATAAATACCTGATAAGTGGTGCCACAGACCGTCTTTTTGTATTTAGGAATACTTCTGGTTTATAACAACAGGTTTAACCCTTAGTTGTAGCAAACAACTATCATCAAAGAGGCGTCTTCAGCTTTAATTGACCAATAGGGAGTCCCAGATTCATATTATTATCCTGAAATGGCATGACTAATGTCATAATAAGGTCTATTAACTACCCAAGACTCACGTGTTTTGAGGTGCGAATGGTTGTGGAACTGTCAGATGAGTGATGATTCAAGATGTTAATGGTGCTGAAAGTTTCCAGGAAGAGATCTCACTCATTTGAGGACAGCAGTGTTCAAGAGAGATGACAAGACATCTCTGAACACCACTTATCCGCTACTTATAATGCAGTCTTGAGAGCTCTCCACAGATAGTTTCACCACTAATAACATCTTGAGTGATCCCTCTCATGGCAGTTTCACAGCCATTCATATCATGTGAGTTGTATATTGTAACTGGGCCTTTATCCACGTGATCTGAGGATGATGTATCTGGATATCTCTATCAGTCAGTTAGAACTGAAGAAGCCTCTTGGATGAGAGGTAAAAACCAAAAATGGTCCAGCTGCCTTTTACTGAAGCTCAAAAGAATAATTACTGCAGGGCTTTCCTTTCACAGCCCTCATTTAAACCACTACCAACAGCGACACCTGCTGTCACAAACCAGAACAGCATTTTCGTCCTGTAGGTCACTCGGAACGTCCAGCTTCTGACAACCGCTTCCTCCCCGGACCTGAATTGACGTTGCACACAAAGCAGGCATGGCGTCCTTCAACCATAAGCGTTCGTAGCAAACCTTTACCTGAATTTATTTTAGTTATTTTTTATGTGTTTGGTGGAATATTTATGACAATGGCGACCAGGAGCGTGTGTCAAGTCTTCCGGCGGCGTAAGTACCCGTTTGTTAACGTGTAGCATTAGCATGGGAGCTAACTAGCTAGTAGCCGTTAGCTTTGTAAGCTGCGTAATTACACCTTTATTTCAGATAATTCTTTACTCTGCATAGCAGGAAAAGCACATATGTCATAAATAATAAACGTTTCGTTTTATATTTAGCGTCCTTATGTCATTTCCTAGTAAGCTAACATACCAGCACCTTGATTAATGTAATTCAACACACCTGTGCGTTTCCTCCCGTTACACGTTAACATGTCGTGTTTTCCAGCTTTGACATAAAACAAATGATGCAGAAGGTAATTTAAAAGTTGTGAAATGTCTTCTGTTGTTTCAGTGTGGATATTTTTAGTCTCAAATGCAAGTTAATAGGTTTTGATATCGTCACATTATCGACGAGCAACCAGCTCCATAAACACTAATATTTTTTTAGAAATTGTTATTTTGAATATTACATGCTCTGAATAATGACGTTTAAACCCTCGTTATCAAATTTGACAAACTCTATGACTTCAGAATGTGTGACAGTAAATACAAAGTTACTGTAAGTGATTTCTTTTGCTTTTTTAATCAGTCAGTGTTAGAAGAGTACAAGCTGGCAGGAATGTCAAAGTAAAAGACATCCTGACTTCAAGCACCTTTTAAAAGTAAAACATTCCTCTTTCTCTTAGTGCAAATAGCGATAGAAATGTATTTGTTGGTGCTAATACAACTGATATTCTGTGATTCTCTATCAGTTTTGCACTACAGTGAAAAAATACACATACTTTAGAATGTGTTTTAACATATCTTGCAAAATTTGTTATGAAATGCTCAGAAAATAATAAGACAAAATTATTATTAGAAACTATATTGTGCCAAAAAAAATTAACAGTGCACTTATTTGTGGTGGCATAGCATTTCTATAGCAGCACCCATATGAGAAAATAATATGAATAATATATAGTTTTTGTGTAATAAATACTTTGTTGTGAAAGTCACTGATTTAGTTTCCTTAGTTGGACTTTCATGTGAGTTTTTGTTCTATTTCTTGAGCCTCTGACAAAGTTGTTGTTGTGTGTGTTGGTCCACTTTGTCTCTGCCTATCCTGGTCTTCATCCTATTGTATAAAACTGTTAGGAAAATCACCTACACACACTAAAACACACACAGCTAACATTTCAGCAGCACTTAGATCACATAATGAGCTGCTGCTAAGATAGTTCTTGTAACTGTTGTGTGTGTGTAGCACAGATAGATGAATGCAGCTGTTGCATTTCAGGGACAGTTATATTCCAAAATATGTCTCTTAAATTAAATTCTGTGTACAGATCTGGATATTGGAGATGCTCAGAAAAGTTTCAGGCGTTTCCTCTGTTTGTTCCGAATTGGACACCATTTCCAATCAGATTTTTTGTTGCCTGACAGGTTAGGTCATGTGTTCTTTTTTTTAAGAAACTCAACTAAATATTTATTGAGTTTTGAGAATCCTCTGCTGTTCCTTTGATTCCTAATGTTCCCCCTGGTGTACCTCCCTCCTCCATTCATCTCTCCTCTCATCCACAGGTTTTGCATCTGCCGCAGCATCTTTGCGTCCGTTGCCTGCTGAGGTTCGCAGTCAGCGCAATGCCGTTTTCTCCAGAGAGCAGGCCAGACAGAGAGCTCTGTACCCTCGTATCGAGAAGATAGAAGTGTCCATGCATGGCCCAGGCCTGGACGGCACACTGCTCATCATGAACAGAGGGATGTCCACTCCACTCAGCTGTGCTAGGCGTAAGTATCATGTTCAATATCCACATACTTTAAGCTTCACTGCAGCTATTTGAACATCTTCTTAACTACAACAATCCACGGTAAGAAAGTAAAAGCTTAATTTTGATGCATTGATGCTGTGTTCCTGTGTGATTAACTACTTGCTTCTGATGAACTGTTTCCCCCTCAGATCTGACAGATCATCATGTGAAGAACTCCGCTCTGGCCCTGGTGGATGGAGAACTGTGGCCTCTCCACCAGCCCCTCACCAGCTCCTGTTCCCTCACTCTGCTCACATTTAAAGACGGCGACCCAACACTGGTCAATCAGGTACTTTGATAACAAAAAATGTTATTTTCTTAATGATTTTGGAAGGTCAGGGAATCCAATAAATCCTCAAAAGTAGAATTAATAATTCCTTACGCATATTTATTTCATTGTGAGCTCAAAAAATCTTGGAAAAATAATCTAGTTTTGCATAAAAGTGAGAAATATACAGTACAGATCCTGCTGAAATGTGCCTTTTTGTCATCTTTGCGTGGAGTAACAGTACTGTAAGGACAGAGGAGCCATTTGCACTGGAAAATGACATTCTGTAATATGTGTTTAAAGATTAGACATTAATCTTTATTATAATACAATTAAATTCTGAATGCAGTCACCTTAGTTTTTTAAGAAAAAAGCAAGTTCATGCACTGAGCAACCTGTAAACAGACAAGAGAATCAAACAGCGTGTTTTATGAAATCAGAAAATGCTTTGAAATGAATTGCGCCTCCATGTCTTCCCCTCAGGCCTACTGGCGTTCCTGTGCCGCCCTGCTGGGTCAGGTAATAGAAACTGCGTTCAAGGACGAATATTCTGTGGAGCTGCTCAGCATACCAGAAGTGCCAGGTAAGAGGAGCGCTTTTCCTCGTGTCTGATTGGTGGTGCGAGGTTCAGACATGTGCTGCTTATCTGATTCTATTTCATGTGTTTCCCTGCAGTCACGTCGGGAGCTTTCTGCTGTGATGTGCTTCTCGACCCGCAGCTGGACTCATGGACCCCGTCTGAGGTGTGTGTGGTCGAAAGCTCACTGAACCCTCGTGTCGTCCTGCGGGTCAGATTGACTCGTTTTAAAGTTTGAAAATGTGGGGGAAAAAAATAAAATCACAGTGAAACTTGTGGTGTCCACATTTTCAACATTTTTGGAAAATCTCTGAACATTTTTTGGTGAAAAAAAGAAATGTGAAAAAGAAAAATCTTTTTTGTGAATGTTCTTAAAGAAAATATTACAAGTTTTACTGATATATATGTAATCATTTTAGATATTTTAGGATTTTTTACTCATTTTTTGAAAATATTTACAAGAGATTTATTTCCAATTTTTTTTTTATTAAACTTTTAAGGGAAATTTTTAAGGAATTATTGGAATTTTCTTCCTGAAGCTTTTCATAAATGTGGGGATTTTTTTTTGCTGAATTTTTGGATTTTTTTCAAACAAGGAAACAATATTTTTTGGATTTGTTTTTTCAGAAAGAAAATTATTCGTTATTAAAAGTAATTCCTTAAATGTTTTCCTTAAGAGTTTTGAAAAGAAAAAGAAAATAAAATCACCTCAATTTGGCAAGAAAATTCTTGTCAATGTTTTTTAAAAAATGAGTAAAAATCTTGTGTTTAACAAAAGGAGACACGTCTGTACTTTTTTTAAAAAAAAAGGGCAGGAAACAGGCATAAGCTAACCGTGACGTCACCCGTTGGTTTCAACGCCGAGAAAATGAAGCCCAGATTTTCCTACTTCCTGGCCACTGTTTTGGATTTTTTGGAGCCAGTGACATAAAAAGCGTCAAACAGACTGGACCGGAGAGCAACTGGGGGCAGGATTGGCTGAGAACTCTCTTATCCCGCCCACATTTTACCGCAGAGGCTTCTGTTGCTGTCCATCAAGTATAGCCACGCCCCCTGGCTCCGCCAACTTTAACAATTTATTTAAAATTCAGTATTGATTTATTTTAAGATCGGCCACCTGATCTCTCATTTTGACCATGAAAACTAACGGGGAAAAAATCCTGAGCTGTAGAAAATCAGTCTATCAAATTTTATTTTTTCCAAAAATGAATTGGGGTCTATGGAGCAAAAGCTTTTTGGAGCCAACCCTAGCGGACGGCGTGATATTGCAAGTTTTTGACACTTCCAGGTTGGCTTCAATTCTGGAGCCAGATGCTACGTCCACTTTATATACAGTCTATGGCAGGAAAGAGCTTTTATTTGTTGCTTGGTTGCTGGGTCTTTATCTGGTCCTTTCCTTTCCTTTCCTCGGCTGTTTTTATTCCCAGGAGTCTCTGCGCTCTCTGACCAGAGGGGCCCAGCAGCTGATCCACCAGGACCGGGCCTGGGAGCCTCTGGAAGTGGCGCCCTCTGTGGCGCTGGAGGTTTTCTCACACAGCAGGTAGTCTCCATCCGACTCTTTACGTCCTCCTCTGATGCCACCTCACGGATTTCTCCACAGCACTTTTCTTTCTGTAGATGAAGTGTCATTTACAGAAAGAGAGCGGGAAACATTTATATCTGATGTGAAGTTTGTGTGGTTGCAGCTGCCCTTGATTTAAAAAAAAGGGGAGTTTTGGGGAGCGAAGGCAAGCTCCTGTGAATTTCCGGTTATCACTGAAAACCAGTAAGCAACCAATAATCAGCTGAGAATGGTTGCATTTAGCTTTCGTTCCTTGTCTTCTGACTGTAAATGTACTTTCAGGAAAGGCCAGGGAGACCGTTTGATGGCACTTTGTGGGAGATTGAACTCTCTCGTTTGTTATTTTGTAGCTTGACACCATATTTTCTTTGCGCTTATATATTTTCCTTCTCCAGTACATTCAATCAAAGGTGATTATTGTTGCTCAACTCTCTTTCCCAGGTGTAAACAGGAAGAGGTGGAACAGAAAGCTTCACAAAATCCCAAAGGCACAGTGACGCTCTACAGGTGACTTTGCACTGTTTTGTTGAATATTTTCCAATTTAACAAAACATACACAAAGCAGGTAATAGTCAAAGTGTTAGAAAAAATAAGTAAATAGAACATAAAGTAAGAGGCGGTGTAAATAATCCTGCTTATACTTAATAATAAGTCTGATACAGGTTTTGGCAGAGGGTCAATGTAGGTCAAGTCAGGCTGCCAAATCTTCAGAAAGGTGGTGTTTTCCTTTCTCAGAGTGTATGTGATCTTTTCGGGTGAGTTGCAGCTGTTCATTTCCATCAACCATCCAGCTGTGAGGAGATGGCTCAAAGCTGTTTAAAAAAATCTCTTCTGTAAAGTTCCCAAATAGACGAGTTGTGGATCCAGTAGGATGACAAATCCTGCAAGTTTTGTCACAATATCACTAAATTTGTGCCAAAAAGTGCTAAGATTCGTACACGACCAGGTGCAGTGCAAAAACGAGCCCTCCTCTGTCCCACAGCTAAACCATGTCTCTGATCGCTCAGCTTTATATTTATGCAGGATGATGTAATACAGAGTTGGCGAAGAAAGTTAGAATGGATCGGACTTAATTTTTTTCCTTCAGCTTCATGTCATTTCTGTGCACTTGAAACAACTTCTATTATTATTACATCACTCATTTGACTTTTACCCATCCTTGAAGATGTGGAGACCATGTGCTGCTGAGTGGGGGCCCCCTGGTGGCCAGAACCGGCCTGTGCTCCCAGTATGAGGTCACAGCCCTCCATAACCTGGGTCAGGGGTCCTGGGGCGTCCACCGCCGAGCTCAGGGCGTCTCTCTGCCTCTGCAGCTGCAGGTAGGGATGAGTGTGTGAGATATGATGACAGAATTACGATTATTATTGCTGCCTTTGATTTACTACTTTGTAAATTTTAATTTATTGCTGTACATAATCTGTTTTACACCTACCTACCCTTTTTGTGGGTGTTTCTTCTTTCTCTTTTTAAATGTGACGCTCTTTCCCATCCTTATTGCCTCTCAGGGATGTTTTTTTCTTTTCTGATTCCAACATTTCACTTGAACACACTGAAGGTTTTCAGGAAGCCCAGCTGAACAATCTGCTTCTGTGTTTGACTTTTCAGGGTTTTATTTCTTTTCTTGTGTGTGTTTGGACAACAGTGGATTAAATTCTCAGACTGTCATTGAAACTGCATTCATTCTAATTAACTTTTAAGTTATTTTTTATGAAAATTTCAGTGGTGCAGTGGTCCACTTATCTGAACTACTTTAAACTTGACATTTACTGGGTTGAGCTTTAAAACATTAAGATTAAAATTCAAAGTATCTGATGCCTCCATAGGAATAACCACGTTAAATAAAGTGACATGTTTTATTTAGGGCCAATGCTAGTTATTAGTGATCAAGGAAGGCCAGTTACCAACATTTGGAAGCAGTGTACAATACATATAGTGTTTTACCATCAGTGTGAGAGCAGGGAACCTTTCTTCTTCATTAACCCTTCGATGTGCAACATGAGTCAAAAGTGACCCACATCCAATGCAAAATGGGCATCTTCTGACCCACACTGTGCATCAAAGCGTTCATAAAGATGTCTGTAACTGAATGTGTAAAATAGAAATAGAAGTGATGAAATTAGGACGCTTTCCAGGCTCGAGCTGGATCAGTTTGTCTCCTGCAGTGGCGTCTGCTGTTCTTCCGTTCCATCTACACGTCTGAGAACATTCTTATGAAGAAAAGCCCTCGGTACTCCTCCAAGGCTGCTCATTCCTCCAGAAATGCAGACGTCTTTAATCTTTTAGTTCTCTGACTTTTTGGTGTTTAATTTCTAACTTTAACCCTCAATTTTATTCTTTAATTTTTAAAACTGCACAGCTTTTTTGTTTGCTATGGCTGCTAATCAAGCTCTTTATTCATTTACCTTACTGTCATTTTTACGGTTTATTTGAATCAACTGCTCTGACTTGTCTCCTATATCTTGTTTGATTGTCTATGTTGTATGTTTTAACTGTCAAAACACTTTGTGAACACCGTTCTTAAGGGTGCTATATAAATAAAGTTATTATTATATAAGTTCACATTCAATCTGGGCGATTACAGATTTTAGTGTCCCAGTTTTTTCTTGAAGACTACAAAGCGTTTGTTGCCGTGGAAGAAAATAAATGACATTCTATCATCTTGAGATCAAAGTTTGTCGTGCACAGAGGTGTAAATATTTATTTAAAGGACTTTTTTGGTGTCTGCATGTGTCTGCAAGTCACGTTTTCTCTTCCTGTCTGCAGGCTCATCACACGGTCTGGAGGAAACTGAGGCAGCGGGCAGAGAAACTGGTAAGAGCAGCAAATCTCTGTGTTCTGCCTCAAACGGTCGTCCAGCAGTTACGTTGGTCTGTGTCACGTTCATCCAGCCCGCTCTCATTCCTCAGAGTAGCCAGAGGTTAGGATTTAACACCGCTATTTTTATTACTTTGCGTTATTATTTTGGCAAAAGCGTCGAGAGGAGACGCGTCGTGGGCTGTAATCTGCAGGAGGAAGCGGGCCTCATCCTCCTCGTGAAGGACAAACTGCTGTTTTCTGAACCCGACATCAAAAACACTGCCAGAGGAAGTATTTTTAAATCTCTCCAGGTTTCAAGGCTCTCATTGGGAGTGATGCGGAGTTGAATCCGCTCCATCCGCCTCACCGAGTTTGACTAAAAAAGAAGCTTAATTTCTGCAAATTCAAACTAGGCTACGAGTTAATTTTGGATGGAGCCATCTAGGCGAAATATATTTTGCTGCAGCTTCTCTGGCGTTCTCCGTGAATCACTGATTGCGTAGCGAGAGGAAAAAAAAAGATTTACTCATTAATAGGCACACTTGATTTGGCATCCGATGACACAGCGCGCTCTGTGGCCTACATTTTATTTTCACCGACATCCGGTTATTCAGGGAATTGAGATAGCACTATATTGAAGACAAAAGTGTGGATGCCGGAGCTGGACACTCATTAGAAGTGGAGACTATTTGGATCACGTCCTTCTGGAGTTCTTACAAGCACAAGATTAGCATGCAGACCTGCTGCAGGAGCGTCGCAATATCAGTTTTCTATCCTTGGAGGTCACTGTTCCATATTATCGTCTGTTTGCTGCGTTTAGATGCGTCCTGTCCTCTTCGTCCCACGTGCTAACAGAACATGACAGTAATCAGCGGAAGAGCTATAAACTGCAGCCGGCCTCAAACTTCTCTGAAGGACGTTTAAACCGCAGCAGAAGCAGCCTGATGCACGTCCTCTTCTCCTCTTCGGCAGCTTGCATCGGCAGGCTGAGATCACAGAAGACCACGTGAATGTTTTCGTTCCTTCGACTAAACCGCAGACGGCTGTGTTGTCTTGGCGTTGTTCGGTGTTTGCAGATAAACTGTGTTGTCTGGAAGAACGGCCAGAGTCGTGACAGACGATTATCAAACAGCTACAAGAGCTGGAAAGACGGTTTAAAAACACAGGTTCTGATGTATTTCACCTGAGAGACTGTTACTATTATTGCTGTGTGGTGTTTTATAATAAGCCGTTGTTCTGGTTTATTTACATTTTTGGTATTTCTTGTTGTAGTTTTGGCCGTTAATTCATACAGATGGAACTTCTTCCTGGTAAACTTTCCTACAATCTGTTTTTAAATTGGGAAATCCTTTTTTTTTTTGTTCTTTGCACAAACAACACACTCAGAGGCTGTTTAGGAAATCAGACCTCTACATTGGTGGCATTATTAAACATGAATGGGGCACAAATAAAACACTTAAAGGAGGACAAGAGTCCAATCTGAAGGGCCGCTTCTATTTAACATCATCTAGATAATGTGCTGTTGGTCTACTTTTTTGTTGTTTTGTTTCTCGCTTTTCTCATTTTTATCCCCCGCCTCCACGAAGTGGAAAAGGATGATATAGGTTTGGCCTCCGTCCGTCCGTCCGACATGAAGGGGACAGCTTTTCTCGGAAACTATTACAGCTAGGATTACGAAATGTAGTGTGTAGCTTCACACCATGGACACCTTGATCAAGTTTGAAAATGAGACCTGTGCGATAATATTTAACAGAGTTATGGCCCATGATCACTATTTTGGATGTAGACTCATAGACATCACATGTGGCGGGGGATATTGATGACCATGTCGTCTTGTTTTGTCTTGTTTTTGTCGTTTGTTCATTTTTTCGTCTCTTTTTTGTTTTATTTCGTGTCGTTCGTCTCATTTGCCGTTTTGTGTCTCACTTTTGTAATATTTTGTGTTGTTTTTATGTATTTTGTCCCACTTGAAATCAGATTGGGCTGAGTGCTCCCCCTGAACTGGAGTGAGTTGGACGCTGTTGTTTTCATGGAGTGATTGTCCACGTTGGGCAGAGATTGTTCTGCGTTTTGTCCTGAAAGAGCAAACCCTGGCGTTCAGAATCCATCTTAAATTCTGTACAGTATCCTGACATTCGCTTCAGCTTTTTTATTTTATAATGATTCCCCTTAGAATGCTTTAGAGCTGAGGTGTTTTATTATAAAGTTGAAAGATTAGCGTTGTTTTGCCCGCCCCCTGTTTGTGGCGGCACACAGGACTCTGCAGAAACAGGTTGATGAAAGCGGCGAGGCGTGGGCGGGCGGACGCGTTTTGTGAGCCGGCTGCAGGCGGTAGGGAGGCATGTCCCCCGTCTGCCTCCAGCTGGCGCTCCAAACACTGCCACCCACGCTGAAAACACACAAATTTCACCCGTGGGGGACATCAAACCCCCACACCCCTCTAACATCCCTGAGGAAACGCTCTTTTAAAGATGCTAACATATATAGATATGTTACAGTTTTCTACAGAAATGGGCTGCAGAGAGGACTCTTGTGAATAAATCAGTTCCTATTTTTTATTATATAAGTCTCACTTTTTCATTTTTATCACAGGTAGATGTGCCAAGATCTGAAGAGGGGACACCAGCTCCTCCAACCAGCCAGGAAGCTCCTCTGTAACCTCCCACACACACATAAACACACTTCTGACATGTATCCCACTGTATCATTTGTTCAATAAATGTGTAAAAACGCACCATAAGTCACCTCCACACATCTCTTTCTAATAAAAACGAAGGGAGGGGGGAGTTAAACTGTTCAGCTGATTGGGAGAGTGAAATGTCGTGTGTGTGTGTGTCAGCAGTTTGCTTAACAACAACAGCAGTGTGTGTGTGAGAGTGTGTATATGTTGGCTGAAGGTCAGGCAGCAGTGCAGCTGTTGGGTCTGTCACTCATCAAACAGGTGGTTCTCAATCCTCGGAGTGTGTTTGGCAAGTGTGAGAAAGTGTGAGCGAGCCTGAGGACCGGAGCCATGAGGCCGTTTCTTTTTCTTCTCCAGGATTCCAGGCGATTTGACACGTTAGACTCAACACTTCTGCTTTCTGCCAGAGGTACATCATCGATGTCCACAAATGTCGCTGTTGTAACCCCGAGACATACACGTGTAAAGAAGGTTTACGGGTCAATATATGATTGCGGAACTTTTTTTTTTTTTTTGCGGGACTTTTTGTGTCATAATTTTTTCTGTTTTCAGGCCTAAAATCAACATGGCTGCCTTTAACCAAACACCACATGGCATTTTTAAAGATTCTTCTAAATATAAAACTGAGTAAAATTGAAATAGGAAGTTATTTCTAAAGATATTGCAGTAAACCTGTTGATTACTTCATATTAAATAACTCAAAGCCTTGGAGTCTTCCAGTCTTTTCTTCAGGAGGAAATGACATCATGCAGAGCAGGTCATATTGTTGTTATTTTCCATATGAACTTTGATGTATTGCCAAAGAAGAAATATCTGTCAATCAAAACTATTTTTTAATAAGCTCGTTTAATTAGTGTTTAGCTAATTAGAAGGTGGTTGTTCAATTGGGACGGTTATTTAGTTCACTTTTTAGTGATATCCAGTCATTTCTTATTAAAAACCGAGACATAAAATGACAAATGAGACGCAAAAGGTCAAAAGCAAGACAGAAAACGACAAAACCTGTTTTGGATTTTTAAATAAGCTCATTTTAGTATTGTTTAGCTAATTAGAAGGTGGTTGTTACTAAATTGGGACGGTTATTTAGTTGACATTTTAGTGAAATCCAATCATTTTTTTATTAAATGTTTTTTTTTCCCAGAATAAATAATTCTGGAATTTGTAAAGACGTGATCATAATGAGCATCAAAACTTTTACTCTTAATAAAAATGTATGCAGAATATATCCCATGGACTTCAAAAGTCCCTCAGTTATGTATTGACCCTTAGGCTGCAGTTATTGGTTAATCCTTTGAAACCTGTTTAAGAAATTTCACTCTTATTCTTTTGAAGTTTGCTCTCATGGGGTGTTCACTGGTGTTTCGGGTGAATTGCTTATCAGAGACAGAGGCTAAGACAAAACAACAAAGAGTAATTGAATACAGAGATTTGGCAAACAGTTGCAAATAGCAAAGCTGTGACAACAAAAGGTAAGAGGTGGTGAAGGGGTGACACTAGTAGCAAAAGGTCTGCTATTTTCTTCATTAAATCCAACATTAAACCCCAGAAATTACAGCTTTTACCATTCAGATGCTGCAAAAATGGAAAGAATCCGCAGATTTTCAGCTTTCCATTGGTCAGTGATGGTTAGCTCTGTCAAAGTCACTTATTTGGGTGAAATGTTTTAATCAACCGCGATGAATAAACAGTTTGTTTTAACCAGATTTAGCAAAAGACTGAAAGTTTTGTGCTCCCAGGTGCAACTGAGAAACCATTCATAACTCAGCTGAACTGCAGGCTGTGTTAAAACAGCAGAGAAGAGACAAGCATGGAAACAAAGCTGTAAGTATTCATCTTTAGTTTGTAGAGTCACCTTTTCCCCTGGTATTAGGAGCACTTCTGGGCTTTTGGAGCAATGTTGATTCCTTTTTGTTTCAGATTCTTTTTTTTATGATTTAAAGCAGGAGTGTGAAGCTCATCTTAGTTCAGGGACCGTTTTCAGTACAGTTTGATGTAAAATCAGAGCATAATAAGATATAAACAACCACAACTCCAAATGTTTCCTCTGTTTTAGCGACAAAAAAATGGACAAACGACACATCCGAGACAGAAAATGACAAAAAATGAGATGATCGACACGAAACAAAACAAAAACAGGCAAAAAAATTCATATAAAAGTTACAAAGTGACAAAACAAGTGGACAAACGAGACAATAAAATTTTATAAATGACACAAATGAGACCAAAAATGACAAAAGCGAGAAACAAAACAACACAAGTAAGACAAAAAGGAAACATAAAATGACAAAAACACGAGACAAACGAAAAAATCAGACAAAACAAAAACGAGGAAATATTACAAAAATGAGACATAAAATGACAAAAAATGAGACACTTGACACGAAACAAAACGCAAAAGAGACAAAAAATTACACAAATGAGACCAAAAATGGCTAAAATGAGAAACAAAATGACAAAAAAGTAGACTAAGAACACAACTGAGACAAAAAGGAAGCACAAAACGACAAAACCATGAGACGAACGACAAAAGTCAGACAAGACAAAATATTACAAAAATGAGACACAAAATGACAAAAAGCAACACAAACAACACAAAACGGGACGAGAAAGTTACAAAGCGACAAAAAACATGGACAAACGACACATCCGAGACAGAAAATGAGAAAAAAATGAGACGATCGACATGAACAAGAAAAAACAGGCAAAAAAATTCATAGAAAAGTTACAAAGTGACAAAACAAATGGACAAACGAAACAATAAAATTTTATAAATGACACAAATGAGACCAAAAATGACAAAAGCGAGAAGCAAAACAACACAAACGAGACAAAAAGGAAACGCAAAACAAAGAATAAAGCGATACACAAAATGATTTTTAAAAATTGGACAAAAACACAATTGAGACAAAAAGGAAACAAAATGACAAAACCGAGAAACAAAACGACAAAAACACAAGACAAAGGAAAAAATCAGACAAAACAAAAACAAGAGGAAATATTACAAAAATGAGACATAAAATGACAAAAAATGAGACGCTTGACACGAAGCAAAACGCAAGAGACCAAAAATGACTAAAGCGAGAAAGAAAACGACAAAAAAGTAGACTAAGAACACAAGCGAGACAAAAAGGAAGCACAAAACGACAAAAGCCAGAAGCAAAATGACAAAAACATGAGAGGAACAACAAAAGTCAGACTACAAAAACAAGACAACTTATTACAGAAATGCGACACAAAATGACAAAAGAATAATCTAGTATTTTACTTTATAATCAAAACACCTTGACATGGTCTAGTAATAATTTTAAATTTGTAGTTGTACAAATTTACAATCTCCAGTTAATGTCTTCTCTGTAATTTTTACACTTGAACTCCTCCTGTGGGTCTGATTGGACCCCCTGGAGGGCCGGTTTTGGCCCGTGGGCCTCATGTTTGACACCCCTGCTTTAAAGTATCAAGTGTTTCTCTTTCCTGCTCCACTTAAAGCAGCACCAACAGTTTGTATAATCACAGTAGCGGACCATGTGTGTGACAGTGCAGGTGGTTCCAGACAGCTGTTAATGTTTAATGACTGCCAGCGACATAAAGTAAATCCAGCCGCCCTCCTTCCCCTCCCCCATGGTGTCGCCTCTCTGACATTTAACCCCTTTTATTTACCTTCAGACAAACACAAAAAGTCAAATTACATTCAGCAAAAACTCCCATTTAAGCTCAGATTGTCTTTATATTCCGGTGAGCTTCTTTCAAATCCGAGACAACAGGAGATTGAGCGAATCCTCGGGCCAGAACAAAGTTGTGCAGCTGTTGCTCCCACTCAAGCATCCGACTACTTCCACCGCTACCCCCACCCCGCTGACAATGTGCGAGACACACCCGAGGACAGATGCCCTCAGACTTCCAGCCAGCCACACCACCAGCACCAGTATGAGATGCTTGAATCTGTGCCTCGAAGCCCTGAATTCCTCGCTTGCTGTCGCGCTCGAGAGGTGTTTGGGAATGATCGCTGCGCCTGCTGCTCAAATACGATTAATTCTGGATAGCTGCTATAACACTCACTCCTAGAAATTAATTTATAACAGCCGTGTGTTCTCTGTTTTATCCCAAGGAATCAGAAAAGAGACTGACTGAATGTTTTAACCCTCCTGTCGTCCCGTTTTAAAGTTTGAAAATGTCGAAAAATATATATATTTTCACAGTGAAAGCTTCCACGGTTTCAACATTTTTGGGAAATTTGGGAACATTTTTTGGTGCAAAAAATAAATGTTACAAAAAAATGTTTCTTTAAGATCGTTCAGAAAAAATCAACCAAAATCCAGTGAAATTTGCTGGATTTTGCTTGATTTTTTCTGAATGTTCTTAAAGAAAATAATAGAATTTTACTGATATGTATGGAATCATTTTAGATTTTTTTAGATTTTTTTGAAAGATTATTATTCATTTTTTTAAAAAAAATACAATTTTTTTTTTTTAAATTTCTATTTCTTTCCAAATTTGGAAGATTTGTATTATTTTTTTTAAAACAGTTACAGTTTTTATTTTTTTAAATTTGTATTTCTTTCCAAATTTGGAAGATTTGTATTATTATTATTTTTTAAATATTTACAGTTTTTATTTTTTTCTTTCCAAATTTGGAAGATTTTTATTCCTTTTCTAAAAAAAAATTACAGTTTTTGTTTTATTTTATTTTTTACATTTTTACTTCTTTCCAAATTTTGGGAGATTGTTTTTTTTTTTCCAATAAAACTTATATGGGGAACATTCAAGGAATTTTTTTGAATTTTCTTCCTGAAGATTTTGCAAATCTTTATAAATTTGGGGATTTGTTTGCTGAATTTTTGGGATTTTTTTTTTCCAGACAAGAGAACAATATTTTTGGTGCCTGTAAATGAGGACAACAGGAGGGTTAAGAGTTCAGTGTTGAGGCGGTAGTAATGTTGGACTGAGCAGCGATCAGGCTCACACTTGTAGAAGAATTTCCAGATGACTCACAGACATGTATGATTTGATTTCAGGAACGGGTGTGGTATGGTTTCTTGTGGGAATTTCTGCATGAATATCCTTCAGATTTGGTTCCTTGTTTGAACGTGTCCGGCTGAATGTGCAGCAAAGAGCAGTCTGACAGTGTTTGAAGGCATGAAGGTGTTTGGCACAAAAACATGCTGTATGGAAAGGAGCTTTTAGGCCTTAAATCGACCACTAGAGAAGGACTTTCACATAGGATTAGTAAAAATACCAAAAATCTAAATTCTTCCAAAAGTCAATAAGCAGTATTTATAATCTGTTTACTTTGGTTGTATTGATGTATAAAGCATTAGTAGAAGGTTTTTTATTTTAAATATTACAACTGTTTGAACTTATAGATGGGAAAATGGCGCAACAATGTGTTTCCCTGGAATTCAGACCTCTACAAGACTTCAGGAAAGAAACTATCGCTGGTTATTTATGTTTTTAGGTCATCAGACTTTCCATTTTTGAACCGCTCCACATATGTGGCTCTAAAATCAGTGTTTTGCGCTCAAAGTGCAGTAAGAGTTTCGGGTGCCCCTCTCAGGTCTGTGGTCTGGTGATGCCCCACCTTGCTGCCAGAGCCAGCTGACTGCCGCTCCGTGTCCTCTCGGCGGTGCAGTGCGCGTCTTGGACACGGCGCTGCGCTCTCGGCGCTTCGCCGCTCTGCTCGTCTAGAAATCTCACCCCGCCCTCCCCTCCCTCCATCTCCATCTCAATCAGTGCCCAAACCGCACAACAAGAGCAGAGGACGTTCATTCGCGTCTGCGGTAGTGACCGAGGCCGTTCCTTTGCCGCTCTCCCCGGCCGGTACACCGACCTCCCAGACGGATCAGCGGCGGAGTTGCGCGCCGCTCCTCCCGCTCTGCCCGCCAGCCAGCAGCCCCGCGTCGTGCCGCTCCGCGCCGGGTCGGTCCGGTCGCTGCTTCCTCCTCCTCCCCCTCTTTGGAGAGCAGGTTATTCCCTGGAAGCTGGATGAATTATTGGAGAGTTGTGAACAAGTGCGAGAAGAACGCTGAGGCTCCGGGATCTGCCTCCTCGCTCCGTCCAGGGAAGACAAGACTCCGCCAGAGTTGTGGACGATAATGGAGGGGACGTCCCTGTATCTTCCTATTGTTATTTTACTGATGCAATGTAAGTGGAAATGGAAACTATTCATCCAGAAGAACTCTCTCTCTCTGTCTCTCACCGTCTCTCTGCTTGTGTTTATCTACTTTTCTCCGCGGGGATAAAGCTCAGGATAGAAAATAAAGTAGTGGATAGCGGCTTTAGTGTAATCGAACTGATCCTGCTGCTTATTTATCTTCATTTCTATTTAGCTGTAATTTGTTAGGGTGCTTGTGGATGCAGTGAGATCAAGACTCAGGCGTTGAATTTGATGTTTTAGACTTTAAATCTGAGACATGCTTTTTTAGAAAGAGCTTAATTTTATTTTTTAAAGCAGGAATGTGCTGTGGAGTAAATGTGAACACTGAAGGAATCAGGATCCAGGAGTTGTTTTTTCACAGCTCCACGGTTGAGTTGAAGCCCCTCTGGGTTCCTACAAGTTGGCCCTAAAGTTGCTCACTGGCCGGGTGCCACCTCAGGGTGTGGGTGGCTCGGCGGTGGCAGGAGGGCAGCCGTTTTGGCAGAAGAGGTGGCAGATCTGTGCATGAGGTCAGTGCTTGGATTGCCACCAGAAACTTCCAGCTGGTTTTCCGTGTGACATGGTGTTTTCTAGGATGGAGGAGACTACTAGATTTGGGAGCGAAAAGCAGGAAAACACAATAGGAAGTGGATTTTTATATAAGGAAAAGCTCCACCTGATTATCCCGCATGGAAAATTAAAAAAAAGAGAGAGAGATTGCTCTGTTGGGGCTGGTGAGATGGATGTGATGAGACAGGGAGAGTGAGTGACGCATATTTTACTCGGTGTTGTCCACATTTTGCCACCTGTCAGGCCACGAGGTCACGAGTTCACAGAGGTGTGTGTTTTCAGTCCCCGCTGTGGACAATCTGACAGAAATCACTCATCACCTGCCCCGCTGACACTCAGATTCATAGAGTCAAGTGTTGCACAGTTCTGCCTGCCTGGATTGTATTGTTTAAAAAAAAAATGAAAGGAAATGTTTGGGTGGGTCTCTTCTGGAGCAGGAGACCCAACATCCCCCATATCAAGCTCCCGTACACACTCACTGTGTCTGACTGAGACAGCTGTTGCTCACTGTGTAACAGTCATACAGGCAGGCTTTGTTCAGATGGACACACACACACACATTCACTGATTGGCCGTCCTGTTTTTCTCTGTACCCCCACAGCCTTGAAACGTGTGTTGCCATCCACAGCCACGTTATCTTTATCTCCCAGCCAGACAGGATATTTCCTGTGGGTCCATCCTCCCTCCTACTTTCATTTGTTCCCTGTTAATTTGAATAAGTGCCTTAATTATTACTGCGCCATGCTTTTGACCTCGGCACAGCCCTGGCAACACCCACCCCAGTCTTTGTAACACTCTGTACGGACCACGTAATGAGAGTAAAGCCGTGTGCCAAGGAGCGAGCGTGCCATCCTTCTATTTTTTGCTCAGGCAAGAGGGTGGCTGTGTCTTTGTGAGTTTAAGCTTGTCGCAGTGTTTGGTTGATGTTGATGCCACACTCTAGGTGTGTGTGTGTTGATGCTTGCGTGTGTGTGTGTTTTCGTCATCCTGCTCGTCAGTGTTGACGCTATTGTTAGATGTTTCTGTACTTCAAAGCCAAAGCGGGCCCATAGCAGAAGCATTTTAATTACCACAGTGGCCGTATCTGATGCTATATTGGAGGACCACCAGAGACTAGCTGTTGTGATGCACATGAAAAACTTAAAGCGGCTTTCTGTTTCCAGTCTGTGACTCACGCTTGTTAAATCTAGCTTTTTGATCTGGGAAATCAAGTCTAACACCATGTGATTACGCTGCCAGTTTTGCTTCATTTTTGGTCCAGCATGCTGACTCACTCCTAGTCCTGCATCCCCAGACCTTTCTCTAGCACCGAAAACGTAGAATGATCTGACTGCACCTCTTCATCACTGTGCCGGCATGTTTGTATTTCCCTAAACCGTGTTTGTATTAGGGATGTCTGATAATATTAGCCCACCAACGGCTGGACCAGTAAAATCAGAGCATAATAATAAACCTATAAAGAGAGATGTCCGACATTATTGGCCCTATATTGACATAAAAATTAAATATCGGTCAATATCGTTATCGTTTTCTTTCTCTTTTCTTTGCCTAGCATGAAAACCGATGAAATAATGCCTGGATTACACCAGCATTTACCAAACTCACAGAGGAAGGGAGAGTGTGAACTGTCGTTTGCGACAATTTTTCAAAAAAATAAAAGACATAAATATGGGACTTCTTCCGTAACTTAAGTTGAGGTATTTTTCTTTTTCTGCACAGACGATGTTTACATTTGAAAGCCTCCAGTGGGGCATCACAATATAATTAGGCATGATGTGTTAATTCATGGCAGGAGATACGTGATAAAACTAGTTAAATAGGCCACATATATCAGCATTGGTTAATATCGAAATCATAAATTGAGAGTTGGACAATATCGGCATATCGGTTATTGGCAAAAAATGTCAGTATTGGACATCTCTAGTTTGTATTTACTTTACATCCACTCATCTTGGGCAGGACTAAGAACAGGATACAGTGATGATGTTGACTCAAAATAGCGATGAAGTAATTGTTTTTGTGGAGCGTTTGCATTTAAGGAGGTGAACGCTTCGTGTAAAATGTGTTATTCAGGACTGCTTCACTTTATAATTCAAAAGAATTAGACAACGCCACCAGTTTTACTTCAGTTTTGGTCCGGCATGCTAAGTTATTCCTCGTCTTGTATCCCTCTTTGCTGTCATTTTTGGTCCAAGTTGAATTTCAGAAGCAGATTAAAAGAACAAAAGAAGGCAGAGTTCATGTTGTGCTTCTATCTACTGTTTCTGTTCTTTAAGAACAAACAGATAAATTCATTCAGTCTCTACAGGAGCTGTAAGAACATGATAGAAGTGATGGTTTACTGAGGATTCAATCTCTATTCATTAATAAGTAGCTGTTTTCCATTAAATCTGGTCATTAAACAACCTTTGCTGGTAAATTTTTCTTGCAAACACTTGAATGAAAGCAGTGAGATGACGACAGCACTGAAAGCACCATGTAGAATGGTCTGACTGCACCTCGTCATCATTCTGCTAGCATGCTTGTATTTCCTTTAATCTTTCCACCCAGTCATCTTGGGTAGGACTACAAAGAGGATGCAGTGATGGTGTTCACTCAAAACAATGGAAACCTTCAGTAATTTAGTGACAATGGTCCTCACTCAGGAAGTTGCGGATAAACAGGAAACTGGAGGATTGACAGTAGAATGGTCTGACTCTGCCTTATCGTCATTCTGCTGACATGTTTACATTTCCTTAAACTGGACACAACCGTCTTGGGTAGGACTAAGAGCAGGATCCAGTGATGGTGATCACTCAAAATAGCGATGAGGGGATTGTTTTTGAAGGCGAACACTACGTTTAAAATGGATCATTCAGGACCGCTTTGTTGTATAATTCAAAATTTAACCAACCAAATCAGTCCGTGCTAGTGACATATGCGCCAAATCAGGCAGTCAAATGCAAACCAGAGTCAGGTTTTTGCTTGTTCTTCGTAGTCAAGTTTGCAAACTAAGCCATAGTCAGTGAACTCAGCTAGCTAGATGGTATTCCATTGACGTTGGCCAAGAGGTGGAGTAAACCCTGTACTGGCTGCTGGTCCATCACATGACTTGACTCGATGGTAATGCCAACTAAAACGGCTCTATTAGCAAATTTATGTCACAAGGTAAATTTTACAAACCTACCTTAACACTAATTTATTCTAGCATGCCTGTTTGCTTGCATGTTTGGCAAATGTTGCCTGCCAGGTTAATGAAGCGAATTCTAAAGCCAAATCAGTTTGCATTTCTAACCAGATATGGCATTTACATTCAGTCCAGATCTTCAATTTTTTTTGCACATCTGGCAGGAGTTTCTGCGTTTCTTTTTTCTTCAGCTTGCTACATAGTCAGGACTGCATTGGTGGGTCTCACCAGATGTAGATTGCATGTACACACGTGGACAAAATTGTTGGTACCCCTCAGTTAAAGAAGGAAAAACCCACAATTCTCACTGAAATCACTTGAAACTCACAAAAGTAACAATAAATAAAAATTTATTGAAAATCAGATAATCAAAATCAGCCATTACTTTTGAATTGTTGATTAACATAATTATTTAAAAAAACAAACTAATGAAATAGGGCTGGACAAAAATGACGGTACCCATAACTTAATATTTTGTTGCACAACCTTTGAGGCAATCACTGCAATTAAACGATTTCTGTATTTGTCAATGAGCGTTCTGCAGCTGTCAACAGGTATTTTGGCCCACTCCTCATGAGCAAACAGCTCCAGTTGTCTCAGGTTTGATGGGTGTCTTCTCCAAATGGCATGTTTCAGCTCCTTCCACATATGTTCAATGGGATTCAGATCTGGGCTCATAGAAGGCCACTTTAGAATAGTCCAACGCTTTTCTCTCAGCCATTCTTGGGTGTTTTTGGCTGTGTGTTTTGGATCGTTGTCCTGTTGGAAGGCCCATGACCTGCGACTGAGACCAAGCTTTCTGACACTAGGCAGCACATTTCTCTCCAGAATGCCTTGATAGTCTTCAGATTTCATCGTACCTTGCACACTTTCAAGACACCCTGTGCCAGATGCAGCAAAGCAGCCCCAAAACATTACTGAGCCTCCTCCATGTTTCACCGTAGGGACAGTGTTCTTTTCTTCGTATGCTTGGTTTTTGAGTCTATGAACATAGAGTTGATGTGCCTTACCAAAAAGCTCCAGTTTGGTCTCATCTGTCCAAAGGACATTCTCCCAGAAGCTTTGTGGCTTGTCAACATGCATTTTTGCAAATTCCAGTCTCGCTTTTTTATGAGTTTTTTTCAGCAGTGGTGTCCTCCTTGGTCGTCTCCCATGAAGTCCACTTTGGCTCAAACAACGACGAATGGTGCGATCTGACACTGATGTATCTTGGCCTTGGAGTTCACCTTTAATTTCTTTGGAGGTTGCTCTGGGCTCTTTGGATACAATTCCAACGATCCGTCTCTTCAATTTGTCATCAATTTTCCTCTTGCGGCCACGTCCAGGGAGGTTGGCTACTGTCCCGTGGGTCTTGAACTTCTGAATAATATGAGCCACTGTTGTCACAGGAACTTCAAGCTGTTTAGAGATGGTCTTATAGCCTTTACCTTTAAGATGTTTGTCTATAATTTTTTTTCGGATGTCCTGGGACAATTCTCTCCTTCACTTTCTGTTGTCCATGTTCAGTGTGGTACACACCTTTTCACCAAACAGCAGGGTGACTACTTGTCTCCCTTTAAATAGGCAGACTGACTGATTATGAGTTTGGAAACACCTGTGATGTCAATTAAATGACACACCTGAGTTAATCATGTCACTCTGGTCAAATAGTTTTCAATCTTTTATAGAGGTACCATCATTTTTGTCCAGGCCTGTTTCATTAGTTTGTTTTTTTAAATAATTATGTTAATCAACAATTCAAAAGTGATGGCTGATTTTGATTATTTGATTTTCAATAAATTTTTATTTATTGTTACTTTTGTGAGTTTCAAGTGATTTCAGTGAGAATTGTGGGTTTTTCCTTCTTTAACTGAGGGGTACCAACAATTTTGTCCACGTGTGTATAAGCATGCATCGTTTTTCAAACTCTCCTTCAGTATGGTGTCAAGTAAGATGCGGGTGTTGAGGTCTCAGACAGCACTCAGGCCACTTTATCACATACATCAGTAATACAGAAGTCATGGTTTTACAGCAAATACACAGCATCCACATTCTGTTGTTAACACACACACATTTCCACAGACCCTGTTTGCAACAGGCCCTCCCGGGTTTCCGCACATTGCTTGAGCCATGTTTGCAACAGGCCCTCCCGGGTTTTCCCAAACTTCCCCATTTCTGAGGAAGCAGGTGTGTCATGGTGACTGCTGCTTTCTGCACTTCTGCTTTGTTAAGGCCTGCACACACACAGAGGTTAAACAGAATAAAATCAACACTCTAGAATATATGTATTTCAGCAAGCATAATCATGTGGTTAACTTATAATGTTTCTTTATTTTGTCTGCTTCAAAACCTTTGTTACCTTAAGGCTCAAGTGGGCCTGAGTGCTGTCTGAGACCTCAACACCTGCATCTTACTTGACAATGGGAAACAACTAGCCTAGCCGCGCTAGACAACCCACGGCAACGATTTTAATTCTCTGCCAGGGAGGGTCTAGTTACCCTCCATAAGGCTCGAGGCTGGATTCTCCTAAAACTGGCCAGACCAATCACCATGAAGTGTAGAGTCAGAAGGTGGGCGTAACTAAGTGACGACAGAGGCACGACAATTCTGACAGAAACAACCGGCGCACAATAAACAGTTATCTTTTGACTCGGCTTTGGCCACAGCTCTTAAAGATTTGAAGCTAAAATTCAACTTGAAAGATAAACAAAGGACGGCACTTAAGCGTTTCATTGAGAAGAAAGACGTATTTGGACTTGTGCTGACGGGATATGGCAAATCCTTAATATACCGGTGGGCTCCGCTGGTTGGGAAGCTAATGGGACTTAGCCACAATCCGGCACTCTAGGAACTCCGTCAGCCTATTCGTTGCGCTGATTGGTTGTATACCTACCCAATTGCTGCAGAGTGATTTGAAAGACAACCTTTTAGCCCGCCTCCCTCCCTGTTGAGCGTTCCTAGACCCTTGTGTCTTAAGAGCTGGGTCTAGGCGGCTAGGCTACGAAACAACAGCTTCTGAACAGCAACCTCCAGACTGAACATTTAAAGTTTTGCTTTTAGTCATGCAATAAAGCAATACTTAGATTTTTTTTTCTCGTATCTTATCCGTTTTAATCACAGTGCTGCGCTCCCTGTATGCGAATGTTCCACCAAAATAAATTCAGGTGCATGTTCACTAGATCTGGAAACTGCTGCATCCCATTCATTGTCTTTGTGAAATGCACCGCATTGCATGCTGGTCCAGTTGCGGAGCGTTTCGCGCTGCAATCTGATGTGTTTCCCCGTAGCCGGCGCAGCTCATTTACATAAAGTAGACTCGACTTCTATGGAGATCCGATGCATCGCAAAACTTTCATCAAACATCTAAACTAGCTGTTGATGGACTAAAATGAAGACAGATTCAGCAGCTGCACTGGTTATTTCTCACCTCACATGCTTTCAGAAATAATTTTCGCTGAACTGTTTTCGTAATGAAAGTGAAAGTTTGCCGCCATGTTGGTCCGACTTGAAGTCCAGGAGCAGACAGCTCCTGAGTCGATGCGTTTGTCCAATCAGGGGCAGGATAGTTGGAGAAGAAGGTCAGCAGGAGTTAAACACCGACTACTGGCCTCAAGTACACGGACATCAAGTGGGCGATTTTCAGATGCAGAACGTTTGTATTCGGGAAAAGCGCATCTAGTGGACATGTAGCATTACTCTCAGCATGATTCTGATTTAAAGAAACACAAACCCACCAGAGTGTTATTTCAGCATGATGAGGTGCAGCCAGACCATTCTGCACAGTCCTGTGGAGAATGGTCAAGCTATGTAAGGCCAGGTCTGCCTAACAGATTGAGATTTGAAGCCTTTATTCCCAGCATCCGTTTTCCCCAGACATTTTTATGTGCAGCGTTTTGATCCTTGCATCATATTGTACATTTGGACGCCACAGAGACAAAACAGTGAAACGGCATCCAGGCCTCAGTGGGTTAACTTTCTGTACTTGACTAAAATCTTTTGTTAACTTCTTTGACAGCAGAGCGGTAGAAAGCGACACGGTGTGAACATTAGCCACCATGCAGTTTTGAAATGATCTGAAGAGGCCATGTGTTCATTGTCTGCCTCGACGCCTCTGCAGCTAATTGAGGCCATTGAAGCTGACAGTGTTCATAGTAGTGGAGCGCACAGCGAAGCACGACTCAGGGGCAGCGGGACCTCACATGCACAGCCTCTTTGCTCATTTCTTGACGTGTGCGCTTTTCCCTGTGTGTATGTGTCACACGCAGAGAAGCGCACTCGGTGCAGGCGTGTTGTCAGCCCCGCTACATTTCTCTTTTCTCAAAGAGACACCCTTCAAGGTGGCAGCAGGCCTGGTCTCACACTATGTGACAAGAGCTTCTTCCATTCACAGTCCTACTGTCTGAGAGAATCTCCCTCGCCTTCAATCCCACTCTCTCTTTTATTCATGCTTCTGTGAGTCTCTGGTCCCCCCCCTCCACCAGCCTCCACCCGGTCCCCTCTCCGCCTCACTCTCCTCACACTCCATTTGTATTCTATTCTTAGGGCCGCTCATCTCTCCTTGATCGTTCATTCTTGTCCCCTTTTAATCTTATTGTATCTCCCTCCCTCGTCTTGTTCATCCCTCAGCGAGACAATGCTCCTCTGAGGGTGTCGGGGTACACAAGCCAAAGCTACGCCGGTAATCCTGTTACACCGCTGCGAGTCAACACATGGCGAAGTGAAGGAGAGAGTGAGTGTCTGGAGGGAGAGCGTGCACCTTTAATTCACTCAGGTCAACGTTTGACCAAGTGGAGCTCGTGGAAATTGCGCCGAATTCAGGAAGAGGCTTTTAAAGAGCTGCATTTGGCGGATGACATTATTATTGTATAGGCTTTCTTATTTAAAAGCTGCTTTAAAATAGCAGTTCTTGTGAAAATTTGAATGTGCGAGACCTTTAGTGTACATATAGACTGAATGCTCTGATTGTATCGCGCTCCAATGTGGCCACCATCCTGTTTTAGTCCACACTTCCGGCTCTTTGTCTCATTCTTCCTGGTCTCGCCTCCCTTTAGAGGGGAAACCTTCTGTAACCCAGTAATTTCGTAACAATGGAGCTCACACTGGAGGTTGCGGATAAACAGGAAACCGGGGAATTGACAGTAATTTGTTTTTGTTTGGATTGCGTCGCAGGAAAATGTGTGTGCATCGCGGCGAGTCGCTGAGCTTTCAAGAATACGTGAAGGTCTTCATTATGCCGAATTACACGTTTGTTAGAAGTTTTTCAAAGCCCTTTTAATGTTCGGAGTTAAGCACCCCAGAGGCCCATTCAACATTTATTATGTCATTTCAAAAATGCATGGCCTTCAGTTTGAAAATCTTTCTTCCCCTTTTCTTAATTCGCTGCCTTTTGGGAGATTCTCATCCTGAGTGTGTTTACTGTTTATGCCGTGTGTGTGTTTTTCCCCTCAGGTAACCTTCACCCACATTTAACCTCAATTTATTAACACACTCTAATCTTCCCCAAGGACCAATCAGCACACAGGAAGAGCAGCTGCTGCTTCCTCTTCCTGTTTGAGTGCAGGGTATCAGTGACACACAGATGGCGGGAGAAGCGAACGTGTCGTCCGCTGGTGCGATGCTCGCTGACCTTGTTCGAACTTGCGCTTAAACAAACATACGGCAGGGCTACTCCTTAACCCCGCAGGATTAAAGCAGAGCAGGGAGTAATCCTGCCTTTACCTCAGATCTCCTGGAGAAAGCCGGCTGCCGTCTTCGCCTCAGACCGAAGGCTGCAATTAAGCATTCTCCTCGTGCAAGTTGGCGGGCGACACCGGAGCACTTCACCCAATTCACCTCACCCCCTAATGATGACGAGCGATATTACATTCTGAACTCCTCTCTCTCCTCTTCCCTCCAGGTTCTCCCTCCGTTGCCGTCACCGTGACGACCAACAGTTATAAGGTGGAGGTGAACGAGTTCTCAGGTGAGGCAGAAATAAAAACATTTCCTGTCAGATTCCTCCCTGACAGAACAAACCACACTGGAAAAAATGCCCCTCTGAAAACAAGAAGAAAAAACCTATTTCAAGGAACTTTTACCATCAAATAAGTGAAAAAAATCTGCCAATAGAACATATAAAAAATGGCTTGGTAAGATTTCTTGAAATAAGATGTGATATTTAAAATCTTGAGATCTTAAAAATTAGCTGAGAAAACTTATTTTAGGCTATAATTTACTTGGATTGTCAAGCTTAGGTGTCTTAAAATAAGCCAGACATGCTAAAAAACAACCAGTTTTTACTCACAAATAAATGTTTGCTTTCATGTAACCTCCTAATATGAGATTTATTTACCCTCCTGTTGTCCTCATTTACAGGCACCAAAAAAATTATTTCCTTGCCTGAAAAAAATCCAAAAATTCAGCAAAAAAATACCCAAATTTCTGAAAATTTGCAAAATCTTCATGAAGAAAATTCCTATAATTCCTTAAAAGTTTCCCTTCAAAATTTTATTTATTATTAAATTAAAATTCCCCAAATTTGGCAAGAAAATTCTTGCAAATATTTTTTAAAAAATGAATAAAAATCTTCCAAAAAATCCTTAAAATATCTAAAGTGATTCTATATATATCAGTAAAGCTTCCAATATTTTCTTTAAGAACATTCACACAAAAATCAACCAAAATCCAGCGAATTTCGCTGGATTTTGGTTGATTTTTGTGTGAATGTTTTCAAGAAACATTTTTAACATTTCTTTTTTTCCACCAAAAAATATTCAGAAATTTCCCAAAAATGTTGAAAATGTGGACATCAGAAGTTTCACTGTGAAAATATATATATTTTTTCCCACATTTTCAAACTTTAAAACGGGTTAATTTGACCCGCAGGATGACACGAGGGTTAAACTTATTTCAAGTTTTCTTGTAAAATTCAAGAAGATAGCACAGCAAGATAATTTCAAGATAGTTTGACTTAAGATATTTATGATGTATTGTCTTAAATCAAGTCCCTCCATCTCACTGAAATGTCCCTTGTTAAGTGAATTTATCTTAAATCCAGCGGGATGAGACATTTTGACTAAAAATAAGACAAATGGACTTGGTAAGATTTGCAGTGCACGAGGGCCTATAAATAGGCCAAGCGGTTAAAAATGCCACTGATCCTTTGCTGCTCTGGAATAAATCTCTCATTGGTCACACTCCCTCTTTTAGATGCCGTGCTGTCCTGCATATTCCGCACCGAGAAAGACCAGAACCCACGCATCGAGTGGAAGAAGAAGGGGAAAGATGTCTCCTTTGTGTACTATAACGAACGCTTCAGAGGTGAGAAAGCTGCCTCTCTATCCTCCTGATGACAAACAGGGCATTGGATTTAATCAGCTTGCAGTCTTAGCTGGAAGGGTTTTGCCCTGCGAGGCGGGAGAAACAACTCGAGAAAGCAGCAATGGATAAACCGTGAGATATCTCGTCAGTGTGTCAATGGTGTCGAGGCATAAAATCTTAACCTGTCTCTCGTCCTCAATCTCTCATCGTTGTGCTTCAAGATGTGAATTTAATGGGTGGAATAAATAATGAATCAAACGGTGGCTTTCACCCAGCCGCTCGTTTTTATAGACGCCGCAGTTAGCTTGACAGTTTCCTCAAATATGTCAAGGCTTTGACCCCCCGCCGCCTCTTCATTGGCCGCTTTACAGCCGGAGCTGCTTTAATGTGTGACTGCTTTCATAGAGTTTCCTAGAAAGAGCTGAGAAGTCTCGCCTGTGAAATCTACACCCTCCACACACTGGATGGATTAACAGATTTAAGGCTTTCAGATAGCGATTTAGCCGCTATGTTTGTTGATATCAATAAAAAATAAAGTCAAATTAAGCCTCAAAGTTTCCATTAAACATGGTTCCAGTGCAAACTGAGGCAAAAGGGCCCCTGGAGGTCTGTGGCTTTCTGATGTCAGGTTTTTCATAAAGTGATATTTAAGCTGCATAACTTGTTGTTGAATTCAATAGTCTGGTTTTAGCTGAAATGAATTTAAAGTCAGAAGAGTTTTTAAAGTCAGAATTAACAAGTTAAAGTGAGAATTCAGGGTTTAAAGTACAAATTCTGAGTTTTAAAGTCAGAATTTGGAGGTGAAAGTCAGAATTCTGAGAAAAAAATGTCTGAAGTGGGTGCATAAAGTCAGAATTTGGAGTTTGAAAATCAGAATTTAGAATTTCACATTTAAATTTACTGAAGAAAATTAGACTTTGGAGGAAAAAAAAGACAGAATCCAGAGTTTAAAATACAGAATTCTGAGTTTAAAGCCAGAATTTTAGAATGTGTAAACTGGGTGTAGAAAGTCAGAATGTGATGTTTCAGGTGAAATTCAGAGTTTAAGGTTCGAATTTCCTCTCCCTGACCTGCTGCTCTTCCTCTCAGGTCCCTTCGAGGGCCGAGCGACCATCGACGGGGCGACGGTGACGCTGCGCAGGGTGACCCAGGAAGACGCTGGAGACTACCGATGTGAGATTAGCGCTCCTCTGGACTCGGTCAGCCTGGGCGAGGCCAACGTCACGCTCAAAGTGTTCGGTACGAAAATGGAAAAGATCCTGTCATGGCTAAAATAAGATAAATCAAATGTTTGTCTGTTGTAAAGAGCTGCTGGTTTCGCCTCATGTTTCTGTACCTCTCACCCCTCAGTGCCGCCAAACACTCCGTCCTGTGACATCCCCAGCTCAGCGGTGACGGGCTCAACGGTGAAGCTGCGTTGTCGGGACCAGCAGAGCATCCCGCCTGCAACGTACTCCTGGTTCAAGGACAACCAGCCAATCAGCCAGCCCCGCCACGCCAACGCCACCTATCTAATCGACTCATACACTGGAGTGCTGGTGAGCGCGTGTGCCTGCAGATACAGTGTGCTGGGGAACGTTTTACACTGTTTCCTTGTTGGCAGATTAAAAGAGCAGAGATGCTTCTGTTGTCGCAGAAGGGTGAAGGACACTTTTATCAGAAAATAGATGCTGCTTCGTGGTGTAAAAAATAGTTTTCTATTTTTCCTCTGTGCAGGAGTTTAAAGCCGTCGCCAAAGAGGACACCGGCCGGTACAGCTGCCTGGCGTCGAACGGAGTGGGATCGCCCAAGATGTGCGAGGGCAAACGCATGACGATAGGTACGTTTGTGTGTTCCTTCCTGCCTCTTCCCCCCCACACCTTTCAGCACCGGACAAAATCAAGGAAGCAGCGGAGAGGAAATGTCCACCAGATCTACTTCAGCGAGCTTCTGCTGTCTGAAACATCTTTTAGTGTAACTTACAGTCTCTGAGGATACTGTATCCATTTTGGGACGCCCTGCATGGTTTAAAATTAATGATGTTTATATTATTTATTTGCCCCGCTTGTTAATAAATTATACAGTTGCATGCAGAATTGTTCAACCCCATTCTGGTAAAATGAGCAACGTTACAACTGCTGGCGATGATCAGTTAGTTTATTGATTAATCCCAAAGCAGAAATCAAGATTTAATTCATAATTCTTTTTTTTCTTTAAACAAAAAGCAGGTTGCAAAAGTATTCAACCCCTACAAACAAGAGACTGTGCCTCCCGTCTACAGCAGGTCATTGCAGCAAAATGGTCCTAAAGTTACAGCATCATAGGGGGTTGAATGATTTTGCATGCAGCTGTATACTCTGGTCCATGTTTGCACTCAATAAATGACAGGAAATAATAGGAAAGCAGTCATGGCCATGCTTTTGTTTGAGACTTTGATCAAATGGACCAAGCACACACGGATCCCTCCCTCATAACTCTTTATTCTGGCTTCCAGAGGATGTAAACGTCACGGCGGTGGTAGCAGCGGTGGTGGTGGTCTGCCTGGTGGTGGTCGTCTGCGGATGCGGGGGTTACCTCCTCCACCGTAACGGCTTCTTCACCCGTGAGTTTGCCCCTTCTGTCGATTAATAGATGTTGGTTTTATTCACTCCGAAATGAAAGAAGGTTGACATTCACTCTGTTTTCTCCTCCGCCGGCCCGACTCATCCATCAGCAGGACACAGAGGAAGGTAAGAGCTTTGTGATTGCATTAACATTGATGTGGACAAACGCGGGGCTAATATGCTACACACTGAGGAGTGAGGGGGAGGGTTGTTGTTGTTGCACTGAGACGGCGTGTCTGCATCTGTGTGCTGAGTCAGGGCTGTGGAGTGACAGCTGTGGCCGTGTGCGTTTTGGAGCCACAGCAGCGCCTGGGTTTCTGCTCATCCGGTGATTGGCGCAAACAGATGAAAGAAAAAAAAAAAACAGGAAAAAGTTGTAATTCTTGCAAGATTTTTTTTTTTGCCAAATTTACGTCCACTTTCAGGCAAAGGAGGAACAATCAGTGCAGCATAATTATGGAATAATTACTGAGTGTTAATCAGCAAGGAGGGAAATATTGGCAGCCGGTAAGAATCGCAGGCAATTAAAGTGATTGGACGGGTAATCTGACAGATTATTTAGATACTGAGGAGTGAGACTGTGCAAACACGCCAGAGTGAGTGGAAGAAGGTTGTGATGCTTGGCTGCCAGAAACCACAGAGACATAAATGCATGTCCTCGTGTGTCCGGCGCTAATGCTTGACTTTGTTATTTGATTACTGGCTCGTTACTGCTCCCAGTTTGACGGACAGAGTCGGCGTAGGAGCTTCTCCTTGAAGCCGATGCGAAAGCTCTTTGTCTAGGTTAAAGTCTGATGCTTATCCTACTGAGCTAACTGGAGCTGTCAGTGTCAACTTCCTATTTATAGAACGGGCTTCTTCACAAAGACTCAAAGACAATGTGACATGATTTCTGATGCACCAATACGAGTGGCAATGCGGATCTATGATGCAGCTCTGCCTCAGAGACACAAATGGTCCCGAGAGGAGCTGGTTTCATGGAGGGTTGTTAGATCACGCCAGAGATTGGTTTTTGGTTGCCTTTAGAGATGATATTTGTCAGAGGATTTGTGTCACTGAGGTTTAAAAGGCTCACAGCAAAGTGTCATTGACGATATACATCTAAATGCTCATATAGTCTGAATAATTCTGTAGCAATAACTTCTTTTGTTACCATTAAATTAGGGCTGGACCCGAATATCCGAATATTCGTTCGCTATGGCACTATCCGGATATTAACCCTTTGCGCTTCAGTGCGTCGTAGGTGTACCACCGGCGGTACACTTACTAATTTGCATAGGAATTTCAAGAATGTCCGACGGCTGCAAACGCGATTATACAAACACTATACGCCGATGGAAAGCTTAGATTCTCATGAATCCGCCGGTATAAACCACTTTCAGATGCGATTACCACAGCGGGTGCGAAAAACACATTTGTCCGACAAAAACAAATATTCATCCATCCGTTCTCTATACACGGCTTCAACGCACACAGCGCGACTCACATTTCCGGGTTCATTTTTACACACAAAAAAATATTCCACAAAAAACGGCCATAATCCAACCTTGGACATCCAGACAACACAAGCCACTTCAGGAAATGTCTGAACATGTCCTGAAGTTGGTATAAAATCCACGAATCCGTCGTTTTCAAGGAAATGCACCTCGCGATGCCCGTCCAGTATTCCCTGTATTTTTCGTCTTTTTTTTTATTTAAAAATAGAGTATTAGCGATTTTTTTGTACTGAAAACGGCTGGAATTGACTGCAGCTTAAAGGGTTAATTTGGTATGCGAATATTCGACAAAAATATTCGGAGCTTGTCTCTTCCCTGCGCCTTCGGCCCATTTCGGCTCCTCCATTCGTGTCTGTAAACACCACCCGAATGGCTGGGTGGCTGCCGACTCTGAAGTCACGCTTCACTTCGTTGCATAAGACAAGATGCTGAAGACCGATGTTTGGGAAGTCTTCAGTTTAACTCCGCTGCCGCACGAACCACACAAACGGATCCGAACATTTGGGCCGTCTCCCCCCCCCAGTCGGATGTTACGGGGTGGAACGAATATCCGGATATTCGTCTTTAATAGGGCCCGAATATTCGGAGGCCAGAAACCACTATTCGGGCCAGCCCTACATTGCTAATATAGATTTAGAATCTGCAGTATTGGACAAGTAGATCAAATGTCTTTATGGGTGAGCTGAAATATGAAGTCATCATTTAAGGGTCCCACCTTTGAGGTAACATGAACAACAACGATGATATTTTCTGACCCATATGCAGCTGCATGACACAAAAACACAGAATAATGTTTACTATGAAATACTTGGTTGAAAAATATTGTTGAACTTTCAAACCCGACTGAGCAGGTATGAAGACAAACGTACTGCTGGCTGCCCTAATCCACGCAGAACAGCGCCAAGATTTCACAAATATCTGTAGAAAAATCCATATTTATGCTTTAGAAAGAGTCAGGCATGGATGGTCAAATAGAAATTGTTCAAATTATTTGATGTTTTGATGGAATGATCCTTAATTGTTGTAATGAAAAGATGACAAACTTTTTAAAATAGCATTAAAGATAGAAAAGGTGATACATAGAAAAACAATAAAAGCTGTTACTCTGTTCAGTTGAATAAAGTATTCATATAGAAAATACAAAAATTGCTTTAAGAAAAAATACGTAGTAATAATAATAATTATAAAATGGCATTTAACTTGAATAAATAAATTGTAGGTCAGGCATGCTGAGTATTTTACAACCTAATTTGCAGCCTGTGCAGTTTTTCTGCTTTTATTTTTTATATATGTGCATAATTTTTCTTATTTCAAAGAACATGCTAATGGTTTTGTAGAAACATATTTATCTGCAACAGTGTTAATGAGTTACATCGATTTCTCAGCGCCCTGGGGGAACTTGGGGATAATTTTAGTTTTATTTGCATTTAGGTGTTTTGCTCAATGACACTTTCACACTAAAACATAAAGAAGGACAGCAGAAAATAGCCACACAAGAGGATGAGGAGTTTTAATGGACATCAGGGTGGGGTGTCACCAGGCAGGAGGCAGGAGTGGGCCCCCAGACGCACCGCCCCCTGGTGGCTGAGGCTGGTTATGGGGACGTGGAATGAGCGCGTCCGAATTGGGATGCGTTGCTGGGGGGAGGGACGTCTGGGATGACCTGCTTGGTCTGCTGCCTGACCCCGGATAAGCAAGAAAATAGATGGAATATCGGGGGTGTTTGATTGCTGCATGTGATTGGCTGCATGTCTGCTCAGCATTGATGCTGGTATATGAAATATTACCGTTCATAAAGCTGTGCTTTATGTTTTTAACCAGTAATGTTGGTTCTACAAGCCTGAACGTTTGGTTTACTTGTACGTGTAATTTCAAAAGGTGAGCTTGAGAATACAGTTTTATTGCTGTAACTTTACCTCTGTCCTCTGTGTTCATTCTGGTCACCGCTTAGTTTTTTCGGCTTCTGCTTGAGAAGCATTAGTTGGTGTTTTGTAGAAGTCCTGCTGCTAAAGAAAAGAGTTGTTTTTGGAATTGCCATGAACAACCAAACTGCCTCGATATCACTGTAGGTCACATGTTGAGGCCTGTAATACGAAGCAAGTTCAACAAACCCAGATTTTATTTAGTTATCTGACCGCACTAAACCTAAAAAACTTATTTGTCAAACTACAGCACTGTACCAAAGCTAAATTTAAAATGATAATACAGGCTAGAAGCTAAATGACTGTTCCAGATCATCAAACTAATATTTATATTTATTGAATGTGAGATTGTAAATGATAATTTATTGAGAACCTGTATTTGCCCCCTAAACCTATCAACAGTTTGGACCACCATCAGCAGTTAAATGTTTGTTCCAGCTTGTCATCAGTCTTTTACATCACCACTGAGGAATAGTTTTAATTTGCTCACATTTGGTGGTTTTTAAGGTCAACAATTGTAAATTATAGATCATATTGCAATACAGAAGTCCGCAGAACGATAAAACTGTGTTGAAATTGCTCTCAGTTAAAAGGAAAAACAAATAAAGCAAGAAAGACAAAATATATTTAATCAGGTTTAGATAGTGTCTAAATACTCAAACACCTTTGAAATCCAAAAACAACCCATAAAATGCATGAGTAGGATGCCTTTTTCACAGTGCAGAATGTTAGAAAACAATGCTCTCGATGCATATATATTCAGTGTTAAAATGAATGGATAAAAAGCATTTTTTTATGGTAATTTGTCTATCCACACTGTGAGAAGAGATCTGCTGTATCTTCATAGAAGTCCATCTGTTGACTTGCTTTGCAGTACAGGTCTTTGATTTGGGTCATTTTTGTGCCAAATGACAGAATCCATCATTGCCTGTTGTCCAGTTATTTATGTTGTTTGCAACAGTTCCAGCGACGCTGATCAGTGTCCTCACCTCTGCAGCAAACTCTTTCCTCTTGCGGAAACCTGCCAAATGTCTGAGACTCATTTTCTTCGCCTTGAAGGCATGGATCTGAATGAACAAACTTGCGAAGCACATTTTACAGGCAGAGACCTAAATATTCAGATAAAAAAAACACCCTGAAAGCGATGACCTAAATGTAGGAAATATGAAATGTCTGAAGGAGTCGACATTTAGAGCTGCAGCCACAAACCGGTGTTCTCAAGCTCTCATTTAGAAATTACAGATATGTGTGTTGAAGCTCACAGAACCAAACATTACAGGTTGAAAGCTCCATTTTAAAGCACATCTTTGTGAATGTTTTAATATTCCATACTAATAACCACCACTCCAGGAAGCATGGTGTGCAGTATGAGTCCAGGGTTGACTCTGTTCTTGTTAAAGCCGACGCCCTGACCCCCACAGGTCATTTTGGATCTCCCAGTGTCACGGTGCAGCCCACATCAGCAGCCAAACCCTGCACAGAACCGAAGACACGTGAGTGTGACACAAAAGGACGAAATTACAGCCGGAGCAATTTGAACCTCGAGGAAATAAGTGCAACATTCTGTGTGGATTAAACAAATGAGATAGAGTGTTAATTACTGAGCTTAACAGGTGCTGTAAGCAGATTTCTGTGACTCGTGGAGAGAGCCAAGATGGTTCTTAGGTTTCTAGTTCTGATGCCAAGCGAACATCCTCCTTTCAATGGTACAGGAAGATTAGTGCCACAGATCTCCTCCTCCAACCTTCAGGAAAAACAGGGAATAGAGACTTTTGTCTTCATGTAATGCTGATGCATACAACAAAGTGTCCTTTTTATTAGGTACACAAGTACAATCTCAGTTCTAGTATGAACTTTTATGATCCTTAAGCATGGAAGACATAGTGAGGGGTGGTGCTGCACAGGATATTTGAGAGTTCCTGATATTTAATGTGGAATGTGTCTTTCAAACAACATCATAGGCTTTGGTCCAAAAACGTCATCCATTAGACTTTGGTCGAAAAGACATAGTACAGTACGTCCGCCATACAATTTGTCTTTCTCTGAAAAGTGTCAAACAATCTGTGATGACTGCAAAATTCATTTCAGGTTGCAGGTGATATATCTAGGTGCTTTGAAAAGAAATTCCCTGTCTTTACCAATGACAATTTAGCATTGACGATAAATGCAGACATCTTTACATGCACTGTAAAATATTTCTAGAATTTCACCCTTACTAAAATTTGGCTGCTGACAAAATCTCTAATTTGCAGATATCTAAAATAATCCTGGTTCGTCGATCTAAATTTGGCTTTAAGATCCTGGAAGCTCATCATTTTCCCTTGTTTAAATAAAGCAGAACACATTGTGAGACCCGAGTTGCCACACCTTAAATTTCAAATCAGTTTTACCTGGTTCAAATTCTGGATCATAACCAAACCATTTAAAAAATGCTGCCTTTTCTTGTATTTTGTGTTGATAAAGTAATATTAAAGTATTTTTCTACAGAATAAAGTAACATTTTGAAGGCTTATGTCTGGGCAGCACCATGGTAACACATGACAGGTGTAGACACGTCCGCTCAGCAGCTGGCCGCCACCGGCACAGACCGACACATCCCAGGCAAAACGCCGCAAAAAAAAAGGTTGGCGGATTATTTTCTTAGAACAGACTCCATTGACTTGGTGGGACCTGAGAGACATCCAAATCTTCAAGCCTATCCGGGCAGATCGCGGTAACCTAACGGTGACAACAAGCGATCTGTTAACCTGCGTAGGCGGTAAGTATGCGGCCCTCCTGGGTTCCGACCCTAGGAACATCACGCAGCCTCGCTCACGCAACAGCCCATTGTGCACCACACACGCTGAATTTGACCTGCCAAAAAAAACATATTGGACTTTGTCTAGTTGTCACCCTGTCCCCGAACATTCCCATCCCCTGGCTCAGTTTTGGTAGCCAGGCTGTGGATGCACCAGGACCTAGCAACTACCTTTTCAAGGTTGAAAAATGTCAAACTTAAAACTCGAAAATATCTTTGACTTATCTTTGCCTTAAGACTAAAACCTTAAAAACCACATAACTTTTACTTACCTTACTGAGGAATATAAGTACATTTTATTAATATTACTTTAATATATAAAGTGTTTTTCTACAGTACATGAAGTAAAATATTAAAGTACAGCTTTCTCGTGCCAAAATACCAAAATAGTTTGTCCACCACGTTTCTTCCATCATCACTGTATTTTACAGGTAGGCCAAAATGCTCCCATAAGAGCGACTTAAATGACGCAGAAGGATTTTCCAGTTCTTCTGCTGGCCATGACTACCGCTGCCCGAGCCGTGCAGAGCGATATTTATACACTTTAAAACACTTATATATACTTAGAAATCTTAAAATACTTAAAACACTTAGAAGTTATACCTAAAATACTAATACTTATTAATATCTTATAATATTAAAATATTAATATGCTTTAAGATACTTATATAGATTAAAACACTTAGAAATATACTTTAATACACTTATATAGCTTAAGACACTTAGAAATACACATATAGATTAAAGTATATTTCTAAGTGTTTTAAAATATATTTCTTTTTTACTCTTCTATCAAAATGCTAATCGGTCAGAGCTCTATAACCCCCTCCCTGACATCTCTCAGAAATGCCAGGGGGGGACGAACCCCCCTCCCCGACCCCCACCGCACCTTTGTACAGTGACTTATGGCAGGGACCTTTCGGGCTCCAGGACCGGGTGTAGGTGGGATCGAACCGTGGCCACGATGTGAAAGCCACATCTGAAGACGCGTGTCGATGCCACTACACCACCAAGTCCTGGTGCAATTGGAGTGTTCCTGTGTGTGATTTTGACCATCACTGTGGTTGTTGGTTCAGAAAATTCAAACTGCGAGGGATTCTAAGTGTCTTAATCTATATGAGTGTATTTAGATTAAGACACTTAGAAATATACTTATATACATTAAAATATTTTAAAACACTTAGAAATATACTTTAATACACTTATATAGATTAAGACACTTAGAAATATGAAATATTTTAAGACACTTTGAAATATACTTTAATGCACTTATATAGATAAAAACACTTAGAAATATACTTCTATACATTAAAATACTTTGAAATATACTTATATAGATTAAACACTTAGAAATATACTTTAATACACTTTTAGAAATATACTTATATACTTTAAAACACTTAGAAATATTAATATACTTTCAGACACTTTGAAATATTAAAATGCTTATATAGATAAAAACACTTAGAAATATACTTCTATAGATTAAAATATTTTAAGACACTTAGAAAAATTAATATACTTTAAAACACTTTGAAATATACTTATATAGATTAAGACACTTTAATCCACTTAGAAATATACTTATATACTTTAAAACACTCAGAAATATACTTTAAGACACTTTGAAATATTAAAATGCTTATATAGATTGAAATATTAATATACATTAAAACACTTTTAATGTATATAAGCATATTTCAAACAATTAGAAATATACTTTAAGACACGTGTCTTAATCTATATAAGTGTACTAAATACACTCATATAGATTAAGACACTTAGAATCCCTCGCAGTTTGAATTTTCTGAACCAACAACCACAGTGATGGTCAAAATCACACACAGGAACACTCCAATTGCACCAGGACTTGGTGGTGTAGTGGCATCGACACGCGTCTTCAGATGTGGCTTTCACATCGTGGCCACGGTTCGATCCCACCTACACCCGGTCCTGGAGCCCGAAAGGTCCCTGCCATAAGTCACTGTACAAAGGTGCAGTGACTGCGGTGGGGGTCGGGGAGGGGGGTTCGTCCCCCCCCTGGCATTTCTGAGAGATGTCAGGGAGGGGTTATAGAGCTCTGACCGATTAGCATTTTGATAGAAGAGTAAAAAAGAAATATTTACATACTTATATAGATTAAAACACTAAATATATTACTAAAAATATTAAAATATTTTAAAATTCTTAGAAATATTTATACACTTGTATAGATTAAAACACTTAGAAATTTTAAATTTGAATATGCTTTACGACACTTAAGTATACTTAAAAATATTAGGATACTTATATATACTTTGAAATATTAATATACTTAAAAATATTGGTTTTAGTTCTGTAAGGTAAATATTTTGTGAACCTTGAAAAAGTAGTGGCTATGGCCTGTGCCTCCAAGGCAGACAAATGTTAGGTGACAACTTGAAGAAGTCAAATTCAACATGTGTGACACAATGGGCTGTTAAGTGAGCAAGACTGGGCGACCTGCTGCCACCCAGGCTTATTTTGAGGTAGCCCTGTGTTCCACACAAAACCCCAGGGTTCTACCGGTCCTGTATAAGTTTTTTGGAGGTAGAATCACTTACAGAGCAGGACTCTGAAGATTTCAGACTAGTTCACTTGGATCTGATTTTTTCTTCTCCAACTCGGTTGTCATGGAAAACAGACAGGTTCAGTACTATCAGCAGTGACAGAGGAGCCTGGATGAAAAGTAGAAGAGAAAGTACTTTAAAGTATTATTTTATACTATGACATTTTTTGGACCAAAGACTATAAACCTTCTTGTCAAATGTGGGGTTTGCCATGTATGATGTGCATTATTTATCCGCAGCACAATATGACTCAGGACACAGCTGTCTGTTGTGCTCACCACATCTTTGTCTTTCAGGTCCAATGTCAACTACATTCCTCCACCCCAAGAGGTAAGACTTTTCATTCTCTCACTGACTTCCACGAGTAAATTGCACTTACCGGATGTTGCTTTGCTTTTAATCGAACATCGTCACCTCCAGAGATCCATTGTTCTGAAAAGGAAGTACATAATCAAACATTAATAATAATTATTTTTTTGTACCCATCAGCCGCAGGACTTCAAACACACGCAGTCATTCATGCTCTGAGAAGCTGGCCTTCCTCTGAGGATAAATCACCCTTTGTGATAAGGTGCCAACACTGGACTGATTTATTTTTCTCTTGATCTTCCAATAAATTTCAATCCTCCTCCTGACACTTCTTAAAGCAATTTTTTTTTTTTTTTCTCACAAGGCCTCATGCTTTTGCTGTGTAGTTTTGCCTCTTTTCACTCATGGGATTAAGTACAATTTCATGGTACTCTGCTCCCCCCTGGTGGTCAGACATAGAACTTCATCTTCTCTGACCGATCCAGGCACCAGTATATGTTTCGCCAACTTTTGCTTTTTTTTTCTTTTACTTAAAAATTTGAATCATGACAGGGGGAAATCTTAAAGCCATAGGGAAAGAATCTCAGTTCAATCTACTAAATGCAGTTTACCTCAGTCAGTATTTTGTCTTCTCCAACACTGAGGCCACTGAAGATCCTCACGATCTTAGTAACAACAGGAAGCCAATCATACCAAGAGACCGAACCCCATTCCATCCTAATGTGCCTGCATGGTCTTTTTGATAAATATATATATACTGTATACCTTGTGCCTTTTTAATTTGTCTGTCATATTTATCTATGGATCACAGTTTTTTGTAAAGAACTTGCCTTACTTTTTTCTGTCTTTATATTTTTGTGCCACTCTTTATCAATGTTTATCAAATGGAGTGTCTGTTTTTAAACTGTGTGAATGAATTGTTCAGAGTTTTATTTGAATGGTGTATCAGTAATAAAAGTTTTTTCTACTCAAAGCCAAACAGGATGCAGTTATTGTGTTATTGACCTGTTTGAAAATGTTGGAAAAAAATATATATTTTTATGCTCAGTACCTACAGTCGTCCTCAAAATGATTCATAACCCATGGAAAACAACTTGTTTTTTGTCCACTGGTTGCTTTGCACAAATCCACATGAGTTGGTTAAACTCGATTTTTGCTCATGTTCACAATTATTTATGCCCCTGACAATATCTCAACAAAAATGTCCCAAATGTTCAACAATGACAACATAGCATCTTTCCAGAAGAGCATAAAGAAAGGGAAAGTGTTTTGGTCATCATGGCCAAGAAGAAGGAGCTCAGTGAGGACATATTTCAGAGCAGCATGATGTCCCAGAGCATAATCAAGAAGCACAAGAGGTTCAACATCATTAAGGTGTCCCCCAAAATTGTGAGGGAAATCTGCCAAGAGGTCAACAACAACTCCTGGACCACACCCAAGGAGGTCTCCATGGACCTAGGCTTTGCAAGGCATCATCTGAAGCAAGATTCCAGCTTTTGGTCAACCCTTCTCTGGTCTGATGACACGAAGCTGGAGTGATTTGGCGATATGGACGCTGAAGAACACTGCGCTTACAGTCAAGCATGGTGGTGGAATCATTATGCCATGTGGCTGTTTCTCTTCCAGTGGCACAGGACCCTCATCAAAGTCGAAGGAATCATGGGAAAGGACGATTACATCAAGATCCTTGAGGAAAGTGTGAAGGAATCTGCTGAGAACTGGACGGTACCAGCAGAACAATGATCCGAGGCACACCGCCAGTGTAGTGAAGAAATGGTTCAAGAACAATGATGTCATCGTTTTAGAACAGCCACGTCCTGACCTGAACCCCATCAATAACTTGTGGCAAGACTTTTAGACCAAAACTGACCAGCCTGATCCAAGTTGAGGCTTTCACCAAGGAAGAGTGAGTCAACATCCCACAGGAGACATGCAGGAAGCTCGTGGACAAGAATCATCTCGAAGCAGTCATAAAAAAAACAAAGGCTATGCTATTGATTACGTAAGAAAAACACTGGACTGCATAAGGATATAGTAACCTTAAATGGCATATAACTTTATTTAATAACTGGGTGCAAATTGACCCCACCATAAAGTGTTCTGATGTTCACGTCTTGGTAAAGCCCATGACATCTGTTTTTGCAAGGACAAAAGTCTTGTCATGTCTTTAAATGATTCAATCACAGGCCAAAGTGCTGATCAGCAAGACCCTGAAGACCAAGTGTGCTGCTGAGGTGGCAGACAGCTTTAATGTATGACTATAAGAGAGGGCACATTCTGCAGCAAAATGGCGTTCCTTCTCATACTTCAGCCTCCACATCAAAGTTCCTGAAAGCAAAGAAGGTCCAGGAGCTCCAGGATTGGCCAGCTCAGTCAACAGACATGAACATTATTGAGCATGTCTGGGGGTAAGATAAAGGAAAAGGCCTGGAAGATGAAACCGAAGTATCCTGATGCACGCTGGGAGCCCCGCAAGACTGTTGTCTTTGCCATTTAAGATGACTTTATCAATAAGTTATTTGAGTCATTGATGAGACGTATGGATGTAGTCCTCCAAGCTCTGGAAGTCATACACAATATTAATTATTTTTTGCAAGACATCATGACTTAATGTTCTGATGTTTTTAGAGCATATTTGTGTATTCAGAATACAGTATATGTATAATTTCACCATTATTTTTGTACACGACAAGACTTTTGTCCAAGCAAAATCTGACCTTTCTGTCCTAATTAAATGATAAAACTCAATGAATGATACAAAACTTTATTTTGGCATAATAAATACAATCTACAGGGCTTTGTCATTCATATGAGCCATTTCTGATTCCAATTGATCAACTACAAGTCCAGTTGTTATTTGTTGTTCCTACAACTTACGAGAAGCAACAAGACTTTTGTCAGGGACTGAATAATTCTGAACACGGCTTTTTTTTTTTTTGGGAATCCACGGAAAAAATATTAGGCTACCCTTGTTTTCTTCAATGTCTTGTTCATTTTAATGCCTGGTACTACTAAAGGTATATTATCTCAAGAATACAATGAACATGACAAAACAATGCAGCTGATTCCATAATATTTTATGTCCTATTTGACATGCTTAAGGCTCATTGTATTTCATCCCATAAACTTGACAAAATGCATTACTTTCATCACAAAAATGAACAAGGGTGTGAATAATTTTGAGGAGAAGTGTATGTGATTCTGTCTCTCACAGCATGGCACATTAAATGTATTTCTTGCTACTTTAACTTGAGAAAAATATCAAATGTTTCTTCCACCTCTACAATTGCAGCAATAATTAACACTCCCTCTTATAGTGTCGAGAACATGTGAGTCTAATCAAGTGTACGACTAAATCTACTTCCCTGGTTGTGTTTGTGGCCCGCTGCCTGACACTGAATGCATCTTCTCATCACATACCGCCTCTTCAGTATTCCCCCAGAGGGAAATGCTGAAGTGCAGCGGCTCAGCAAGCAGGAATATACATTAATCTTTCAAGTGCAGTTCTTCCAAGCAGGCATGCAGCTTTAGACACAGGTTAGATCTTCTGGCAAGCTCCAAATATGCAGTAAAATTTGGATTTTTACATGCGTCTCTGTTCTGGATGCAGCTTCGAGACCAAATCTTGGGACGTTTTCTGACCCGTTTCAAAGCTCGGCTGCACAATCTCTAAAAAATTTAGGCACCAGGTCAGATGGAAACTTAGCCGTTCTGATGCTATTTTGGGGTTTCAAATATTCATCCTAGAAGAAGCTTAAATGCATCTCTGACCTTGTCATAACACAGCACTCTCAAGACCAACGCAGAGTGACAGCCAATTTCCATCTAGGTCGAGCAACACTTGGCTCGCTGTAATTTATCATCAGCGAGTTTCAGATCTCCACATTTAAATTAAGTAAGTCTGCACGGTTCACCACATGTCCTGCTGCAAAATGTCAGAAATTAGACGGGAAATGCAACATACGTATGACCAATAACGAAAACCTCTTGGATCATTTTTGCTTGAAAAATGCTCAATTATTGCAACTTTATTTTGTTCGACTAATGGATGATATAAATGCTTGAGCTCTAAATTAAACCAAATCTGTAAGATATATAAGGGGTTGGATCAAACGCCTACAACGGCGGACAATTTTTTGACAATTACCTTGGAATAGGTCATGATTTCCTAGAGCTCAGAGCCTCGGATTATTAATTATTCACAATATTTGATAAGTTAGTTGACAACGTACAGATGGATGACAAATTAAAGGAAAATCTCTGGACCTGGTGGCTCTATTGTACTGTTGGGGGCGTTTTTGTGGCAGTTTAAATCATTGCAAAGCAACAAATTTTAGTTTGATGCTGGTTGCCTCTTAAAGGATGACAAGAACAGGAATGATTTGATTAAAATAACGTGAACTCGAGGCCAGATTTTAACCTATGAGAGGAATGTCAGACATCACTCTTCATCAAAACTGCAAATTAGTAAATAGCTTTTGGAAAAATGGCGTTTATCCTTTCAGCAGAGTTCCAAAAACTTCACCCTCGTGTCGTCCTGCGGGTCAAAATTGACCCGTTTTAAAGTTAAAAAATGTGGGGAACAAAATATTTTCACAGTGAAACCTCTGATGGCCACATTCACAAAAAGCAATCATTTTTTGTTAATGTTCTTAAAGAAAATAGAAGTTTTACTGATACATATATCACTTTAGATATCTTTAGTTTTTTGGGGGGGAAGATTTTTTTTTACCAATTTCTTGAAAATATTTACAATAATTTTCTTACCAAATTTGGGAGATTTTCTTTGAAGGGAACTCTGGAGATTTTTTTTGCTGAATTTTTGGATTTTTTTTCAGACAAGGAAACAACATTTTTTGGTGTCTGTAAATGAGGACAACAGGAGAGTAAAGGAAACCTGCCAAGAAGCGCTGAAGTCGTTCCAAAAACACCTCACTGAGACACATCGGCTTTTCCTTTAATTTGACTCTCGTCTCTTTTATTTTTATAAGCAGGACATGAAAAGGCAGCACATGTGGTTTTATTTAGTCATTGTACAGTAGAGAGACGGTGTGGTTTAAAGGACAACCAGTGCGTTGTTATTCAATCCACTATCTTTTTTTATTAAATACAACATATTTGTGACATGTAGGAGATATACAACATGGACATCTTTCACTTGGCTCCGTCGTCAAGCTTCGGGTCTGGAAAACAAAACAATAAAAAAAGAGAATTGTGAGTGACGGCTGTTGAGGAGTAGAATTTTCACATGTTTTAAATACTGCAGCTGTATGACGAGATACAACATCAGAGGTTACATCTGGAAAAGCTACAAAAACAAACAGCAGTCAGCTCGTCACAAGCCCACTGAACCAAACGTCGTCTTTCTTTGATAAGTGTCACCGTCTCTGCTATTTATAGAGGCACAGACAAAGACCCAAATCAAAGTGTGTCTCTTCACGATAAATATTTATGGAGGGGGAGCTATTAAAGTCAGCCAAAGCAAAAAATAAATAAATCATGGCGAGTCACGCAAAAAAAAAAACAAAAAAAAACAGCTATTGCATAATAAGCACATCCAATTGTCATTCCAGTATTGCAGCTCAAAAAAAGAGAACAAAACAGGCCTTTGTATGACATAAAGGACAGTTTTGAATACAAACTGTCATGTTTAAGGCATTTATATTATTCAGTCTGGGTGGGTTTGTCCTTCAAGAGCTCCTCTGAACATCAAAGGTCACTGAAAACTACGACTCCGTACACAAATGTCACATTAATAATGGAGCGTTTGTGGCACAACTGACCACTATTTATAAACACTGCATTTCTTGGCATAAAAAACAATGTATTAATCCTGTATTTGTCATTTATGTCTAACAATATTTATTAATACAATATTAAGCTGTAAATGTGATCCATTCCAACTGCTACACAGAACATTTATTAGTCGGGTCAATATACAGACCTGAATAAAATCTTAAGACCAGTTGAAAAATTGCTAGAATTTACCTTTTGCACATTTGGATCTTAATGAGGTTTTAAGTAGAGCTACAATATGCAAAAGCAAGAAGGGGGAGTGTGACAAAAAGCACTTTGAAAAAGTAATTTACTGAAAACAACAAGTAAACTGAAATAGGCTGTTTATCAGCTGATCAAAAGTTTAAGACCATCGCTCAAAAAATTACAAAAAAAAATCTCCAAACCAGAACAAAAAATTTCTCAGTAGGACTCAGTAATGAGTAGCTCCACCGTTCTTGTGAATCACTTCAAAAATTTGTTGGGGCATGCTTGATGCGAGTGTTTCCAGGAAGCTTTTGGGAACATTGCTCCAAGTGGTGAAGATGGCTTCACGAAGGGCATCAACTGTCTGGAACTGATGGCCATTTTTATAAACTTCCCTTACTATCCATCCCCAAATGCTCTCTATGGGATTTAAATCAGGGGAACATCCCTTCTTGCTTTTGCATATTGTAGCTCTACTTAAAACCTCATTAAGATCCAAATGTGCAAAAGGCAAATTCTAGCAATTTTTCAGCTGGTCTTAAGATTTTGATCAGGTCTGTATAACTGACGGACTTTTGAAGTCCATGGGATAAAAATAAATGTTTTTATGTTCATTATGATCATTTCTTCACCAATTCCATCATTATTTATTATGGAAACAATCACTTAATAAAAAATGACTGGACATCACTAAAATGTCATTTTCTGTCTCAGTTTTATCGCCATTACAAAACACCTCTGAAGGAAGTGCGTTAATTCCAGATCACATGAGCTGCTCCACATGATGTCATTTTCTCCTGAAGAAAAGACTGGAAGACTCCAAGGCTTTCTGAGCTATTTAATATGAAGTAGTGTGTGAGTCAAGTGTGGATTTATCACATGTCAACAGGTTTACTACAATATCTTTTATAAATAACTTTAAATTTCAATTTTACTCAATTGTATATATATAGAGAGAAGAATCTGTAAAAATGCCATGTGTTGTTTGGTTATAGGTGGCCATGTTGATTTTAGGCCTGAAAACAGCAAAAATGCCAAGTATGATACAAAAAGTTCTGCTATTATATATTGACCCAGTCTTCTAAATTAATAATAACTAGGAACAACTAGAACAAAGACACACAACACAATGCAAGATCTTGAGTCCAAACTCACCAGTGAACTTGAAGTCGGGGAACTTGACGAGGTCTCCTCCTCCATATAGCCTCTGCAGTTTGGTTACTTCTTCAGACAGGTTCTTCTGGTAAGCAGGACCTGCATCCACAATTCCACCAGAAGCCCTGAGAGAGCCAAGGCAGCAAATAATGTTCAAAACTCATGAGCGGGACGGTGATGGGTGGAGGAAATGCAATTTGGGCGGGGGTTAGTTGGGGTTGAAGCACATGCGGGAATGGGTACTTCAACAGGAGCTGCGATTTGCAGTTTGTTTTCACTGGAAAAATTCTTTAAAATGCTGTGGTCTGAACCAACCGAGCATGTGTCCTTACGTCAGGCTGGATATTTTGATATTCACCTCAAAAATACTGCATTTAAATGTTCACCCTAATGTTAGTAAACGGGACGCATGCTGGAAGCCACAAAGTAGCTTCTCCACTTTTTCAAGGACATCTCAGGTTAATGTTTCACAAAGCTGCATGCCTGCTAGGTCAACTTTTTCACTGAAGGATTTCATGCGGTGAAATGAGAGGAGTTGTGTTGTGTCTACTGACTTGCTCTTGGTGTTGTAGTCACGGATCTTGTCCAGGAACAGCTTCTGGACGGGGTCGAGCTCCTTGGCCCGGTTGAAGACGACAGCGGAGATGCCGATGTTTCTGCGAAGGGTCAGGCTCACGACGGAGCGCAGAACGGAGGACAGCTGGAATAACCGATGAAGTGCCATCTGAGGGAGGGAAAAGCCATTAAGGTTAACCATGTTAGATATAGAAAAAATGAGCAAAAACAAACAAAAAATGTGTGTGTGTGTGGAGCAAAAAATAATCAAATAAAACAAAAAACAATATATAAACACAAATATATAAGAAAATGAGCAAAAAACAAAAAAGAAAATATATACATAAAGTAAATATAGAAAAAAATATCAAATATATGTAACAGAAAATAATAAAACTGATGTACTTCTGCAACAGTGGGTTTTATAGGGTTAAAGTGACTCATCTGTATCATATGTATGAGATATAAATAACTTGATATTAAATGCAATAGAAAACTACATGGGCCGTATATGACTTATTAAATTGTACTTGTTCTGTTAAACACTGGGGAATATGTGTTTGCTATTCATCTCTATTCCAGAACGGACGTCATAAAACAATCAAGTACGACTATATTGGAAATGAAACCAGCCAGATTAAGAGTCGGGACAACACCAGCCACATCTGAGACTCAGTTACTGAAGTTGTTGATGCTGACTTGTAGAATACTGTCCCACTCTTCCTGAAAAACTTGAAGTTGGTGGATATTATGACGGAGAGGATTACATTGCCAGAGAAACCAAAACAGAATTTATGTGGTTCATTGGATATTTAAGGGTCTGCTTCAGCTCTAATTGATCCGTCAGCATTCCAACAACCCATTGAATGCTACAGCTTTCCATATTTCTTACTTTGTCAGTCTTGCTTTTTATTTGTCTTTCTTTTATGCATCACGGACTGTTGGACGTGACATTCAAGAATGTTGGGACATGTACACATCTGTATGATTTTAATTACATACAGTAACACACAGTGACAAGATAAGTTTTTGATTTGTGTGTTTGTTATATGCTGTCCTTCAATGAAATTTTGAGATTTGTCAACAAGAAGTTACAAGAAGGAATACTGAGGGAGCCTATCAGGACATTTTAACAGCACAGCGATATGAACAGCAACCAGGTTATATTGAGGCACGTAGTGCTTTAAGCTCTTATATCATCAGTGGTTTTGTGTCACTTGAAAACAGCGAAATTTTAAGGTGACCTTTACACTAAGTGGTCAAATCTATTGCTTTAAAGCCACGCTTAATTAGAGTGTCTTAAGTCAGTTGTCAAGAATTTCTCACGAGCTTAACGGCTCTAAATTTATTATGCATAATGGGCTAAACCATTTCCAAAACAATATTATTGAAATAAAATTTTTAGCGACGTCTGTGTCTAAAAGCAGACAATTCGTACGTTGCGTTGATATTTTTCATATACTATATCATCCAATAAAGGCTACATGCATAATTATTTTAAGTAATTACAATTTAAAGAACGCCATCGCTTACTAATCTTCCAACAAGGACGCGCTGCTACACAGGTGTAGCCAATCAACATTAGCGCTAACTAGCTAGTTTTAGCAACAATTAGTTGGTTTCCGCTGTTTTTGACGGCAACAAACCGACACCAGCTAACTGACAACAACTTTCCCAAGAGCTACATAAGTTTAGAAAACGTTAACGTACAGGTAACAATCACAAAAATAGCACACAATGCAAACTAGGCTCCGTTCTCAGTTACGGCTAGCGAGCTAACTGTTAGCTTCATTCACTCATCAAACCGAGCGCTAATGCTAACATGCTATCATAGCATTAGCAGACGCCGCGAAGCTTTCAAACATTATTAGTTATGCGGCGTTTGTGGCGCAGCAGCTTCATAACATTACATTCGCTAATTTAATGTGAATCTAACAGAATGGAAAGCAAACATAAACGGGGTGACGTTAAATGTTTGACAGCGTTTCTTTGCAAACGCCTAACTCACCTTGGGTTTGACACTCAGAAAACTGGATCCAAATGTAGAGGACCGCGGTGGATTGTGGGAAAGCGGAAGTGACGAAAACGGGGTTTGACCTCACGTCGCTCCGGATGAATGTTCTTCTTTCTTCTTCTTTTTTAGTTTTATGGCGGTTGGCAAAAAACTTTAGGTCGCGGATGAATGTTTCTCAACTGAAAAATAAATATTTGTTGTTTTGTCATTTTCTGACAAACCTGTCTGTTTTTATCCGCACCACTGGAGCACATATATTATTTATTTTGCCACTTTATTTTTAAAGAAGCACAGTTTTCAGAGACTTCACTTCAGTTTTTTGGCTCAATATATAATTGAGGGGATATATCTTGCATTTACATAAACAATTCAAAGTCAAGAATTCTGTGGTTCAAATATGGACTCTGTTTGAATTTTTAGATTATTTTTGTCAACCACAGATCAGAAATACATGAAAGCACAAACTATGAGAGGGAAGATGCAAAGTTAGCAACATGCAATAGATATAAATGCATAATTTGAAATTATTGATGGAGGGGGTAAGATTTAATGTGGATGCAATAACTGCAAACAACCAATCCATGAAGTATTGTGGAAGGAGAATTCAGAGGAATAACTGTGACGATTATCTTGGAGCAGAAAACACAGTTAACGTGTCAAAAAAATGAGTTTAGCTTCAGTTCTGTGCAAAATACCTTTTACAAGACAAGCTGGGTTTATCTGTGTCAGGAACGTCTGACGTGTCCTTGAGCAACTCACTGAATCCCCGTCAGATCCACTCGGCTGTTTACTGTCTGACCTCTGACCTACTAAGCAAAGATGAAATGAAAATCTGCTTCCAGGTGGCTTCTTTTCACACTATGATTATCTATTTGTATTTAAAACCATACATAAACATGAATTATTAAACTGGAGGATGCATTTTAGATTCTTTAATGTAAAAACAAACCCACAGAGACAGACGTTTTGTATGTACATTCAAAACTTTATTATGGAATACAGTGTAGAAAGCGTTTTCCCAGTCAATGCAAATGGCCTGCACAATATTACACAGTGGAAAACAAAACCAATATATAACCCACAGAAATAAGATAAGAAAGAAAATCCGGCTTCCTCTTCTACTCTACTGCCCTCTGTTGGGCTTCTAATAAGCACCCTCTGAAATACCACTGCAGCCTCCGTATGTACATTTCACTTGCCATTTCCTCACCGTTAGATGTGTCAACAGAGTGAGAGAGGTCACACTGTATTTCATGGTGACAGACTTTAAACATGAGCTGAATGGATGAGGGTGAATGGGGGGGGATTCTCGACTCATATCTGATCCCTCAGCTCTTGATGGTGAACGCCTATCGACTGTACGAGGAGTCAAAGTGTGCAGTGGATGGCAGGGAGGTGAGTGGCATGCCTGAAGGGAAAGGGAGGCGAAGGAGGGAGGGGAAGGGAGGTGCAGAGGGAAGTGAAAATCCATTATATATACAGACTGCCTGCCTGGCTGGCTATCCATCCGGAACTGCAAGTCATTTCCTCTCTACCTCTCCCCTCCTTCCTCCTCCTCCTTCCTCCACTTCGCACTCCACCTGTCTATCCGCAGAAAAGCAAAAATGATTACAAACCCCCCCGAAAAAAATAGACGGCGTTGGCTTACAATTGGACGAAACACCAGACCGACACAAACACGTACACGCAGATAATCCCAACCCATTCCCCACGCCGGATTCCTCACGTCTTCCTTCCTGGCCTTCACCCCTCACAGCATGCCTTTTTCAAAGAACACAGTAACATGGATTGAAAGCAAGAAAAAAAAAGAATGGTAGTGATTTCTGAGAGCCCCTACACATGAGGATTTTCAACACAATATATTTCGGTGAATGAGAATAATATACAAACGAAGATGAAGCCGGCGCCCCTCCTGTAGCTTCAGGAAAGTAGCAGGTTGAAAATAAAAACACATAAATTCCAAAAATCACAGATCTCTTTTAAATGTGTATTTTTTACATGATATCAAAGCAGAGCTCGTTGATCTAGATTTATATATATTTTTCATCATTGTTTGAAGTCACGTGATCACGAGAAGATACTAAATGTACAATCTTGCTAGAATGACAATCTATATGTGAGAAAGGATCTCAAGAGAGCAGCGTCAAGATCTTGGGTATTTTTTTTTTCTGTTGTTTTTCCGAATCCCGTTGTCATTGTTGTCATGCACTACATAGGAACAGCTAAGACTTCAGCATTACTTCAGTAACATTACACGTAATTTAAAAAAAGGACTTTACATCGGTTGACTCTTTTTTTTTTTTTTTTGCTCCATTTTCATTCTTTTTTGAAAAACAAAACTGGAAACGATAAGAGAAAAACTCTAAAATAAAAACAGCTCATTCAGAATACATAATTACTACCGTCGTCGTCATCAACATATTCATTATCATCAGCATCTCCAGTTATCTTTAAGAGCCTTGTGTGACTTAACACAGCCCAGCTGTCGTAAGAATGCGCAAAGTAAAGAGGATGGAGGGAGGGAGGGATGGAGGGGGAGGAGGGGGAGGCTCACTTATACTCCAGTGTAGACTGTAGAGAGAGTGCAGTAGTGTAGCAGTAGATGGGGAAACACTGGGCCTCATTTATAATAAATCACGTTGCTTGACTAAAGCACATATCTCATTCTATAATCATTACAAAGATCCAAACAAATGAAGGTCTACGTGTTGATTTGAAATGATTCTGCATGCAACCAGGTTTTATAAATGAGGACCAGGTCAGCACGCGGTTCGAACCCGACTGATCAGAGGTCAGATTTGCCTACACAATCTGAAATGTCTCAAACCAAAAACAAAAAACAAAAAACAACTATACACTGGCCCTGAATCAGTGTGGAGACGACGTGCTTCTTTCCCCAGAGAGCGGGTTTGTTTCGATGCCCTGGGCGGGGCCTTCTCACCCCCCCATACATCAGCAGGCCCAGACGGAGAAACATATAAAACCTCCTTTCTTTAATTAAAAGGCGTCTGGCTCCAATAAAGTGAACAAACTTGGTGCAAACTGGTTCGGCCGCAGCGTACGCCCAGGGAGAAATGAAAGAAACCCCGGCTACAGTCGCACTGTATGCTCGTAACTGACTGTTTCAGTCACTCAGTGATCTAAGCCACACTGCCTTTTGGAGACGTGGGACCAGTCAAGGGGGAGGACAGGGGGAGGGAAGGTGTGTGATGTGTGGGAGGAGATGTTTTTGTTGTGTGTATATGTGTGTGTGTGTGTGTGTGTGTGTGTGTGTTTGTGTACGTGTGACATTCTCCTCAGTTCTGCATCTGCTCAAAGAACTTGTAGGTCGGGTTCTCGTAACCATTCTGCTGCATCTTAGACAGGTGGCGCTCCTCGGGGGTGACGGCAGCATCCACCTGGAGGGGAGCCAAAAGGGGAGAGGGGGGAGATGGGGGAGGTTACACACACATCTAGACCAATGTAAAGCCAATCTGCATTTTAATGCTGCTGGGAAGCGATTTTTTAAAGACTAATTTATAAAAATAAAGAAACGAGGCTGCCGAGGCTACAATATTTTTTTAATCAAACGACTAACGGAAGTCCTGAAACGTAGATAATTAGAAAAAGGAAAGCAGGAAATTAGATTAACGGCTATTAATTGAATTGAATTCATGAAACAGATAGAATTAAAAACAATTTTTTGCACAGTGTAGCATCCCTGCTTTACATTCTTAAAGCGTTATCAGACTTTAACAACACGTATACCTTGATACATTACAGGAGAACAGCTTGAACTGACACGTGTGTGCACAGCATCATGCTCACACACCACACTGACTGCTGCAACACACACACACACACACACACACAGGTCAGCTGTTTCTCACCTCGATCACTCCGTGGTGGATGGAGGTGTACTGCTTCTTCCTCAGCATCACCAAGGTGATGACGATCACGGTTGCTATGACGACGCCTCCAACCATCAGGCCGATGATGGCGCCCTTGTTGGAGCCGACATCCTCTGCAAAGAAGACCTGTGGGAGTTGAAGGGCAGATAGGGGTCGGGAGATCCGTCAGCCACGGGGCAAAAAACACCACAACAATAAAAAACATCTTTTTTGTTTCTTTTTTACAGATTTATCTTCTTTCTCCTGTTGAAATGAAGCATTGTTGTGAACCCACTGAGCTCTGCTACCTGCTATTCTGATGTGATGAGTAGAACATTAGTGTCATTTAAGGTTAGAGCCCATTTGCTTATTTTTCTTTCCAGTTTACATTAAATCATCCTGCAGTGCATGCTGTGTGTAATTACATTTCCTATAATGTTCCCGCTCTTGTCATTTTTTTATCAATCTAGAGTCTAATTTAGCTTGAAAATAACCGCAGTGCTTCAAGGGAAATACTTTCTGCCATGTGATTTACAGAAAGCGGAGTACCATACAGAGAAGCAGTGATGCAGAATGAGTCCAGCTCAAGTGCAACACATTTGGTGATTTTAAACAATAAAGCCGAATGAGGGGTTCTCTGCCACAGATTAGGGAGCTCGGCGGAACCCGTTTTTCATATATTACAGCAATAAATAGATGCAAATGTCTTCTGAAGGGAGGAAAACAACTCGTGATACCTCCAACCATGCTGACACCAGCAGGGATAACGAGACAGAGGCCTTGTCTACTCGCACAAAATGCACCATTAAACTGCAGATTTTCTAACAAAATGCATCTTGACATCTCAGCTCCGTTGCTTGAGTCAAAAACTGCCCGTGAGTGGGGACTTAATTTCAGTCTTCTCCAGAATAAGCCTGCAGAATGCTGATCGGTGTTACGGTGAATATCAAATTAAGGAGTCATGTTAAGGAGGCAGCCTGACACACTGACTGCTCACTGTGAAAGCAAGGAATGTGATATGTAATAAAATGTAGGGATTATGGGATTAAAGCCTTTAGGTGAGAGGAATAAGGTACGTGGATTTGGATTTGACTGAGGATGGATTGAGTTTTTTTGTGCTGCAGTTACAATTGCAGATGAGATGAGTGACTGTGTGCAGAATTGGGTTTGGAGAACGACGGAACGTTTCCAACGATAACTTCTGGTGGAGCAGCAACATACTGACTGATAGGAGCAGCACAAAACTTGACTGTGATCTGAGGGCAGTGGATTTTACAGAATAGCAAATACAAGTGTGACGCACACATTATCGTGGTTGTCTCCTTGGGCACCTGTCTCCATGGTGACAACCTTGGGAGTTTACTAGGAGGACAAAGTGGCGACATGGATGTGTGTGTGTGTGTGTGTATGGTGAAGAGAGGGCAGAGTGCAAGCTTGCATGTGTCAGTAGAATGCATCTTTATGCGCGCGTGTGTGTGTGTGTGTGTGTGTCTTTTTCCTGATGCTTATTAAGCAGCCTGCATGTTTATTCAAATCAGTGAATTTCAAATGAGTCTGCATATCTGCATTGCTTCACAGTGAGCTGCTTTTGGTGTGTGTGTGTGTGTGTGTGTGTGTGTGTGTGTGTGTGTGTGTGTGTGTGTGTGTGTGTGTGTGTGTGTGTGTGTGTGTGTGTTTGTTTGTTTACCAGCTTCTGGTGGTGAACTTCGTATTCGGTGCTCTGTCTGTCCTCTGTCTCCATCCGCAGCTCAGGAATAGCTTCACCTTCTTTGGCGAGAGAAAGAAAAGCACAATCTATTATGGATGGTGACACTCAGCCACTTTCACTCTCTCACAGACACACTTGCTGAAGTGAAACTCACTGACTAAAGCACAGCGGACAGCTGGGTGTTGGATGTAGCAGCAATATGAATTGGATATAGCACATATTGGACAGCATATGCAGTATGCATAGACCCGCAGCTGCATTGCAAATGTGTTAACAGCTGTACCTGCACCTTAATGGAGGTCAAGTGGAAAAGCTGTGTGCAAAGAATGGCTGAGAGATGGAGAGAGAACGGAAAAATACTGTTCTGGCTTCACCTCGAGTGTGTACTTCTAAACTATATGTGTGTATTTTAGGAAAAGGCCTTACCCTCGCTGAACAAATATGTTTTGTTTTGTTCTTTGCCTAAATCACAAAGTTATCATTGTTAAAGGTCACATGAAGAAGTGGCCGCGAGATAAAGTTGTTTATGATAAGATAGACACATCAGCTGCATGTGTCTCAAGAGTTCAAGACAATAAATGTCAAGAAAGCTGATAGTATGTAATGGTTACCGAGCACAGACAGGGAACCGTAGATACTCACACCATTTTCTGATACAGTGCCCTTCAGAGAGCATTTTTAACTTGACTAGATTTTATTAATGCATAATAAATAATGTACTAAGCTGGATCAAAAAGCCATTTTTAGTTCAATATAAGGCTTCTCATTCTATTTTAAGACATCATAGCAGTTTTGTGTTTTGAAGGCTGCTGCAATACAGAGTTTGAACTAAAACTCATTTAGTAAGAGATCAGTGAGGCCTCTAAATGACTCAGAAGGTCAGATTTTTCATGAATACATTTAAATTTCATATCGATCCTGAGCACTTTTCAGCAGCAAATCATATCTCCAGTGGTTATTTTTACCTAACTGCTGTATGCTCTGAATGCAGTGTCAATATTGTTAGTGGTTTTTGTAATGTCTATGTTGTTTTATTGTTCGGATGAGTTGAGATATGAGTTTCCCTGTTGGGGAAGCTGTCTTATCTAATATACTCTAATCAGTCAAAGTTATTTGTAATATTAAAAGTCACAGATAAAGGGAAATGATCAATAAAGCATAAATATATGAAAACTGAACTCTTACTAAAGGCATTAGCAACAAAAAACATCTACGAAGGGCGACTTTTTAAAAAGTGGGAACCAAGACCATGAAGAAAAAAAACAGCGAGTACTGCACTGGGTCAAGAAACTACAATTCTAAAATTTCATTTACGTAGTTTTTATCCGAAGCAACGTACATCTGAGAGTAGAAACAACACAAGCAAGGATCTAGTCAGGAGGAAACAACCTGGATAAGAGCCATAAAACAAGTTCAAGTGTGGTAATAGGACCTTGATGCCTACAGGGAGGTAATAGGATTTTTATTTTTATTCATTTATTCATTATTTTTTGCCATTTGTCAAGTTCTAAGGTGTTCAGTGAAGACCTGGATTTTTAATCTTTTCTTAAAGACTGAGAGAGACTCTGCAGATCAAATAGAGTTTGGTAACTTGCTCCCTGATGGTGGAACAAACCAGTTTTCATAGAAGAAAAACAGAAAAAATAAAAATCAAGTGTTCCTCAGCTATAGGTCCACTGGTCAGTGGAAATGGGGGAGAAAAAAAAAAAAACAGTCCCATTTCTTTTAAATGGCAGCCCAAAAAATACGCAGGCGCTCTGACTTTAACAATAAAAACCCTTTATGAATACATGAGGGAGAAACAGAGTGCAATGAATATTTTTTGGACTGCCAATCAAAACTAAGGACTTCCATTAATGAGAAACAGGTTTTTACCGACGAAAGAGTAGAGATTACAATACATTTAACATTCAGTCAGGTGTTAGCAGCCATTATTCACCAATGACTCCTACATGGTCACCAAAATGAAGAAACAAAACTGCTAATGTTGCCACCAGAGGGTACATTCATCGATCAAAATCCATCTCAACACATTAGTGCGCAAACACTGACGAGCTGTGAAGGCTTCAGTGTAGTATCTTTATCCCTTAGCATATAAATACTTAAAATTACCACATGTTAGAAGTTTTCAAACAACAGCACCAACCTGGTCGTGTGGGAATGCCTCTGTCAAGACTGGGGCGAGAGTCCACTGGTTCGACTAGAAGGAGAAAAAGCTTAGCTAGGATTTTTTATGCTAAGACATCAGAAGAGTTTACATATTGTTGGACTTTAGTTCAAATTTAGCAGCAGCTGTAAGTACCCTGGTTGTCAGTGTTTGCCTGGTTGAAGCTCTCAGGGTGGATGAAGCCAACTCCCCCCAGGGCCAGCGTGTCCTCCTGAGGCAACAGGTCGGTCTGGCCGTCTCCCAGCTCCTGGTCGGGCATCAGGGCGTCGTTTCCGTAGCTCACCCTCACGTCTGTCTGCAGGTTAGCCAGCTGCTGGGCCATCTCCGCCTGCTCCCTCTGCAGGAGCTCTGGATGGACATCAGAAGGAGGCAGAGAGCGAACGCAGAGGTCAGGGAAGGAAGGAGAGAGGAATCTGTCCGAACTCTAATCTGACCGTCTTCTTGCTTCAACAAAAAATGCTCTGGATGCTGATACTATTGCTGAGCACGTATTTTTTAATCACGGTTTACAACGAGAACAGCCAAGTTTTTAGGCTGACTTGTCAACATATTTTTTAAATATTATATCCCACGCAACCTTCCTACACAAATGTTTCTATCCTAGAAGGGACAAACCGCCTCCAAGAAATGTGGTTTAGCACTGTTTTTTTAATAGACCTGCTGCCCAGCAAACACTGAATGGCGGCTTCTCTTCTGTGTATGTTTGCTTGTGTTCGCCGGGCAGTACAAACTGTGACAGTCTTCGAGACAGAGACACAGATGGCTGCATGACGCACACAAACTCCAATAAACCCAGAAACCCACAGAAATGCTGGACTGAGAGGGGGAGGGAAGGGAGGGGAGGGGATTTATCTTCGCAGCAAAACAGTTTCATTTGACTCTGAACAGAAGAATTAGGCCAAATGGCTCCAATATCCTTATCAGCAAAAAAATTGCATTTTTAGGGTGGAGGTTGGAATTCAGAGCATTCAATCTCTGTGGTACATGTAACACAATCAGGACAGTGTGTTTTCACCCGTATCTTTCTCATACACGGACCAGCAGTCACACAGCAAGGATAAAAGGCATTCAAATTCAGTTATAAGATGTGGTTTATGCCATTCTGAGTGAGTTTTATTTCCTTGCCTCTCTGCCTATTAACTGTTCTGTCAGTGATAAAATCCCTCCCATCTATCTCAGCTTTGCTTCTATTGTTGTATTATGTTTGCCTGGATACTCAGATTTTTTTACTATTAATTCACTCAACAGCACAAAATAAATAAATGTAGTGCTTTAATTTAAAAATGTATGTTTTCAGAACTCACCAACTTGGTCCTGGATATCATCAGCCACACCAGGCACTTTGTAGAGAAGTCCCAAAGACTGGTTCATACGCTCCTCAATAACACGCAGGTGGGTCAGCACCTTTTGCACACACATACACAAAAAAATGCATTCTTTTCTCTCAAAAAAGCACCACAAAAACCTGAATTCTGCCGTGTATTTATATAAAAGCTGCTCTAAATGACCGTGAAGACCCAAATTATGAGGTAAAATTAATAGTAAAGAGTGCAAATTCTGTGTGGGAGATAAAATACATGATGAAAAGTGTCGGTGAGTTGTGCGTCTGACGCTACCTGGGGTCTGATCTGGGCTGCCTTCTTAGGATCCACCATGCGTACGTGCTCAAAGTGTTTCAGGGTGTGTTGCCTGTCCTTCTGCTCGGCGCGCACGTACTTCTTCAACAAGCTGAAGACGTGACGAGGCTGCGAGACGGAGGGGGAGAGAGTAAGACAGATGGTTAAGAGCAGAAGAGGGACGGCGAGAAATAGTAATTACGCATTTATATGCAAGCAGGAGCAGAAACCAACCAAAACAGAAGATTTAATTTGTTAACACTGAAGCCAAATCTTGAAATCAAACGTTGTTTTTCTCTCATGTTCTGCAGCAAATCTCAATATGAATTTATGCATGAAAGCTCTGCCTGTGTACACATTTAGCCTGTAAACAATTTCAGTTTGGTTTGCCCCTTTCACTTCAATACGCTGACCTTATTTTCAAAGCATATAGACAATACAAAGGGTTCGTTTTGTTGCATGCAGTTGCGCAGTGGTAACAAACCACAGAAGGAAAGGAGAAACAAAACAGAACACATGCAGGGGAATTATTCATGCAGCGGGTCAGATGAAAGGGACACGCAAAAATATCTCACTTCAAAAGAAAACAGAGGAAGAACCACCACAATGAGGAGCAAAAGCAACACAAAGAAGGGGGCACATGGCAATGCAGATATTAGAGATATGATAATTAAACAGTGGCGGTCTTCTGCTGAGTTGTGTATCTAACACACCCTGGGTGGGTCCTGTTGCAGTGCAGTCAGGTAGCTCTCCAAAGCCAGGCGGCGGCGGTCGTTGAGCAGAGCCTCCACTCGGGCCATGTGGGTTTCCACCAGCTGCTGGCGCTCACTGGCTGCCTCCTGCTCCAGCGCCTCCACCTTCTCCTGGAAACGCTGCGTGCACGCAAAATCATCATGTCTTCGGAGGTGAAAATAGATAAATCAACACGATGCCCGGTATGTATACGGATTTACCTGGATGACAACCTTCTTGTCAGCACGTGGAAGATTCTTGGCTTCCCTCTCAGCCTCCTCCCACTCCCTCATCACCTGAAGACACGCATATGAAGGAAAAAGCCTTCATTAGAGCTGTCAATCTGCTTTATCTATCCACCCTGTTTCTACACAAGGTTGGCTTTACACTTGAGTGAGCTATCTCATCGCTTTTCACAGCCGTCTACAATTTACACAGCTATGAAAAAACAACATCGAGGCTAAATGCCAGAATGTCAATTCGAGGGAGTTTCTGCTGCTACGCCTAAAGTGCAGTTTGATAAAGAGGGTAGCAGTCACAAAAATCAGCTGCTTTTGTTCCCTTTTTGGTCAGTTATGTCCTCTCCTGACAAATATTTGTTTTCACCCTCCTCTGACTCACTGGGTGGATTCTTTAATTCCAATGACCTAACAATGGAGAAACAGTATCTGTAAGGGTGAAGTCAACCGTGTGGATTCAGACGCCTGTAGCTACATATTCAAAACAAACCTAAACAACGAAGCAGAGCGGCATATAACTTGCAAGAAACATAAAGAAAAAGAGGAGTCATTGTAGGCGGTTTAGAAGGTTGTCAGTGTTCTGGGGCTTTAAAAACTGTGACGCTGCTGCAGACCATCTGGCTAGCCGCCGCAGACCGAAGCGGTTGATTAAAGAATACAATTAAAGCTGAAGTGGCTCAGCCGGCTCACCCGGCTCACCCGGGAGGGATTAACAAACACACCTATTCGTTTTACTTTTACTCACCTCTTGTGCTTCTATTTTCTATTCATAGAAACATCTTTGTCCTCTCCTTGCTATAAAGAATATCCTCCTTTCTGTTCTCCCTGCACAGTCACCGTTACTTCATGTGATCTGCTGATCAGCTCAGTCTACTCAATTTAAAGAAAATTAACAGGATGAACATAAAACTTCCCCATGATTACCTGGGACATTCTCTCACGGTGCTTAGCCTCCAGACTCTCTTTGGCTTTCTGGAAGTGGGCGTGTTCGTTTTCGTCGGCAGGTGTCTCCAGGTAGTGGTCCACTGCATCGGGGGAGGCTGTGGGTACTGTATCAAATAAGACGGCACAAGACAAAAAGAAAAGAAAGGGAGGTGAAAAAAAAACTTTCTTGTTACTGCACACTTACTGGTTGCTCTGGGACCAACTGTGTTGCCTCAGCACACACAAACACAAAGTTGAAAATGGGTTAATAGGTTTAGTGTGGGCTCGAGAGAGAAAGAAAGCAAGATTGTAGCTGGAAGCCAGCACCTTCCAAAAGCAAACAAGTGAGTGCCTCAGATGACCCACGGTGCTTTGTAGAAGAGAGACAAAACCCCACTCTCATTTATATAACTTTTATTCAGAGCGTGATAGAGCTCTGCTGCCAAACTGCAGACACTGGAATCTATCCTGTGGGCTCAGACGCACAAAATAAATACGGTTGACTAAAACAGAACGAAACGAATTGGATCAGTTATGGCGTGAAACCTGGATTTAATCAGTGGAAAGTTGGTAATCTTTGGGAAACGTGCCACCGCAAGACGTACGTGAGTGAATCTGTGTCTGTGTGCATGCATGAAGGTCACACGTCATGTGAAATTGGTTCCGTCTGATGACAGCGCATGACTGCACAGGACACAAAAGCAACAGAGGGATGCTCTTCCCTCTGACCTGAGCAGTGTTGTGTTCGCCTTTGTTGTTGTAAAATAATTTTAATGACCAGTTCACTCGTACCGTTAGTGAGATGCTGCTGTTGAAAGTTTAAATGTTGTGAGCTTTACAAAGGAAACAAGAGAAAATTGTTTAAATTTTTGTTAATTTGTGCAAACTGACCCTTTAACTCTTGTCCATTGTTACGCTAGACTGTGCAGTTTTTATATACCAATTATACCCTGATTTATTTCCTCAGAAGCTCCCTGTTTGGTTCTTTGTATAACACACTACCTGTAGAAAACTGTATTTGAGTGGTTTTGTGGATGTGCTGTGCATGCTGTGCTTTCAATAAGTGTTTCTGTCAATTAACAGAAAATTGTAAATTACAGTTTTCCTGCACTGTTGATAATGATGGTAGTTCATAATCATAAATGTCCAAAATATCAATTTAAATCCCATTAAAGACAAAATTATTGAGTGCTAATTGTGTAGGGGGCACATCCTTGGTTTTTGATAGCAAACTGCTCTTGTTGACAGATTATGAAGTGCATCACTGCCTAAGTGCATTCCCAAGTACGGCCTTTTAGAATAGCAAGAGCTTCCATTAACAGGGCAAATGCTGAATCAATACAATATTAGACCAAAACAAACACAGAAAAGTGCCATTTGCTGCATGTAAATGACATGGATTATTACTATAATTATCATATGCGTTATGTTTCCAAAAAAAACTCAGATTGAGCGAAATGTCAGCCGTACTGAGGCTGAATGTGAATGATTGTTAATTAACCACACATAGAAGTGCAGTGTGGGTTGGTGTGGGTGAGAGATACTGCAGCACTTTCTCACCTCTGCTGTGCTCAGCAGAGCATAAACCCCAAACCAAAGCACACATGAGCGTGCACTCTCACACCTACATGTGTGCACATACATGCACACACACGCTGGATAAATTTAGATCAAAATACAGGGAGATGGGAAAAAAAATTGACTCCATTTTGCTGCAGGCCACTTTGTGTGCACATATTCACACTCACAGATTTCAAGTAAGGTCATCGAACCTTGCACATCCGATAATAATGTTCGAGACAAACCCCTAAACCAGCCTCTGCTGCCTGGCTAGAACAGCCCACCTCTGCGGTCACACTCACATGGGAAAAAGAAAAACTCCAAATGAAAACTAATTTGACTGAGATTTAAAATCCAATCAGTCCAGTTTGTGACTGAATGATCACATCTACCTCAACACGGAGAGGCAAAGAAATACTCTTTATTTTTTTCCAGGTTTCTAGTTTCCATTATGAGGAACTCTGACATTTTAACAAGGTGGAAAAATCATTGTGCAATCACCCTCATTTTCAGTGATACCACTGATAATCAATCATCACAGTGTAATGCGGAAGGCAGGTATGTTCTGAGAGCGTGTAATGTCGTATTGATGAGTTTTGCCTTACTGCTACCTAGGGAATGATTCACATTTTCGACACTGCAGCAGGGTAATTTGACATCTGATTTCAGAGAGTTGAATAATGCAACATATTTCCTCGGTGATGACGATGGAGTAATGTAAGCAACCTGGCAACATGACAGGGATGTAAGGGATAATGGACACTGAAGTGTCGATTACTGCAAAAATTGTTTCTGGCTGGATGATTTTACACCTCACATTCATGCTAAAGTTATATATATATATAAATATATTCATTATGGCTTTGATATAGCTGTAATCATGTAAATTATGATGGTTTTCCTACATGCTCTATAGGGCAACAACAGTGTAGCAAATGCAATGTAAAGAATGTCCTCTGAAGCAAACTGTGCATGAAAATGAGCCCTCTATGTTTAACCAGTTACTGGAGCATTTACCTACTTCAGCGCTGACTTTTAATGGACCAAAAAAAGTAATTAATCTGACATGCCGATTTACTGAACCTAAGAGTGTCCTTACTAGAAACAAAGAAGTACCATTTAGTAAAACTAATATCTCTTCTTTCATCTTAAAAAAACATTTCAAAACCAAACTGAGCCCAGTGGGAGCCAAAGCATAAATCCTTTACAGCTCAGGTAAACACAAAACATCACAGCTGCATAAATAATTAATTTAACCACGATCAAGGTTTTGGCAGTCCACAATTAAATGAACATGATTGAGTGCAGTATTGATGTATACATGCTTTGCTCATAGAAAAGTGCCCATGTGGATTTAAAAGATTTTCTTCCATCTTAGGTAAACCTGACATCAGAACACGTTATTTCACTCTTTTCCAAGTAATTTTCGATCTCACATCTGTGCAAGTTGCTGTGTGGGAAACTGCATGTGAGGTATTTCAGGAACATCGGTAGATCATTTTCTCTCATAAGTAATTATATTTATATTTTGCTTCTAAAAGATGCAGAAAATTCAGGTACTCTGACACAAAAGATTTGCTCATTAGCAGTAATGTAGCACCACATGGAAGTCAAAGCAGTGCAGTAAAAACATTTCGCCTCTAAAATCAGTCAATAATCATGTATGATAACTGTGATCTCAAAATTAGCTATTAGATAACTGTGATTTTTATTTTGGTCATAATCATGCAGACCGTGACAGGCTGGTAGGATTAAAGCTACTGACTGGTTTGTGACACACACGGAATGTAAAGAAATAGTAAATGTTAGCAAGAAATTGAGCTGACAGAGAAAGAACACCCTGAGAAGAAACACACCAAGCAAGAAACTTTTGAACAGATGTTAATATTCAGCAGCTGGCGGACAGTTGGGATAGACGGCGAGAAAATGTGAGGATTAGAGACAAACCGGAGATGGAAACGACAGGCAGTTAAAACCAGCGAGCTGCTGGCTGAGGTTAGCTGCTGTCGGACTTACTGACGCTGCTGCAGACAGACAGGCAGTACTCCTCTGACTCAAAGTTATTCCTGTTGCCTCCGCAGCCACCGTAGATAAACTGAGCACAGCCGCCATACTCTCGGTCAAAGTACCAGCGGGGCAGCATGGCCCTGCACGGACCAGTCTCTGCATTGGCCCAGCACACATCTTGGAGGACATACACACACGTACACATGCACACACGTGTCATATTTTGGATTGGCACAAATTCTCTTTAGGTCACCAAACACCCTGTGTGGCATCTTCATGTCAAGGTCTTGGTGAACATTCAAGGACATGAAACAAAAATAAAATACTTAACGTTACATAACGTGAAACAAGTCGGCGTTATTAATGCTGCCTGGAATTGAATTTAAGACCAATTTAGCGCAAAATGAAGAAGCAGTGCCAGTACACCAGTTCTGATTCTAATGGAACGTGGCTAATGAAAGCTGTGAAATGATAAATGAGCACAATAAGAAAAATGACAGCAGGAAATTAATGGATGAGGAACAGAAAGTTCAACTGTGCTTAGCAAAGCATAAAAATTGGGGGGAAAAACACGTTTTGCATGCTGTACTCCTAAGATTGCTCCACATTAATCTAAAAGTAAAGAGACCGAGTCATCTGATGTCTGTATTGAAGATGTAAAGAGTCCCTCAAGTTAACCTAATAATGAAAATAAAAACATGAATGACAAGACTATAAATAAAAATACATACATATATACAGCGCTTGACAAGTGTATTAGACTAGCACCCAGTGTAACGTGTTTGCCACCACTGTCCTAAATTAACAGCATTGCTGATTACCAAAATGTTTTTTAAATTTCTGTAACAGTTAATCAGCTAGTATGAGCAAGCTTTTTCATCAAAATTATATCTTCAATGCTAAAATATAACTATTGTGCATTGCACCCAAAGTGAACCACGGTGGAGATTCCATTATGGTATGGGGTTCCATTTGTGAAAACGGCATAAACAAAAGAGTTAAAATGGATGGTATCATGAACAAGAAGGTCTACCACAACATCTTAGCGCATCATGGAATCCCTTCGTGGGCTCATATACCAAGAAGACAATGACCACAAGCAGATTTCACAACTGTACAGAAGACTATTGGATCAAGAAAAAGGAATCTGGAGTTCTGGAAGTGATGGACTGGCCAAGTCCAAGTCCAGACTTGAATCCTATCGAACAAGGATTGAATGCAAGCTGTTATCTGGGCCAAAGGGGGTCACACAGAATATTAAGATTTTTGGTTAACATATGTGAATAAGAGTATTTAGTTGTTCCAGTTTGTTATTTGCCTAATAAATAACACAATTTTTAGTTTGATCAAATTTTTGACAGATTTCTAAAATATTCCTGTTTCTCGTTTTTATAACAGATGGTCTAATAAATTTGTTAAGCACTGTACATATCATGGAAAATGAGAACTTAAACTGTACACAAACGCGCACATCAAAAAACGTTCCTCACCTCTGACAACTTCTTCCACAGACTCGGTGGTGGTGGTGGTGGTTGTCGTCATGGCAACATTGGTGGTTGGCTCATCGGCGTCATCATCGTCATCGAGCGTATCGATGATGTCGTCTCCCTCGTCGTCCTCCTCCTCCTCTTCCTCCACCCCCTCTTCATCCTCCTCCCCATCTCCATCCTGATCGTTGTCCAGCACGTCCTCTTCCTCCTCCTCTTCTTCGTCACCTTCCTCGGCCACCTCCTCCTCCTCGTCCTCCTCTACCACAGATGGTTTGGTTTCCTCTTGCTGCTCTGCTGGCTCCGGCTCCCGCACCATACTGGGAGATAAGGAGGGACGGATGGAAAAAGGGAGAGAGGGAGGGAGGGAAGGAAACGGAGAGTAATGAAGGTGACAGAGGAGTGAGGAGACATATGGAGGCAACAAGAGCAATGAAGGAAGAAAAGGCGACAGAAAGAAAGATGAGGAAATGGGGAAGACAAGGTGTGTGAAGGTGAAGGCAGAAGGGACACAGACTTTAAATTATAACCAACCTTCAGTTTGCTTTTCAAGGAGAGGAATTCCTCACAGCAATGATAAAAATGAAAGTGGCAGTATCTATGATCATCTGTGCGCTGATGTATGACTCTACCGCAGCCTTGCCCTCATTTATCTGTTTTTGTGTGTACCTGTTGTCAGAGTAGTCAGTCTCCGCTCCACCCCACCAGACATCAGAATCATCAGCATCCTGCTCAGTGCTATCGGCATCACGCTCCGCCTCAGCGGGACAGCACACAAACTCCACTCCTCGGAAACGGTCGATGCCGCATGGCAGCAGCATCCCGTAGTCGTGGAGATTCATGGTGCGGTCTCCGCAGGACTACGGACACACGGAAGGAAAAATAGATCAGGACATATTCATGCTAGTCATTAAAAGTAGTGGATCTGCGCTAGTGTGGACTCACCTCTTTGGCTACAGTATGCCAGTGCAGGTGGCTCTCACACTGGTCCATGCGCTCCTGGTGCAGGAACTTGCACTTGTCAGGAACAAGCAGAGCGTCGCTCACAAATTCTCCCACTGCAGAAAAAACAATACGCACATTTATAATTCATACACAACTTCAGCCCAGTTTTGTTGTAACCAACCCAGAGAAATCTCAAAAAGCACAAATCTCTATAAGAACTATGTAGGAAACAGATTAAGATATTCATTCAATTCAAACACTTTTTTATGCCTGAGGGGCAATTAAAAAGGCATAAAGAGCAGCATCGACAAAGAACAGGACAAAGAACAAACAGAACATCAGACAATTAGATAGTCACTTATTCCATGTTTTTAGTGCTTTAAATTTTATATAAAGCAACACTACTTTCAAGAAATGTTTTAACTCATACATGGCAGTACGATGGACTCACCCAGGCAGCGGTAGGGCACGACAATGTGCAAGTGACTGCGACACTGCTTGCGTCCCTTCTTGCACCAGTTCTGGATGCTGACTGGCTGGTTGGCCTCCACCACATTGGTAATCTGGAGCTCTGGGTATACCTGTGCACACGGTATTATGTTATAATCACACCATAGCACCGCAAAGCCACTTTTACGTAGTTCTCGTTGAACTTTCATAACAGCAGCTCAGAAGTGGGAAGCACGAATTCAGAGTTTGAGGATTCACCCACTTTGTGTCCTACACACACTTGCATTGGTACCTAAATGTTTCTGACTAATTTTATGTCCTGTTCTGTCCAGTGCTTTCGCCCATGCAGCTCTCTTCCTCTTTATGCTCCATCATATCCAGACATATCATCTACAGCTAAGCTTCTGTTTCAGGGACAGTTAATCATGGATCTATGGATCTATGATGCTAAGCTCACTTTTGGGCTTACCACATAGTGATAGACATTAAGAAAGCTGTTGCTTATTCATTTCAAAGGTTATCAGTTCTTTCTTCTTCATCATCTTTGCAACCATATTTTGCACCCCTATTTTGAGAAATTTTGTTGCTTTCCAAGACATTTAGTCTTTTTCCATTACTGCAGTGCTTCTGGATGCCACTTTTTGCTTTTCAGACCAGGGTGTTTACCTCTATATTCCTCTTAGCCTTGCATAACGTCGGCCTCTGCACAATATTCTGAGCTGGCATGTCATCCCTCTCCAAAATACTTCCCTCTTCATTCTTTTTCATGACACCTCTTCTATTTCCTCTCCCTTTATGCCTCTCCCAATGCAAAGTAAAAAATTGTCATTCCATAACCCTCTTGGTTCCTTGCTGCACTCGCCTTTGTCAAATCAGCTTCTCCATTCAGCTTTGGGGAGGAAAGGATCTGTCTTTTTTATTTTGTTATCTGAAGTGTGTTTAAAGGCTGATTCATAAGCAACTGTTATCACTAGATTTGTTATCAGTGGTAACAATGGAAAGATGGATTTATCTACCTTAGAGTCTGTTGTACACGTTTTTCAGAGGAATCAGCTCCTCTTATCCGACAGCTCCCTTTTATCGTAGTTTGTTTATCTGCGCTGCTGGAATATTCCCAAATGAAATGATGTGGTTTTGTGATGGGAGAAGACAGAACCTAAAACAGCAGTTTCAGTCAGTTTATGAATACCAGCAGCCATGTGTCTAGCAGAAGGGTGCGTTTTCTGAGGCTACACAACAACAGAAAACTTGACTGTGCTGCATTTAAGCTTTTGGTTTGTTGGCTTTATGCTGCCTAATTAAAATCGAACCATGGCTGGTGAAATAAAGTCACATGGACTTAAGCAGCTTGTTTACTGAGCACAGTTTTGGCATCATGTCATACTGCCAAATTGGGGATTTTGGTGACTAAAAACAAATCTGCTTGTGGACTGTGTAGCCCACTCATGACAGACTTTTCTGTGCTCCTATATTCCCTCACACCAGCAAGAGCAAATACCTTCGCCTCTTAACACCCATAATTATTTCTGCTTTGGCCTAGTTTCTAATGGTTTGTTCACACTGTAAGCTATCGGACATCTTTGCTTGCTTTTTAACCACCTATGTTTAAAAATTTAAACTGTTCTCATTTCCCCAATCCAATTCTACTCTTGCTAGATGTCAACTCCCCTAAAGTATTATCGGCAAAGACGCTGCACTTGTACCTGCTAAATAACTGTAATTTCCTCAGTGTGTCAGATAATGGCTAAAATGTAAATTGCCCGACCAAAAAATCTGACTACGACTATAAAGAATTATCCTCGAGACTTATTGCTCACTCAAAATAAAATAAACACTGGGTAATTACACTTTGAGGATTCCCTACATCACAGCACACGTAGCCAAACGAGTACCATTATTCAACATTACCCTGACGTTCATTATCCATATCCCCAACCTTTCCCACCCCCTCCTTGAGGCTGATACTTTTCAGTACAACAGAAACAATAAAGATTCATATCAGCTTTAAAGAGTGCATTAATACAATCATGTAATATGAGACTTAATTAATTCTCCAAAGGGGGAATAAATTGTTGTACATATATAAAGGAGGGAAACAGCTTCCCCCACACACTCCCCCATAGTTTACCTCCTGGCAGTATTGCAGGATGCCCTCCTTGGTGCCGACGCAGCTCTTGGTGCCCGAGGGGTCCGGCTCCCACTTGCCACTCTGCACATTGATGTGCATGTTGAGCTTACCGCAAAACATGGCCACCTGGGGCTCTGCCAACAGACCCATAGAAACATCTGTAGGCACCTAAGGGTTAAAGGGGGGGGGGGGGGGGGGGAGGTAGAGAGATTTAATGAGATATACCACTCATGTTAAACTCCTTGAGCACTTGCGCTGAAAAATGCAAGATGGATGCAATTAAATTTTATTACTTAGATAGAGGGGGGCCGGGAGAGGAGAGGAGAGGAGAGGAGAGGAGAGAGGAGATTAGCGTGTTCGATGAAAAGTAGATGAGGTGAGCTGGTTTGAGATGAGAGGAGTGGGAGAGACATGAGGGAGAGAAGAGGAGAAGATTCAAAGATAAGGTGTTTGTGAAAGTAGGGCTACAGCACATATTGCTCTTTCATTTTCATGAAAATGTTGGGTTTGATTTCCATGTTCCTACAGTCCTAGCATCATACTTTGCGCCACAGCTGCTGTATAGTCAAATGTGCAAAAAGATGTAGCTGAAAAATGATGAAAACAGAGCAAAATCAATAACTTTATAAGGATAAATTGCCTCAAACAACAAGCCTCCAGCAATCAAATACACCCTCTGTTGTCTATGATGTTCATGCACAAGCACACACACCCACTCAGCTGCCCTGTGCTATAGCCTCTACAGAAGTATTGTATATCTCTGGGCCCGTGTAGGCTTTTTTCTTCTTTTTTCAGGGCAGTATAGTGTTTATATAACCCTCTGTTGATTTGTTTTTGGTTCATTTCTCTCCGTTAGTGCAGCACATACTAAGAAGAAGAGCAGGTTGGCTGGGGGCAAGGGGAGTGTGTGTGAGCAAGAGAGAAAGTCCGCCGTTGGCATGAATGTATTAATTTTTTGTGTTAATTTACGCTCCTGTGTGTTGATTTGTGCCTCTCCGTGTGTGTTTGTGCCACTGCTGTCTGCCTGCATAAGGAGGTTTTGTGCTGAAGTTCCCCTAGGAGAGGAGGTGCAGACAAACCACTGAATGTCTGCATTGTACTGGCAAATGAGCTTGAACAAAATGGGAGGGAATACGTGGGGCAAAAAGAGAAGGAGACAGAGGGAGGGAGGAGAGGGACTGTTGCCATTGTGTGCTCCCTAATCTTGTTAATGGTTTTGAAGGCCCTGGCAGGCAAACAAATGTTGTTTTGTGAGATGGATAGCATATTTTTTCCTCCAGACTTGATTCTCTCCAAGCAGCCAGGGGCACACCGTCCTCCTCCAATATGAGAATAACCGGTGGGGGCCATCAATTTGGATTCAATTTGAAGCTGAAAGCTCAAATCTTCAGATCGATTTAGCAGGCGTGTATCTGGTGTACTGGCGCAAAGATGAACTTCATCAGTTTTCATTACGTTCCATTTATACACATTGTATTTACACACTTGACAAAAGAGGATGACAGCCCTCTCTGGAGCTGTTTTTCTATTTTCACCTGATTGCGCCCAGAGAAGCCAAGCAAAGCAGAACAGAAAGCTTGCCAGGTGCACAAACATCAGGTGAATGCAATAAAATCAACACCTGTACAATGTAATGCAATTCGGTGGTATTGCACGCCAGTAGCCAGGCAATTGTGAAACTGGTTAAAGATCGATTGGAGGCTATGGAACAAACATATTAAATTGGATCCTGAATTTTTCATAGCAGTTGTTTTTCTATTTACCTAACATATATTTTGTTCAGCTTCAAACACTGAGTAAAGCAGTAAAATCTTTGTGTGGTTGGTTCTATACTCATTCAGATCAGTTGATAACGTAATGGGGCTTTTAAAGTTATTGTAAAAAGAAGCAGAATGAACTAATAATTCATCTTGTTGTAATGACACTTCATTGACAGTGTCATGCTTTTATGTTCTTACTCTATTCATATGATTATTTCCTCATGTCCTGTTTATTCATTTAATACTGAACTTAGGGCTTCTGCACTGAAGCACTTTAAATATGCTCTGTTGTATTCTGTTAATGTGTAATCTAGAGTTTTATGCTTATAGCAGACAATCAGATAATAGCACAGGGGACAAAAAACAAGATGAACATTCCAATATTTGTTTGTGTGCATGATCCACAGCCTGTAAAGTCATAAACTGTCAAATGCTATGTCATTGTAGGGCAGGTTTACTGGTTTATTGGAGTTATATAATGATTTCAAACTGAATACCTAAATTTACCTTTAAACACAATTAGAATTAAAGCCTGGTCTTCCTATTTCAACATGTTTTCATTAGATATTGTTATTTATCTAGAAGCATATACCCATTTTACCACCTGCCTAGTTTTGAAAAATCGGGGCACTGATACGGGACCTTTGGGTGACCATTAACAGAAGAAAAGAAGGAAGGAAGCAAATGAATACAAAAGTGTAGTAATGTGGAATTTAATCCTCTAAAACGAGGAGGAAACAGCACACATTCACAAACACTACAGATCAGGTTACACTTCTGTGGCTCAAATATCCACCTTCAAAAGTTCACATCCCCCACTGGTCAGCATGATAAGCTGCAGGCTGTAGTAGCACTGAAATCAGCAAATCCCACAGACACACACACACACACACACACACACACACACACACACACACACACACGTGGGTAAAATCCCTTCCTGGTCACAGCCCTCCTCAGCGCCTGCAAATGACAACTTAACACTGGTGGTCATCAGTCTTGACACCGAGCCATCTGCACCACACAGGGTTATGTAGGGGAGCGTCGCTCGATTCCCACACTGCCATCTGAGAGTGAGCAGCGCTAACAGGCACAGATCACATCCCATCCTGCTCATTAACAGTAAAAACCCAAGGCAAACCGAGAGCAGAAAGTTTGGAAATAATCTTTAAGAAGTCGTTCACATGTGCTATCTTTTAATTAACTCACTTTCTGGGTGCCCGGTTTCATTTTGACCTTATCTGCGCACCCCCTAGCCTCACTCTGTCGCATATTGAAAGAGATAAACCAACTTCTTCTCTGCTGTGGGGCATAGGTAGGCAAATCAGTGCCAACTGCTTGCTGACATTCAAATTCTTTGTGTCATCCTCTTTTGGCTGGCAAATCATATCCCCGCCAATCGCTCCCTCTTCTCCCTCCTGCCTCTCAGCCTCTCCAAAGCTATCTCTCCAACGCTCAGTCTTCTGTTAAAAAAGGAGGAGGGGGGTGTGGGGATCAGCCAGGCCTTTGCAGCAAGCTTATAAATCAGAGTCCCAGGATGTTGGTGAAGGCAGGAGCAAGGAGAGAAAGTGGGAAAAAGAACAATAACCACAATGGCAAGAGATTGGAGAACAGATGAATTGGACAATAAGCCTTCGGGCTCAAGCAGAAGGTCAAGTGCTTTGTGAAACTGAAAGGATGTGGGAATGGAGGGACGCAGACAGAGAGGGATGCTGAAGGAAATCAGAGAAGGCTTAGGAGAGGAAAGATGGGAAATTCTGCTGTCAGAGAGAAGGTAGTTTGGGGAAAAAGGATGTCCTCGTCTTCGAAGTTCAATGCCGGTTTCATCAACATTTTCAAAGATCCTGCTGGCAAACTGCCACACCCATGATTATACTGTTTACAGAAAAAAAATCCCTGCATTTCGCCTTCTACAACTTCAAACAAATGAAGAAATAATGGATTGTATTTCACAAATCTGCCTCGAAATGTAAAAGAGCTGTTTTTTTGTTTTCCCTCGGCTCTAGTGACAACCTGGGAAGCTTGAATCTCCCCAGAGGAAGCAACAGATGGACTCATTGAAAGGCACACTGACAAATGGTGAGGCGCATCAGCAGCAAATTGTTGTACATTATAGAAGGAGACACCAGGCTTCCCTTCTCTCCTTCACTTGTTCTGTCTTTATCCAGTCTCATCTCCGGTTCGCAGACCTGCCTGTCTGCCAGCCGGTCATTCTGCAGGGAGGGGATGGAGCAGTAATCTGGGCACTAAGGATTAGGACGGCAGCCTGGTCAGGAGAAATATCCCCTTTTGGTCTCAATCTGGCATGATAGCCATCACCGTAGCGACAGGGAATAAGCCAGGGGAAAGGAGGCTGACGTTATATGAGATTGACCCCGAAAAGATAGTTCAATTAAAGTGAGCAGAAACCCCAGTCACATAGTGCTTGGCACGCTACTTCTGCCGGAGTGATGCAACTAAAGCAGTGATTCATCAGAAATGGGTTTTCAGCTCCTTGCTGCTTTTATTAATCGTACTGGCTGATGAAAGATCCCCATAGTTTGATAAAAGTGAGCGCAAAAGACTCGAGAGTTAGACACAGTTTAGAAGGCAAGAAAAAAAATCATTACACATTCCAGAATAACGAGAATAGTCGGAGGGTAAAATTCATGACTAAGCTTGTGTGAAAACTGGCAGCACTATATCTAAAGTTCCTGTCAGGTACAGAAAGAGAATACGGATTTAAGCTACTGGGCCTTCTGCCCCGCACAGGACCACAAAATTACGTTGCACATAGACCACGTCCAAGCTGTTAAAGCTTGTCGGTTTATAAACCATAAAAAGCATTCTGCATCAGCATAATAATTTGAGGACAAAATGGAATTCATTTTACCCCGAGGGAGGAACATAAAAGAAAGAGAAACGCTAGAAAACACAGGCAAACCAACAATCTAATAATGTAATGCAATAACATGCAAGTTTATAGTAGTAAAGTGATTAAAGTGAGATTATTTGCAACAGCAATTTGATAGAGTGGTTTGCTACCCCAAGGAGGTTTATGATGAGGAGGACAGCTCACTGAAGCACGACACATGATCCGTCCACACAAATCAGTTTGCATCACAGTTAGAAATTATGACCCAAATCACATCCAGGAGATCACACGCAACATGATGTGGCTGACTGTCCTATGTGCTGCTCAGAGGGATCATTCTGGCTTTTTAAAACTTAAACCATTCTCTGTTGTTTGGGTCACTGTGTTTCAAATCAGAGCTAAAACAATTAGCTGATAAATACTATCCGTTATGAAAGGTTTTAAACTGAAATACAGTGAAGTAACTTTGTATTTTATGTCTGCACTTCACTTTCACACAAGTGGGCCATCACGATAAGAGAAGGTATAATAATATGTTAATTCCATGACAGCAGAGACTTGATGTTCGCTGCAATTAGGTGGAAAAATATGTGCATAAATTTGTAATGGCCTCAGCCAAAATGAGGTGGAAAATATCATCATGTCAGATAACTACAAAAATGTCTAATTAGCTGACAAACTGAAAATTAACATTAAAAACATTTTTAGAACTGATTAATCATTCAGCATTTTTCAGAAAAAAGCCAGCACAGTTCAGATTTAACTAATTAGGTTGGAAGTCTTTAGTGACAGGTATCTAATATCTAAGCATTGATCACAATATTTTGTAATTTTTGGACATAGCCCAAATGATTAACAGAAACAAAAAGAAGAGGAAAAACACAGAATCATAATTATTATGTGTAAATAATCCTAAATTTTAACTGTAGTTGGGATAATGTGTCTAAATTGTTTGATTATTTTCATGTCATGTTCCTTGCCCTGTCACTTTTCAGTTTCCAAATCTCAACAGTGAAATATTAGCATGAATTATAGATGTAAGAAAAAGAAATCAGCATTATCTTTTGCAAACTTGTGTCCTCGACTGGCCAGGTTAACTTTCGGAGAAATGACAAATTAGGTGCAGGCTCCACTACTCTCTCAACTCTCAGGGGAGTGAAAACTCTAAGGGATCTATGCAAATGCACCGCACTCCACACGCAAGACCGTCAAAGACATAACTCTCCTTCTATTTTATGCAAATTGTCTAACCATTCCCATCTCAAAGTCATTGTGTAAAAAGACTTGCATAAAATGCACCGCCATGTGCAAGTGAGCCCGCTTATGACTGCTGCGTTCACTGATGTGATCAGTGGCACTAAAAAGCAGAAAAAAGAGGTTTATTACCCATCACATGTAAATGGAGGGATGTCAGAAAAAGAAATATTACATCACCAGCGTACAAAATGCAAACAAATGTATTTTTTTTACACACATACACACACACACACACACACACACCATGCATCATCTCACTAACATGGAGTTGAGAAACAGTTTAATGTATTCCAGTGCACCAGAAGAGCACACACACATACATACACAATCTTTGAAGTGTCCCCATGGGCGCTGGTCCTGCAGTGCTATTAATTGTACAGTCTTATCTGAGTGGCCCAGGCCTGCCATGGGGAGCTGGGTGAAGGTGGTGGTGGTGGGGGGATAAGAGGAAGGGTGTCTTAGATCAGCTCTCACCCCGGGGGGGAGACTCCCTGGAGAGCAAGATGTGTCGCAGGAGCTCGACACAGATGCATGCATTCGCTCTGTCACACGTCTTTTACCGGCATCTCTGGCCATGTCCAAGCGAGCAGCTAACAAGACAATCCATTACTATCAAGGCTGGGACATACTGTACCACACAGCAGATAATGTCAGCTGCTGTGCACTGGAGATGGTTAACAATGGCTAAGATACACAATCACTATGGAGACAAGGGGGGGAAAAAAAGAGGCAGCTCCTGCGAGTGGCAGCTTAATGCAATGCAAATAAGACCTTTATTGTGTTATCTTTGGTAGCCGTTCAGCATTTATGAATGAGGAAACATGCAATGTGAGCCAATGAACTTATATTGCTTTCCTTTCAGTTATTATAGTTATTAATCAATCAACTGCGGTGGAATCGAACAGAAGCCCGGCTGTCTGTGGCTCTTTTACGAGGTGAATCATTGTGGGCATTTGTTTACTTAGGTTGGAAGGATATGTTGCAGCTGAATTAAATAAGACTGGCAAGGTAACAGAAATGCTCAGTGCCCTTGCACAAAGCTGTAATGCATGCGTGCTCGTACACACGCACGCACGCACGCTCACATGAGCACACACACACACTAATCACCTTGGCAAGCAGGCCCTGCTGTTACTTAAAACCCTCAGATCATCTCTGACTGGACTTAAAGTGTGTGTGTAATGCCGTACCACTCTGCTGGTTGTGTGTGTGTGTGTGTGTGTGTGTGTGTGTGTGTGTGTGTGTGTGTCCGTAATGCTATCTGCGCCTGATGTTTGGGAAGCAGATCTAGCGGATAGAGTGTTTCACTGATTACAAGGCAGCCAGGCCCTCTTCCCTTCCCCTCACACTCCCTGTCGGCCAAAAGTTCAATTACAGACTAGATGTATAAACAGGCTGGGCATGATAATAAAAAAAGAAATAAAATACAGGAGCAAAACAGACACTCCGGCCTGAATATGAGACAAAAAGAAGGAAAAAAACTGGGAGTGGGGTCGGATCGATTGCCTGGCTCATTGGCTAAGCAGCCAGCTTAGGCTGAGTTGAAGTGAGGTGAATCAGGTTATAATGAAACCCGAGCACCTCAAGAAAGGAGGACTGAGTCATGTTCATTCAGGCATTTCTTAAATCAATAGATCTAAGTCAGTCTTGGATAGATATTGAGCTCCCTACTTATTTAGGCTTACAAGGTCAAGCTGACACAATGAAATGCTTCCTCAAATCAAGGCAGGGCAAATACCTTCCAAACTGCAGACATTCTTTTATGTTGATGCTTCTTTTCACGCCTAAGATCAGCCACACCCTTCTGGTGTTCCTAATAAGTTCTCTTCACGTGCATGGCGTGTCTTTTTCCCTTACTCAGAGCTCATCCTGCAGTCCTCATCTTCAAAAAGTTTTCATTGAGTCTAAGAGGAGAATATAAGTTTAAAGAATTATCTTCATTCATTTTCAATGCGATTAAGCTTTGTCTCAAGGGGTTCCTCGGAATTAGTATCTCAGACAAATCTGTTTAAAATCTGATTAGAAGTGTGTAAGAAAAACAGTTCCAACTTGTGCCCACTTAATTTGTCTAGACATGATGGAGGGACTCTTGGTTTCCTTAGTTATAGTCACCATGGATACGGAGACTGCTCTCAACCCTGGGGAATAGCCTGCTCTAACCTCCCTCTGTCATCGGTGTGGCAACCTGAGGCAACACTATTATCCAAGTCACCTGGGAGCAGGAATTTCATCATCAGGTTAGTGTGCGTTGGAAAGGGAACTGGGTGGTGTGGGTGTAGATGTGTGCCCTGTATCTCATTGGACAAACATGTTTTTCTGTGCCTAAAATTTTAATATTGACCAGCTCGATCAATAAGGGCCTGCTAAACTTACCCTGACCTCACTGGTATCCAGCTGGGACCCGCTCTGCAGTGGCGTACCAAAACACAAAAATACACAGATGGAGCTCTGATTGCTTCTGGACACACAAACACACACAGCGGACATGCTCAGTGATCCCTTTAGGAACTGTGGCTACTCAGATCTGAAATTACGCAAATCTGTTTAGAATCTCGCCCAAAAATATGTTAACAAGTGCTGTTTTAGCTTGGAGGGAAAGATGCTTGAATGTCTTGCATCACAAAATATTTTTGTAAACAAGAACATTGCATGGTTCCGCTGTAAAAAAAAAATCTATGGTTCAGTGATTTAATTTTTTCTTGGTGCAGGACACATTTTGGTCACCATTTCTTAACTGCCATGTTTGATTTCCCCCACCTGGAAAATGTGGGTCCTTTGCGGTTATTTGCATCAAGTCATCTTTGCTCAACATGCCATGACACAAAATCACAACACAAAAAAAAGATTCAGCATCTGCAGCAACAGAATCTTCTTTCAACTATTATACGTGCCCAACAGGACAGAATCAAAACATATCATTCACATTTTTTATCTGCATCAGACACTTAAGCGAGAAAACCAGAAAATACACAACCTCACTTTATTTTTCATATTTTTCTTAATGTGTTCACTAGCATCACTTTCAAAGGAGGTCAAATAAAGCTAAATGCCACATTCTTCTGTCCAATGCCAAATTCCATTTAGAAAACACCGCAACTAAGTTTATACAAACTTGAAGCCTTGTATCCACCTTCACAATGACACAAAAAGAATATTTTACGACTGAGCGTGGGTTAATTAGTGTTAGTCAGGGCCCTGGGAGTGCTGATGTGCATTTATATCTGGAATCATCATTGGCGGTTACAAGCACCACCTCCAGACACGGCTAGGAGGTGAACTGACAGCACAGCCAGTATTTTCAAAAGAAAAATCAATCATTAACACGCAGGTTTATACTTAACTGGGAATTTTCCGGAGGGCAATTACAGTGAGCATGATTAGTTTACAAAAAGGAAATGAGCCTAAGCTTCCGTATTTGCTTACATGCCATGTGTTTTGCTGTTATTTCTTACCATTTTAGAAACAAAAATATCTATTTTTCTGGAGTAAATGCAACCCCAGATGCCAAACGTTTCGAAGTGCAGGAAAAACCTTGTTTATTGTTGCTTGGCATTTGTTTCTACTTTCCGATTTCAGCTTTAATTCCATTAGAAATTAAATGCTGTTATTAATACTTGGGGTTTGTCGCTGTGTCGTCAAACGTAGGGGATTTTCTACACAATGGCTTCCTATCGTCACCGACACTAGAACACAAACAAACACACACGCTGTACAATCGCAGGAAGTCCACCTCCAATGCAGACGCCAACAGGAACCAGATCCAAAAATAGCAGGACACAGTCAAGAATACAGTCCACTTTCTGACGCAAATCTCCATTGCTCCCAATCACACACACATCACACTCTCAGAGCTTGGCATTTGAAACAAGTGTTCCAATTTCACAGTTGGACTCTGAGCGCACTTGTCATCTACAACTGATGGTGTGTCGCCTGACTTGAAGAGGTACGAGCTTCATAAGCCCTCTGATCTGTGAATCTCGAGTCGAGGGCACGCAGCACATCAATAACACACTGCATGGATGACACGGATGTTCAGAAAAAAGACGACAAAAACAAGATGGCAAAAGCGACAAATTCTAACAGTAGAGACGGCAAAAAAAAGAGAGGGAAAGGGAGAAAAGGGTGAGAGGAATGAAGGGGAATAATACAGAGTGGCCTAATTATAGTCCAAGTACCAGGCACCTGGGGAAGGCTCTACTGCTATGGCAACCCTGAACACACAAGACGATGGAGTGGAGACATGGGAAGAGAGGCGGTGAGATCATTGCTGCAAGTGAAGGAATATAACCCTCCAAAACGAGAACCCTTGTGGGTTTTTATGTGTGTTGACAGAGATGGTAACACAAGCTTCATCATTAGGAAGAAACTTTCTCAAAAGATCCCCCATCTTAAAAATAATGAGTAAGCAACCTCTTTCTGAGGCAGAGCAGCTTCTTAGTGCACGTCTATTTAATGAAAATAAAATAAGTGCTGAAAAGATGAAAACGTGAGAATGATGGAAACCAGTTGAGGCGAGGAAGAGGGCACAGAGAAGCCAGCTCCTCCGCAGATCCAGTAAATACGTCTATGGTTAGCTTGGAAGAATTGGCTTATTAAAATGGAAAGATTGTACTTGTGAATATTTCAAGTTTGGATTTGTCACATTAAACCGCTGGGATAAAACAGAGATTTTTAAATCAAAAGCATGCAGATTTTCTTGTAATTCAAAATGCAGTTCATAGACCAAAAGCCAAGCATTTATTTGAAAACATCACGGGATAAGTTTCTAATACTACCACTTGTAGCCGCTGTTTATTATGATATTTTTTTGCACATTTGAAAGCTTTCTGACCTTTTGACTTGGAACATCAACAGCATCTGGCACGTGTCTGGAATTGCAGTGGCCAGAGAGAAGCATTTGCATGAGAAGCATATGCTGTTTCTGAACTACTGGTGAAAATTTTATGTTTTTGGAAGAACTTTAACTTTGTAAGTTGAAATCTAAATACAACAGTGTCAAATGTATCGCATCGAGGCATATGGAACAGATTTCTCAGACTGCTGGTGTTGTTGATACCATAGCACTTTGATCTATGGTTAGACAGAACCTATTTGTTTTTATTTCAGCCCTGCATGGGCAGTTGATATGCAGACAGAACAGGAAGCAGGCAAACAGAAGTTGAATAAAAGGAGAAAACTGATATGTAACAAAGGGATGTCGTAACTATACAGCACACATCTAAATAGAGATCCCTTTCTAACCCACTTTCCTCAATACTTTCTGGGACAGAAGCATTAAATGTGCTATATACCACTCTGACTTCATGAACCTGAGTTTGTGGAGCCGCTTCATATCTGCCTTGATGCACTCAACCCAAAATCAATGTCAAAAACTCCCCAAGCCCAGCAGGGGTGGGACCTCTGAAGGCCTTGTACAGGGTTTAGAGGTAAGCTGGTGTTCTTCTGGTTTATCTCCGTTTTAGGATCCAACAGAGGACACAAGCAGCGTGTTGAATGAAGTTAAACAGGTCCAGTTGGATCTGATGAACAGGAGTGTAACTGTACATGTATTTGCACAGAAACTTTTTGATATGGGTCTTCCAGTTCTGTTAGTTTTTATGTGTGTGCAGAACTGAATCTGAGGCTCCAAGTCTCCCCCCAGCAACTTCAGCAAAGGACCACATGTTGTTAGTTCAGCCCATGAGGACAGCACAGCCTTGTAGTTAAGGCAAACACAAAACAACAGAGCCTGAAGACCCTCCACTATCATTAAAGTATGCTGGGAAGATTACAGTTTCTCAGTTCACTACAATGACAGACGAGAGGTTGATTGGACGAAAGCTGTGTGCCTGTACTGTTCAACTGCAGTCGGGTACTGCTCAATTGAGAGTGAACATCAGCGTATAAGAAAAAAGTGAGTCCTGTACGAACCCAACTCCTCATGGTATTCAAACAGCCACTTGCTAACAAGTCAGACCAAACTAAAGCGACAGCTAAAGCCATGGATGTTTGTCTAGTAGTGGATGTAAGACCACGCTTTGTTGTCAAGAACACAGATATTAGACAAATGCTGAAAGTAATCAAGCCCACTGACGGAGTTCCCTCTCTTCCGTATTTCAGACAGCAAGTCATAGCAGTCCGTTATAAACAAACACAAGCTACAGTTTTTTTAGGAATGACCTACTCAGTCTGTTCTGTAAACTACTGCTTCATAAGGAAATTATTTAAAAAAGAAGCAGTTTGTTTTGCATTCCTTGTTTTCACTGTTGCAAAAACTGTGACCTTAAATCCGAGGTATATGGCGAACCTTCATTTTTGTGTATCATTTCATCCATCACTTAGATAATACAGTATAACCATTGCAGCACCATGTGCTAGACACATGACTTATACACCCACTCATCCATCATACAGTAATAATGTTGCATAGGTGTGACCAAATCCCTGATTAAAACTTGATTGTATCGGCCTTGGTCAGATTGTCACACTCGAAGTCACATCTCAGAGGAAGGTCAGTCACATCCAACACACCACAGCCGTCACTGTGACACGTGGCACTTTTGATGGAGCTGTGACGGTCAAAGCACTGCAGCTTTGATGCCTTGATGAGCAGCACGCTGTGTGAGTGTGTGTGAATACTCTGTGTGCCACTTCCTCCCTGATGAACTGAGAGCTGGAGGTACTCGGTGCTGCTGCTGAGTAATTGCACAGGTCAGGGCGACTTGTTTCTCAGCTTATTATTCAGATTCTGTACCAACAGCTGCTTACTCAGCAGTGAAATGAAGAGTGTGTCTTCATGGCGCACTGCTGATATTTACAGATGGAAATAACAGTCGAATGGTGATGAATGGTGCTGCCTAGTGGGAGATTCGCTCTCATATGAGAAGTGGGAGTGAGAATGTTCCCTGAAGGGTGCCAGGCAATAAAATACATGTTTGACCTATTAGCGCTAATTACAAGCCACTCATAAACAAGAGGTGAGCAAGATGAAGAGGAGGCTCTTCAGAAAAGTGAGTTGTAGGCTCACATTAGTGAGTTCTAAAATAATTATGCACACAAGATGTTTAATTCACACTATGTCTTGACAATGAAGACAGCATGACATAATGCAGTGACCAAAAAATGCCAGGCCAGTGCAATCAGGCTGTTGCTCAACACGACAGAAAATGATAAACAAATGTGTCAGCATCTCTGCACTCGTTGGCTTTTCATGACAATCTGTGAATCAGGTTCTGGACAAGATTCTGATGCTGAAACTGGTTGGAAAACTTAAAATGGTATTAGCGAATATACCTGCAAGCTCTGTACAATTACCAGCATTTAAGACTCGATCTGCACTGTGCTGCTAGCAGAAGGGTGTGAGACTTTACCTTCACTGTAAACTGGAGCTTTCTTTCGAGAGGACCAGCTTCTTAAGCTTATTACTTACAGAATCTAATCAAACCTTTTCATTTATCCACAGTATCTCATTCTGATGCCAGGTTGGATTGCACAAAGCAGGCCTTTGAGCTATCCACGGGCCTCTAACCACTGAAATCAGCACTACCAGATTCCTACCATGCTTTGAAAGGGAGGTGGGGGCAGGGGTGTTGATTTTCAGTAAAAAAGAACAAAAAAATAAGAATACTATGAACACAAGAAGACTGCTCATGTCTATGAGAATGTCAAGAGACAAAAAAGAAAAGTATGACACAGGGAATGCTGAAGATTAAAGTACAGGTGAGACCTCTGTCAATGTTTGGTTTACACGGGAAACCTGGAGTTTCATTAGGTGGACAGAGAACAGATGTTATGGACAGGCCGCTCCAAAACCCAGCAGGCACTTCAGCGTCATCCCCATTTCCAGGTTCCATGACAACAGAAACAACAGTATCAAAAGGTCAGGAATTCTTTTCTCCAGGACAGACACAGGGGGTGCAGGGGGAACATTAGTAGCACTGCAGTGTCATTGTTGCTGTTGTTGATGCAACCGAGATAGACACTGTCCTGTTTGCATAAGGACTTTCATAACCAGCTCTGGTTAGACATTAAGGATTAAAAGAGGAAACCAGGATGGGGGAAAATGGGATGAAAAACTGTCCTGTTACATTACAAAGAGGGCAGCCAGTCATATGAAAATATTTATTAGAACAGAATAGAAATGCTTTATTGATCCCGAAAGAGAAATTCTGGTGTTCAAAAGCATGACAAAAGACAGGCACAGCATGACAACCTAATATCACCACAGTGACTGGCAAAAAGAAAGAACAAAGGAAAAATAATATCATGCACATTATATATCTGTGTGTTGTAATAGTATCACTGCAGCTAGTTATTCATTATTGCATTTTTTTTAAACAAAAGAACTGTTTGGTCAAAATGTCAAAGAAACTGTAAAAAGGCCAGTATGTTTCGCAGTTTGCACGATGTACTCAAATCATTTCACGATGTGATTACGTGGTGTAAAAACTTAGCACTACAGTACCTATTTGCACGAATAAACATCTATTCAATTGATATCACTATGGTTGCAACTACTATTTTCCTTATTGATTAATCTACTAATTGTTTCTCATCACCAATTCTCATAGCCCAATATGAGCTGTAAAGTGTTGATTTTGTGTCGTAAACAATTATGAAAAGACACAAAAAGCGTTGATTTTGTGTCGTAGACGATTATGAAAGGAAAAGAAATGATTCACATATTAGAAGCTGGAAACACGTATTTTTGCTTGAAAAATTATTAATAAAATATTGCTGTTGCTTTTCTGTCAACACTTGAAATCCTTGGTTGAGCACAAAGTTCACGCTCTTTCTCTGAGGGTTGTCAAAAGGCCTTCTGCGAAATAAAAAATAAAATCGAAGCACAGGCCAAGCAGGTGAAAGGGAGTACAATAAAAAGGAAAAAGGAAAGCAAGACGAGACGCATCATTATCCAGAAGATTTCGCCTTCAAAGAACTAAAACTGCAGTGTGAGCAGCAGAGAAGGTGCCAGAGAGAAACACTGGCAGTGCCAATAGGCATAATGGCATTAAGACTCACTAATAAGGGGAGAGGGCTGGTCCGCCCCAGGCTGAAAGACTGCAGTATGCACACAAACAGACTGCCTGCACCCATCCAAGAGCCATTTCCCAAGGATTTACAAATACACAAAGGCTGGCATCCAACTCCCACGCTCCGCACCGCGGCCTGCGTGTACAGGGCGGGCCCGTCAGGAAAAGCCGCTTCCTCGACCTGTGTGCTTAGAAGTGTGTGTGTTTGCATGGGCCACTCATGAAGGTGATAAACAAGCCTTTTCAAGATCAAAAACGTGCAACATCTAATCTTCAAGTCTGATTTAATGTTGCATAAATAATTTCTAGAAATCTGAACAGCCTGTTCCATGGCATTTCATCACTTCTGCCTTTGATGCTTATAATGTAAATACTGGACTCAAAGCGCAAGGACTGCCTGAAGTGACAAAGCCAATGCTTTGCTTTATGAGGGAAGCAAACTATTCATTCCAAGTCCACCGATTATAGACTACGTGGAGGAAACAATGAAGCTCTGCTGCCATATTTCACCACATTCATCCTAAGAAAACATTCCAAATCTGACCCGAAAAGGGGGAAAAAGGAAGCCAAAGATGAGTCTAGTAGCCTCTAATTTGCAATTTATCATGTAACCGAACTACAGCGGATACAACCAGAGAAGCCACAGATGACACTAAACTGCAGCTGCTCCTCAACCACAGCTGAATGTCCGGCATTGGCGTGGCTATTTGTGGTTACAGGAATGTGTAATTTTTCTCACAACAAGGCCACACTGCAAACAAAAATCCACATCAGTAGCATCGCATTGCTCTTTCAAACACGCTTAAAATGGAGTGTGGGCTGTTTTGGGGATTTTCCAGAAACAAATTCAGCAGCCTGAGTTAATAAAAAGGGGAAATGAAGCAATCACTGCTTCATGACATGAATACTACACAACTGATAGTGATGACATGTCATGCCAGCAAATGCACTAGAAACATATGAAATCACCCACATTCCAGTGACACATTAGCATGAGATCAAGTAAACGCCGTGTTAAAAATAGATATTTTTTGCAGTGTACGTTCACAAAGCGATATTCTTGGCAAAGACGCTTGCAAAAATGCATGAGCAGTGATTGTGTCAACCGAGCTCCGTGGCAGAAATATTTTCGATGTGACCGTTATCACATTAAAGTCTACGTTGGATTAGTAGAAAGGCATGAAAAAGGCAACAAAGCTCCTGTTGGCTTCCCAGTTTTCCCGACCCCTCGATAAATGCTGCAGTGCACCGCCGCCATCTTACTTCTCTATTCTCTCCCATCTGACTGAAATATGTGGAGGGCGTTAATGATGTTTGTTTTCCGAAGATACTGTCGTCTTAACGAGTTCGTTCGTTTGGTTTAAAGCAGATTTCAGGCGCCGAGGCTTCGTTACGAGAGAACAAGATGTCTTATTGACTTATTTCCATTCCCAAAACACGCCCACTCCCTTAAAATTAGCCCTCGGATGTGGAAAATGAGACAATACGCTTTTCATTTGATTCACCGTCATTACTTTAACGACACTAAATATGTCCAAATCACCTGTTAGCAAATTAAACGCGTTTTCTCAAACAGCAGAGGCATTTTCACAGCATTATAGAAGGTAAATAATTTGTTGGCAACTTGCTTAAATCACAGAAAAGCAAGTTTTTTCAACGGTTTAACCACAAAGAAGAAGGAAACAAAGTGGGAGCAGCTCTAAATCAAAGGTGTCACACATTCTCTCCATTGTCACATAGTCCCAATAAATCAGATTTGAGCTGGGGCTTTGCTTGAGAAAAGGCAACACGGAGGGTCGGGACAGGGGTATTTAAACGTTGTGTATGTGTGTGTTTCCATTAATTACTAATAAGCAATGCGAAATACTAACAAAACATCCCACTAGTTACACAAAAATTAACGATAATAGCGAGCAGACTGATTTGGAAAGTGTTCACATTTAGCGTCAAGCTAGCTACGTTTACTACACGACACCTCCGGTTAAGACATTCACTATAAAACCACAGACTAACAATTTCCACATTTTATTCAATTTAAACCCCCATGAGGACTTTAGTAATAACATAGGTACTCATATGAATAACCTAGTTTTGTTTATACACAAGTTATGCCCGTGTAACTACATTAACGGTTGCCGTTAAATTTAACGTAATGCAAAATACCACACCCCACAGCGGACTTAAATGCCAAATTACACATAGTTGTTGTTTAAAAGACAGTAGGTACAATATATCTGCTAACTTTGTCGACTTAATTTGCCTTGTTTTTAATATAAATGCAAGAAAGCAACAATAACAGTCGATGCTTTAGCGCTGAAGGTGCAGCGGCGCTAGCTAACCCCGGCTAGCTTGACTCAGCTGACAGCAACAATATGGTGGCAAATACAACACATTCTCGCACGAAAACGCATTTCTTTTTCCTTCTCTCTCTTACCTCTACGGCCAGAGCCGAAGCCACCGCGGCCAGCAGCAGTAAAGCCACTCGGTCCCCCATGTCGTTCCGCTGACACGACGCTCCGGAGGGCAGCGTTTTCGACGAACGGTTGCGAACGTTTGGCGAGAAAAAAAGACGGAGCGTGTTCTCGGCGCCGGTGACTCCCGTTGTCTGATGGAGAGAGATACCGAGGCTGCACAGCTGCTCAGAGCCGGATCACCTGACCACGGATTAGCGCGCACACACACACATACACGCACGCACGCACGTTATCTTCTTAATGCACACGACGTTTTGCCGTTATATTTTTTCTTTACTCACATGCACGACCGTTTAATTTCTTTCCAGGGACGCAACCAAAAAATGGTTTCATGGGGGAGCACTGAAAAACTTTCGTAGTGACACACCAAATTTTTGGGGCAAATTTAGATCATTTATTATGCAGTTACAAATTTCATAATTATTTATTACGGAAACAATCAGTTAATAATAAAAAAAATGACTGGCTATCACTAAAAATGTTAACTAAATTACCGTCCCAATTTAATAACAACCACCTAATTAGCTAAACAGTAATAAAATTAGCTTATGTAACAATTGTTTTGTGTTCTTTGTATTAAGTTGAGATAATTCTGACAAATATTTGTTTTTTGGCGATATATCAGTTTTTTATATGGAAAATAATTAATTTTGTCTGTGTCCAAGAAATCACTTTCAACTAAGTTACCCATTACAAAATCATATCTAAAGGAAGTGTGTTAATTCCAGATCACATGACTTGCTCCACATTTTGTGTCTCCTTTTTGTCGTTTTGTGTCTTGGTTTTGTTGTTTTGCATCTCATTTCGTCATTTTGTGTCTTCGTTTTTAATAAAAACTGACTGGATATCAGTAAAATGTCAACTAAATAACTGTCCCAGTTTAATAACAACCACCTTCTAATTAACGAAACAATAAAGTGAGCTTATTCAACAATTGTTTTGAGCATGTTCTTTGTATTAAGTTGGGGTAATCATGACAGATATTCCTTTTCTTGTAATATATCAAATTTTATATGGAAAATAACATCAGGACCTGCTCCACATGATGTCATTTTCTCCTGAAGGAAAGACTGCCAAGACTTTTAGTTATTTATTATAAAGTAGTGTGGATTTACCACATGTAATTGGACTTAATGCGGCCCCTGAACTAGAATGAGTTTAACACCCCTGTAAGTAGGACATCCAGGCATTTTTTAGCATACTACGTTTAACATTTGGACAAACTAAACCACAATATTGATCTTTCATATCAATAACTGGAGACCAGAGTCAAAGTTCATAATTAAAAACATCTTTAATTTACAACACAGCCACTGAAACAGTAAAGAAACACATATTTACCCGACATTATTTATACGGTTAAAACCCTTCCATCATTCACAGATCACATGAATCGGTCGGAGCACAGCGAAGCCACTTCAAATTTAAAACCTCAGTTAGCCTCTTTATGAACGCTTCACAATTCACAAAACATTTACATTTTTCTGTTTCAGTGTGAGCTCGGTTCAGTTCCTTCCCTCCTTGTTTCAAGTAAGGCAATAAAAACCAGTTCATCACCATCAACCCAGGCCTTTAAAGTTCTCCGTGCCTTTCAGGTCACTGTTATTATGCATTATGTTCAAGTCTTTGTCTCTACGCATGACAGGTCCAGACCTGCCATGTTGAAAACAGCTTTAATCATCAACTCCCACCTCAGCCACTGACACAGTTTAAAGAGAAAAAAAAACAAAGGAAGGAAAAATGGATAACTTTCCATAAAAGCAGAGTCTACATTGTGTCCTGGAAAGTCTTTTTTTTTCCCTCCAGTGATGTGAGGTTCCCCTCCGTGCTGACAAAAGTGGTCTTCACCTTCATCAAAGCAGTGCGCTGCCTTTGATGTGCACAGGCAGGAACAGATAAGGATATTGGTTATTAGTGAGCAAAAAGTACCAGCTGCAGGCCAGCAGGGCCGCTAACAGGTAAGTCTATCAGACGTGATGGGACGTTCTTTGACTGTCCTGACCCACATTTTGTTAAGTGATTATTTTCCCACCATTTGCTCCACTACGGAGCAGCAGTGACACTGAACAGGGTGTTCTGGCAGGCTGAATAATGCTGCGTTGGGTCTCTCTTTATGTTTTAAAGTGGAAATTTTGGGTCGCAGAGCTGCTTTAGAATTTCTGCAACCGTCTCCAAGTCGGGGGGATCCAGACAATTAGAGCTTCTTGTGCAGCAGAGATTCACTTGCGGGTGCAGCCGGGGTAAGGAGGAGGCGGGGAGTAGTTGGCCGGCCGAGCCTGGGTTGGGGTGTAAGGTGGAGGGTGCAGGGACGGAGGGTACATCTCATAGTCGTAGGTGTACGGTGGTGGAGGACCTGAATTCAAGAACAGAATGAAGTAAATTAGCTCTGCAAAGTTGGGTAAAAATAAATGTCACATTTCTTCCATGTTTCACCCTGTAAGACCCAAATATAGAAAAAAATGAGCAAAAAAAACCAAAACAAACAAAAAATATATATATATCCAAATATAGAAGAAAATGAGCAAAAAAGAATATAGAAATGTATACATGAAAAAATTAGAAAATGAGCAAAAAATAAATAAAACACACACAGAAATCCAAATATAGAAGGAAATTAGAAAAAAATTATATATATTATATATATATATATGCGTGTGTGTGTGTGTGTGTGTGTGTGTGTATGTATTTGTTTGTTTTAGTTTATTTTATTTATTTTTTGCACTTTTTTCCTATATTTTTATTTTTTCTATATTATACCTTAAACGTGGAAGGAATGTGACATTTGTAATTATTGAAAAATAATGAGCAAAAAAATAAAAAAAACAAACTAAATGAAAACAGGTCAAAAAAAGCAAAAAATAGAATGAAAACAAAAAACATAACTAATCATAATATATAAATCAAATATAGAAGCAAAAAACAAAAGAAAACAAACATTAAAAACTATTTATTTTACGTTTGTTTTATTTTTTTCTTTTTTGCTTCTATATTGTGTGTGAAATAGAAAATAAAATTTGAAAAAAAATTAAACTGATGTTCTATTTCTGAAACAGTGGGTTTTACAGGGTTAATGAGGCCGACCTCAGCTCAGGCTACCTGGCCTGATTTTATGGGGAACTTCACAGTACAGTTGCGCTCTCTAGTGGCTGAATTGAGAAATTGCAATCTCTGGGGGGAAAAGGGGCTTCAGACCAACATTTAGACCAATGAGCTCAAAAATGGCAGTAAAAAGCCGTTTTGTTGACCAAGAAAACTCACAATTAACATCAAAGAAATGATTAATGAAGTCAAACCCAACTCTAAACTGAGGGGTGGCATCACTAAAACCTATTATTATTATTTTAAACTGAAATAAAGCATGTACAGTTGCTCATATTTGTACCACTGAAGGAGAAAAATAACAGCACAACGGCAGCATCCAGCATAAAGACAGGGAATAAATTATATCACCGTCGGTACATGCAGCAGACAAACATTCATATTGCACCGTGTCGAGCAGCATGTACAGGAAACATGATCAGAGATGCAGGGCAGCGTGAAAAGCGCTCGTCCAGCGTAGCATGAAGGCGAGACACAAAGGAGAACGAAACACGATAAATAAATGATAAGCCCCGGAAAATAAATAGCATTCCTGGGGCTGGGGAGAGTCACAGCCCACCGACGCTCAGACAATGTACCTGTGAGGACCATGTAGAAAACACCGTCACCATTTTCTCCCCTTAAGCGGGAACAAAGTGTGACAGGCAGTAAAGAGCGAGAGTGGAGGAAGAACAAAAACAAAGCAGGAAAATGGGAGGCAGTTATGAGACTCTCAGAAAGCAGTTATGAGGATCGAATGGAGGTCACGGCAGAGTTTGAGCTTTTAAATTCGGAAAATAATCCTCTTTGTGTTGAGGAATATTGCTCGAGGCCACGGTGGATCCTGTACCATATCACGCCTTTTCAGTTTCTTTGTGTTTGCTGTTTTCTATTCAGTTCGGGTCTCTTGAGGACGGGAGATGAGGTTTCACGGTGATATAATCTGTGTTGTTTGTGTCTAAATCATCACATGGACAATAATGAAAAGCTGAAACCATTTCCTGATGAAATATACTCTGTGAAAAGGGTTACGGTTAATAATGGCGGGAAATAAAGGTGGTTATGGATTGATACTTTACAGCAGGGGTGTTGAACTCACATTAGTTCAGGGGCCACATTCAGCCCAATTTGATCTCAAGTGACCAGAAAAATCATAGCATAATAACCAATAAATAACCACAACTTTCCTTTGTTTTAGTGCAAAACAATACATTCTGAAAAAATTCACGTTTAAGGAAATATCCGATTACAAAACATTAACAAAAAAATCAACATGAATATGGCAAGTTGAAGCAGTTTTCTTATTTTGCACAAACAAAGTTTACATTTGAAAGCCTTGTTGTATTTGAGAATGCAGCAATAAAATTAGGCAAATGTGTTAATTCCACAACAGGAGATATGTGATTTTCCCCAAAATTAGCTAAATAGCCCACATATATCGGTATCGGTTGATATGGGACAATATTGGCATATCGGTTATCGGCAACAAAGCCAATATTGGACATCCCTGGTTGAAAGACATTTGTATGATGCATGGCCTTCATCATATCGGACCCAAGTAGGTACAGGTGTGTTGTGGTTTTGTGTGTCGACCCACCTGGGTAGCCCTGGGTCACAGTGTTGATGTAGGAGGTGCTGAAGACGCCGACCCGAGCGCCACGCCCGTTCTTCATGCACATGCACACGCAGAGGAACAAGGCTGCCACCGCCCCCATTAAAAACACAACACCGAACACGATCCCAGAGATGGCAGTGCCCCTGAAACACACACAGACACACAGACACACACACAGTTCAGTGTGAGAGGAGGCAGCTGTCTCCCTGCCACCAATACTTCTAAGTTGCTGCCATGGAGATGATCTGTGGCATCTGATGTAACGGTTGTGCGAATCGTGTTTGTGCACGAGTCGTGCGACAGTAGAGACAGAACCTCTGTGTGTGTGTTCGCTGCAGAGGAGTGTGTGATTTGGCGCTGTTAAATAGAACAAGACTCATCACTGACAGGTTTGTTACGTCTCCATTCGCAGCGTTAGTCAGCATGTCAGATTCACTGCTTGGAGGAGCAGCGAATTCTGATGTTTCCCACTAGAAAAACTACGACAAATATAAAATTATTAAAATGGATGCGGAAGTCTGGGAGGTGGGTGAATGCGTTAACGCAGTTGTGACGAGTAGTGGCAGGAAGAGGTCAAGGGTCAGATCCTTTGAAGGGTCTTCTGCTTGTTAGGGAACAGCTGCTGTGTGAATTAGTTCAATCTGACTGATAAACCTACAGGGTCAATATAGAATTGTGGGATTTTTTCCCCCCAAAGTTGACAGGCATCAAAGTCGACATTTTTGTCAATTCGGACGGTTATTTAGTTAACATTTTAGTATATCCATCAATTCTTGATTAAAAACCGAGACAAAACTGAGACACACGACAAAACAGACACAAAACGACAAAAACGAGACACACAACGACAAAAACGAGACACACAACGACAAAAACGAGACACACAACGACAAAATCAAGACACAAAACTAGACACAAAACCGAGGCACAAAATGACAAAAACGAGACACAAAACGAAAAACCAATACTCAAAAATGACAAAAACGAGAACCGAGGCGCAAAACGACAAAACCGAGGCACAAAACGACAAAAACGAGACACAAAACGACAAAAACGAGACACAAAACGACCAAACTGACACAAAATGACAAAATGAGATGCAAAACAACAAAAATGAGACACAAAACGACCAAACTGACACAAAATGACAAAATGAGATGCAAAACAACAAAAATGAGACACACAAAGACAAAAACGAGACACAAAACGACAAAAACGAGACACAAAACGACAAAAACGAGACGCACAACGACAAAAACGAGACGCACAACGACAAAAACGAGACGCACAACGACAAAAACGAGGCACAATGACAAAAACGAGACACAAAACGACAAAAACGAGACACAAAACGAGATGCAAAATGGGAATAAACGAGACAGGAAACAACAACAACAAGCAGGCAGGAAACGACAAAAACGAGACACAAAATAACAAAAATGAGACACAAAATAACAAAAATGAGACACGAAACGACAAAACCGAGACACAAGATGACAAGACGAGACGTAAAACGACAAAAACGAAGCAGAAAAAAAGTCTCATTGTAGTCCAAACCACTAAATTTAGTCTAACACACCAAGTTACACGGTGGTTAAAGAAGCACAAAACACACATTTCCTTGTATTTCCGAGCACTCTCATTTCCACTAGTTTCCCGACACAACGCATGTGATTTGATCGTGATCTGTTGGAGATAATTGAAGCTTCCTGGTAACCGCGGCTGTTAAAGCTGGGCAGCTGCACTGAGACCTTGAGTCAGACCCAGTTTTAACCTCACAAAAGGTTTCTGATGAACAGATTTGTCAATGATGACAGCGGCTGCATTTTGCTGTATTTAGACACAAACGGAGATGGTGAAGGCAGAAGGTGGAGCTCTTAACATTACCGGTAATGCTGGATGGAGCTAATCATAAAAAATGATGTTTTTGAGTGTGCAGAAAAGAGAACCTTAACTAAGAGGCACTTCTGAACTGGTATTTTTGGGAGTAGTCTCAGCAGAGTTCTGATGGCACAAATCTTGGCTACAGGCATCTTTTACCTACAAGAACATTCAAAAGGAGCTTTTCTGTTAACATTATAGGTGTGGGAACTACTGGACTCATGAGGTGATGCAATAATTTTACATAAACTTCAAGCAAAACATCAAAAATGACAAGAAATAGTAGTAATTGGATGCAACTTCATTTTTACGAAGTCGTACCAAACACATGGTTGCTGTTGGTTGTTTTGTTCACCTATATCCTCCTGAGAACCGAGGAAAAACAATATCTTTCCGTTGAACTTGTTTTGCGACTTCCTGCCTTTTTGGAGCTAAAACAAGTCGCAATTTAGAATTTTATAAAAATATTCTTGAGATTCTACAGCATGTCAACATGTGACAACAGAACGATTTCACGTTAAAAAAAAATCTGCAACACTGAAATCAAAACAGACCGACAAGAAAACAAGAATGTCAACCCATTTTCTAATCCTCAGTTTGAAAATGTGTAACGCACTACTGGATAGCTCAATTTCCCTTGGGATTAATAAAAAATAAAAGTCTTCTCAAATAATAGTCAGCCTTCTCCAGAGCATCCCAAAGATTCTCAGAGGGGCTGAGGTTTGGACTCTGTAAAGGACAATCCATCTCATGCTCCCTGATCTACTCATTCTCAGTGTGAGCTCCATGAATCCTTGCATCATCTTGGAACATGTCCATGATCATCAGAGAAGAAAACCTCCACTGATGGAAAGACCTGCTCATTCAGTATCTTCAGGTATCAGCTGACCTCATTCTTTGGGGACAGAACGTTGGTGAACCTGACCAACCCCAGATCATAACCCTGACCCCCACAGGATGGTAGACACTGACATCACTTCATCTGCCTCTCTTCTTACCCTGATGCCCCCATCGCTTTGGAACAGTCTGGACTCATCACACCACATGACCTTCTTCCATTGCTCCAGAGTCCAATCTTTATGCTCCATAGCAAACTGAAGCCTTTTTTTTCTGATTAGCCTCACTGATAAGTGGTTTACTTACAGCTACAGCTGTTTGGTCCCAATCCTTTGAGTTCCCTTCACACTGTCTATGTGGAAAGGCTCTTTCTTTCACTATTTACCTACGATCATCTCAGAGTCTGTTCCGACCACGTTTGTTTCTCCAACATAATGGTACACCACTATCCTTCAGGTTTTAATCATGGACGGTTCTTAACATGATTTTTGAAGTTTCAGAAATCTCCTTAGTTGTTTTCTTTGCTTGATGCAGACCAATAATTGGACCCTTCTGAGACAGATTAACATCCTTTCCATGACCACAGGATATGTCTTCCAACATGAGAAGCTCCTCACTGCATCAGCTAGGGTTAAAGAAGTTGCTGCAGCTGAAACGTATTCATCACTGCAGTAATTATCCAATGGAAGGATCTTATCTACTTGTTTAGTGTATTATGCCTAAGTGTATTATATAAGTTTTAACACTTTGTAAAGTCATCCCGTATGTTTGACAACCCTGGTCTAAAGTGTCAGTTTAGCGTTGATGGAAGCCAAAAAAAGAAAAAAAGAAACGGTTGTCATGTTTGTGTGTTAACGTACGACAGGACGTCTCCAACGTAGGCGTAGTAGGAGCAGCAGAAAGGTGGTGATCCATCGCAGCAGTACTCTACACATCCTTCACACTGGGCCTCACTTCCACCTGAAACACATCAACACTACTTAAGCGAGGATGAAGCCTGTGAGAAAGTCTCTTCAATAAATTAATCAAGAAGCTAAACAGGGTTAAATGAATCTTGGTGTTAAGAAGTCACAGGGGTCCACTTATAATAGAAACTGTCCAGCCGGGTCGTGCTACCGTGGCAATGATTTTAACCTTTCCTTTGATGGAGTCAAAATAAATAAAAAAATTTCCATAATGAAACCTTTCATGAACTAACCTCAAAGCAGCACGACCTCCACCAGTGGCTGCTATTTATACCTTTAAAGACAGATTTAAAAGCATCAAGACAGCTGATTTATTAGGAGCTCAGAGAACCGGAGAAGCCCGTTTTAAAAATAAACCATCCATACCTGCGGGGAAACTCATTCAGGAACTCTGGGTTTTGTTCCAATAAAGCCAGCCGGCCCTGCTAGCCTGCACAACCATGAGATTTGCTTTTTATTAATATCAGCCAGAGCAAATTAAAATCCACTGGCAGATTTACATAAGTCTTCATCTACAGCTGAGCTTTTCTTAATTCTTCTGTTTTGTTCAAAACATTAAACTTCCAATGCTGCACCTGATTAAATGTCTGGTTTAGTCTTTTTTTTTTTAATTCTGTACAAAATCACAAATGAAAGAGCTTCCTGATCACATGTGCAATATAAAACAAAGATTACATAGCAACTGTTACCAGGTAACGGCTTTGCTAGATAAAGCTCGACACGCAAGATTTATTTTTCCATGTGACTGAAGGAGCAAATCCTGATGAATCAAACACTGTAGGACGTATAAATGATGAGCATCTATTACAGAGCAGTGAATTTAGATCACAGTCAGACACCAGAAATATTTTTTTCCTCCCATTTTCATCACAATTCAGCCCCATGCGAGTGTCCTCGAAGGGACCTGGATGAAATTTGGCGATCTTAAGGAACCAAAATATTAGGTTTTGGTTTGAGCTAAAATAATTCAGGAGGTTGAGGCTATTTGATCAAAACCAAACTCTGAATCATGAGCCGCTGACGCATCACAAAAATGTTGGGAAAAAAATAATTCATGTCTCCTGCTGCCTCGATAAAGATCATTAACAATAAAGAGACCGATTTAAAATCAAAACGGTGGCAGTAAAAACGGAAATATGTGTCAAAGTTTAAAAATAACACAAAACTGAATTGAAGTTCTTTTGTTTATTCAATCTGTAAAACCCAAATATAGAAAAAAATATTCAAAAATATGTTTATTTCAATATTTATTTAGATATAAATAATAAAACAAATAAAATTTGTGTATTTTTGCAATAATGGCTTTTACGAGGTTAAAGGAAACCTCCACATTTTTACTTCAGTTTTGACCAGATATTACTAGAAAGTTTATTTAATCATATTATTTTTATATTATTGTCAATTGTAAACATACACAGGTATTTATGCAGACATTCGTCACAATCTTTGCCTGTTTTTTGTTATTCTTACAGTTAAAATGTAAATTAATAGTTTTTTTCTGTAATTTTATTTAAAAAACTAACTGTAATTTAACAAAATAGGGGAAATCTGTAAAATAATTGCTTTTAATCTTTACACAGGTTTCCTTTTTTGCAAACAGCAGCAAACATTTGTTTAAAAAAAGTGTCATTTTCACATTGTAAAAGACTGAATTACTATTTACAAAAACACAGATTTTGATGTGAGCGATACTTATTGGGAATTAGCGTTAATAATCCAACCCTTTCAAAATAAACTAAGACATAGCTAAAACTAAATAATGTGTCAATTCCATCCACTCAAGTGAGAAGATTTGCTTTTTATCTCTTTTCCTCCAGTGGCAGCAGAGTGATTATCTTTGGGTTCTAGCTGATTAATCAGACAAATAACAACAACTGTAATCTGCAGGTGCCAAATTGTGTTCCGTCCAAGTCAGAACCATAATTAAAACTGTCATTTATCACCATTTTCTGGCATTTCTGGAAAGATGTAATTTATTCATCAGGAAAATAATTGTCAGCCGCCGACGTAAAGGAGACAAAAATCTCATCCAAATCTTTCAAGGGTTTCTCTGTGGAAGGTTTCTTTGACTCTTTGTGGTAGTTTTGGCTCCTGCAAACTACATTTTTTTCAATTCAGCTGCACTGAGTTTGAGAAGTACGGGCATTCATGAGGTTGTTTCTGGTGTTTTTGGAGTTTGAAGCCCTCTAAAAGACTCAAAATCAGGACTTCTTCCGTCCGGTGAGTCCTCTAACTTCATGCGGTAATAAATAGCTGGAGTGCTCCTTTAACAGCAGCGTGGAGAGCTGATGTTAGAGGGTTCTCAGGGGCAAAGCGTGCTGAAATCAACACACGACGGGCTCGGATCGTGAGCCTCGACCGTGCAGCATCTGAATTAATTCCCCTTTGAGTGGGAGATCATTAGGACTGGATGCAGCGGGACGTGTGTGTGTTTGCCCGGACATCAATTTAACACAAATTAAGAGCTTTGCCACTTGTGCGTCCACGCAACTCATGATCCGGCATGAGGGTCTTACATTTAGCACGGCTGATAAGTGCTCCAGGCCGACGTGGCATTGGAAGGATCTATTACACGCTTTTGTGTGTGTGATTAATGTGGTTTATTACCCCTCCTCTCGCTCCCTCTCATTCAAAAGCATTGTACACACAGCTGTTCCTCTCAGTGTGTACTCGTCCCAACCTGCCGTCACGACACTTTTCATCTGGAAGGCTTCTTTTTGCACCGATATTTGTGTGCGTTTCTGTGTGTGCGTTTTTGCATACAGACAGGAAAGGCTGGAGTGTTTCACAATCACTTCAAATAAAGAGCGCTGCAAAGAAAATAAGCAGCGAGCGCATGTGTGTGTGTCGGGATCTGGGTTCTCTCAGCAATCACTCAAATGATGTGTGCCTCGAGGCATACAAGCACATTTCCATGCACGGCGTTCGGATACAGGTAGAAGCAGGGAAACTGGCTTTTTATTACCGCAAAAGGAGGCGATCTGTAGTAAACTTAGATAAAAAGTAAGGATGCAGTGGAGAAAACTGAGTGTTGTGCTGCTTTAAAATCACATTTTATAACGACAACACATGCCTTTCTGTAATCAGAAAAGGGTGTTTTCTAGAAAACGGGATGCACATTTTCAGTTTAGTGTAAAAAGCTGCTTATTTGATGACACTAGGAGGTCCTAGTGTGCCTGCTGGAGGGGGCTTTTTGCAAGAAACTTGCAAAATGATACAAAAAATAGGGATGCAATGGAGAAAACCGAATGAAATGAAATCTGATTTCATGACCTCAAAATCATGCTATTCTGCAATCAAAGCAATTTTTGGGATCCACATTTTTAATTTATTCAAAAGCTGCCTATTTAGTGTCAATAGGAAGTCCCTACATGCCTACCAGGAGGCTTTTGGCAATAAACTTATAAAAGTAGGGATGCAATGAAGAAATGGAGATGACTGAATGTTTTGCTCCTTTAACATCTAATTTTATGACTGTTTTTCTGCAATCAGAGCAACTTTTGTTGGGTGTTTTCTAGAAAATGGGATGCACTTTTTTCAATTTAACACAAAACACTATTTAATGTAAATAGGAGGTCCTGGTGTGCCTGCTGGAGGAGGCTTTTTGCAAGAAACTTGCATGGAAAGTAGGGATGCAATGGAGAAAACTGAATGCTGTGCTGATTTAAATCTTTTTTCATTCCTAAAAAGCATGTTATTCTGTAATCAAAGCAGTCGTGGGATGCACCTTTTCAATTCAACATAAAAAAAATGCCTATATAATGTCAACAGGAGGTCCCAGTGTGCCTCATTGAGGAGGCTTTTTACAATAAAGTTGCAAAATGGTACAAAAAAAGGGTTGCAACACAAAAAAGTGAATGTTGTGCTGTTTTTAAACCTAATTTTATTACTAGAAAGCATGCTTTTCTGCAATCAGAGCAACTTTTGGGATGCATCTTTTTAATTTAACATAAAAACCTGCGAATGTAATGTCAATTAGAGGTCCCAGCATGCCTGCCGGTGGAGGATTTCTGCATTTAAACTTGTAAAATGGTACAAAAATAGGGATGCAACACAAAAAAACTGAATGTTTTGCTGCTTTAAAATCTGATTTCGTGACCAGAAAGTATAATTTTCTGCAATCAGGACAATCTTTTTATGGATATTTTCTTGAAAATTGGACAAACTTTTTAAATTTCACATTAAAAACCTGCCTATTGAATGTAGAGAAGCCTTTTCACAATAAACTCACACAGAAAAATAGGGATGCAATGGAGAAAACTGAATGTTTTGCTGCTTTAAAATCAGATTTGAGGACCAGAAAGCATATTTTTCTGCAATCAGAGCAACTTTTGATGGATGTTTTCTTGAATCTGGGATTCACCTTTTCAAATTGAACATAAAAGCTGTAATGTCAATAGGAGGTCCCAGTGTGCTGAGCTCTGCCTGGGTGGTCCTCTGAGGTCCTGGCTCCTGTCTCTCCACACGCTTGGGAGACAATGGCACCTTCTTTCACCCCCACCCACCCACCCACCCAGGCTCAGTCCTCACCCCCTGCCCCCCTCCAGAAGCAGCAGCCACAGAGCAAAGTTTACAGAAAATACACCTAAAGTGGCTGTTTTCCCTGAAACGTCACCTCAATTTCACACATTCCCCCACAGACATGAAGACGCACCTCTCTGCCCAACTTGGAGGTAAATTACGGGCTTGATTTAAACAAACTCACCAGTGAATAAACACAGCAGCAGCGAGCTCCTCAGCCACTTCCATCTCACCGCCTGCGTCCTCCTCCTCCTCCTCCAGGGGTTTTCCATGATCTCCTGTGCGCCCACTTTCCAGGCTGCTTCTGATTCCTCTTAATCACTGACAGAGGACAACTAAAAGCTTCCTCTTCTTGCTCCAGTCACCTTTTGGCCTCCTCCAGCAGCATTGTCTGATTCCTGCCTCCTCACCGGTCAAAGACTCGCTGTGACTTGTTGAAAGTGGAGCTGCGTTTGTTCCTCCACGTGTGCGCGTCTCTTCCTGCGTCCTGTTCCCACACCTCCGGCTGATCGGAGCTTTTTATTCCCCTCCCATCCCCCGTTTGCTCAAATTACCCTGTAGAGTTTACACTGAGGAGAGAGAGAGAGAGAGAGAGAGAGAGAGAGAGAGCAGGGTGAAGGCAGAAACAATGACAGACACAGCTTCTGGTAGACACTTTAAAAATAAGAGCGGAACAATAATAATAATAATAATATAGTGTTGGTCAATTTTATTTATTTACTTTTTATTGCAGTCAACATGTGCATTTTTTGTAGTTTTACTAATAATTAAAAATGATCTGTAATTTAGCAAAATAGGGTAAAATGCGGACATTATTCACAGTTTTGGTCTGTTTTACTTTTTAAAAATAATTTCTTTTTGTTTGCTTGCTTTTTTGTTTGTTTGTTTAACAGTCATCATGTAAATTGATGTGTTTCTTTGATGATATTAAAATATTTCATTTGTAATATTTGCCATTTTTCACTCTTTATATACCTAATTTGCCTTAAAAATAACAATAAAATAAGCAATTTTTTTTAAATGAACATTTAGTGGATTTAAATGTAACAAAAAATAGTGCCATTTTACAGTTACACATTGTAAAAAATCTAAATTGAACTTGTAAAAGTACTGATTTTTGAGTTGTTGTTTTTTTTTTACCTTGAACATGGAAATGAATGCTTTTTTCTGCGGTTTTATATGCCACCATTTTTCATTTAAAATAAAAGCGACATCTGTAAACTGTAAAAAAAAAAAGAAATTTATAGACACATTAATGTACATAACTTTTTTATTATTATTATTACTTATAATAGTAAATCACCCACTGGAAATAGTCACGTTTAAATGCTTTTCAGGTTTTGGGGCTTTTATTTTGAGGCATTTCCTGTCGCTATGTCTGTCTGACTTGACAGCAGGAGAACAAACGCGAGTGCATTGGTTTCTACGTACGTGCGCGTCCGCGTGCATGCCTCCTCTCCTTGAGCTTCTCCTCCTGGCGTCACATCACGACCCGCATCAGATGAAGGAGGAACCAGAGAGACTTCACACCTGGGTGACAACAGGTTTGTTACTCAGAGCTATTTCAGGCTCCACAAATTACACCAGCTAGCTCCATGTTGCGTTTAGAAATCTGAACATATTAAGAACATATCAAGGTGGAGGAAACCAGAAAACTTCATCCCATGAACATCTCAGCTATCATGGCAAACCGCCTCAAACACACACACTCAATAAGATTAGAGTGTAAGTGGTTTGGATGCAGCAGAAATCTTCTAATCTGTGTCAGTGAGGAGGAACAGGGGCCCTCAAGTCCATGCTACACTGTAAAACATCATTATGGACGTCCATCAAATCAACTCATATTCTCCAGTTTACTCAATGAGTTTTGCTTATTTCTTAATTACTCAAACCTAAAATGTCTAATATTTGTTTTCAGACCACTTAAGAACTTAAAAACATGAATTCTTCAAGAATTTTGACCTAAAATGATGAAAGCTGAAAGTTCCTGCAACTCACCAAATGAAGTTTACTTCCCAGGATGCATTGTTATCTGTCATTTCCACGCATCCCTGTCTATGTAAGCAGTTGTGCAATCTTTCTGGAGACAGTGCATCACATCCCCTACTCCTCTTTTGCATAAATGGAAGGTTTTGCCTACTTTTTGCAAATGAGGGCTGTCGAGCTACCACTTGACGCCTCTAGAAGTTAAGTTAGGTAAGGTTAAGTTAGATTAAGTTAAGTCATGTTAAGTTACTTTTTCTAATGATCAAAATTATTCTTACCAAGGCAAAGATTAGTAATAAATTCACATCTTATATATGGTGACTGCGAAGTAAAGGGAACTTTTACAGACTTTCTGTCGTCCATTTGTAAGCATTGTCTCTATAAACTAGTTGATTCAACTTCAAATTTTAAGTTTATTGAACTGGTTTTCTCAGGTTCAGTTAACTGAACTCAACATGTTTTCCACTCTTTCAACACTAGAGGAATTTGACCTAAATAATCAACTAGCATGCTGTGAACTCACATTTAAAAGGCAGCAGGAGGGATGTCTGCGTAGCTCAATTGGTTAAGCAGGCGAACTATGTACAGGGGCTGGTCTCTGTCGCCTGGTTTCGATTCCCATTTATGGCCTTTTGCTGCATGTCTTCTCCCCATTTCCTTTCCAATGAAGCCTAGAAAAGGCCAAAAAAAAAATATCTAAAAATCAGAAAAGCACTCAGAGAGTGCAGACCTCTGCCAAGAAAAGAAAGGAAAACAGGAAACCCATGCAGTAAAGGATCATGAGTTGGAATCAAACCTGCATCTCTGACACAATTCTGCTTACAAATCACTTTCTTAACCAGTTGAGCTATCGAGACACCTTGCTCCAATTTGTTGGACGACATACTAACCTATGATGTTTTTGTCATATTTTGGAACACATACTAAAACATACTAAAAAATTCAAAGTGATCCAGAATCCAGGATCCTTTCCGGATTGCCACCAAAATTAAATCAGCTCTTCCTCTTACCATAGTCTACAGCCCTTCAAAATTTCATGTGAATCTGCCCAGGCGTTTTTGAGTTATCTTGCTAACAGACAGACAGACAGACGGACAGACGGGCACACAAACGCCGGGTGTCACATAACCTCCTTGGCGGAGGTAAAAAGGCAGCAGGAATCCTTAAATTTCTGAGCTGAATGAACCTAAAACGATGACAGTTGGGAGAAACATTTTCATGTATTCTTTAGAATATCACATCTTCAGTAAAGGCAACATTTGTGGGGAAAAATGCGGTAAATAGTTTCACAAAACTGATCATTTAAGATCTAAATTTGATTATGCAAAGGCTGGGAATATTCATTTAGCTATAACTTTTAAATGCTCATTCATAGAGATGATTTAATTGAAGATTTTTTCAGTAAATGATGAATATATATGGAAAGGGATAAGGACTATTTTGACGTAAAATAGTGCCCAAGCCCTTCAATGAGGTTTTAGCCATGATGCGTTTAGATTTTTTTAATATTAAAACTTTCGAAGTTGGAAAACTGTATCAAGTTTGCAATAATTTAAACAAACTTTATGGGCAACCGAGGGTGGCAAAAAGGATGAAGATAATTTAGTTCTCGGAAATGCCACCCACTTTGAGCAGCGATGATTCATAATGCTTTCCAGATGTTTCTTTCAAGCCGTAATGATGTGATGTGGAGACATGCAAAAACAGGCAGGTAAAAAAAACTTAAGCTTAAGAGTTTCCTGCACAATTTTATGATTTTCTGTTAATTGGAACATCAGAAAGAATGAAAAAAAACGAGAAAATATCAGGTATACATCCTCGCTGAGACCAGTTGTTTAGGCTTACAAGCCTGGTGACACATTATGCTATTACGCAGATTACAGAGATGGCCAATCTTCTCTCTTAACCATCTATAATTAGAGGATAATGATTTCCTTTGTGCTGCAGTTGGAGCCGACAGGGCGGGAGATCGTCATCCTCAGGGTCAAACACAAGTGCCACATGGGCTCCGGCTTTTAGCGACACTCTTGTGATGCTTTCTGTTAGAGCCAGAGCCCAAAAAGTTCAGGAGAAGCCTCTGGAGTGAGGAGAATATATAAACAAATCCACGAAAAGGAGGAGGAAGCTCAGCAAGGGTGCAATCAAATTTTACATGCACTTAAGCAAAGTACATCACTGACGTCTCAGGGGTTATTTCAGGTTTATCAGTCCGTAAAGGAAAGACAGTTGATTCTGTGCTGACTGCTGAGCCTGTACTGCAGCTCTACATCACAACGGACGCTTGTTTGCTGAATCTAAAATAGAGTCTCACTTTGATTGGAGCAATTTGAGAGTAGGAAATAAGGTTTTTTAGTAGTTGGGTACACTCACTGTGACGTCAAGCAGCACTCATATAAAAATGAAATATACTGGATGTCATATAGGAGTAATAATGTTAGTGACTCAGTGGTGAACAAACAGAAGACTGTGGTGGAGTATTTTATATTTTTGTGCTGATTTTATAGTGTTATGTTCTTTACTTTCGAACGCACACACCTTTGACATTGATTTGAGGGATAAACAGTTAAAACTGAGCAGTGTTGTGTTGATTTTTAGAGGTAGAGCACATGCAACTAATTTTATGGAAGTATGAAACGCATTAGTTGGCCACTGTAGGTTTAAAAAAATAAGGCCTCTTCAACCTCAATAGGGGCCTAGTAGCTTATTTCTGCCCTCTATGATTTGTTTGCCATATTTAGAGGCTGTGAAATTGGGTGACACGCTGAAATGCTGTCATCTAGTGGACAAAGACTGAATTACATGAAAAGCCATCCACAATTTTGGTTTGGTAGTCCAACAGCGCCCTCTAAAGAAACTTCTCCAGGATCTGTTCCAGGTTAGTGTATGAACAATATGTATGTGTTTGGGACGTTGGACATTTCTGCATCGTTAAGCTTAAAGATTTGGGATTTGTTTCACTTCACTAGTTCACTTTCCATCCAGCTGTTTCTATGTGCATTTTCAAAGTGTAAATAAAAACACCTGGGTGGAAATTTAAAAAGTATATCTAAGCTACCATTCGAACGTTTGGGGTCACCCAGACAATTTCACACTTTTATTCATGTGCTAACATAACTGCATGAGTTTATGTATGGCGAGAAGTTCATGGCAGCCTGGAGCCATCTGTGGAGACTCTGTCCCTCTGTAGCATTACCATTAGCATTAGCAAATGCTAAAGCTAATGCTCTGCTATAACATGATACATGTCACAGTGATGTGAAGATATATCTTGTTTCTATGTTCTAAATTGATAGCGATCTGTTTTTTTTTTTTTTGCTTCCATAGAAACCTAACTGCTGAGTTTCAGTGATCAGTATATTTCCCACCTTCAGACAAACCACTCTGGAGACTGTAGCTGCACAAGTCAATGTGATACTTTATTCATGAACCTAGGACCATATATATAAAAACACTGTATAAATACTCTATATATTCTACTTCCTTCTGTAATCTCAATAACAAATAAAAAAACAATATTAAAAAAGCCACATGGTTATATTTAACAGGCTGTACAAAAATAAATAAAGTTTGAATATTCTGTACAAAAGAAGAAAAAAACTTGGAAAAAAACAGAGCCTTCGCAGAAGGCAGGAGAGACTTACTTATGAAGTAGTAGCAGGAGACAAGTCCCTCTTTAGGTCTCCACACACACACATGTACACTCACACACTCCTCTTTGGTCTTTGAACAGTTCCCTCATTGAAGGCTGCATAGACGAGGGCAAGATATGGCTAATAATAAAGTACTGAGGCATTTAGAGAAACTGGTTGTTACAATGTGCCGCTGGCAAAAAAAACAAAACAAAAGATGAAGTGCTTCAGGTTTGTGATAAATAAATGTGGACTGAAATGTTAACATAAACATTATGACTATCTGATTTTTCCATACCTGATGGGGTGAGCAAGTAGACTATGAGCTATTCTCTTTCATTTGTTTCTTATATTCTCTATATAACCTCCCCCACCCAAACCCTTATTTGTCTGTCCAGCCCAGCTTGGACAAACATCATATACACATTAAAAATTTCACACACACACACACACACAGTCTCACACTCACACATAAGCATGGCATTGGCATGGTAAGCAGCATGCTCCTTTAGGGAAACTTGGAATGTCTTCTTCCCCTTAATGGGACACAAGATATGCCACTGCTGTGCTCTGAGGACACACAGGCAGCAAGCTCAGTCTTTGTTGCTGCTGTTCAACATTTGGCCCCAAAATGGTCGGAGGGAATGGGTAAATATTGGCAGTCACAATCATCGTGGACTCATTGGAAGCCATGAAAACCTGTAGCATCCTTGCTCTGGATGTAAACATTCATCGGCCCTTTTATGGGAAAAGGGAGGCAGTCTTTATCTGATGTCTTTCTGAATGTTGGGAGGTTTGATTGTTAGATGCAGTCCTTAGCAGGCACTCTGATTGCACAGTTCCAGCAGGGGTCGTGGCCGGTCTTTGGGGTCACAGCTGTCATGGGTTAGTGTGCGCCCGTCATGGCCGATGCAGCGCAGCTGACGTTTGCGGAAACCTCGGCCACAGGTCTTGGAGCACACCGACCATTCCCCGAGGAGCCAGGAGGGGCAGGACTGGGAGGCACAGGACTGCGAGGCCAAAGGGCGAAGCTCCTCGGGGCAGTCTCTGGAAGGACGACCCTGAGAGTCCAGACACACTACCTCTCTCTGCTGAGTGCCTCCTCCACAGGTCTGGGAGCACGGACCCCACTCCCTCAGGGTCCACTCGGCTCCACCAACCTCTCGGATGGCATTGATAGATGGGCGGCGGCCTGCATTGTTGCCGGAGGCTGAAGCACCGTTGTTGGGTCGAGGGGCGAAGTAGCTGTACTTGACTCGAGGCCTCGGGGCTTCTCCTACAGACAGCACCTGGATGGTGAGGGGCTCAGGCAGTGGGGCAAAGCTTCGGAGGCGCTCCAGGGTGGCAGACGAGCCACTGTAACGCAACAGTGACCCTCTCAGGGGAATGTCAGTCTCCATGGTCATCAGCTTGTAGTCGCCGTTTAACAGGTAGTTTCCATCCTGGCGCCGCACTGCCAAGTAGCTGTTGTCATGACGACCATTGCCTGGAGCACGCTGCTTGACGTCTACATGGGTAGCACCAGCGGGGATAGTTACAACATCCTGGTAACCAGGCCTGAAACAGACAAAGACAGCCGTCAGACTCAGCGATAAAATGTAACTTATGATAAATCTGCAATGAAGAAAAAAAGCCTGTTCGATGTTTACCTGGCACGCTCCAGAGATCCTGACACTTTCTTGCAGGTTGAACCATCTCCACCGCAGATATTGCATTTATCAAAGCGCCGGCTGGAGCCAATGACACGATCACATCCAGCCTTGACACACTGGCCTTGAACACAAACAGAAGTGGAATCTGGACTGCAGGGTGTCCCATCAGCCACCTGGGGTCAGCGGAGAAACACAAACTTTATAGAAACAGTCTGATCCAACAGTTAAGTAAAAGTCTCGAGCCAAAGGGCCTAAGAGAAATTACTACGTCTTTTTCAGAAACACTAAGGTATGTTTTTAGCATTTGAAAACAGAGAAATGACACTTTTCCAAGCAGCACTCACCTTAGATTTGAGGACAAAGAAGTATCCAGTCCCCTTGGCCCGGCACACCAGCTTGCAGCGGTCTTTGGGTGAAACTCCGGCATATTTGGGCACCCACTCCACGCCCTCGCCTGAACCCAGGGACACTTGAGCCGACATGTCGTTGTGGGCCAGACACTGTTCCTCACGGAATGACAGGCCTGAGAAAGAGACAGTGGGAGGTCAGATTTACTGCCCGGCCTGCATGCCAGTTTTCACAGCAGCGTGCGAGCTACATCAAAACACGACTCTGAGCCAACAGAATATTTCTTCTCTTACCGTTGGTGTCAGGGCAGGTTTCTGTGTTGCAGGAGCGGTACTGGATCCTCTTGCCCTCACAGTACTTGCCTCCGTTCTTGGGCAAAGGGTTATCACAGGCGCGGAAGGAATACTGAACTCCTCCGCCGCAGGTTCGGGAACAGTCGCCCCAGGGTCCCCAGACACCCCATCCTCCATTTACGGGAGTCTGAAAACAGCCAAGTCGCAAAAATAATTAGAAACTGAGATTTTGATATCATGCATGAGCTCCTATTGGATGATGTGGTGCCTGTTAAGACTGATTAGACTGGTTCTGGTTCCTACCTGGTGTTTGGCAGCCTGACTCTTAGTGAGACACTGTCCAGCCAGGCAGAAGCTGTCATGTCCGCATGGCGTCCCATCAGCCCAGGGAAAGTTCTTGGTCTGGCACACCAGCAAACCGTTGGATGTGGTCACAGTGCACCACAGAGCCGTGCACATGGTGCTCAGGTCTGGGCAGTGCTGGGAGTCTTCGCCAAAGGTCAGACGACACTGATGGTCGGCGTCGTAAACCGTCCCTGGCAGGGGCTGGGGGAGCAGCTGGGGCTTCACCGGCTTATCCAGGAGGCACTGACCGTGACCGTTATCCAGGAACGTGGTGACCATGAGGGCAGAGCAGGGAGACCACGGCTGCTGCTGGTCCAAGTTGGACAGGGTGGAGGCCATCATGTGGGAGCCCCAGTGGGCGCCGTTCACACCGGAACACAGCTGGGCATCATCATGAGGCATGTTGAAGACGTGACCTGGAGGACAGATATAAAAAGAAATGTCCTTTTAGCTCCTGCAGATAAGTGATGCATGTGAGTAAATAGATTGTAGAAAACATGAACCTGCCTTTTTTCTACTTACCGAGCTCATGCGCAACTGTAAATGATGCCTGTAGTCCATCATCCTCAATGATTGAGCAGCTTCTGTCAGGGTCACACACTGTGCCGACATCTGCCATCCCCAGAGTGTCACAGGAGTGAGCACCACATAAGTCCTGAGGAAGCAGACATACAGAAAAATGAATAAACTCCTACTTCTATTTTGATTATTATCTGCATTACTACGAAACTTGTCCATCAACTTACCGTCCTGGTGAAGAGCACGGCCGTGTCATAGTGCTCCGGGTGGCGGTCACTGGGAGGGTTGTGCTGTCGTTGCCACTGGCAGAAGTTGCGGAGGGTCATGGCAGCGTTTGATGACACCTGAGGGCCTCTCTCCTCCTCGTACACCACGAGCAGCTTCACCACGGCCAGGCTGATGGAGTTGTGGATGCTGGGGTGGCGGTAGAGGCGGGAGGCCACTGCCATGATGGTTAGAAGGTACGGTTTGAGCCCTGCACCGTGGAACTCAGCCATAGACTGGTCGGCCACCAGCATGATCTCCATGTAGCGGGGGTGGAAACAAAACGTCTGGTCCTGTGGTGGGCTGAGGGGAGACAGAAGTTTAACCACACTGGATTCTCAGGTCACGAGATAACAAGCCTGAAAGTTTGTGTATTTTGATAAAAGGTATATAGCTTATTGCAAACTTCAAAACTGTGCAGCAGTGTTCTAAATAGCAGCTACAAAGGCTCCTTTTATTTTTATTTTTTATTTAGAGGGACAGAGTCTCCACAGAGCTCCGGATGTGCCTGGAGGAGCCTGGCTGCCGTGACTCAGCGTCACACCACCAGCAGCTCCTCCTCCTCGGGGTCCACATTCCTAAAATGACCTTCTCTGGTAGAAATTTATGCGAGCGAGAAAGGGCGAAGGGAGAAAATCCTTTCTAAGGAAAAAATGTCTGCCGGTGCGAGTTGTACCAGGAGACGAGTTTACGTCTCAGCGCTGCCGGGCTCTGACCGGCCCCTCCGCCTCCCCTCCCCTCTCTCCGTCACCCCTCCTTCTCTTTCCTCTTAAAGAAGCTTCCCTCCCCTCCCCTCCCCTCCCCTCCTCTCCTCTCCTCTCCTCTCCTCCCCCCTTCTTCCTCCTTGGTAGTGAGCTGACAGCGCTGTCAAAAGGTAGCCGAGTCCATTACGCATGCTGTGCGCCTCTGGCACACGAACACTTCCAGCTGACAGCAGTTTGGTCTGCATATTCAGTTTTGTTATTTCTTTGTACAAAGGTTCACATAGGTTTAATCTCTTTCATGAGATGTTGTAGGGTGAATAAATCAGAGTTTCCCGAACCACTTTCAGATAATTTCAGCCCTCAGTTGTTGCTAAAAGTGAGTAATAGTGTGTGAAATGCGCACAGTCTTACCTGTCTGGTCTGCGTTAGGGGCTCTTTGACGGGCTTCTTTTTCCAGATTCGTTGGCACCCTCTCCTCGTCCTCGTTGACCCCGCACTTGGAGCTGCCCTCCTCAGCCAAAGCTGCCCGGCTTCTCCGGCGAACCGTGTGGACATCCTCCTCACTGCCCAGGAAGTCGCTGGAGTTCAGGGGCTGGATGAAGTACTCTTCACCCCGAAAGTAGAATCCGCCCCTGAGTCCGTGGCACAGGTTGAGCGCAGCGGCGGAGTGCTCCTCTCCGTTCACCGTGCCCGAGAAGAAGCAGCCCGGCTCGGCTCCGCTCTTGGGTTCCGGTGTCGGTTCGAACTCGGGGGTCCCCACAATGTGGAAGACAAAACCTGGGGCCAAGAAGGTCTGGTCAGGCTCGAGCTGCAAAACCAGCTGCTTGCCAAATACGTCCAACCGGTACACTCTCATCTCTGCCTCCTTCTCCTTCTCCTCAGCGGTGAGAGTCCGCCAGGGTTCGGTTTCGCTCTCTGACTGGTCTAGTCTGACCGGCACAACGGTGCTCTCCTCCCAGGAGCTGTGCGCTGCGCTGACGCACAGGGCAGCAATTAAACCAATGGAAACGCGTAAAAACCACATCATTTCACTGTGAAATCCGACAAGTGGGAAAAAATGAATTGAGAATAAAGTCTCTATAATGAACCAAGTAAATCCTTTAAAAGGTTTCCACTATGAGCTACAAACCAAAAGTCTTTGAACTTCCACGAAACTGTCACCACAATTACGCATATGAATCTAAAAAGGGATCAAATCCAGTGCAAAACTCATTTAAAAGTTATGTGCCAGTCTGACTTGTTGCAAAGAAGTCCTTTCTTTAAATGAAAAGAAAAGCTAGATATCAGCAGTAAATTCCAACAGGTCTCTTTCTCTCTTTCTTTCTGTCTCTCTCCAAAACTCTGATGTCTCAGTTTCTCGCTCTTGCTTTAAGTTCGGGAGCAGGTTTTTGCTCTGCTGGCCCGTCTAGTCTGTTCTCTGCTCTTGCCTTGCAGTCAGAACAGAGCAGGTCCCTCCTATATATTCCCCTGCCCTGGGACCACCCCTTTCCTGAGGGCCCTTTGATCTGAGAGGGGCCAAATCCCGTGCGCAACGAAAACGCACCAGCGACCTGGAGCGGTGCCAGAATATCAATCATTGTGGAGGATAGAGAGGAACTTTTTCTTCTTCAGTCTGTGCTTTTGCCTGTCACTGAAGTTACACAGACACACACTCACAGCCCCTCATAGCATGACTGAATATATTATATTCATGTTTATCACACAGTCTTGTGGATGATTTTACGCACATATGAAGTGAGTGGTTGAAACATTAACCAGTTTTGTTACAGATTCAGTGCTCTACTTTCTGACTTATAGAGCTGCGCAAGGTTTAATAAACTTCAGTCTCTGGCTGATGTGGAGCAGTGTTGTGGTGTCAGTGCAACTGGTCGGGGATGGTAACTATATCGTGCTGGCCGAGACTCCAGGAGCAGTACACACCTCCTCTGTGCCAAGCCGGCTGTGGTGCTCCGTGGCCGGGTTCCGCAGCTCCGCTCCCCGGGGAGAGGGAGCAGAGAGGGGCCGCTGAGGTCTTAAGGTGGAGAGGTTCCTGCGCCGGGCTGCCTCTGTGCTCCAGTCCAGGCAGCAGAGCCCCTGTCCTCCGGCTGCTTCACCCTCCCTCACCCACTGCTGCTCCTCTGCAAGAGACAGGAAGAGTTTACGCTGGAGTTTCATTAAAAATAACTGGCAAAGCAGAGATCCTATCAGACATTACAGCAAGAGATGCAGCATTCAAAGAAAAGAATAAACCTGATTAACTGAGGCAATGCTTACGAGAATATATTCAATAAAAAATGAATCCCACAGCTTTTAAAAGATACAACACAGACCTGCAAACATGTAAATCCCTGAATATATGATATTCTCATAAGTGTGGTAGCTGTTATTGATTTCAGTAGAACTTTTGGTGGATCCCAGAGTGCTTTTTGGCATCATCTCCTACTTCAGATTCAGAGTCTGAAGGGCCAGATCCTCTCAGTCCACCTTAAAAGCAACAGGTCAGATAAAGGGAAGAATTGTAACCTCATCGCCCTCCAGCAGATGGCAGACATTCATTTAGAAACATTTCCAGACGGCTGCAGGAATTTTAAATGACTGAATGGATAATTCTAAAGGTGTGCCGACAGGGGGCGCCTGTGTATTACATTTAGAGATGGGAGTAAAAGTGAAGCCTGCAGTCACTGACCACACAGAGGCAGCCTGAGCACACGATGGAAGTGTTCTCTGTAGGAAGGCTGCTTCTGTTTGAGGTGATGATGAAGAGGCAACAATGGAAGTTGGAAAATACTGTACTTTTTCTGTATGATTTTCTGGTTTTGACTCATGTTCCACTCAACCGTCTGAGAAACTATCAGTGGAAGAAAACCAACAAACTCCAGGAGGTTTCTAAAAATAAATGTGCTCTTTGCAACTTGAACTTGAACGAAACACCGTGCTGAAACGTCACAGAAGAAAAATGCACGTCAAGCAGAATGTAAATAAAATGGTTTGAGAAATCCACCTACCAAACATCATGTAGATCCCCATTGCACCACAGAAGCAGCTCTGACCTTTCAAGGCCTGGACTCCACGGACCTCTGAAGGTATCCAGAGGTCAAGACAAATACAGTAGAACTATTATGTCCCGCAGGCTGGAAGGTGGACTGTTTGCCGTGTTCCTCAAACCAGTTCTCACCAATGCATAATCCTGCAGAAAGAGGAAATGCCACAAAGGTGGGCGATAGGAGTGACAGTAACGCCCACATGAATGCCAAGATCCAAAGCTGATTGCCTTCTTCCTCCACCGAATCCCACTGACACCGGTGGAGGAACACACCGCTGCATATGAAAGCCAAAAGCACCGTAAATAGTCTCTTTTGTATGCATTTATTTTTTAAAAATGGTGTGAAAAGTCTCTCAGTTGGTGTTGCTCTCTTTACTGAGACCTAGTTGGATTTGTTGGTTGATATTTGACTTATTTTTTGCACCACTTAACGTTGAACTCCCCTACACCGGCAATGCTGGTTTAAATTCTGTTATGTTTTTGAAATAAATAATTTTGCAATTGCCTTTTTGTGTGTGTGTGTGTGTGTGTGTGTGTGTGTGTGTGTGTGTGTGTGTGTGTGTGTGTGTGTGTGTGTGTGTGTGTGTGTGTTACTTTTTGTCATGACAGATGCATACAAACTGTCAAAATGCCACTTTTCATGTCCTGAAATGTTAAAAATACCTCTTTGGCACTTTTTAATCAATGCATTGATTTAGTCTAGCTTTGCAGAAGAAACAATGCATCATCCTGTGTACACAGTAAAAAGCAGCATTTGAAGTAGCTACGATGGTGCAAAAAGCCACATTTTACATTTTAGTCACCGAGTGTCAGATAGAAGCAGCAATTTTTAAGTTTTAATCATGAAGAAAACAACACTTCCTGTATGCAAATAGAGACAATTAAGGGATCTTGCGGCTTTCAGGAACTGTTTACAAGGAAAAAACACTTTAGACGTCATGTCAGGCCACGGCAAATCCAGTAGTTCTGTGGGATCAGATCATACAAGCCAGTCTTCACTTACCAGGAAGTCTTGGTCGCTCATGAGGCTCCTGATTCACCGGTTGCACTCTTTGGAACACTTTCGGTCGACTCCATACTCGGAATTACACACTAATGTACTATTCGCACGGGATTAGTATTTCCTGGGGACCTCTGGTAGTTTGTAAGTTACCCCAGAATGTCTGTGTTTACTGGAATTTACAGCCCGGATATGACGTCAAATCTGTGCCGGTCACAACATCCGCTGTTGTCACGTCCATGCCGGTCGCACGACTAAACTTTAAATACATTTTAAAAAAAACAACGATGTTGTAACAGCACTATTGTTATTGTTTCGTTAGGTTTAGGAACAAAAACCACTAGGTTAGGTTCATGGAAAGCTTGTGGTTCGGCTTAAGATGATCATTTTTGATGTGGTATGTAGTCATCATAGCAACAGTAAACATGTCAAAGCAATTACTACAAATCACCAGAGGTCCCCAGGTAATACTAATCCCGTGCGAATAGGGCTTTAGACGTCTTGCTATCACAGTCTGGTCCTTATCATAGTCTCTCAGATCCTTGCATGGCTCATTTTTCCAATTTTTCCTTACAGTACTTGCTGCTTGATGCATCAAACCTCTGGACAGGTGTGATCCTAAACGAGCTGATCAGTGTAACTCACCTCACCTGTGACTGCATTCAAGGCTGTGGCTGATTACTGTGCATTTACTCAGCACTAAATGACAGTTTTGAGGCTCTTCTACTTGAATATTATATTTTAAATCCAAATCATATGATCAGTCATTACTTTTAGCAAATAAAATGAGCTCTTCTTCAGTTGCTTGCCTGTCTGTGCAGTTTTCTGCAACATTTATTGGTTTTCACATGATCTAAAAAATGTAATCTTCAATAATTTCATTTATTTTTTCCTGTTTTCTTTTCCATTTCTAGTTTGATGAGATTAAAGCCCCAAAAAGTTATTCTGTTTGGATGATAGTAATTAAACCACATGACCAATCACTCACAACAAAAGCAACGACACGCACACAGAGATGTTTAAATATATAGATTTTATATACATATATTCATGTGGATGACTAAAAAGAAAACACTATATTCTTACAAAGGAATGATTCTGCACAGTCATGTTCCTAAGTTAAATAGTAATTTGATACAAAATTACTATAATAAATAAAACTCATCTCATTGTTTTTTTTATTCACACATAGCAGTTGTACAAACAAATAAATTACAAGTTCAGTGCTGTGTTTTCTGTCGTCGGTCTCCCCAGTGGAAGTGTCAGAGTAGGTTGTGTGTTTGTGTGTGTGTGTCGGAAATACTCAAAAAAAGTGTAGATGATGGATCGTTACGTGTACATTTTCTGTTTAAATATGCTTGAATACTAACACATATATGAAAGATCTATTCGTCGTACAAACATGTCTACATTGTGTAAATAAATCTGGACGTGTGAGGGGAGGAGAGAGGACTTGGGGTCTGAAAATGTTTCTCATGCTTTGTTTTCTCCTGTGAGGGTGCCAGATGGGTGAGGTTTGCCACAGGAACATAATGGGTGCCAGATATTTTAACACAAATACAGGAAAGTATTCCAACGGTCCAGAGGTTATGTAATTAACTTTACACTGTATTCCACAAAAAGATCCTCATGTTGAAGCATATTAACTGACATTCTTAATGCAGCTTTTTATGCATTGAATCTGGAAGGATTTTTAAAGGTTTAGTTCACCCAAATGTTCATATTTTCTCAGCTTCACCTACATTTTAGCGGATTTGCTGAGAGTTAGCTGAGAAGATTGACACCACACTCAAATACACTCTGCAGCTAGCAGCCAGTTAGCTTAGCTTAACATTAATACAGGAATCAATTGCAAACTAAGGGCAATTTTTTACCTTTTGATTGTTGTGATAAGTAAATAAACAAGGTTTTCAATCTTTGGATGGAGATGAACTAGCCTTACGCTAATCTTCTCTAACTGTATTCAAGCTTAATATTACATTGTATGGACAGAAACAGTTATACTACATTATGAGGATGGGTGGAAGACTTAGTTCATAGAAGTTACATGGAATATTTCTAGAAATGCACTCATTTGCTGTCCTGCCAAGACTTCGCTGAATGGTTTGATACCCCACTCATACATGGAGCCAGCAGTCTGTTAGCTTAGCTTAGCATTTAGACGAGAAACATGGGCAAACTGGGGTGCATTTATACCATTTGACTTTCAACAGGGATATATTATTATTGTTATTATTCAATAGATCCAACCTAAATCACAGCGTAGAGTTAGTTGAGAAGTTTGACTACTTGTTAGCTTAGCATTAAGATGAGAAACAGCAGAAAATTGGGGTAAATTTTTGACTAAAAATAGCAAATAAACATGACATTGTGTATGCTTCACTTTCCATTTTACAGTTTTTAGACAGAGCCAAGCTAGCTAAATGCTAATCTTACTGAACTGTATCTTGGCAGCGCTGATTGTCTCTTCAAACTGTTGTGCTTTTCCTAAAATTTCCAGCCTTTTCTTTAATTAAACAGCAACAACACTTCCAACAAGTGTTCCCTAGCTGTCATTCAGACTGTTGCAACAGTAGAAAATCATTCTAATAAAGTCGCTGACAGTGGGGCGACCCGACAGCTGAGGGGTTTAAGGTCCTAAGAGAGGGGTTCAAATGTGCTGAACAGTGAGTCTCTGGTTCAAGGTTCATTTCCCACATTTTATGTCTCTCTCTGCTGCCACTACAAAATAAAGGCATAAAAATTATAATAAAAACACTTCATGAAGACCAGTGAGGTCTGTAAATTGTCAAAATAACTAAAGCAATCTTTATGGAGTTGTTGTTGGAATGTTTCAATGTTGTTTTGAGCATCTTTTTTTCTGTAAACGTGTGAACAAATTAAATTCCACTAAGCTCTTGCTCAGGCTCTAGCTGCAAAAACCTACAATTTGTCTTGGGCTTCCTGACCTTTAAATATCCTCCACCAGGTGTAACGTGATCGCCATGCCCCAACTTTTTCGTGGCAAACTCAGAAGTTTTGTACTGTGGCCAACTCCACCCATCATTACCCCCTCCCCCCAAAAAATACAGAATGTCAAACGAGCGAAAGAACATGGATGAAAAGACCGCAGAAAGAGATGAATTGCAAAAGGACTGTGATGACTGCATTAGTATATCTCTTGCTGTCGTTGCGAGTATCCAGGGCACACATTGTCAAATTAGCATAATTTCCTAAACAGATAAACAGACAAACAGATATTAACCAACACACAAAAAAACAGTCCTCCCAGCACCAGCATAATGATTGATATAAGTGGAACTGAGAGTGAGAAGCTTCAAGATGCAGTAGAGAACAAACAAAACAATAAAACTCATGTTCACCGTACATAGTGTATGTGCGTAAAACACAGGCCTGGGTACATGAAGACACACTTACACACTACACAGACATAAAAATCAAGCATTGCCCCAAACCTGTGAGTCATCATTTACCTCCATAACTGTTAAGGAGTGTCATGGTTACTTCGCAGCTTTGTCGGTTTCTTTCCCACGATGCAATGCTGCTGTTTTCTACACTGTACAGGTGATTATCAGATTCAGTAGAAGGGATAAAGTTTCTGACCTGTTTCAGAGGATCAAGACACTTACTGCATATGATTGATTAGCTTCTTTACTTTGTACAAAATAACTGCTGTTCAGATATAATCCAGTAAAAAAAATGTCAGGGTTTCCCCATTCGTTTTTTGCCGTCAAAGAATCCTCCAATGCAGCCTGAACAATCATTTCGATAGGCTTTTTTGGGGGGGGATGTTCTCAACATGACGCCTGTTTATAGTTGGGACATATTGGTAACCCTAATCCAGAGCCATCGTACGTATTTACATCCTCTGTAACTTGAACATTTCAACCACATTTCTCAACAGCAACTGGTAAATGGTCTGCACTCCTATAGCACTTTTATTAGCTTAGCAGTTCCAAAGTAGCTTTACATTCTGTTTCTCATCCACCTTATTGAACACCAATGGTGACAATGGTGCCGTGCAAGGTGCGACGCCCACGTCAGGAGCAAATTCAAGGTCTTTTTGGACGCCTCAACATGAGGACAGTAGAGGGATCAAACTGCCAATGAAGAAGATCGCCATTTATTAGAATCTATCAGTAGAGGTCTTCCTTGGTCAGAGTTGCCTTTTCTCAGCTATTATGTTTCCAACAGTTGTTTATGGTCTACTTAATGACTAAAACATCAGGAGATGATCACCTAGGATGGCATGACGGTGGTGGATTGGGGTTACCATACGGCCAGAAATGATGGAAAGATGAAGAACGATTGCTTCCCGTGGTTGGGGCTCTTGTCTTGGACACACTCATGACAAAAGAGGTGTGACTTTCAAATTCCCACAGTGATTAGAACACAAGGAAGCATACAAAGACACAACACGCATGCCGTTACAGGGCAACACACACTAAGCCTCCACGGTTTGGAGACTGAAGTAAAGACAATCACTTATTGTCCGTGTGGAAATGACATGCAACTTTAAGTCTCTAGCTATGCCAAGGCGATACTCGTCACTATGGTGTGGAAACAGTCCTCCGTTCTTGTCATGCTCTGCATAGCTACTATGACTCCAGGTCCTTCCTCTGGCATATAGTCGGGTACATCCATGCCAACTTGTCTTTGAGTCTCTTCGTGTCTGGTCCTGGCGCTCTCCACGAACATTCACAGTCCTGTTCAAGCTTCTACGTCTTAATAGTTCATAGTCTTACATCCATCCAGCACTTGAGACCTTTATGAGATGTGCAGATTACAACTTGTTCCTACAAATTGTTTTAAAATTCACTCCCTCTCCGGCCGCCTCAACATTTCTTCACCAGACAGTGTTTGAAGGCAGAGGGTCGGGCGCCCAGTACGCAGCCTTTAGACAGTTTCCCATCCTGGTCCTTGCACTGCACTGTCCGACTCTGCCAACCAGTGTCACAAGTCCTGGAGCAGATCATCCAGGGCCCCGTTACCCACTGTGGCCCTGGGGTTGGTGTTGAATGACCTGGAGCTGTAGGTGGCCCTGGGACCAGAACGGGAGGAGCAGAGGAAGTTGTAGTGGTGCTACTGGTGGTGGTGGTTCTCGTTGTGGTTGACGCTGTTGTAGTGCTCTGTGAAGGCGTCGACTTTGGGATGAGCGGAGGCGCCGGCTGCTGCGGTGCCGTCCATCGGGGCATGAAAAAGCTATAGCGAACGTCCAGCGGCTTTTTGGCGTCCGTAGCTAGAATCTGGATCACTAACGGTTCCAGCAGAGCCCCGGGGCCCATGCTGTGAAGCCACTCGTCCCTTTGGCTCCAGCCGCTGTAGTTGAGCACAGAGCCGTTGAGGGGGATGATTGTCTCGGAGGTGGAGATCATGAACTTGCCGTTGAGGAGGTACTCGCTGTTGGGCCGTCGGATGGCCAGGTAGGCGGTGTAGCGGGTCTGGTCTTTGGCCTTGTGCTGCCGGACCTTGATGTGAGTAGAGCCCGCGGGGATCTTCACTACGTCAGTGTAGCCCTTACTATTTGGCAGGAGAGAAAGTAGACGAGTCAGATCAGTACAAGATGGTTTTTGTCATTGCTGGTTTTATATTGAAACAGATGACAGCATTTACCCACTCAACCCCAAAACAAGCGGATGGGATGACAGACATTACATCTTTCACAATTTGAAGCCCAACATGGGTTAAAAGTGACCCAAATTCAATGGAAAATGGGTATCTCCTGACTCACACCATCAAAGGGTTACAAAAAAGCTGAACTGTTGGTTAAAGTACTTGAAAGTCCTTCAGCTAATCAAATGTGATGCGCTGTTTTGCTGGAAGATAAGACCTTTGCCAAAAATCAATCATCTGTGGTAACAAGATCCTGTAAAAAACAAAAAATTCTGTGTTCCTTAGTGCAGCTATTAAGCTATCTATGACTCTGCTCCAACTGGCAGCCACATGAGAAAAATTCAAGGATGTTTTGGCTGAACTTCAGAGCAAACATGAGACAAAGTAAGATGGAAAAATTAAAACCATAGTATGTGAAGTCACCATTTTTTTCACCAGTATAGGTGTGACATTTTAGGAAAATGTTGTACACGTTGGTTCAATTTTTGTAAAATAAATACAGAAAGTAATGTAAACTTGGTTTCTTCTTTTTGAAAATGATTTACAGCATTATAACTTTGTCACTGCACATTTTGGATTCCATCTACTTGTAGCCGTGAGTGTGCCATTTCCATTGAGGTGCAGGACTTTATATTGCAGTTACAAATGAGCCCACAGTGAGTGAAAATGTGGAGGCAAAAAACCCATGGAAACTGCTTGAAGGGTTAAATAATACAACTGATTCAGAGCTGCCCTTTGTTTGAACGTAGCCTCACTTGTTAGCAAATTAGCAAAAAACTCCACATTAAACCATCTCAGAAAATAATGTGTATAAACAGTCTGCTCTAAAACAATAATACAGCTGAGTCTGTTGGCCGTTTTTGAAAGATTTATGGTAGATTAATAGAAGTATAAATCTGAAATCATTAGCCTGGTAATCAGATTGTCACTTGATTTACTTTAAAACCCTTAGCAAATCAACAATCTGGGCAGTGATTCAGAGCGGTGGAGCTAAGTATTAGCTTGCTAGTGAAGAAGCAGAGGCACTGGGAACACAAAAACTCAATATATAAACAAGCCTTAGGCAACGAGGGTTCCATATGAATCATTTAAAGCAACATACATATTGATTCTTGTTTGTTCAGAGTGGATTTAAAAAATAACAACTCAGGTAGACAACATTAAGAAGAGCTAACAAAGACTATACCTCTACATCTTCAGAGACTAAACAGGGAACTATTTGATCTTTTCACATCTGTAAATCTTTGCATGCAAGCTTCTTTTTTGTACCTCTTCTTGGTGAAGTTTCCCACTACTCGTATACATCCCGTGCTGTCTCCTCCACATATCCCACACTTGTCAAACTGGAGCTTGGAGCCGATGATGCCATCGCAGCCCGTCCGGACACACCTGCCTTTCACGCACACTGAGCTGCTGTAAGGACGACACTCGGTCCCGTCCACCACCTGAATACAAAGACATCGTCGTCATCGTCCTTTTCGTTTGTTAAATCCGCTGCATCTTCACTGTGTGGCTGACTCACCCTCTGAGAAAACACCACGTAGTATCCGGTTCCTTTCGCCCTGCAGGTCAACTTGCACACATCTTTAGGTAGAACTCCGGCGTACTTCGGCACCCACTCAACAAAAGTCTTCACCCCTTTAGGATCTGTCTGAGGACCGTTGCGCACCTCGCACTGCTCCTGGCGGAAACTCTTATCTGGGAGGAAGAAAAAGAAAAGTTTGAAATGTATTTTGCTCAATGAACTAGTAAACTATTGTGCATCCTCAGCTGTCACACTCACTCGACGCCGGGCATGGCGTGACGTTGCAGGACCGGTAGATGGCTCTCTTCCCCGTGCAGTAGCGTCCGTTGTTCCGTGGTGGCGGGTTGTTGCACAGACGCTGGGCGAACTGCACCCCACCTCCGCAAGTTCGCGAACACGAACCCCAAGAACCCCAAGAGCTCCAGCTGCCGTGGTTGGACGCCTGAGAGTTTGAAATGATGAGCACGGAGAGGAGATGAAAGAGGATGTGAGGGTCGGGAGAAATGACAGCAGAGGAGAGATCAGAGGGGAAGGAAAGACGGAACAATTAGCGCATATCAAACAAGCTTTATATGTCGAAGCCTTCGGAGAGACGCCCGTGATAAGGAAAAATGTGGCAGACGAAAAGAAAAAGAAGCAGTCGATCGCCATGTGACAATAGCTAAAGAGCCACCGGTTTGACCAGAATAGAAAGATCACATGCTTCCCCCTGAGGAACCGTCTGAATGAAATTCTTCAGGTAGCTTATTTTTATGTTTTTCCAACCACTGGTATATGAGTCATCAGTGATAAAAAGGACTGGATAAGTAACATTTTATGAGACAAAGTCGATTTTGTAATCCTTTTGGAAACGGCTTTTCCATTTTAGTTCCACTGCTGAGCCTTTCTATTACTTGTTTCTTTCCACAGTAAAAGCTACTTAATCTGTAATCACACTGCAAGAAATGTGAAGAGGTTAAAGGATTCTGAAGGCTAAAATAGAGGAGGAGGGGGGTTTAAGGTTGCTGCGAGCAGTAAACCGGTCGTCATACAAGGCGGTGAAAACGAAGCGAGTCAGAACTTGGGCCTGATCCACGCACTCAGACGTCTGCCAAGGATCGAGTCAGGCTCATCAAACGTCATGTGACAAATAAACACAAAGAAAATATTCTTTCCCTCTCTCCTGCTCGCTCTCTCCACTTTTTTTTTCTTTTTCTGACTTTCACTCTCTTTTCCTCCCCTGATACACACACAGTGTCGAAAGCCTGCCAAGAACAGATCTGCTCCTTTAACTCATTAAGGCCAAATTCGATTTAGATCTGTTTGAGTAAGGCCGAGAGAACAAATAGCTCAGATCAGCGGTGGCATTAAAAAGCCGACCACACAATGAAATCACATAAGGGATCTGACATTTCCTCTTCTTCATCTTCGGTCTGAAAAGCACCCCTGTGTGCTGCATGTTTAGTTTATTCCCTTTGTCTCAAGTTGAGTGCTTAAAATATCAGTTTTTGAACTATAAAAAGAACTCTATTTTGGATTTTGGTCCCTTTTTGTCTCCCTGCCATCTGTCCCCTCCTTACCGAGTAGTGCTTCTTGCGGGTCTTGTCCACACACTTTCCCTGCAGGCAGATGCGACCCTTTCCGCAGGGCGTCCCCTCCACCGCCGGCAGCTTCTTGGTCAAGCACACCATCTGTCCCTGGCGAATCACGGCGCACCACAGCCGGGAACATACGTCCATGCCCGGGCAGACCGTGTACTCCGGTCCGAAGGCCAGGCGACACTGCCGGACGGCGTCATAGCTTTGCCCTGGTAGCTCCTCGGGGCCCAGAAGGGGCTGACGTGGGGAATCTAGCAGACACTCGGCTGTGGAAGAAGAAAAAGGAGGGATTGTTGGTGTTTCTGTGTAAGAGTGTTGCACTACTTTAGGCCCGTGTCACTCAGTAAGTGCTGCAGATACTGTCAAGCCTGAAACGCCGAAAGCCATGAAACCGCTAAGCAAATTGTCAACAACAGCTCTTTAGAGGCATCATGAATGAGACGGCTCGATGAAACCGGAATGCCAAGTATGACTCATCCTGATTTTTGGCTGCTTCACATCTACACTCTTTAAAGAAGTTAACGGGATTGTAAATAACTCCTTATTAACAGAGATTATAGCTTTGCTCGCTAGTAAACAGCTCTCAGTGAAAGGTATCGCCGCGCAAATTCACATGGATGCAATTTGGAGACGGAGAAAGTAAGACTTCAGCAGCCTGGGAAAAGTTCTCACTGACTAGGAAAGCACAGATGTTTTCTAAACTGCAAGCAGCGTTTATCGTTTTCTCATTTTCTCCCACGCTCACCGTTGCCGTCGTCGAAGAAGTCGGTGATGGTTGCCGAGGTGCAGCGACTCCAGGGTTTGGAGGCGTCGATGGAGGTGAGGATGGACGACATGAGCCGCTTGTCGCTGTTCACTCCGAAACGCTCCTCGCAGAACTTGGAGTCGTCGTGGGACAAACCGAGCAGGTGACCTGGACACGGAGAGGGGAAGGAGTTGAAGTTATGTGAGAAATGACTGGACTTGTCTGGGATGTGCAAGAATGAGAAAAGAAAACATGCTCGGGATGCTCAGGTTATCAGGTGCATGACATCAGACAATACTCATGTGATATTAATCAGCAAGAGGCTGACAGATGTGCACATGCATGTCCGGGCATGCTTGTATCCTCATGTTGTGTGCGTATCTATGCCTACCGATCTCATGCGCTACAGTAAATGCAGCGTGAAGCCCGTCGTCCTCGATGACAGCACAGCTTCTCTCCGGAGAGCAGATGGTGCCGACATCTGCCATTCCCAGGGTGTCGCAGGAGTGGTGGCCACAGAGGTCCTGGACAGAGGAGACACTGCACGTTTAAATCCACACCGAACAGTTGCAATCACTGGCTCACATAAAATCAAGAACTTCCAGATCTAAAACATACAAAAACCTTTCATGATGAAGCTCCATTGTATCTAAAATTATCATATTATAATATTATCCCAGTAGAGCATTTCACTCTCAGATTCAGTGTGCTTCCAGGAGTTTCCAAAAGTAGAATTGGAGCTGCTCTGCTGTGGAATCAGCTCCAATTTTGGGTTCAGGAAGCAGACAACTTCTCAATCTTTAAGACTGGGCTTCAAACTTTCCTTTTTGATAAAGCTCATAGTTACTGCTGGCCCTGAACCATCCGTAGTGATGTTGCTATAGGTCTATACTACTGGGAGACTTTCCACCTCTTTTTTCTTTCTCTATCTATCTAAATCTTACTATTCATGCACATCATTAACTTTGTGTCTTCAGATATCTGTGGCTCTGGTGCTGCATGTTTCTGATCTCACCAACCTCCCCACTGTTTGTTGTTCGCTTAGGTGTTGTTTGTATGTTTCTCTCTGCTATCCTTATGTTTCTTTCTCTTCACCCCAACCAGTTGAGGTAGTTGCCCACCCTCCCTGAGAGCAGTTCTGGGGTTTTATCTTGTTTTTCTTCTCACGGTGGCCAAAGAGCTGCTCAAAGGGAATCTTTTTTGTAATATATATATATATATATATATATATATATATATATATATATATATATATATATATATTTTAGCCTTTTTCAGTTTTATTTGACAGTCATAGAGTGAGAGGAAGACAGGAAAGTGTGAACAAGGATGGGGGAATGACCTGCAGCAAAGGGGTATGGGTAGGAATCGAACCATGACTGCTTCATAGGGTCTATAGCCGCAGTTTTTAGGTCAACCTGTTGAGTTACCTGGGCACCCAAAGGGAATCATTTAATGTGTTGAGTCTTGGTGAATAAAAATGAACCAAACAAACCCAAAGAAAAGTGTTTCAAAAATAGATCTTTGAGAACAGTGGCTCTTTGAGAACACATCATCTATAAATCTTGGGAACACTTTGTGGGAACATCATGGACACCAAGTTGCTGCTATTGCACCGTTTGGATCTTTTGCAAGAGTCTGCTTGTAGGACTCTGCGCCAAACCACAGTAGATCATATCTACATATTCCAATCCACGTGCACACTACTGCCTTAGTCGTGTGTTAACGCATGAACAGGCAGAAACATTGGGCTGCTTCTAATGTCTGTACAGGGAGTGCAACCATTTACAAATCTCCATTTTTTGAAATGTCAGTAGTAACTACTTCCTGGGAAGGCATTTCGACAAGCTGCGGTCATTTATCAACACTTCTTTCCATCCAACCAAAAAAATAACATCTTTCTTTCTGTAAAGCTGTTGCCATGTTTACCACTGCTACAGTCATCTAACGCTGTTCACTGACTGATCCTCTGTCCCCGACTGAAGCTCTCCTTTTATTCTCGATGCAGTTTTGATTTTAATGCCCACTTCCTTCCTCCATCTGCCTCACGGGATGCCAGATGCACAGTATCGATCTTTGTTTTGATTCCCACACATGGCCATGCAGATGAGGCCCCGGGCTGAGTGCACCGATCAATCGGCTAATCACACATCGGCGCCTGGTGCACGTGCACGAGTGCCTACACAAAACCGCAGATACAACGTCTGTCTCCCCAGACGTACGGAGACAAATATCCATGCATGTGCACATGAGAGGCGCGTCCCGTGGAGGGGATGAATCGTCATGTTAAGTGGTGCTGACAGGCCTGCTGGGTCGTGTGTGAGAGGCTCTGTGGGGAGAGTGTTTACCCGTTCCGGCCCGATCGCTTTGGAACAAACTGCCTTGTGTTCTGCACTCACACACATGACTGACCGACTGGGTGGGACTGAATCACAAACACAGATAAGAATTTCAAGCAGAAGCAACGCAATGGCTCATACAGTGAATCTACAAACGCTCACACACAGGAAGACAGTGTGCTTTTGTAGACATGAGTAGCAAACAGAGGCGGATTCTGACTGTTTACTTGCTTAACCCTCCTGTTGTCCTCACTTATGGGCACCCAAAAAAACAGTGTTTCTTTGTCTGAAAAAAAAATCTCAAAATTCAGCAAAAAAAAATCCCCAAAATTTCTGAAAATTTGCAAAACCTTCAGGAAGAAAATTCTAATAATTCCTTAAAAATTTATTTTTAAAAAATCCCCATTTTGGCAAGAAAATTCTTGCAAATATTTTCAAAAAATTAGGAAAATTCTTCAAAAAAATCCTAAAAACATCTCAAGTGATTACATATACATATATTTTCTTTAAAACATTTTTAACATTTCTTTTTTCTACCAAAAAATGTTCAAAGTTTTCCAAAACGCTGAAAATGTGGACATCAGAAGTTTCACTGTGAAAATATACTTTTTTTCCACATTTTCAAACTTTAAAACGGGTTAATTTTGACCTACAGGACGACACGAGGGTTCAAAACCATACAAAGAAGTCTGATTATTTTCATCGTATACAGAAGTTGCTTTGCTCTGTTTCTCTTTTCTCGATTCCCACTACTCCTCACACCTCTCCCCATTTCATTTATTTATTCATTCATCCCCTCCCAGGCTCTTGTGTATGAGAGCTGTTTCTGTTTCGTTCTGTCTTGTATACATGACTTCACAAAACGAAAACATTCTGGGCAAAAAAAAAAGCGGGAATCTCCTGATTTAAATAGTGACATAAACACGAACTAACCCCGAAAACTCACATCTATTTACTTTACAAAGTCTCTTCCTAAACTCGCTTTCATCCAAAGGCCTTTACAGACAAGCAAAGAAAAAAAGAAGGGGAAGGAGGGAGGGAAAGGAAAATAAGTTCAGGAATCAGACGCCGGCGGGGGGAGAAAGGATGGAGGATTGCCGGAAATTAAGGAGAAGAACTGAGAGAACAAGGAGTTACAGTAATGTTGGCAGAAATAACAGGAGAACAGGTGGCGAGCTGGTTGCAGAGGTCAGGAGACGATCAGAGCTGAGCTTATGTGTGTGTGAGGTACTGGACCACTTGCAGTCGAAGCCAAAGCTGGTGTTAAACAAACAGCCTGCCAGACTCAGACACACACATGCACACACACACACAACTTCCATCTGAAAAACCAACTGCAGCCGAATCCAGCAAAGCAACCGCTGCCTGCACGGCTCGCTAATGACCGTCCACCGGTGACTGACAGGCTGCCAAATGATGAGCGACGACGCATTTTTCTCCAAAGGTAAATAAAAGCAGCTGATTGAGTTCTTTTTTTGCTCCTGAGGCAGGTTGATATGCTACCTGGGATGCTTGGGTAACATTTCAGAGGGCAGTTTGCAGGCTGCCGAGCTCCACAGATGGAAATATCAATCATCCGTTCACCACTTTAATGTGGAGCTGCAGTGATTCTTCAGTTGATTCAGTTTTTAAGAAGAAAAATGTGAAAATGATTGAATCCCAGATAGCAAACTATGGGTGAATCTATGTTGAAATAACATCGAAATTATACAGAAAGCGCAAGGTTGATAAAATGTTGAGTCAACGTTTGCTTACATAGCTCACGTTTGCAAACATAGATTCAACATTAATTAAACATTGACCTGTCAAACATTTTAATTAAACCAAAATACAATGTAGATTCAATGGCATCTTTTAAACACAGACTTCAATGTTGACAAAATGTTGTTGAATCAACGTTGATCCAACCATCAGTCTTCAACTGTAACCACAATTCAACCTTCCTAGCCCTAATTCAACATTGATTTAACATCTTTTGCTATCTGGGTAAAGTGTGATTTATGGTTGAAAAGCAAACGTTGACTCAACATTTTATCAACCTTGCGCTTTCTGTATAATTTCGACGTTATTTCAACATAGATTCAACATTGATTCACCCATAGTTTGCTATCTGGGATGGGTTCTTTGCTACTCTGTGACTAGACATTAGACACCTTTGAAGATTTCATCTTGAGCTTTTGGAAACACTGATGATCATTTTCTGACATTTTATAGACCAAATAACTAATTGATTGATCCGTTGATCATCCGGTTTGTAACATCTCCTACAGAAATGACAACTGATAAGCGCCCAACTTTTAGAGCCCTAAACTTTCCAAACAACACCATCAACGGGTCGGAATAGTAACTGGTCCACTCCAGTTTTGGACCAGAGACCTTCAAAATAAAATGATGTCCCCATAACTTTGGGTTTAGAGTTAAAGAGAAAACGTCAACTTGCCGACAAACGTACAACCGAGACTATTACTGTAATACATTAATCTCACCAATGGAAAATTTTCATTGAGATTAAGAGACGTGAACCAAATTATTCACTTTATCTATCTATCTATCTAAGTTCTCAATGTCGCTGTTCATGCTTTCAACATTTGCAACAACAAGACAGACGACGGATCAGACTCAGGAGAAATGACTCAGAGCTTAACACAAAAAAAATAATGTATCCCCAGATGAGTTGCATAAATTATTTCTTTGCATGGACACCTGAGGGCTGCACAGTGGGGTAGTGGTTAGCACTTTTGCCTTGGAGCAAGAAGATCCCTGGTTCAAATCCCGGGGTGGGCCTGGGATCTTTCTGCATGGAGTTTGCATGTTCTCCCTGTGCATGTGTGGGTTTTCTCCGGGTACTCCGGCTTCCTCCCACAGTCCAAAAATATGCTGAGGTTAACTGATCACTCTAAATTGCCCGTAGGTGTGAATGTGAGTGTGATTGTGTGTCTGTATATGTAGCCCTGTGACAGACTGGTGACCTGTCCAGGGTGTCCCCTGCCTTCACCCGAGTCAGCTGGGATAGACTCCAGCACCCCCCATGACCCTAGTGAGGATAAAGCGATGTATAGAGGATTGATGGATGGATGGACACCTGAGGAAACTTCAGAGCATGACTGCAAACAGGATAAAGCTTTAAAGTCACCGATGGGCAGATTGAACTCTCGACTGGACTGCAGGTTTTCAACATATGCCAGATGAAGTATCAAGAACATTTTAAACAAATAGAGGGACGAGGCGAGGGCTGGGAAATGTACACTTCAGCGTGGAGACCCAGAGAAAGCAGAGGAGAGGGAGGAGTCCAAACTATGTGTACACAGGAGGCTGGATGACATAACTATAAGGCAGGGATGATAATCCATCATAACCTTTAGTTAGTAGGATATTTATTGTATTTTCTCCTTGTGCATGAATCCGCGTTTCTAAATGTGTCATTGTCCAAGTTCCAAAACCAATTTGGGATGATGCTCTTATCTTAAATTCACAAATTCACCTTCAATCTCTTGTTTGTGTTTTTATCCGGACCAAAAACTCATATTTTTAAGAAAATCTCCCTTTATTCCAGTGATTTAATCCTCTTTGCTCTTCGGAGGCTGTTTGTTGCTGTCTGGCTTCTCTCGCTGTACGTGATTTCAACCCACATCCGTGAAGGACTAAACTTCACCTGCACTGAGTTGAAATCAAATTGACCCAAACTTCACCTGAGTTGAAGAGGTCAGCGCTTCGATATCGCTGGCATCGCGTGTACTTGCTAGCAACGTCTGTCTAAATATTTGAAGCAAATGAAAAAACAAACACACACATGTATGTCCGGATCTTCACAGTGCCTCTGCAGCTCTTATAGTGGGGCTTTGTCTGCTGTCCGAGCTCACAACAACACAGCCATGCAAGGCGTTTAATGTTCCCATGTACAGAAGAAGTCCCAGTCAATGTGGCCGTTGTTTTGTTCCGGTGCTGGTATGTGTGGAACTGGGTGACACCGCCACACGGGTCAGCTAACCACGGGTACGGGGTGTCGGGGTAATTGGACCCGACCACAAAGAGCCCTCCAACCCTGCGCTCTCCCCTTCAAGGAACAATGGACCGGTCTGACTCCAGGAAGATGAGCTATTTGAATATGGAAACTCCCATCTGTCCTTCAGTGCAGTCAAACATCAGGCTTCTCGTGCACATCTGAGCTCAATCTACACCACATCTCAGCTTGCCTTCTCTGTTACCACATTCCTTTGCCATAAATCAGTTCTTTTCTTCTTTAAGTCAAAATGCAGCAAGGTATGAGGTCCCTGAGCCAGATTAAGTTTTTACTCATTGGCATTCTGTCAGTGGAAACTCTAATGCAGAGGTGTCAAATATGCGGCCCGCAGGCCAAAACCGGCCCTCCAGAGGCTCCAATCCGGCCCTCAAAGTGTAAAAATTACAGAGAAGACATGAACTGCAGATTGGAAATTTGTAAAACTATACATTTTAAACAAATTCTAAACCATGACAAGTTGTTCTTTTGTCATTTTGTGTGTCGTTATCAAATTTTGTCTTGTTTTTTTGTCTGACTTTTGTCACTTGTCTTACGTTTTTGTCATTTTGTGCTTCCTTTTTGTCTCACTTTAGTTGTTTTTTGTCATTTTGTTTCTCGCTTTTGTCATTTTTTGTCTTGTTTTTGTCATTTGTCCATTTTTTGTCGCTTTGTAACTCTTTTTGTTGAATTTTCTGTTTTGTTTCATGTCGTTTCTCTCATATTTGTTTCTCGCTTTTGTTGCTTTGTGTCTCATTTTTGCAATATTCAATCTTGTTTTTTTTGTCCTTTATTTCGTCTGACCTCTGCAGCATTGTTGTTGTTCTGTTTTATTCTTTAAATACCCGAAAAGCTCGGTGGTTAAAGTTAAAGGCTGTGGCTCACGGCCCTGAAGCCAGATCACAATGCGTTCTGTCACCAGATTTACTCGTCCGTCCTGAAGAAATGTGACACACAACACTCCAAATCCCACCTCATAGTGTTCCTCAGAGGTCAGTGCTGTGTTACAGAGGCCATGGCAGATGATTATAGCCTCCGGTGACAGCTTAACTCTATAGTTTGACCTGCAGGTTCAGCAGTGAAGGTGAGATGAGTGTGAAAGAAGGTCCAGAGGGAGGGGGATGAATAATGCAAACGCCCTGACAGGTGAGACACAAAATGTGCTGACGGATGTTGTTGAGGTGAAAACTGGCGGTTTATAAAACACGCTGTTCTCTGGTTAGATTTTAGTGCCAAACTGTGGAACACTTTAACCCTCGTGTTGTCCTGCGAATTTGGTTGATTTTTATGCGAATGTTCTTAAAGAAAATAGAAGTTTTACTGGTATATATGGAATCACTTTAGATATTTGTCGGATTTTTTGGAAGATTTTTCCACATTTTTTGAAAATATTGACAAGAATTTTCTTGCTAAATTTGAGGAGATTTAATTTAATCAAAACTTTTAAGGGAAACTTAATTTTCTTCCTGAATGTTTTGCGAATTTGCAGAAATTTGGGGATTTTTTTGCCGAATTTTTGCATTTTTTGAGCTCCATGCCTTCATATCTGGATCAGTGTTTCCATACCCGGCTGACCCCCTTGCCCTCACCCGAGGATGCCACTTCCTCCAGCCTGGGATCTCTCAGTCAGGCCTGCTGCAGGTGTTACCGAGGAGTCACACAACCCAGCCTGCTGACCTCAGGTATTCACTACCTGCTGCCCTGCCAATGCATGACAGTGCCAACTATGCACAAGTGCAGGGGATCCTCGGTAATACCACCAGTGTGTGTGTGTTTTTATTTCTCCTTTTAACCCCCAGCCACGATGACAAGACCTTGCATGACTTGAACCCACCGCAATCCAACGCAAAGCTATTTGACACGTCAAGTGGAGCTAACCACCATAAAGCCACACCCGGAGAGGTGAAAAATGCATGCAGACCTGCTGCTGCTGCCCTGCGGCTTTGGACCAGGCAGCTAGGGAGGAAGGAGGGGAGAGAAAGGGATGGTGAAAGAAGGGAGAGATGAGTGTGGTCTCAGTAAACGTACGGCTTCTCACAGGGTGGATGTGTTTGTTTTTCTGACAGCTCCCAGCCCCAGCTGACAGACACTGGAAAAGTAACTGGGAAAAAATGTGCAGACTGGAGTGATGAGAGGGAGAAGGAGAGAGAAGAGGGGAGGAAGTGCAAGACTGGGATGACAATCAAATTAAATGTTGTTTAAGGGGAGTTTGGGGGATATTTCCGCGATGCACCCAGCAGCTGATTTTGAACCTCCTACAATGGGAAGAATGTGCGTGCACGGCCACGAGCACGCGCCTCAGATCACACAAGGCATTGGGGCTGTCAGGGGACTGGGAGGGGGAGACTGGAGACAGAAGTGCCTGCCTAGAAAAACATCAGGCGCAGGAAACACAGTTTTTTATGGCTGTTTTTGCGCTGCATTTACGCACGAAAGATTCAGCAAAAAAAGAAGATGTGAGACAAACATTTAGAGGAGGAAAAGAAACACTGAAGCGGTGAGACGAGGGAAGCAGCTTGTGCAGTTGGAATTGGTTCACAGTTGGGAGAAATAACGGCTCATAGGGAAATTACGCGCAGTGATGCTGATGCTAAATATTTAAAAATCGCGTGGTTATGCGTAAAAAGCCACCCAAGTCGCGCCATGTCAAGTTTTCAGTCACAGTGAAGCAGCTGCACCCACAAAATCATAACAAACTGTGGCGTCACTTCGCTGCTTTGGCATCACACCAGGGCGCTAAGCCGCCTCTCCTCCCCTGTGTGGGAAGACAAGCGGCACGGCGCCTCGGTGCGCGCACAGGTGGAGGCGCGTAAAGCCGGAAGTTTGTTTACCTGCCTGGTGAAGAGGATGGCGGCGTCATGGTGATGCTGGTGGTCATCATCCAGCGGGTTCTGCTGGTTCTGCCACTTGCAGAAGCTCTTGAGCGTCGCTGCTGCGTTCTTGGACACCTCCAGCCCCTTCTCCTTCTCTCCCACCGTGACCACCTTCACCACAGACAGCCGGATCGGGTTCTCGATGCTGGCGTGTCCGTACAGTTTGGACGCGATGGAGGCCAGTGTGAGCAGATAGTGGTTCAAGTCTTTCCCGTATTTCTTGATCATGGTGTCATCCGCCACCAGGAGCAGCTCCACGTGCCTGGCGCGGGAGACCGACCTCTTTCGCCGTGCTCCAGGCTCCGGAGCGGCCGCTTTGGCGAACCGGCTCCACCAGTCCCGTCCACCTGCGCTGTCTCTGCTGAGCCCCCTCCCTCCCGTCTCGCCTTCCCTCGACCTCTGCGCCGCCGTGTTCCCGCCGCATCCCTGCGTCCTCTGCGCCTGTCGCGCGTCCCGCAGCTCTCGCGTCCCTCGCTCATGGCCTCGAAGCTGAAACTTTCGCGCGTGAACACGTGGAGCGCGCTCTCCGCGTCCTTGTCCTGCAGGGCGCGCACGTCGTGCTCGTGTCCCTTCGCCCTGATGATCGGCGTGATGGAGTAGCGCGACTGGTTCACGGCGAAGAAGCCCTCCAGACCTCCTCCGCACAGGTTGAACACGGCCAGAGACTCTGAGTTGGAGTTGACGGTCCCGCGGTACACGCACTCCCGCTGCACGGCCGCAGTACTCTGACCCATCATAGCGAGCACATACTGGGGGCTGAAGTGATGCGACAGCACCGACTCATCCCGCTCCATGTCCAGCTGAAAGCGGCTCCCATCCAGGTACACCAGGTACCCAACCTTCCCTCCTCCGTGGTAAATCCGGTCAATGGTCCTCACCACCCCGTCTGTTCTCCGGGCAGGTGCGAGAAGCGACCCGCTCGCAGGTGGAAGATAGAAACCCTGGAAAGTAGAAGCGCCGGCTCCCAGCTCCAACTCCACGACGCACAGCAGCAGCAGCCGAAACCAGAGCATGCCCCCGGCCAGAGCACCAAGGAGCCGCACCATTGTTCATTCCAACCCGAAAAACATCAATGTATCCTCTAAAACAAGCCAGGAGCGACCGAAGAGACAACTTTTGGTTCCTCCAGAAAGCGCATCCTCACGGTGTCCGGATCCCCCATGCAAAAACACTGAGTGGTGACCAACAGGCAGCCAAACAAAACCATTGAGGAAGGAGAAAGGGAAAGAAGAAAGCGCAGCAGAGAGGGAGTGTGTGCAGGCTGGAGAGCACTGAGCTGAACTTGGAGAACAAAAACACAAAGTTTGCTCTTAATAGGACCCGGAGAGAAAAAGTCCTGCCCCCTTTGCGCTCAATCACCACTCCTCCACCCCCCTCTTCGCTCTGTCTCTCCCCCTCTCCCTCTCTTCCTCAAATCAGAGTAAAGTCAAGTGCTGGAGGAGAGGAGAGGAGAGAAACCTGAGCAAAGCTGTCACAGGACGATTTCCCTTTTCACCTCAGCAAAGGAAAGAGGATTCTGTTGTTTCCATCCTTCTGAAGGCAAACTGAATCCCTGCTTAGGTTTTCATTAAATCCAAGGTGTCACTTGTAGGTTACATAAAACATCAGGAACAGCCACAACAGGGTTTAAAACGTCTCCACTAAACACCAGCCTGTTATTTTTACACTTTGGCCACTTTGGCTGCTTTAATAATTGAAGTCCAACAGGATTTAACTGGAGAGTTTCTAGCAAACTAAAGAGGAGGGGGATAGATAATTTATAGCCATTCCCGAATAAGAACTCTGGGAGTTCACTGTTCCCATGTGAGACGTTTAATGGCGTGTTAGAGCAGGAGGAGGAGGTCTGAGGGTGCTGCACGGCCTCGCTGGGGCTTGAGAAAGTCAAGAAAAAAGTGACTCTGCAGGTGTGTGAGCTGTCTTGATTATTTATTGTAGCTGTAGGGAAGTGTGTGCCGCTGCCAGTGGGATGTCATATTTGTGTGCTGAGAGGGATTTAGCCATGCGTGGCTCACTGAAGTCACCTCTCATGCACAAACACAAGCTCTCAAGAGGGCAGCCAACAGGAGGAGAGAAAAAAAGTCTTAAAAGTTCCATGTGCTGAGTCACCTAACAGCTATTACCTCTGCACATCACGGAGGGGGGTTTCTGTCTGCATGCCAAAGAGGAAGGCCTCCGCTTTGTGGATGCACAAACACAAAGCTCCGCACAGAACTCAAGAGCAGATATCAAGTTTTCAAACGGCCAGAGGACAGTGTCTGCAGAGCGGCGCGCTAATCCAAAGCCTTTCTGGAGCGGCGTGGGATGCAGCGAGCAGGGAGTGGGTGGACGGACGGCGGAAGCCAAAAACGGGAACACGGTGTGCTGCCGCCGTAAAGCCGAGGCACCCCTGTCAGAGCCCGCCGTGGTATCACCCACACAGATGCATCCAAACGGGAGAAAAAACTCAAACTAGAGTGAAAAGGGGGGGCAGGTTCACCTTCACCTTCACCCCATGACCCCTAAAAATGCCACCTCCGGCCCTGCCACCTGAAGACGGCCACCACTGCACCTAGATCTGGTGTCAGGCTTGAACTTCGTGTCCAAATCAGCTGTTATGCAACCCATCTCCCACCCCCACTGCCCGGCTCTTTTTTCCCTTCCTGTCCTCAAGTCTCATCTCATCTCCCCCCTCCTGACTGCTTCTCCTTTACACCAAACTGTCAAGTGTAGCTATCTCCACAGCCCCAGAGCCAGAGGTGTGTGTGTGTGTGTGTGTGTGTGTGTGTGTGTGTGTGTGTGTGTGTGTGTGTGTGTGTGTGTGAAAAGGGATGTTTGATCACGGGAGGAACTGTGTTTTTCCTGCCACAGATTTTGCAGAAGATGAGAAGTGCTGCAGCTGCGAGCCGGTAGCAGCAAATGAACTTTCCAAAGCGACACCGAAACAACACACAGATAGCAGCATTTTGGCTCCTCTACAACCTCCTCCTCTGCCCTCCCTCTTCCTCTCCTCTCTCTGCTTTGAATCTCACACACTCAGCCCCATTGGATCGTTTTTAATCCCCCCCATCATCTGAAAGCGAGATGTATGCCAAAGCAACCATATGGACATAAACCGCCCCCGTTTTGCACACACACTCGCCATCACACAGTAACCCGGATCACACGTGCTGCATACAGTATCCACCGTGCGTCACCACAACAAGTAGTGTGCACGAACCCCCCGCGTGCCGAGCCACGTGTGAGCGATGGACCGGCCCACTTCCTACGGCGGCTGGGAGGGGAAGGGAATCCAATACGGTTAATTGACAAAGCCGAGAGCCTTTTACATAACCGGCAGGCTCTGTCTAAGTGGTGGTGTCAGAATTCCCTCCGGCGCTGCTTCTTCTTTCCCTCCTCATCCTCCCTCCCTTCCCTCCCTTCACGGACGTTAAACCAGCGATCCCCCATCAGAGCACTTGTTCTCGGTTAAACGGCTGAAACCAGGTGTGTTCCCAGCATCTGTTACCATGGCAGCGAGGGAGAGAGAGGGTGACAGGTAAAGGCAACTTCAAATAAACACAATCAGCATGTGTATATATGCAGATATAGATATATAGAGAGAGATGTATTCATTTTAGAAAACAAATGGTACACATACAAAACATTTTAAAACAAAGAGGCACACCTGTAAACAGAGATGACACACATGGATCAGTGCGAAAGCCTTTAGAAGACACCAGATGGATGCTTCTCGCTAAATTATTCTCCGAGGATTTCAATCAAACACACTGATCCAGGTCTGAATGACAGCAGTTTTCAAGTTTGCATAAGGAACTGATTAAATCGTTATCGAACATTTTGCTCAAGAAATGCTTTTTGTTTGGAGGTTCGACACAAGTGAAGGGTACATTCTGTTCCAGACTTACAGTACAGTAAGTTAATTTCACATCGCAACCAAAAACCCCACTGAGACGCTGAAAAAAAAGACGTCATGATGATGATAAAAAAAAAAGGCAAGAAGTAGGTTGTAAAGTAAATTATTAAAGCATGGTCTTGCTGCACGCTCTGCTCCAACATGATGCTATGAGCTGATTATGAAATACCTTCTTCCAGACAGATGTACACATGTCATCAGGGCTTAATAAAGGAAAGAAAACAAACATGAGGCCGTGTTTCTATGCGGTTCTTCTTCTGATGACATAAACATCCCGACATTGCACCTCTACTGCATGTTACCATTCAAACATTACAATTAAAGCTCTCTGCAAAAAAGAATCATGATGGAGTGGTGGAGTTATTAAAAAAAAACATTTTAACTTAAACTTTTGGTACATAGAATTTAAGAAAAGTGGAGGTCTGATTTAGACGCTATGATTGCATGTTTCCCATCTTGATAAGTGATTTCTGTTACAGTGCAAATACGTGCTAATAATGCTTTTTGTGTGATGTGAACAGTTGAAACAGCAACTTAAAGAAAAACGGCAAAACTTTGCTGCTAACTTTTTGAAAACAACGAATATATGCAATGGATGAAAACAGACTACTGCACATGTCAGTTACTTTGCCTGTCATAAAGTGCTAATATATCAAATGAGCACTTTGTAAATCGGCAGTAAAGAGCGGCTAACGCAACTCTTGCATCAGCTCAACTTGGTTGAAGGCGTTATGAACCATTTAAACTCTTTGAGAGGGTGAAGCACGTACAAAAAAACCAAAAATAATCCTGATAAATCACTGTATAATACATGTCTGACTCATGGAGTCATTTCTTCATGATACCTTCACCCAAAACAAATCAAGTCATATTCATTGGAGAGTCAAAATCTAAGCAGACATGTCAACACAAGCGGTGATCTCTCAAGCTCTCATAGAGAGGATAAAAAGTAATGATAGCTGTGTAATGCTGGCAAAACAAAAAAAAAGGAAGGAACATCTGCGTTTCTATTTAGCTGCATTGAAAAGCTCTAAGGGTTGTGATTACATGGTCCTCATCTACAGTAACTGCAATAAAAACGAAGCCAGAGAGTTGCTAATTAACGAGATAAAACAGTTAAGATCCAGGAGCGTGTGCTGTTTTACGAAAACCAACTCTGGCGGCCGGGAACGAAGCGTGGAGCTGCTCTTAAAGGTTACGCAAACTGTGTCCCGGTTCAGGGCTGGACTTTCTGTTGAAGCCTCCAAACGGCAAACCTGAGCCACACGGCTGCAGTCACATATCAAACATGATGTTCCGTCACGCGTTGCCGGACACACTTGGTGGACTGTAAACGTATTTTTCCTGCAGCTACAGACAAAATCTCACATTCGTGTGTCCAAAATGTAAATATCTGGTCACCTGAATGCTCCATTAAAGCTGGGGTGGGATAAAAACAAACAAAAAGCTAGAATTTGAAAATATACAACCATTATTTGCAGCTTCATCCAAAAACAGAGCCAAGAGGATATGCAGAAGTCTAGTTTCCTCCCAGACCAAATGAATTACAAAATGCTTTAAAGATTATATACAATTCTCCCCGAAGATGCTAAAATATACATAACACTGCCTACCCCAGCTTTAAATGTTCACCTGCGTGCCGCGGCTTGTGGGACGCTGAGCATACAGTGATGGCGCCCCCCCCAAAGTCAAACCCTCTGATGTAAAACCAGAACACATTCAGTCTGTAAAAGAAGTCTCTGAGTCATCCAGCCCCTCTGTCGGGATCCAGCTGCGTTAACGCTCCAGTTCGGCACACTCGGTTCGGCTGAGCAGCGTCCGGCGTTAGGTCTACGTCGACCGTTTTCAGGTCTTCTGGTCTTGCGCGATCCCAGTGAACGCCTCCTTTGGTTTCTCGGTGAGAGGCAGCGTGGGGCTGTAGGCGAGCGCCGAGCCGTTGGTGGAGAACGGGTGGAAGGCCAGGGATGAGGGTTTGGTGGGGCTGCAGAGACGATGGAAGCGCTGCGAGGTGGGAAAAAGCCACAGTTAGTCGCCTGTTTTGACTCCTTTTTATTGTGTACATTTAGTTGTTGGGTTTTCTAACCTGTGGCAGAGTCCCCGGGGTGGTGATGAGGACGTAGATGGCCCAGATAGGAAGCAGGGAGACGGAGGAGAGGGTAAGAAGCCACCCCAGTATAGTGGCCCAAGCTGGAGCGACCAGCCCTTTGACCAGGTTTAGAGGAGACCAGCGCACCAGGGAAAACACAAAGGTGGCCTTAAGGAGACAGAAAGAAGTTCTGTAAATACTGGGAGATACAATTCATCACGTCATTAACCCTTCTGTGGGTCAAAATGACCCGTTTTAAAGTTTGAAAATGTGGGAAAAAAATAAGATTTTCACAGTGAAACTTCTCAAATCCACATTTTCTACATTTTTGGGAAATCTTTGAACTGTTTTGTGGAAAAACGAAAAGTTAAAAATGTTTCTTAAGAACATTCACAAAAAAAAATCAACCAAAATCCAGCGAATTTCGCTCAATTTCGGTTGATTTTTTTGTGAATGTTCTTAAAGAAAATATTAGAAGTTCTACTGATATATATGGAATCACTTTAGATATTTTTAGGATTTTTTTTGGAAGATTTTGACTCATTTTTTGAAAATAATGACAAGAATTTTGTTGCCAAATTTGGGGGATTTTTTTAAAAAGAAAACTTTGAGGGAATCATTGGAATTTTCTTCCTGAAGGTTTTGCAAATTTTCAGAATTTAGGGGAATTTTCTGCTGAATTTTTGATTTTTTTTTTGACAAGGAAACTATATTGTTTGGTGCCTGTAAATGAAGACAACAAGAGGGTTAATATAAGTACATCAGATTTACACAATACAATTCCAACACCTGAGGGCTGCTCTCTAAATGTCATCATTTCACTCCAAAAATGACAAACAGCAGCTTGGATGAAAAAGCTCTGAGGCAGCTCTTAAATAGCAGCTGGCTGCAGATGAATAGCTGGCTACTTTCTGCTGCTGAGAGGTAGATTAGACGGCTGCTAATACTCTTAGTATTTACTTAGAGTAAATGAGACTGGGAAACAGCCGAGTTCTGCCAAAAGGCTGCAAAACACCTCCAACGCCCAACACTAAACATGTAAAACCTCGCTCAGATTTTCAGATGAGATCAGATTGCAGATTACATTTAGAATCCTGTCAGGGATCCTGGAGGGACTGGTTAGCGGCTCTTTCAGAGTCCAGCCACAACGTTTTATTTGGACAGAGCAGAGGTCATTTACTTCTCCTGGAACCATCTCTGCGTAGCTCTGGCTATATTTAATACTTTATAATGACGATGCCCCCACCATGCTTCATGATGGGGATGGTGTGTTTCTGATGATGTGCAGGATAATGGACAAAAAGCTCAGTGTTGGTCACATCAGAGCCTCCTGTGTTCATTCTGACGAACTCTAGTCGAGATTTAATTTGAGCTTTTTATTTTTTCTTTGCCGTTCTACCACAAAGCAACAGCTGTTTGTACAGTCTCTTCCTTTAGAGGAGTCATCGGTGTCTTGGTGGCCTTCTTCATGAGTCTCTTTCTTGGACGGTCACTCAGTTTTTGAGGACGACCAGCTCTAGGCTAATTTATTCATTTCATTTCCTAATGACGGATTCAACTGTATTCAAAAGGACACTCAGTGACTTAGAAGTTTTCCCCTGACCTATACTTTTCAGTAATCTTTTCACAGAGTTGCCTGAAGTGCTCTTTTTGTCCTAATGGTGTAGTCAAAGCCAGAACTACTAATGCACCATTGACTAGCAATAACTGGCTCCATCTCTGTTGAATTGGATGAGACTCTTTATGCTTTTTCAAAACCTGTTTTCATTTTAACCTGGCAGAGTTTATTTTGTAGATTCTTGTCCAAAAAGCCTCATTAAATGGACTACAATTTAATGCTGAAAAGTACTAAAAAGGAAATACTTTTTATGGTCACTGCAGATGAGTGACAAGCTGAAGGCGGAGTTTTTATGAAATCCCGTTTAATTGCATTCTATTTCACAGCGATCTGACAGCAGAGAGCGTGAAAGCGGGTCGGCGGGGAGGGGCTACTCACAGTGCACACGGCCGGGGTCAAGTATTTCCAGCACAGCTTGAAGGCAGGCGACGGGTTGTAGCCGGTCATATCCCTGATGTTGTCGCAGAAGCGGTCGGCTCCTGTGGCCAAAACGACAACATCGTGAGGTTTGGTTGCGGTTCGGTTTGACATCATGGTTTGGTGACAGTCGCCAAATTTGGTTAGAGAACTTTTTTTTTTCTCCCCAGTATTGACCACGACAGCGGAAAACACGAGGAAAAATGCAAAAACCCAGAGAGAAACAGCAGATATGACTGAAGAAGAAGCATCGGGCACAGCGAGATCACCAAATATGACCTAGAAACTTCAGTAAACTTGCAATTCTACAACTTTTTATTAATATTAGATAAGTATGGCCTCGCCATTGCCGTCACTGATAGGAAAGCTTATCTTTTCTGCCAAAGAGGCGAGGACAACACAAGCAAGCAACAGATGATTCATTAACAAATCTCTGTTCTGGTTCCATCTTCCCCGAGTTTAGAGCAGGGGTGTCAAACATGCGGCTCGCGGCCCAAAACTGGCCGCCAAAGGGTCTAATCCGGCCCTCAAAGTGTGAAAATTACAAAGAAGACATTAACTGCAATTTGTACATTTGTAAAACTATAAATTTAAAATAGATTCTAGACCATGACAAGTTGTTTTGATCATAAAGTAAAATACTAGATTGTTCTTTTGTCATCATGTGTCTCATTTTTGTAATATTTTGTCTTGTTTTTTGTCTTTTTCTGTCTGACTTTTATCGATTGGCTCATTTTTTTTGTAGTTTTGTGTTTCCTTTTTGTCCAGCTTGTGTTTTTTGTCTCATTTTTGTCATTTTTTGTCTCGTTTGTGTCCATTTTTTTGTCACTTTATAACTTTTTTGTCTAATTTTCTGTCTCTTTCTTATTGTTTCGTGTCGTTTGTCTCATTTTTTTTTGTCATTTTCTGTCTCGCTTTTGTCATCATGTGTCTCATTTTGTAATAATTTGTCTTGTTTATGTTGTTTTTGTCTTTTTAAAAGTAAAATACGACATCATTCGGTTCCAGATACCTGTGACCTTTTATTGTGTTCCTTTGTAGATCTGTAAGTTGTAACGTGTAAATGATAAACTGAGGCATAATGTTGTTAGTCTTATGATTTTCTTCACAAATTTCAGTTTGTTCACCATGCTTTGTAAAAAGATCGTTCATTAAATGTTAACTTTTTGCACTAAAACAAAGGAATAATTTGGAGTTGTGGTTATTTATAGATAATTATGCTCTGATATCACTTGTCTCCAGACTTGAGATCAAACTGAATGTGGCCCCTGAACTAGAATGAGTTTGACACCCCTGGTTTAGAAGCTTCTCCTCCAGCAGCAGAAGACGGTGAGTGGCTGTCAGAGTCCTTAAAAAACTGTAAATTCCCACAGCCATAAAAAAAAAAAGAAAAGGGGAAAAGGTGCAGTGGAGCCCTGACCGCTAAGTTACACAGTCCATTTAGAAAGCTTCATCCTCAGCTCTACTGCTGGGAGACTCATAAAAACAGGCTTCCTTGGTACTCACTTGCACCCACACACACACACTCTGCTGACATATCCAGCGTTTCAGTTATCTCCTGGGCTGGCACGGCTCTTCTTCACACGTCACATCTCTTCTGGGTCTTAAGCCTTCACCAGATACAAAGTTAACTGTCTGAATCCTGACTGCATCGTCCTGATGTATGTACGTGACACATTCCACTCATCTCACTCTCAGACAAACAGTGTTTTTGGAAATGCTTTAAAGCTCCATGTCTGGGCTGGGGTAGGGGCTCCCTGGGGCCGCCAGGCAGAGACTGAGAGGCGACGGGGCCCGGGGGCTGATTTAGGGCCCAGAGGAGACAGACAGAGGCCTGGCCAGGAGCCAGTCTCCTTACAACAGTGGGCAGCGGCAGCCATGTTAATATACCGTCTACTGAGTCCAAGAGGAATGCAGGAGGTGGGGAGGAAGTGGACGACTCGACTGTGTGTGTTCATCAGATTTCAGGAGTTACATTCATTAGCGATAAAAAGTTTTATTTAGATTCACCATATGAAACGACAACAATCAGTTCAAGATTGTTTTTGGCGTTTTCTGATTTGGCAGAAAGTGAAATCCCATTGTCTGAGCTCCAACAGACTTTAATTAAACTCGGACAGAGAGAAATAGGCTGCTAGGAACTTTTTCCATTAAATTAATCCTAGATTAAAGAGGAAAAAAACGAAAAGATGAGGAAATGAAATGAGGTGACAAAGAAAAGGAAAAGGAGTGGAAAGAAGGATGGGAAATGAAATGGAAAAGGGAAAGAAGTAGAGAAAAATATGTAGAGAAAAAGAAAGAAACGAGTTGGATGTGAGGGAAAGGAAGAAGAGAGGTGAGGAGGAATGCAGGGAAAAGGAGAGAAATAAAAGGAAAGAAAAGGGGAAAAGACAAGGAAAGCAACTACTATGAGAGGATAGAAGAGCGGAGAAGAGAAGAGGAAAAGACAAGCAGTTAAATGCCAAGAAGAGGATAAGAGAGAGAGAGATTGGAAAAGAATAATAAAGGAAGAGAGCGTGGAAGAGAGGAGACAAACAAAGAAGTAGAGAGAAGGAAAGGAAATGGAAGAAATAGGAAACAGTGCTGGAAAGGAAACGAGCAAAAGAAGAAATGAGAGGACAGGAAGAAGTAAAAAGAAGAGGAAAGGAAAAAAGAAAAGCAAAAAATAAGAAAATGGGAGAAAAGTAAGAAATAAAATGAAAGATAAGAGAGAACTGAACGACTGGAGAAGTAGATTTGAAAGATGAAAACGTGGAGACAAAAAGTGAGGAATGAAGAGAAGCAAAATGTGAAATACAACAAAAGAAGGGCAAAAAAGGAGGAGAGTGAGAAGAAAAGAAAAGGTAGAGAAGACAGAGAAGGAAAGCAAACAACAAGAAGAAATCAAATCAAAGCGGGAAGGCTTTCGTACCGTAGACCCAGCCGATGGCCAGAGACTGGAAGATGGAGAGAAGCAGCAGACTGGCTCCACTGCAGGAGAAATGGTCGTAGATCTGGAACACATAGAGACCACCCTGCAGACGAACGGAGGAGAAAACGCTCCATTATTCTGTATCAACAAACGCAAAGAGGCCGGAGGACGGCGTACGCCTCGTTTACCCTGAGCGCGACTTACCGGCGTGACCATGACCAGCCCGACCAGGAAGCAGACGATGCAGACGCCCAGCAGCAGCAGCTCTCTGCGGTGGCCTCGTCGGATCACGTGAGGGTACAGGTCGGCCACCGACGTCATCAGGGCCTCCAGGCTCACAAACTGGGCGACAGAGGGGATCATCAGCGCTCGTACACGATGCACAACACATCACTGTTATCTAAAGCGGTGCGTGTCTACCTGCGTGTCCAGGCCCAGCATGATGATCATGAGGAAGAAGCAGACGGCCCAGAGCTGGGGCAGAGGCATCATGGACACAGCTCTGGGGTAGGCGATGAAAGCAAGACCAGGTCCTGAGCAGACATAAGGAAAATAAGAGTTACTCAGAACATATGTAGGGGATGTTTCTTGGCAAAAAGTTACTTAATAAAATACACCTAAAAACTAAATATATGGTATGTTGTGATTATTTTTGGTAAAATGCTTGTAATTTTCCAGTGCTCATTCTCATGTATTCTCTGTGCTGTCTGAAGCACTTAACACCAAGAAAATGAACTCTAAATAATGTAAACCTTCAAATCTCAGTCATGATCACACTAGGACTGATCAAATGTGATTGTAACTTTATGTAGTTTAATACAACAGTTGTCCTGCTACTTGTCAAAGTCACTTTATGTCACTCTGAATCACTATACCTTGAAATGTGTATTGACTTTTAATACATTTAGTTTTTCTATCTAAATGCTACCTAAGCTGGAGTAAATCGTGGTCTTGTTGGGCACTATTTTCAGTGGGGGATTAATACATATTTGCGCTCTAGGGGGCGTTGTAGAGCACCCTTGCATTCAGGACACACTGTGTGGGAGTAGCTTAAAATTAAATTAAAATGAGTTCATGTTCAAACAGTGGTGCTCTGATTCCTCCTGTTTTCTAGAAGGTTGACTGAGCCGTCAAAATAGCAAACAACTTGATTTTATTTCCGTTTTTCGTGCATAAAAGCGTTTTACTTGTTTGACTTATTAGCTAAGCTACCATGAGCTTCTAACGGAACTATAACATCCACAACTGGAATGATTGTTTTGTGTGACTAGATTTTTCAGTTCTACAAAAACCACGAAGAGAAAAAAGCTATAATAACAAAAAAAAGGATCAAATTACTAAAAATCTTTCATAGTGCTGCAGTTAGCAGAAGCATTCCCACTAATTCTGAAACCTAAACGTGATTTTTCTATTACAGGAATCTAGAGCAGCCCTTTCAATCTTTCTGTATTCATTTTTGTTTCTAATAGTTTTGCGACTACTTTAATCATGACGTCTGTTCCAAGCAGGTACATAATAGAACGATGGTGGGAACCTGTTGTTGTTGTGCGGTGAGTTTTACATCGTTGATTGCAATGAGGACATCAAGACGGACGATAAAAGGTCTTTTCTTGTCCGAGTTTAACCAACGAGCATCAAGTCCTGACCAACAATTTGCCAAGAGATGTTATTTCTCCCCTAAAAAAACACCCCAAAAGAGGTTCTACATCGCAGTTCCTGCACTTTAAACAGCACCCAGTGGAAATCCTGCCTCCATGTTTCACCTGATTGGGCCACGGCTGATATATCCACGCCCTGCTCCTCAGCCATGAAGCCCAGCACCGAGAAGATGGCGAAACCTGCCAGGAAACTGGTGCTGCTGTTCAGAAGGCACAGCATGAAAGAATCCCTGGAAACACACACACAAAAGTCGTTAATGTGAGTCCGGTGGAAAGCAGCTTGAGCATACACATTTAGAAATACAGCCTAACACAAAAAGGAAATATGCGCCTGCTATAAAAGTGTCGTTTGGAAAGCTGAAGAGAACCCAGCGAGGGTTTGATCCTCGTATGGAGCTCTGCCCCGTTACAAGCCAAGAGTCAAGTGCTTGGCTTCCTGTGCGAGTCGTAGAGTGTGGGAAACATGGCAGCGAGGGCTTTTCTTTAAGGTGTGGCTCTATCACTGTGTTTTCTCTGTCCATTCCAGCCATTCCTCCTGCAAGCCATCTGACCAGCAGGGAGCTCACGTCTTACATTTCAGTGAATATAGTTTGCCTGAAGTGGAGACGTTGTGTGTGGCTGGAATTGCTTTTCTTTTTGGTGTGTGTAGTTGTGTGTGTGACAAAGTGTCTCACTTATAGCAGTCATTGTTGTATTTGTTGTAACTGCCCAGGGCTGTGAGACTTCCCAAGCAGATTCCATAAGAGAAAAATATCTGGGTACCTGCATCCATCCATACCTAGAGAGAGAGAGAGAGAGAGAGAGAGAGAGAGAGAGAGAGAGAGAGAGAGAGAGAGAGAGAGAGAGAGAGAGAGAGAGAGAGAGAGAGAGAGAGAGAGAGAGAGAGAGAGAGAGAGAGAGAGAGAGAGAGAGAGAGAGAGAGAGAGAGAGGGAGGGAGGGGAGAAAATGAAAGGACAGATGAGAGGCAACAGGAGCCAACTATATCCTTTATCTGTCTGCTCTTTGGGTTAAAAGGCAAGTCAGATAACCTGATGCAAAAGATAAACCCTGAGTCTTTGGATTAGGGGACGTCTCTGTCGGAATGCGCTAATGTTGTAAAACCTTCTCCACATGATATTAAGACTTACCCCAGCCCACTAAAGAAAAATATCACTACTGAGTGTATAAAGAGAATAACAACAGTTGTAGTTGGATCCAAATAATTCTTTAAGCTGATTTCAACCAATAATACTGCTCCTTCTCTGGTCCCGCTGTATTTAATTTAAATACCGTCATGCTATGAACCCTGTGAACTCCAAGAAAGTTTCTGACTCCACGGAAACAGCACAACCATGGCTACATACAGAGAACTTTAAAAGGCTTTGTGTGCAAGCATGACAGGCATAATGCATTGATTCATTAAAAACAGGAAAAAATGATAGTTATGCTTTCCGAATTAGAAAAATCTAGAATCAACAATGTTTTTCTCAGTGCCCACAGGTGTTAACAACACTGGAAAAACAGCAGCTCCACAGTGTAAAGATATTTTACTGCATTCATTTTTAGTTTGTCTCCATCCTTGTCTCTGATCTTCCTGTTTTTGCAGTTTCTTGCGATAATGAATTCTGTAATTTGACATTTAAAAAACAAAACAACAAAAATGAAATCTTTCAAATCTGCCAGTGGGTTTTAGGGTTTAGAGGGTTAAAACATTTCATTAAAGGCCACGACACACTGTGCGATTTTCGGCCGTCCCAGACGAAAGACAACAATCGTGAGAGAATCGTGGCGATATCTTTGGTCTTGGCTCTAAATCGGTGGTCCGACGTCGCACTGTGAGACAGGTTCAAGGACGGCTGTTGTCATGGTTTTGTGACCAAAGACAAGCTGCGATAAAACTCTGAGTGTCAGAAATACGAGTTGATCGTCTCACAGTGTGATGCTGCTGCTGCGACCTACGACAACTAACTAACCAACAGAAATGCAGGATGAATTTGATAGGTAGATGATTTGTGGCGACAATGACAAAACGCATCAAAACATGTATGTGGGATTTAAAGAAAGAAGACAGTCTGATAGAGCTGTGGCAGCAGAAGGCTTTTTGACATGTCCTCCAGCTCGTACCACAACCGGACAAAAAGGACGAAGCATGGAAGGACATAGCAGCAGAACTGCAGCTCCCAGGTTAAAAACCTAACATTAACATTTGGGATTTCTCTCCAAGCACATAAATGCCAGAAGGACATACATGCCTGGCGAGCTTCCCTGTGATTGCAAGTGCTTCGTTTAAGCTTCGGTTGTTTATTTTTCATGGATGGACGGCGCACGCTCACGTCGTTTATCGTAGCGCATTCACGTCAACTCACGTACATCGTAGGCTGACATCCAGCTGCGTTTTCATCGCGCAATTGGCACAGAGCAAACTTCACGTCATGCCGAAAGATTATTAGATTCATGTCGTACAGTGTAGCAAGCTGTGAAATTACAGGATTGTTGAAGTTGAACAGTGTGTGGAGGCCTTAACACAAACTGAGAAAAAATAAATAAATAAAAAAGTGAACAAAGTAAAGAATCTGATGTTATATCGCGATTTCTTTGCTTTGTGAGGAGTTGAGTATAAACATTTCTTATTTCAGTTCTATATCACAGCGATCGTCCAAGTGATGGATCCAAACAACCAACCTGCAGACATACAGAAGACCAAAAGCAGTCCTACCTACTGTCCCGTAGAGCAGACAACACACAGACTCACCTGACAGAGTGGCTTCCTGCAGCCATAACACCTGCAAGAACGACTAGAAGAATTTCCTCCAACGTAACGTGTTTTTTTTAAAAATATTGTGGCGTCTAAAGACATATGAATTGTGCGTCTGTGTTTTTGTACCTGTGGGTCTGCCAGGCGGGTGTGGTTGGGTTTGAGGTAGTAGATGATGCCCTGCATCGCTCCCGGCAGAGTGGCACCGCGCACCAGCAGCACAAACAGCATGACATATGGGAATGTGGCCGTCAGGTACACCACCTAGAATGTACACACAGCCAGCGGGGATGTGGTCAGGACGGCTCGGAGAAAACAGGAAGGATGTGACTGGATGTGTCAAACAGCACTACTAAAAAAGACACCCCTGGAAAGTTGGAGTTTTAAAAGCTGCTGACGGACGGACTGCAAAAGCCGGGCCCTTGTTTCATTTGATACATAAGAGGTGTGGAAGCGTCACATCCAAGCGTCAGGAACTGGCCGTGCTTGTTTATTATAAAGGAATGTATTTTAAGGCATCATGATAAAATAATTGCAATTTTGATGGTTCTTTTTTTTTAGGAATGGAAATATATATTTACAAAAAATAATATTTCTTTTTATAAACTAAAAGTTTCTAATTTAGTTATTAAAAGACAGACATCCAGACAAACCGACGCGGATCATCACATAATTCCACCGAGGTTCCACCTCCTTGGTGGAGTAATAACTTCAAATAAAAATATTTGTTTCATTTATATTTATCAGTTCATGTTTCATTTGTCTACTACATTCACAGAGTACTGCAAACTCAGCGTGCAATTGCAGCAAACATATTCAACATTTAAGACTTTTTGCAAACTCAAGCACTTTCAATGTCTTGAAAAGTGGTCTATTATGGGATGGCTACACCATTTACCAGGACTGTTGTAGCTAACACTAGCTCTGGTGCTAACAGCAAAATGTTTTGCATTGAGGTGATATCATCGGCTTAAGAAAGAAAACTCTTTGTTGCACACTTTGTACACAACCACGCTTTTATCCAAGCTGCCACGGGGAAGATTTGTAAAAGAAAACTTTCTGCCCAACAAGCTCGACATCTTCCATCACTGTTCACCAAACTTTCTTGTGCTGACATCAGAGCGTCCTGTTCATTTTCTTCACGGCTGAAAAACAGACTTTAGGTTCATTACCGCCACCTACTGGGCTGGAGTGTTCATCAGTGTTATCAGTGTGCCAGAAATTACAGAACTGAGAAAAGTGCGATTAAATGCGTTATTTTTCTGTAACTAATTAATCTAAATTAATGTGTTGAAGTCCAAGCCCTCATTTTAATGCATGCCTAAGGTTTGCTGCTGTGTACACAATGTTACGATGACGTGCTTTTAAACAACCGAGGCTAAACGCTCTTGTTGCTGCTACATCCCAGTCCTGTGGAGGAGACAGACAAACCAAGCCCTCCTCACAGTGTTTTCTGCTCACCTTTCCGGTGGACTTGACTCCCTTCCAGACACAGAAGTAGCAGACGAGCCAGATGACGGCCAGACACAACGCCAGCTTCCAGTTGATTGGACCCAGTTCGTCCAAACTGCTGGACAGGCGGAGAACCTCCCGTCTAGAACACACATGCTGCTGTTAACGCCAGGACTCCATGACTAACACCTCGATCAACACTCTGAGGATAACACACTCACTCCCAAAACTCCATAACCGGAGAGGTGGCGTTCTCAGGCATGCCGCTTGCATTAACCGTCTGGTTGTTTTGGTTGAACAAGACACAAGCGGCTGCAGGAAAACACACACAAAATAGTCCTGAGTTACTTCTTTACACAGCAAACTGCACTACTGAGTCATGCTCTGTTTTTACTGACCGGTGTTCCACGTGTTGTTACAGTGCGACCATGGCAGCTCCGCCTGGAAGCTGTAGGACAGGTAAAAGAGAGCCCAGGCCAGGATGACGATGTAGTAGACACAACCGTGGAGGATCATCACCTGGCTAGCGTAGCCGAGTCCTGCAGAGACGGAAACAGGGCGTGTTGAGACACACAATCAGATCCTATCTTTATCAAATATATGGAAGTAAAAACACAGATAAAGAAGCTTCAAAAAAGGCATGCACACATTTCTGTTATCAGCTCCATATCAGTTCAGTTTGAGATGAAAGCCGCCACTTATTGAGACACTCGACTCGCAGCCTACATCAAGTATATCTTCACCCTGAATGAATGACGGTCTGATGAGGCCTTGAGCGGGTTACAAAGTGCAGACTTGTTTGAGCAGACAAACAGCTGTTTGTTTTGTCCGCTAATGAAATTCAGGGCTTAATCGGATGATGGTAAATGTTCAAACCAGGCAGGAATCCCTACAGAAGCCTGTCTTTGTCTGTGTGAGCTTGTATAAGTCGTCAATAAACCCTACGTGGTGCAAAAGCAGAGTTTGTCCCTGCGCTTAACACATGGCCTTCACACAACTAGCTGTCAACCAGATATAGTGCGTGTGTGCATCTGCAGGCCACATGGATCGAGAGGCTGAGCAGCACATGTTGCCACACTCTGAATTTGTTGCTGGAAAAACAGAGCTCCACAGACACACATTCTGCTTACAACGTGTCGTGCAGGTGGTCCAGCTAGCATGCTACCAGCCTCAGCTGAGAATTTCAAGTCCTGCTTTACAAGAGCTTTGAATCTGTCAGAAAAGAGTTTAACTGGAGCATTTGGTCTCCTATAACCTCTTCAGCAACTTCTCACCTTCGTCCTAGAAGCGTGGAGGTTATATAATAGAAGCAAACAGCACAGCTTTAAGTTCAAACTGTTCATTCAAGGTGAAAAAGACACACTCTGTCCCAACAATCACCCCATACGGTGCCTTTATGACACATAGACATGTCTTGTGGTTTCTTAAGCTGTTCGTTCTAAGAGAAACTCAGCTTTTAAACCAACATGCAAGTTATTTAGATGATAAGAAAAAAAATAGGAAGTACACAACAAGTGAGTAAACTCAATCTGAAAGATCTAGAACAGCTACAAAACCATCTCAGGCTGAGATTGTTTTAAACATTAGTCTTTGTTTTTCATTTCTAAACAAAGGCATTGTCTAAAATTGTCTAAATTAAATTCTGGCTAGAGAAAGAGAAGGTTGCTTGGGGATTTTAGTTCATAAAGCAATTACAACTCTGTGGGTGTAACACGCATGTTGACAAACGCATAAAGGCATAGTATTTAGTCATTCTGCCGCACCTTTAAATAAATACAGCTGGGCAGATTTCCAGACATCCAGAGGAAACTAAACAGATGTATTCCAAAAAGAATCAATGCGCCTTTGTGCAATATCACTTCATCGTAAATTAATATAAAGTATATCAGCTTACAGCCATTGTATTGCTTTGGAACTGAACAGTAGGGTGTTTGCTTGTGTATGATTTTAAAAAACTATTCATTTAACATTATGACATAATAGAAAGTCAATACAACAAAGCCAGTGCCCCTTTCATTCATGAAATTCAAATCTGTCATTTTTTCAATACTTTGTGTGTCCGCTTTTATAGTTAATGGCAGAGTCAAGCCTCTTCAGCACAGAGGACATGAGTGCTGAACAAGTTTCTGGAGAAAGTTCTACCATTCTTAACCCTTTGATGCACAACACAGGTCAACAGATATCCATTTTCCATTGAATTTGGGTCACTTTTGAGCCATGTTGGGCATCAAAGGGTTAAGAACCAACCATTTTCAGCTGCTCTTTGCTAAAAGGAATGGGTTGCTCCACCTTCCTCCTTAAAATAACCCGCAGGTGTTCTACTGAACTCGGGCAGGTGACATACTTTGCAAAGGTGAAAGTTTTCGCTTGGTTTATTGTGTGGATTTGGCAGCGTGCAAGATTCCTCTTCTGCCAAGATTCTGTAGACTGGGCGTCGTCTCGTCAGCCAGCATTTTCGTATGGTGTCATCTATAAATGTCATCTTTCTAACAGCTTTTGTCCTCAAATGATCACACTCCCACCTCCGTGCTTCATCGTCAGGACTATCCGTTCACTGTGGTGGTCCTGGCAGATTCATACTAAACATTCTAGACTTTGTCTTGGTGTAATCTGACCAGAGAATGTGCTCACATCAGTCTTTTTGTTGAGGTCCTTCATATTATCGGTGCTGACAACCCCTGTGCAAAGTCAGGAGTCCTGCCTGTTTGGTGGTCAGAGATAGATTGGGCACGTAGAGCACTGTCTGTGTTGTCATTTTCAAATGAGAATCGATGCAGCTCTGATTAGGGGCCAACTGTGTTTTCACTGATTCTTAGTTTGGTCACTGGTCTACAGCTAATCTTGTCAATCCTTGTTAAGACTAACAGTCAAATTTTTGCTGTAACTCTGGCAATTATTTCCATTCTGAGCCACATACATGCCTACAGCTCCAACACTGAGAAACTTCTGGCGTTCACAGGTCTTTTTATTACCATGTTCAAGCACCTTGGCTAATTTGAAAATCACAGATGTACATAATTTTGTTTCAATGATCACATATTTTCGAATTTTCCGTCCGCCCCGCCTCCGTGCTCTCGCCATGCCTCCAAGCCTTGGAGCTGAGGTTGGATTGGACCAGGCCGGACTACCGCTCCAATCATGGTTCCAAATGGCATTCAAATGGCCCATTCATGCCAGCACTCGTCCTTATGAGAAGTTGAGTTAGTTTTGAGTTCTTTTGTTCAGACATAAAGTGAATAGATAGATGTTGATTACCTTTACGCAAGAAGCGTCTCACTGACAGCACGTGAACTGGCAGATTTTGACAGCCGGCATATGCGGTACGCCCAGTAGAACATTGTTTTGCTTTCTTTTCGTTACTCTCCAGTTACCCTTGACACCGGGGTCGTAACATTGTGTAACAGTGATCTCAGGTGTATTCACTTTTGTTGCATTGAGTTTCTACTTTATTTTCGATACAGTCCTTCTAAAGTATTTGTGAGAAATGATACAATTTTGCATTAGTTTGTATTTTAATTATGTTGGGGTGTGCTCTGTACTGTCCTCTAATATGTAGTACAGGCTTACCTTCCTTAAATGTTTAATGCATTCTTTCTATTCCATTCCCTAAAAGCTGGAATTATCCAAGATAATTTCTCAAAAAGCAGCTCGGTGTGTTCTGTCACTGCTGTAATTGTGCATTAAGCTAATGCTTAACCGTGACCCCTTGTTTGGATGGTAAAATACCATGAAAACAAGACACTCAACCTCAGCTGTGTTTTTCTTGGCAGGCGGGGAGCGCGTTACCTTCTGCACTCTTGAACTGTTTTGATTCACGAGCTGAGATTCAATACGGACTGCCAAATATTCTGATTGCTGACACACTGTTTATGTGTGTTTTGCATTGATGGGGACGCAGGAATGCTTTGAAGGAATTTCCCCAGTTTGGAGGAAGATTAGGACAAAAGGCAAAGCAAAGGAGGAGGAAGTAGGAAGAGAAAGTCAGTGAGAAAGACCGCAATTGTTTCTAGGTATGTTAGTCACTCTGATATATCTCACTATAGGTCAATCAGGCTTTTAAGTTTTACATAAACAAATTAAAATCCAGATATTTTTTTTGAAGATTAAAAAGTTCACCTGCTTCTAGGCTAGACCAAAATCTGTAAATGCATCTTTTTCTCTCCATTTTGGCCCTCTGTCCAGGCTAAAATGGCATTCCTGTGCCGTTTACAGCTTGATATTTCCCTACAATAGAAGCCAATATAGACGCTTCCCAATTATTTCTGTACTGAGCCCGTGTTGTAGCTTCTTTGTATAATCTTTGGTGAGAAAAGAAGAGTAGCACGAGCATAGCATTTCATTGTTTTCTTGAAGAGACACCACTCTTTGCTGACTTGTTGGTAGCTTGTAAAAGCAGCTTAACTTCTCCTTGTTCTCTGACAAAGCCATAACTCAAAACTTTCCCTCTGCTTGAACAAATCACCCATTTAAAGCTTATGTTTGGCGTGTACTGTAGCCATGGGGTAGGCTAGTATTTCTCGCTTTACCCCAATCTCCGCTGATGTTTTGCTACAGCTAAAATTATTATCACTGCTCTCTGATTCCTGCTTGTGCTGTCCAAAATGCGCGCAAAGTTAATAATTTGCCAACAAATCCCTGCTCTGACATCCACGTGGAGAGTGACAGCATATCAGCACATGAACTGAAAGAGCATGACGTATACCGTGAGGTGAAAAAGTAGGAAATATAATCTAAAGAGAAGAGCATATTCTTATTTAACTATATTATTGGTAACAAAGGGGGAGCTTGAAAGGTTCATAATCAAGTTTTCTGTTGTGTTTTCAGTACAAATCCAATATTTTGAGGTTTAGACAGAAGATGTGAACACATAATCTTTCCCTCTTGCTGGTCATTTTTCATGACATTTCCTTTATTACTTGATGACTGAATCAGCACACTTATGCTAGCATAATAAAATAAATAGTACCTCCAAATAAAGGGCAAACAGTCCTCCAGGCGCTGACCCCTCCCAGGCTGGTGTACTGTCCCAGCGAGGTCTCCAGGAGGAACAGGGGGATGCCACACAACACCAGGAACAGCAAGTAGGGAACAAAGAATACACCTGGACACAAAACACACAAGGTGCTATTACGACACGACATATAAATGTCATTATAACGACATTATAAATTGACAAACATCCCAAGTAAGCATCCTACAAATGTCATCTCTAGTTTCTGTGTATGTGAAAAATACAGGAGAAAAAGAGGAAAAAATAGATGACAGAGATGTGAGGAAAGAGGAAGGCAAGCTTTCAAACTCTCAAAGCTGAAACTTCCTGGTTTTACCTCCTCCGTTTTTGTAGCAGAGGTAGGGGAACCTCCAGACGTTTCCCAGGCCGATGATCTGCCCCGCCACAGCCAGGAGGAACTCGGCCTTGCTGGCCCACTGGCCTCTGGCATGCAGGCCGTCCTTGGTCGCCTCCTTCCCATTAGGGAGGCTTCCTTGTGGGAACTTCTTCAGCAGAGCTTCAGTCTGGTGTGGAGGCAGCGGAACAGCCATCACTGGTTCTGGAAGGGAAACACACACACCCCTGAGGAGATAAAAGAAAGAAACGAAGGAAGACAGATTAAGAACACATAGAGCGTATAAAGCCATGGAAGTTGAACCAGTTAAAAGGAAAAACAAATGCCCAAAGAGAACAAAAGCAGAGCACAAAGTACGCACATCTTTGCGGCAAGGACTGAATAACAAGAATGCGAGTGTGCCTTGTGACCGTTGGTATGGCTGGCTCACTTATCTGAAACGTAAAAGCCAAGGACGAACTGATGTGGGTGTGCATCCTTTATCAGTGCTCTGCAGGACACTCTGAGACTAAATTTGACAATTTCAGCGTCTGCCTGGGAACTAGAGCAGAGCAATACGTGAACACAAGAAAATCCTAATCTGATTGTGTTGGCAGGTATTATGATACGAGTCACAGTTTTAGTATTTTTAGGATTTTTTTGGAAAATTTTGACTCATTTTTTGAAAATATTTACAAGAAGCCAAATTTGGGGATTTAAAAAAAAAAAAAAAAACTTTAAGGGAATTATTAGAATTTTCTTCCTGAAGGTTTTGGAAATTTTCAGAAATTTGGGGAATTTTTTGTTGAATTTTTAGATTTTTTTTCCAGACATGGAAACAATACTTTTGGTGCCCGTAAATGAAGACAACAGGAGGGTTCATGTCAAAGAATTCTACATGCTATCACTTCTCAATAATTAGGTTTTACTTATTTATTTAACCTTTATTTTACCAGTAAGTCCCTTGAGATTAAGGGTTTGAGATGGATGTTATTTTTAAAAATGACAAGATGAGCATTTCCTCTAATAAATAACCAAAAACACAGACTACATTTAAAATACAGCATCCAAAGTAGAAACCCAATGCGAGACAAGTGAATACACCTGCGATCAGTGATACACGAGTTAGAAAACCCAGGATAACTGAAACTAAGCTGAGTTTGCTGCATAAACATGGTTATAAAATGACCTGTGAGCGCCACAACAGGCAGCCTAATCAAGATTAAGAAGACATTTGCAGGTCAGATGAGACCCAGATACATTTATTTGCCTCAGATCGGTCATGTTTGGTATGAACCTGACAGGACGACCACAGTGAATGCATAGTCCTGGCAGTGAAGCACACAGGTAGGAGTGTGATATTATGAGGTTTCATAAGTGTAAAAGGTGTTGGGTAAATGACACTTACTGATGACTGCCTGAGGACACACTGAAATACTGGCTGAACTGGAAATACTAAAGCATACCAATGATCTAAAGGGTAAAATTACTGGATTTAAAGCTAATTCAAGACCTCCTTCTGGGTATTTTAAAGACAAAGGTGGTGCAATGCAACCCCTCCAGATATAAAAGACATCGTCTCTATAGAATGGCAGATCATCTCACCAGAAGTTTGTGGACATTGGTGTTTTCCTCACATAAATTTTCCAACATAAACTGACGCATTTGTAACCGACCTGTGTTTAAAATTCACCAGTAGACAGGAGTTTATGCATTTGACACTCAAAATAAAACTACATGTCATCTGGCTTCACCTATTTATAATCAGGACTTTGCTTCTGAGCGGACTTAGAGAGTAGCGTGACTTATATGTGATAAGCAACCATAATCCATTTAAGGCGTTTAGAGGATCATTTATGGTCCTTCTTATGTAAAAAAAAAAAAAAAAAATCAGCTGCTGTTTCATGGTTGCTCTTCTCAGTGGGATGTGGTTTCTTCTCAACCCTGTATGACCTCTTATCTGTCAACTCTGCGTTTGAGACTATGTGGTCGGATGTTCTGCACTTGCTGTTGTCTTGCAGGTACATTTCTGATTAACTTCTTCATTGTCTTTTGCTCTTCACACATCATGTGCCCTCTCCTCTTTTTTCCTCCTCTCTCTCCCCTGCTGGGCCACGTGACCACATGATTCTGATATAACCAACGCATATCGGATTCAGCGGCCCCACTTTTCACTATGTCCAGCACGTTAATGGCACCAAAAAACAAAAGGAAAGGTGATTTACAGTGTCAGAAAACGTGAGCTACTGCACAGCCTGTCGTTCGTATGCTACACATGTAACAGTTCACGTAACGTATCGATGCGGAATTGAGCAGCAAGAGGCGTGTTTAGGTCTCAGGATGGTCGACAAACGCTGCTAAAATAGCGACTTCGCCAAAACTATGCGGTAATATTTGCTCGTCGCGTGTTTCCAAGTGATAAATCGCAGAGAATTTGACATTACATCGCCTACCTCTGCGTTTCCTGTAGTTCTTCACACCGCGACCACCCCCCCGGAAAAGCGGCGGAATGGTTTGTTCCAGGCATGGCAGATGAGAGCTGACCGGTGCAGCGCCTCCGACCAAATGTACTCACAGACTATGTTTGGGTCAAGCCTGGCGATTGGAGTTTGTTGGTGGCAATGAGCAGGTTACAAAATGAACCACAAGGCATCATGGGTACTGGATGCGTTTTTAGAGTTACAAAAGTTTACCTCCCCTTCACGCCCCTCCTTTCACACCTCCTTATCATCCCCTCATTACAGCCAGCACTGTGTGTGCATTTCATAAAGGTGTGTTATTCATGAGGTGGATTATTGCTGCCATCTCTGTTGTTCCCGTTATCTGCACCTGCCTCTTTACTTCCTGTAATAAAGCCTCTGAATAGCTCCTTTCTGTTCTGGCTCCTTCATCTCTGTGCCTATCACCCAATAATAACAAAGTAAATACATATTTTTTTTATAATACCGTACATGATGTGTGTCAGGGCAAATGCGCTTCCATTATTCCACACTTTCATTTTGCTCCTACTCTGGATCCACCTCAAATCCTGATGTCATCACCCTCAGGACACTCCCCCAGCCCTCCCTACCTCACCCCTCCATGAGCAACAGGCTATTTCAGGGCACTTTTACTACTTTTCCTTTAAAGCTCTTATCTGGCTCTTTATCAAGACTAGTCATAGATACTGCAGGTTGTTTTTCCGAGACCCGTTTTTCTGCATTTTATTTAGGGCCACAATATGTTGGTGTACAACCATTTTCTGTCAGGCATGTCCTTTGTTCTTCTATCTTATCAGCTTATTAGTGTCTGAGCACTGAATGGTGCAAAGCCCTGTTGAAACCCATGGGTTCTTGCTTTGACTTTCTGCTTCGGGTGAAAGAAATGCATTTTTGAGGCCCTAAAAATACTTGAAAATTTGATATCTTAAGGGCAATGCTGACATATGTGGCAAAATGACTCCACAGCGCCCCCTGCAATATTATGAAAATTCAGCTCTCGAACCATGTTTTACCTACAGCGATGAATTTTGGTACACATCTGTAACACATCAGGACGCACAAAAAACCCTCTTGCACACATACCCAAAACCCAACAGGAAGTCAGACATTTTGAATTGTGTTGGATGATTTTGGATCATTTTTTTGCACTCTTTCAAAAGCTATTAACTCAAACAGGATAACCCCGACAGAGCTGAAATTTGTCCAGGATGTGCACTAGGCATGGGTGATGAAAAGTTATGAAAATGCTCTACAAAAGTCTGAGGGTGTTGAAATGACAACCAGCAGAATGCGGCCATTTTGGATGTTTCGCCATGAAACAGGAAGCGCTGTCTAACTAGCCTGTACATGCATCAATCTGCCTCAAACTTTGCATGTGTGATCAGAGTCTGGCCCTGATGATGTTCACAGGCCAGTATACAGTCACAGTCATAGCGCCACCTGGTGGATGGACAGGAAGTACTGTATAGCCAACCTGTACATGCTTCAATCTGCCTGAAATTTTGCATACGTGATCAGTGTCTGACCTCCATCACATCCACAGGCCAATATCCACTCTCAGTCATAGCACCACCTGGTGGACATGCTTGGATTCACGGACCAGCAAGGGTGCGAGGACCTGATCAATGCTGCTTGCAGCTTTAATTTATTTTAATACAGACTACAATCATAAAGACAAAATTATTATGGTAATTAATCGATTAACAATTAATCATTACCATCCATAGTTTATATAATTAAGCGCAAAACTGTTATGTTGTTTTGACGGCAACTCAAACATGGGTTCCTGTAGGACAGTAGTGCAACTCCACACCATGGAAAACACTGGAAACATCTACCTATTTTTGTCCTACATAGCATTTGTACAATACTTTATTAAATTTGCGTCCTGTTTTTTGTACTTTGTATACACTTGTGTTATGACAGAATAAAATTAAACCAATCTACCCATTATATTTTCTTGTGTGTCACATAACTTGAGAGCTGGTAAATTATTTCCATTACATACTCATTTTCCGTAATTGTTTTATTGGATTCATTTTTGTTTTTTTTAATCTATATGGGCTGTTGGACTTTGATTGTTGAACTTGTGTTAAGGCCCACATTGTGGACTCGTATCCTGCAAATAGTCCTGGCGTCTGAACAATTAAAGCTACCTGGAGCAGCTCTGAGCAGTTCTAACAGGGTGTGTCATCGCCTGTGCTCATTCAGCTGAGCATTTATAGCCACAGTAAAAAATAAAATAAAATAAAATCCAGTCTCCTGCTAACACGCTGGTCCATGGGCTTCATTCAGAAAATTGCATTCCACTGCTATTATGTTACGTAATTAGGTGTATAAATCACACACTAAAAGTGGAGGACACTGACCGCTCATACATAAACTCCATTTCAGTTGCAGGATCATAAAGTCACCATAAAATATGAGCGGCACATTTGTAGTTTTATTCTTTTTGAATTATTATTCTATTATGAAAATCTTCCTTTTTTTCTCTTCCAAAACCTCACTTAGTACTCTATATTAACAAACTACTGGTACTAAATGTTTTTTTTCTTCCAATTTTTTACCTAAATCCTTAAGACAATTAAAAACAAACAGAAGTTAGAAAGGTTAGAGGCTCATTTTATCTATTCATAACATCACAGAAATCACAGTCCTCCCATACTAATAATACATTTGTTTGCTCTTAATTAAGCATGTGTCCCACACTACATTTATTTTCACCTGTTTGTAAAAATAAATTGTTGTATAAAGTCATCAGAAATGAACATGCAAACCTATATCTTTATGCGGATGATGTACTACGATACCTATGAATGCTTCCAAGTTTTTTCAAGACCTTAAAGTTTGCTGATTTAATTTGTATAATTTTATATTTTCATATATTAAAAAATATGCTCAGACTCACAGCTTTCGCTTCCACAATAAAACGTACATATCTAGGAATTGACCCACACTAATTTGTTCCATTCAGCTTCACTTCTCCTGCTTGTATTTCATTGCTTTTGACTTGATGAATGGTGCTCTAAAGAACTAGTTGTTCTGTATTCTTCATTGTATTCAAGCAGCTTGATTCATAACATTTGATTGACTCAGGTGTTATTGCTGTATGTAGTTCATTAAAGGATATCAAGAACAGGACATGTTGCCCTGTTCCTTACCTTTGGCAAACTTTTATTGTTATGTTGATAAAAGTTAATGATTAGATTGTGCAAAAAAAACAACATATAGTCACATAAAACTAGCGAAAACAAAGATTACACAAGAGAAAGCTGAGAATGTATCAGATTTTAACTTTCTTTTTTGAAGCCATGTATAAAAATTTGGGTTGCTGTCATTTTGATTGTCTTAGCTAAAAAAAAGTAATTGAGTGCATTATCTTGTCAAATTAACTCAAATGAATTATTTTTGTAAACACACAGATTACATTTTTTCCCTTTTTAAACCCTTTAAACCTATTTAATCATCACTGTAATTTCCGCTGAGGTTGTAAAAAGTAACAGAAGCATAAAATCCACATTGATACCTTGTACACTGACATTCGTCAACCTAAAGAAAAGATTTACAGAGTTGTGAAAAATCTCATTTCCATGTAGAGCTTAAGTCTGCAATTATGCCCCTACATGAATTTATGTCAAAATTTACTGCAGTCTCCCTCATTAGTTGAAGAAATTCCACAAAGAAAATCAAGAAGTCAGGGGTCGAGAGTCAGGAAGCGGTAAAAAAAGTCTTGCAATCATATACAATGCACAAATTCCTAAAGTACATGTGTGCACTCCACACACATCCTGCATGTTCTCTCCCCAAACGCAGACTCTGCTTTGCCTCCCAGGGGCCAAATAAAACCCCAACATTAAGGGTCCTCCAATACAGTCACCATTGTTCTGTCCTGACAAACCTGCACCCTCGGCATGTAACTCAGACCAGGCGTAGCTTTGCACGGTTTCTAGATGCTTTATTACTACTTTTATTGGTGTCTGGTATCCAGGGCAGTGGGCCACTGATATACAGTGGAAGGCATTGTGGAAGTCTTATGGGCGGCCTCACTCCTGCGCGACAGCCACCACGTTTCTTTAAAAACTTTGAAAGGAAGAATCATTGCAGCTTGTTACAGAGAGTTACAACTCTCCTTATGACATCTGCTTTGAGCTCATTAACACAGTCTAAAAGGTCGTATACACAAAGGTTTTGAGACCAAATTAAGATCTGATTTAAGATATGGAAACTTTAAATAGTGATCTGTTGAGAAGAAGCTTAACTAATCATGCAATACCTTAAGTAAGACCACACCTACTGTCGTTTAATTAAAGAAATTCTGGGTTTTAAATAGTCAGTTACGTCCAGTTACGAGTGTATGAAACTGTGCACAAGTTTTAGGATTGGTTACAGAGATCACCCGATAAGCGGAAGGTCTCAGGTTCACTACAGCGTCAAAACAGCGATGCTTCGTCACGTAGACCTGCATAAAAGACACCTAATACGTGCCAACTTGTTCACCGTAAGCCAATCTGGATGCCAGCCACAAGGTAACAGGGCCGTACAAACACACTGTTTATGTGAGATCACGGTAGGCTTAAAGGCAGGGTTACTGACTATGAATGCAAACACGCTCCAGTAAAGCTTTTGTAATCTTTTGCGAGTCTTTGAACCAACCATCTAATTGTTAAAGGAAAGCATAAGAAGTATGTAGATAGAGTGTCACCTACCATCTGGCTGTTGTTCAGCTCACAGATGCTGTTTAGTATATTTTAGAGGTGTTAAGTGTATTTTGTAGCTTAGTGAAGGCTAGTTCAGTTGTTTCCTTATGTACCATCTCTATGTTCAGCTTAGCCAACCACATTTTGGCTCCATTGGACGATTTTTGGTACATTTCAAACTTGTATTTCCCATTAATCGGGCTACTGTGGCATGTTAAGTTTGTCTTCTTTGGGGAAATTTGGGAAAATGAGGAGTTGGAAAGTACTGATCCATGAATGAGAGTAATCCCGGCTGTGGAACAACAACAGTCTGCAGTTCTGGAAAACACTGCGGTCTTGAAGATGGTATTATACAGTAAGTAAAAGCTAATAAATTTGTATCTGTATGTCTGTTCTAGGCAGGTAATTTCTGTCTCCTCTCAGTCAGATAACAAGCATTTAAAATAACCTTTGACAAGGAACAGGTGAAGAGTTCAAAGTTAGCATGAGTCACAAAAGCTCAATAATGGGAAATTCATTAAATTGAAATAGACAGGAATCCTCCTTTGTTGCAAAGATCTGATGCTGCTTTTTAAAAAAAAATTCATTTCACTATTTTGCAGAGAGAAGGCATAACATTCTAAAAATGTCGAACAATTCCTTTAACTCAGCGTGCACACAACATGAAGATCGCCTGCTGATTCTGTGGTTTGGCTGCTTAATTGAAGCCACGTTCTTTGCTTCCTTAATGAAAACCTGATGCAGATCAAGTTTGACAGCTTCACAAAGGATTTAATGATTTGAATTGGGTAAAAACAACAATCATGTTTTACTTGACAGATTTTCTTCGTGACCTGTCCATTTGAGCTGGAGCAATTGTTTGACAACACAAGACCATCTATTTGATTACAGTCTTCCAACTATCAGACCAGAAAGGTTGAATGTAATTTAATATTTGGACGATGATTTGATTTTTTTTGGCCAGTCTGACCAGACACATTAATCTGCTGTTTCAACTTTCAGGTCAATCACATTGGGAGAAGTTCAGGTGGTCTTCTTGCCTTGTTTGAACCCTTTGAAAGGGAAGTTTTTGAGGTTCTATGTGGCCAACATCAGACCTCTACCTCCTTCCCATGTCCTAAATAGGTAAACATTCCTGTGGCTTAACCCCCTTCCTCTCCACCCTGTGTGAAAAACCTACCTTGTAAAAGAGGAGTCACTTAAGTAGAACATATAACGTTATGTCCACACGCTGCACAGGGCTCCCACGAGGTTTGTGGCAGGCCAGATATTTGGTGCTGATAATCTTTCCTGGAGATTTTATGTGAATATTTTGAGGGGTAGCTCCCTACATGAGACTTTTAACCACTGTGGGCAGTCATAAGAATTAATTCCAGAATTTAATCCTCTCCCTGATTGTTTTACATCATGAAACACTATACCTAAAAGGTGAGATATATACTGTGTGCTGAGTAGGGTTGGCCTGTTTGCACCAGTTATGAAGCTACTTTGACAAATATCCATCTATTGTGTCTATCAGTATTTCTTTACCCAGTTCAAATGCAAACTAAATATATGTGTAACCTAATCTGAACTATTCATTTGTATATTTCCAGAAGTATTCTACAGGTTCTCTATGTTGTTCAGAATGACCAGTGATACCAAATAGTCTGTGGGAAACAAGCCAATCAGGGCAATCAGCTAAGTCAACTAACTGAAGATTACAAAGGAATGAGAGGCTGTTATGACCAATCAGAACAAATTATTAAGATTTGTAGTGTGACCACATCAAAAAGCGAGTGTTTGTTGTCATTCTGAATGGTCACAATAGAAGGCGGATGAAAAAGTTGTCCACTATAGAGAGGATGGAGGTAGCAGAGTTGCATTGGGTGGTACATTTACACAAGTTAATAATACAGTTGGAAATCTGGCCAATGAAATCTGTACGTCAACCAGGACGCATCCTTAATGATGTTGGAAAGGTGCATGTGGAGTAGGTTTCCGACTCTTTCCTGCAGTTTTCCAACACGCAGTTCGGATGGAGCACAAATCCTGTTTAAGTCTGTAGATTTTTAGCCCCGCTTCGCATAAATCCCCCTACTGGCCCCTCTCAAAGCCCACAGATTACCAAGTCACATTTTGTTAGCTTAATATGTATAAAGACACAAATGTAAAAGCTCAGAATATCTGTGTAGTGACTACCTTTTCATATACAGATCCTCCAACTCATCACTGGGACAACGGAGAGCAAACCAAACAAACCACTTCAGTCTGGTATGTGTCTAAGCATAAGAACTATGGAGTCTAAAATGGTCAAATAGTCTCAAATAGCTTATCCATCTTCCAATACCACAATACACAAAGTACACACATTGTAGTTAAAGAGAATTATTTGATTGGAAGGTTAATAAAATCATTCTGCAAATGTGATTCTCTGGAGAGCAGCACTTGTCCTCACACTGAACTTACCTCTGTTTGTGGATGTAGATTCTCGCTAAGCCTTCGAGGTTCTGCCTTAATGAGCTGGATTAATCATGTTCGTCCGGATCATTTTACAGAAAAGTGAGTACGACCCTGTCTCTCCCTCGCCCGTCCAGCCTTTTGCCTGCGATGAACCAGGCTCTCAAACAAATCTAGGAGAGCTAAACAAACCCAGATTCCAAGTGTGCACTGAGCCTGAAGCCACAGGCTAAAACGATCATATCATGGGACTTTTATAAGTCAGGATGTTGGACCCATGAGGCCTTATTCTACTTTACATGGCATCAAGCCTCCAGCAACGTGAACAATACCCTTTATGTGTAAACTAAAGCACGTTAATATCTTGGTTTGCCAGCGGGACACAGCCTGAGAGCTAAATCTAACACTGCTGTACCAAAGTTATAGAATCCATTATATTTTACAACGCATTATACAAGAAGCCAGGCTAATATTTCAAGTGAACCTGTTATTAAGAGGTGCTATACGGACTGCAAAAGTAGGATAAATGTGTGGAAACTGAAACTCCAGGCAGCAAGTCAGCTGTACGGTAATTAATCCGTCTAATTTGACTGAGGCTCCCAAACCTTCACAACCTGGGCTCAGTTTGCCCGAGGGAGGAATGCAGCACTGGATTATCTCAAAACATCAAATCATAAGCCCCACTTCTGCCACCACCGACAACAAATACAAAGGCCTCTGCTTTTCATCCTCCGTGAAGAATCGAAGATATGAAGAAAACTGTGGGAATCTACCTGGAGAAAAGGCACTATTTTCAGTCTGCAAAAACAATAATTTGATTAATTATCAGTGACTAGTACCCCACATATCTCTATTGTTGTGCCCACGGCTGAGTCGTGGGGTACCTGCAAAGTAATTATATCATTACAGGTCAATGCTTCCATTATAACCTGATTTGATTACTTCATTACTGCGTTCGTTGCTGAAACTGCAGCTCCGGCTGGCGAGGTTTTGAATTCCATAGACGGCCATTTCTTACGCTTGGATGCCGGGAGACTTAATTGAGGTTAAGCACCTTGGTCAAGGGGCTCTGAGGGCCACATGGCTCCACTGGGGATTTGTTGAGGGGCCCCTTGACTCCCTGACCAGCCAAGCTAACAGGAAACATGGCAAAGTGTTCAGACAGGAACTTTTAGAACAAAACACTGCAGTGTTTTGGGACGTTGGAACAATTTGCTATGGTGGTGATTAAAATCATAGTCGTGTATATCATGGAAGACACTAAGGTCATGTCGTCGGTACAGCAAGAGAAATTATGGGTCTTTTAACAACCTGAGCAGTTTATGTTCTACAGTTACCCACACATGACTTAGCAATGGTGTGTCTTTAAAGTTTTAAAAGTCTTATTCTGACATTTATTAGCGTTGAAAGTTTTCAATGTGACTGTTATAGGCCAAAAACATAAATTAAAATACAGTTTTTTTTCTACCAGAAATAGATTCTTCATATTGTTAGGCAGACTTTATAAGAGGATTACTATATAGGAAGATGGACTTTGTCGAAAAAAATATTTTTAAGACATGAAAAAAGCCAATTGATAATACTGTACAATACCAAAGGCTTTTACCTTGAAACTTTTTTGTGTCAATCAGGCACCAAAATAGCATTTTTTGGTTCTTCCTGACATACAAATGTAAGAGAAGCGAAAGATGGAGTCAAATGAACACTAGATTTCCTGTGGGAGCTTTACCTTATGACTGAAATGAGCCAAGGGAAAAAAGCCTCTGTTATTGTTGTACCTCATCCATGACTACAAGGAACAGCAGCAACTCTGTAGTCATTCCAAAGAACATAAGCTGGTCAGCTATGCATTTGACTTGTCCACAAGGGATTGAACCGAAGGACCTGAAAGTCTCATTTTATTCCAAGATTCCTTTTCTTAGAGCGTCCTACTCCCAAAATACATTACTTCACTCTAAATATTCCCTTCTGCCACTGTTTAATATGTGACATCCTCATTACTTTACAGATTCCACAGAATATCAGTGTAGTCGAAACATCAACTTACCATTGGAGAAATCCATTGTGAACAAAATACCTTTAAGTAGTGTTTGTCCTCTACGCAACCCAAGTGATATAATGAGACTACATTGTGCTGGTCATAAATAAAGGCTTAGGATGAACTGGATTAGGGTAGGAGTGTGACAAAATATTGATAAAGCAATTTATCACATCATTAACGGTACATTATGATACACTGGCAACAAATACTGATGCTTTAACTAAAATACGCAACTGCATTTGATGTTTTGTCTTTCCAGTTAGACTAAGAAGAGTCTTTACTACTTGATGCTTCATGCTGATGTTCGTCCAATGAATGAGGTGGAAGTGAATGGACTTAAACTAACCTGCCGTGAAAGAGAAGAAACTCACGGAGGAACAGAACAGCAGCTGAAAGCCAATTAGAGAGCGACTTAATTACTTGATATATTATTAAAACTGAATTTCTTCTTTTGGGATTTTTTTTCTTCAGTTAGACATCATGATGTATGATTGTCTAGCGATGTATTGTGAGTTTTGCAAAAATCAATGTATCGTGCTAGCATTGTATAGTGAGTTATTTAGTGATTCCCAACTCTGGATTATGGAAGTCTTCATTCCTGCTTCTAAAATCCGGCCCTAAGATGCAGCTGACTGTTGGTAATGACTGTTTTCTCTGATTTGGTCGGCTGTTATTCTTCACAAACACGAGAATATGTCTGATTGCTGTGCAGATAATCCACCCGAGTGAGCGCTGGCCAAGATACTAAATTACAACCATGATGATGAAAACTAGCTGCAGTAAACTGTCTTTGACACACATGCTTCCAATGAAGTGACAAAATTCTATTTCCATAATGAGGGGATGACAATACAATAAACTCTTTAACCCACCCAGTCTCCTAAAGTTACATTTTTGAAGCCAGGCTTCATAAACACATCGCAGCATCGGGTTTGTCTCATTGATATCCAGTGGAACTATGAAGATGTTGATGATTGTTCAATGCTCTTGGGGGAAAACAGGGCCTACTTTACTGGTTCCAGTTATTCCTTTTAATTTTCTTGCCAACAACCCATCAAAAGAGGCAGATTGTTTGATGCGAGCCAAATTCCCGCCACATTGTGATGACAGAAAACTGCATTTGTCAAATCCAAGTAGCTGCCTCAGCACTGTGGTCAGATCACAAGAAAGGGCTGGAAACATCCGTGGTTACCTTTGGCAGGGGTTACAAAGTCGACGCAGTTAAATAGGGGCTACAAATAAAACACATGTGCTGTAAGACAAGTGACATCACTCTATAGTAGCACGGAGAGGAGAAGTAGGTCTTTAGGTGAATAAATGACTTACTGTATATGCTCTGTGGCAACCACGTTGGTGGCCAAACAGCATGGTTGCCACACAGTTTATATGTACAGAAAAACAACTGCTTGTAGCTGTGTGCAGTCTTAACTGCTTCCAAGACAAATTCATAGACTGGCACCAAAAAGGTGAATGTTCAACACTGGCGTAGGGTTGTTGGGTTATAAACATAGCACTACATGATGACATTTTCTTCCAGGCTTCCTGAACTGGCTTTATAATGCAAGAGTTTATTCAAAGTGCCCTTGGAGTCTTTGATTGAACCCTTAAAAACTCGTCTCTGTGTATTAAAGTTACATATTTAGATCCCTTGTTATCTTCAAATGGCTTAGACGCAACTCTACACTGCTACTTCCACTAGAATGTGCAGATCTATGTAGTCTTCACCCTCCTCCATCTACCACCACCTCTACAGCTCACCTACGTCTTTGCTCAAACTCTGTCAAACTATTCTACACAATTCTAAAGAAGAATAACTATACAGAAAGTCCCACCCTGCAAGTTGACAGGATTGATTCCTCAGGTTTGTTCGCTGTGAAACACTGTGTTCTTGAGACTGTCATGAGTTCTCTGTAGCCATGGTGTTCATTTCTCTCATGATGCGTCTTCTATCATGTAAAAAAAAAAACACCATATGGGCATGTAAACAAGGTAGAACACATTGATTTTGACATGAGGAGGTCTTTAAAGTCTCTGCTGGGTTCAGACCACAGTGAAAGTAGCACACACATACACTACTCGCATTATGTTGTACTATTAAGGTGTGCCATTTTATATGGGCAGTTGAGCAAGAAAGAACCTTGAGATTTATTCATTTATGAGAACAAAAGAGTTCACTATGTTCAGAGGTTTTGCTGTTGAAGTGTTACTTCACAACAGCTTACTATGACTTATGTTTACAAATTTTAGGTAGATATTGTTTTGAGGCGGCAAGATATTTTTTGTAGGTCAGTTTCCACCAAAAAGCATTCTAACACGAGTAAACATGCGCTCCTTTACACAGCTGATCGCAGTGATAAATTCAACTTTTACGGTCTTGGTTACTGTAATGCAATGATAAGAAACTAGGCCAGGACGTCTGGTAATGTTGTGTATCTGCCGCACACCTTTCCGATAAGGTGAAAGAAAGCCACAGGGGAGCTTGCTCCTAAAGTACATCAAACTTCTTAGACGCTGAAGGCATGTTTTCTGAACATACTACTGCTATGAAATCCCGCTTCTATGGATAACAACAGAAAATGATCGTGTGGTGTGAATGTGTTTTTGTTTTATGGACATAAAGTCAATAAAATTACAGACTTCGAAGATTGTTCTCGCTTGCATGTCTTGTGGAGCATACAGTATGCATGATTGGTCATTGAGCTCGTGTTCTCCTGCATGTTTGGGCAAGGTCTGCTCTCCGACTACACTCTAGTTCGATATTTGCATGCATTAGTCCCGTGTCTACAGTATGTAGTCATGAACTTAAACTTCCTTGAGTCAAATCATGTGATTAAGATCCAAACTCCTTGAGTATTAAAGCTTCCTTATGTCTTCTTGTCTCTGGAGCGACCTTGTCAAACTTTAACCCTATCACTTTTCAAGCTAGTATTTTAGCAATTCCAACAAAACCGTTGGTGGTAATTTGACTCCATGACAATCTGGGGTTTTGCTGTGTCATGGGGGTGTGGTGTTGTGTTCGTGGAGCACATGCAAACCGTACAACTACAACAAAAGCACTGGGGGAGGGGGCCGGCGATGAAACCTGCTTAATGTGTGTTGCGACTAAATGAATGTTTCACAAAGGAAAGCTAATTATTGTATGTGTAACGACACGTGAGGAACACATGTATGTCTTCTGTGCTGGGAGCATGACAGGTTAGATAAGCCAGGTTGTGCTGTAAGTTTTACATTATAGAAAAGTAAACAAATAGAAATTGTTTCTAATGCACCGTCTCAAGCTAACTTTACAATCAAGACTGTTAATTATGCCAACAACCAACAATGTGCATATATTACACTGCCACCACACATCACATCACATTATTTTATATGACAATACTTCATATAGTTATTTTGAAAACCTTGGTATTTTTCATCATGTTTGTAAAGTTAGAAAGAATATAGACTCTCTCTCACACACACATCATCATCATATTTGTCAAAATGTTTCACCTACCAGTCTGGACTTGACACTTTTCTCTCTGCAGTCTTCTCTGGTGTTGAATGATGGAAATCAGTCAGTGCAGGAAGAGCAATAAAATACATTCAGGTCAGTGGGGGGAGGAGCAGATAAGCTTGAAAAATTCACACGAGTGTGGTTTTTGTTTTGCCGTTGTTATGATCCTAAGCCAAGAGTTCATAAATGAAAAATAAGGAAGAAGTAGATACTCACCTTGCGGCTCTCAGCAACACGTCACCTCCCGTCCCGTCCTGAGACACGATTGACGTTAGGTAGGTTGTGGACATCTCAGGTGTGTTGGATAAAGGAGGAGGAGCAGCCGATGAGATGAAGTCACTGTGGAGGCAGGATGCTTGGAACAACCGGTGCCGTTTGACGGGAGTCTGAAATGATGAACACACGAGAGCTGGTCATGTCGTGTTCATGAATCTAAACTTATTCCATCACCTTTTCACCTGTTGACGGAATAGAACAGCACAATTACTTCATGCGTACGCACAGCTGATAAGGCGAGCCTCTGATAAAGGGGTTTCTCTGGTTTCATGTGTCGCTGTGAGGTGTGCCATGCCTCACTATCAGCTCCTTTCCTTCTTGTGTAAACAGGTGTGGCAGCGTGTTTCCTCAACACGTTACCAGGGAGAATCCATCCATCTCTGACATTTCCTTCAAAACATTAATCCTGTTGCGAATTTGTTGCATACAAATATGATATCTAAAATACAGGGCTGCTTATGAAGGTTTTAATTCCAGAGTTTTGCTCTAAAACGTTTATGTTTTCCACATTTTTTTGTATAGAAATGTGCTAATTAAAAACTTAACTAAATTAGTCATTTGAGCTTGAGATATTTGTGCTATATTTGATACATTCAGGCTAAAATGAGACTAAAAGGGGTTGTTTTCTGTATGTTTTGTGGATATCAGTTTAGTTCTCAGGAGACCTCACAGGCACAGACTGTACAAAAACATGCACAGGTCCCATTATACAGACATTTACGAGAAAATGGCATCACTTCTCACTTGTTTTGTTTCCTCAGCAAACATTTTCTTCACGGGTTTATGGCCTGAATTGCTCGTTTCAGTAGTTCTTCAATACAAAATGGTGTTCGTTAAGTAAATTATAGTCCCTATGAGAGGAAAATACACAATAAAGCAGAACATTTTAGGATGGAGGTACCTTGTGATTGACAGATTGCTACCTTATATGCATATCATCGAGTGAATTTTGGCTTCGGCTATTCCCAGTATTCTAATCCTTTGCTGCTGGATTCAAAACAAATTAACACTTTTTTTGAAAGTGGAAAGCAAGCACATCATTCTGCCATAAATGCTTTCTGCTTTAAAACATACTATCTGTCAAAACAAATAAAAGAACACCTATATGAGCCAAACAGACGGAATCTGAAACAAAAATTAAAGTCACTCTCTGGTCATTGATTAAACTACAAACTCATATCTGCACATCTAAGTTACATATTTAAGCAGCTTTTTCATGGAAACTCTAGATCTCTGTAGTCTTTGCATTCTTCTGCACTCATGGCAGCTCGAGCACACCAGCTCACCTAGATTCAAACACTAACAGTACTCTACGCTAGACACTGCCAAGTTGTAATAATAACTCAGCCATATGTGTTCAAACTGAACACTGACTCGGATCTTTAAAATCCTGGTGTCAAGCTGGTTTAACAAGTCTACATTTTTTCATGTTATCGCACCACGATGCGTGTTCAGCGTGCCTAAGGTTAAAAATGTGTTAACTTTTCTAAAACACATGGACTTTTTTTCACTTTATTAATTTTGTTGCTCTTATTTGCTACCTTGTGTTAAATAAACTGGGATATTTACTCAAAGTTGTGAGAAACACGGAGACACACCTAGTCATTAAATTAGGGAATGTCACGTTTTCATGCATGTGCTTCAGGACCTGTAGGTTTCCAGAGGTTCTCATGACACGTGCAACCCACTGATGACCTCCTATGACATGAAGTAAATCCATAGCCATCAACACATAGCCTATCCCGTGTATGCAGCTTATTTTCCCGTATTAACTAATCGCTCTCTACACTCCCTCTGCTATCGTTCTCTGCTTTGGTTTTGTGGAATTCACATCAATTTTCTCCACCAGGGTTGGCTTAACACCATGCAAATTTAAGCAAGATTTATGAAATGAAGCGTGTGTGTGTGTAGCATACGGAGCATGTAGGTGGAGTATTGGACATATAATTATATTATTCTCAGACTTGGCGAAGGTCTTGGTTTGTGCCCCTGTTGTTGGTCCTCTGTGCAACTGGAGGAACCACTGGGACTTGAACTGGGAGTTCACTATGCTGACTGGAAAAACAGTCATTGCACAACACTGATCTGTTCACACATGCAGCTGTGATGGACCATTTAAATGGTAGTTCAGCAATTAATCCTAAGATCAGCGAGTTCAAACAACATACCTACTCTTAACTGTTCTGTTTGCTTTGCATTAAAACTATCTCAGAGTGAAGTAATACAAGCTAGGGGATGCACATATATAAATGCTGATGTCTGGAATTGTTCAGCCCCACCTGTACAATAACAGAAACCCTGCTAGCTGGAACGTCCAACACCCGTAATCAGTTAAATCAGACAGACAGAATGTATGGTGTGCACTGCACCACTTCAGGTTTTTCCTATGGTATTTTGGAGGTTAAGGCTTACTAAACGTTCTGTTGTTGATTGAGATCAGATTGTGAACTTCAGAGTTTTGCTAAAGTACACAAATGTTATCAGTAAAATGTGCTACAAGTACCTGAGTAGTAGTAGTAGTAGTAGTTGGAGATTAAGGATGGAAAAACCTAAAGCATAAGTGTGTAGGATTTAGTAGCAGCTAGCAGTGATGTTGCAACTAAATATCCCTACCCTACAAGATAAGGTTTAACCCTTTGATGCACAACATAGGTCAAAAGTGATTCATCTTCAATGGAATGTGGGTATCTTTTGACCCATGTTGCACATCAAAGGGTTAAAAAAAAGTCAATGAAATGGATTTCAAGAAAATAGTCTCCTGATGATTTTACATCCTCTTGTATCCGCTAAAATATTCAATTTGGTGCTATTTCTTGGTGTAGTTTGTTGTTTCTTCAAACCCAACAAACTGAAAACAAGGCTAAACATATGTGTGACATTTACGACTCCTTATATAAGAAAGAATCAATACTTAAGTCTTCAAATCTTATGGAAAATGGCAGAAATGAGATAAAAATCTTGTTCCATTGTCAAAGTTTTGATGAAACTTGTGAAAAAGTTACACAATCAGAATCTGGATGCAAATGAGAAGCACGACAGTTAAGGCAATGATTTATGACACAAAATCACAGTAACTGATAAACACTTATTTTTTAGGATCCATCCATTATTTACACACTGATTAATCCTCAGTGGGGTCATGGGGGCCCTATTTAGAGCTACCAGTTAACCTGAGCATGTTTTTGACTGCAGGGGGACGCCTTAGTACCAGGAGAAAACCTACACACGTGGACAAAATTGTTGGTACCCCTCAGTTAAAGAAGGAAAAACCCACAATTCTCACTGAAATCACTTGAAACTCACAAAAGTAACAATAAATAAAAATTTATTGAAAATTAAATAATCAAAAACAGCCATTACTTTTGAATTGTTGATTAACATAATTATTTAAAAAAACAAACTAATGAAACAGGCCTGGACAAAAATGATGGTACCTCTATAAAAGATTGAAAACTATTTGACCAGAGTGACATGATTAACTCAGGTGTGTCATTTAATTGACATCACAGGTGTTTCCAAACTCATAATCAGTCAGTCTGCCTATTTAAAGGGAGACAAGTAGTCACCCTGCTGTTTGGTGAAAAGGTGTGTACCACACTGAACATGGACAACAGAAAGCGAAGGAGAGAATTGTCCCAGGACATCCGAAAAAAAAAAATTATAGACAAACATCTTAAAGGTAAAGGCTATAAGACCATCTCTAAACAGCTTGAAGTTCCTGTGACAACAGTGGCTCATATTATTCAGAAGTTCAAGACCCACGGGACAGTAGCCAACCTCCCTGGACGTGGCCGCAAGAGGAAAATTGATGACAAATTGAAGAGACGGATTGTTCGAATTGTATCCAAAGAGCCCAGAGCAACCTCCAAAGAAATTAAAGGTGAACTCCAAGGGCAAGGTACATCAGTGTCAGATCGCACCATTCGTCGTTGTTTGAGCCAAAGTGGACTTCATGGGAGACGACCAAGGAGGACACCACTGCTGAAAAAAACTCATAAAAAAGCCAGACTGGAATTTGCAAAAATGCATGTTGACAAGCCACAAAGCTTCTGGGAGAATGTCCTTTGGACAGATGAGACCAAACTGGAGCTTTTTGGTAAGGCACATCAACTCTATGTTCATAGACTCAAAAACCAAGCATACGAAGAAAAGAACACTGTCCCTACGGTGAAACATGGAGGAGGCTCAGTAATGTTTTGGGGCTGCTTTGCTGCATCTGGCACAGGGTGTCTTGAAAGTGTGCAAGGTACGATGAAATCTGAAGACTATCAAGGCATTCTGGAGAGAAATGTGCTGCCTAGTGTCAGAAAGCTTGGTCTCAGTCGCAGGTCATGGGTCTTCCAACAGGACAACGATCCAAAACACACAGCCAAAAACACCCAAGAATGGCTGAGAGAAAAGCGTTGGACTATTCTAAAGTGGCCTTCTATGAGCCCAGATCTGAATCCCATTGAACATATGTGGAAGGAGCTGAAACATGCCATTTGGAGAAGACACCCATCAAACCTGAGACAACTGGAGCTGTTTGCTCATGAGGAGTGGGCCAAAATACCTGTTGACAGCTGCAGAACGCTCATTGACAAATACAGAAATCGTTTAATTGCAGTGATTGCCTCAAAAGGTTGTGCAACAAAATATTAAGTTATGGGTACCATCATTTTTGTCCAGCCCTATTTCATTAGTTTGTTTTTTTAAATAATTATGTTAATCAACAATTCAAAAGTGATGGCTGATTTTGATTATTTAATTTTCAATACATTTTTATTTATTGTTACTTTTGTGAGTTTCAAGTGATTTCAGTGAGAATTGTGGGTTTTTCCTTCTTTAACTGAGGGGTACCAACAATTTTGTCCACGTGTGTATACATGCACAGAGAGAACATGCAAACTCCATGTAGAAAGACACTGGGAAGGCCAATGCTAACCACCAACCAGCCCGAGTTGTTAACATATTTTACTAAAAAAAAACAGAAGTGTCAACCTCATGATGACACTGCAGAAAAAGTCCCAGGCTCACTCAGGTTAGCAGGTTTTCTTTTTAGGCAGACATGAATGCTTTAGTGGAGATTTTTGGCAAAATATGTGAAATCTTTAGCCTACTGGTACTGTTACAGGAAAAGTAGGAGACTCATAAAGCTCTAAAATTCATCCTCTGGACACCGTGTATACCTGAGCCAAATTATGTTGCAATCCATGAAGCCAAACTGTCCACCCAACCAGCCAACGGCCTCCAAAACACTAATTCACATGTATTTACTTCACTGCCCACACAAATGCAACGCTGTTTTTAAGGCTGTACATCTGTGTCACACTTTTGTCTAGTCAGCTGAATTCAGATGTTACTCTGCCAAGCAACTGCACATGTAATTATCCCTCATATAGGTCAGGTGGTCTGGTGAAGCCAAAACTAGCATCCAAACGCCGATACGTCATGTTAATGTGCCGCTGTCTGGCTCTCACAGAGGAAACCTGTCATTTCAGGGCCTCTGGAGAATCACAGGGGATCATGACAAACTCTGTCCATCCACATGTCAGGGAATAATAGCTCACAAACAGAAAAGAGAGTGAAAGAAGTCCAGAAATGACACAAAGTGAGGAGCAGTGGGAACGACTCACAACATTCCAGTGTTTTTGTACGAAGACATCCACATTAGCCCGCATGGTTGGCTCTGTGATTTTTGTGTCCTGTCATCCCAGACTATTGAGGCATGTTGATGATCCCCCCCACAGCTTTATAATCTCAACACACACACAGGCTGTCTGTCTGCAGCCACATAACAACAGGTTTGTTTCATGATTATGTGTGCAGTTTCAAGTGGAGCAAAATACTGGAATACAGGCTGTAGGTAAAAACTCTACTATCATTCTTTTTGTGTGGAAAAAAATGAACTGATTCAGGATCAAACACACACTATAAAAATATAAGTATATAATGTTCTCTGCAATTTTTGCACTGTTTTTTTCTTATTTATTCTTGTACTTTTTCTTTTGGAGCTGCTGTAACAGTGAACTCAACCCACTGTGTGATCAATAAAGTTTATCTGATCTTATCTTTTAAAAAGCAATAAAATATGGTAAAATCTGGCAGCCAAAGTACAATAAAAAAGAAAAATTAAAAATGACAGAATATTGTACTGCTCAAAAACTGTAAAAAAGGCAAAAATAATTGCATATATTTGTACAGTAGTTAAAAATGTTGTTTCATTGTTGAATATGTTTTAAAAAAATCTTATATTTATAGAAAATCTTATTTAAATACAGTAAAAGATAAAATACAAACAAATTACTATTTAAAGATATATAAAGATTTTGGATGTGGACATTATGTATATAGTTTTTTTTTCTCCCCGCTTTGTCTTTTTACAGTCAATGTGTAAATTAATAGGTAGTGTCTACAGATACGGACCCGTATCCGTAGCCTGTGGGCTACAGATACGGCACTTTCCATTTGCCAGACAGATACGGACCCGTACGCGAGTCTCGCGAGTCAAGAAGCTGCTAACCACTGCAAACTGTTGAAAGGTAAGCAAAGGTTAAGGTTAGGGTTAGTGTTAGGGTCAGGTTTAGGGTCCGTACCTGTAGTACCGATGCTACGGGTCCGTACCGCTAGCGTCTACCGGGAGTCACGTGACCAGATCTCGCGTATCTGATTGGCAAATGGCAAGTGCAGTATCCGTAGTCCACAGGCTACGGGTACGGGTCCGTACCTCTAGCAACAACCAAATTCATAATGATGATTAATAATGGTGACTTTACCTAAATAACAGGTACACGAATAATCACTGACATTATGCCATTGATCCAGTCCATTATATATTTTTTTTCTTTTCAATAATTACAAATATTTGTAAAATAACGTGATTTTTTGCTGATTTAACAACAGCATGAAACTGTATATTGAATACTTCTTTCCTGTGATTTTGCCAGTTATCTGTAATTTAAGAGAACATGGAAAATGTGTGAAACAACAGAAAGTTGCTTTAAAAAACTTACATTAAAAAACATTAATTTTATTGCAATGATCAACAAGTGTTGGAGCACTAGCCGTGTGCCTTTGGCTTCCCCACGTTGGAGTGGAACTGTAGTTGTGTGCATACTTACTGCACGCCGTGTTCGTGATTGTAAAACCCCAATTAGGCTTGTATCTGTCTCACCTCAGTGGTTTTGAGGGAGGACAGGGAGGGAGACGAGAGAGAGATACCGACTGATAGAGGCCAAAGCAGTCTGTCATTAAGAGAGCAGGGCCCCATCAAAACAAGACCAACATGCTCTAATAACCAGCTTTCCACTGAGCTCTTCTCTCGTTCCCTCTGGTTAAGCAAACTATTCCTGTCTTCTCTCTTAATTCAGCTCTATTAGTGAGTTCTTTAAGAAATCTGGTCTTCATTTGTGCATTATTTCCCAGACATATGACACACGTTGCAGCAAGCACATGTTGATTAAAGATAAAAGAACAAGATTTTCGCATCGTTTACTGGCAAAACTGGAAACTACACTGAAGCACATACAAGAACTATCTGATAAAAATGAAGTTTATCTCTACATTTTACCAGATGCAGTTCTTTCTCTCTCACGCTGTTCAACAAGTTACAGTTCTGGTTTTGTTACATTCAAATCCAACCCTAGTCGAGTTGAAGGTCAAGAAAAAGATCAGACTGATGTTGCTTATCCATTAGCTACATGCTACCATGTTAGCATACTAGTGCACATGTGAAAAAGGAAAAGGAGCAAAATCAGTAGGTGGTTGGAGTGTAATTAATTTTCTGTTTGATTACTGTGGATTGCTAAAGATTGCTAAGATTGCTAAACCTAACCATGAGATTTTCACTTTTGCAAACAAGGTAGATTCTCTTTGTCCACCTCTGTTCCATTACCAGTAAAGATGTGGCTGTAAATCTGGACATAATACCAAAACGAAGATCCTAAATTTAAATTTGGTTACATGAAATTTCATGAAGTTATGGGGAAAATATAGAAAATACTTTAAATGTACTTCCTCCATTATTGTTTTTCACCTCCTTAAACTGTCCCAGATTTGGTATCTGTGATCTGACACAGAAATGGTTTGGTTTCCTTTGATTATCTTTCATTGATAATGATGTGGGAGTGGAGGAAGTTATACCAATGCCATGAGTACAAAAACACAAAAAAAAATCTGTCTTAAAAAATATAATACTGTGCTAACATGCTACCAGGATCACCAGCATACTTTAGCCTGCACACTAACATATGCTAGCACTAAACATAAAGTACAGCCAGGCTGAATGGCTGACACTTTGAAGATACTTGCTCATAAACTAAAGCATGAGGAAAAGTGAAATCTTGCCTAACCACCAAAGAAATTGTGATTCATCCTAATTTAATTCACTCACGTCCATAAATATCATCTGCATGGTGAGATCAGAGGATCATTTATTCTTTGGGGACAATGAAAATCAAACAACATTTCATGGCAATCCATTAGTGTGAGTCCAATATGGTGACGCCATTCTGTGGATGCCATATTTCAGTCTGATTAAAAGTGGTGATGGCATGAAAGTATCTCGAGCCACGCTGATACCATGGCTGAAACTGGCTAAACAACGAATACTACTGTTGCTATTTCATTGTTTAATCAAATTCGTCCGAAATGAATTTGGAGGGTTGAAATTAGGACTGAATGATGCATCATTTCAGCCTCGACATCACATTGCATTCATGCACAACGGTCACATGTTTCAACTCAAACATGTCGTGCTACAGTTTTATTCTTTTGTTTGATGCAAAAAGAAAATCGTACACTTCTCATGTTCCATGTTTAATCAACAAGAGGAGTCTGTCTGGTGCAGCATCATTTCCACCTATTTAAAGGCATTATGGAGGATGTTTTTGTTGTTTAATTTGTCTGATTCACATAAAATGAATATACTGACCTTTAGTGGACTTGTATGTATGGTCTCTAAAAGAATTTAAAAAAAAACAAAAAACTGTGGACATGGCAGGACCTGAAAAACATCAGCCAATAAACGCGCTCGGACCGAGGTGTTTGCTTTGCTCCCTTTCCTGTTAATCAAAAATCTTCCGGCTCAGGCCTAGTTACGTAGATTACGTACGCCTTGGACTTACGTGTTTTGTGTATGTGTTGCTTTGGTATAGCTTCGTAGTTAGCTGGCGACTTGTTTTGCTCATCTTTTTTACATAATGGCAGATAAAGATCCAGGGGGACCCAGCCGTAAAAGAAAGGCATTTTTTGAGGTCAGAGAAAATAAAAGACAACTGGATCGCGAGAATGCAAAAACAAAAGTGATTATTGGCGAGTCATTTGGGTGATGGCGTCAGCTCAAGCAACAAATGGACCTAAAGACAGATGCCTTGGTTGCTAAATTCCTTCTGGACAGGTAAAATGTATTATTGATTATTGATTATACTGCGGCGGTAGGCAACTTCACGAGTCCTACGCAAGTTTCTGGAGGGGGGCGTTTCTTCGTAAATGTTAAGAGGGGGGAGGTTAGAGGGAGGTGAGGGAGAGGTTGTATGTGCGCATGCGCATGCTACGTTCAAAGTTGTAGGAAATTAAATCTCCTCTAATGCCTTTAAGGGTTCTTGGACGAGTTTTTAAACTTTATTCAAAAGAGAGTTTGTTGGCAGCAAAATGAGCGAAAGTATTAGTAGAAAGGACACGTTTTGGCTACGAAGGATGATGTTGAGAAAAAAACAGTGCTGCTGACAGTTTAAAGCCAGATCTAGATGCCATCCAAAGCAAAAAACTATCTCAGATAAGAAACATTCAAAATCCCAGTCAGTAATTATTAATGTGATGAACACTTGATACCATTTGATAGACATGATACCAATTAACTAAGTGTCCAAAGAGGGTTTGGATAACATGATCTAGTGACCAACAGTATTTAACACCATCACGCACTTATTTTTCCTCAAGCTTCCAAACTGAAGCTGCAGGAAAAACAAGTTGAAACAGAGCTGTCATTAGTGGAACATGCAGACTTATCATTCAGGTGGACAATGAAGCCTTTAGTCTTATCATTCAAAAACTTTCCACCACAAAGTTGTCAGATAAAACAAAATATTGCAAATTTTTCATCCTGTGTACACAGCTTATTTTCCCATAATTCACTAATCTCTCTCTACACTCCCTCTGCTATTGTTCTCTGCTTTGGCTTTGCAGAATTCACATCAATTTTCTCTGCCAGGGAAGGTTTACCACCATGTGAATTCAAGCAAGAGTTATGAAATGAAGCGTGCACGGAGTTGGAGTATTTGATTTATTTTATTCTCAGACAAGGCTAAGTTCTTGGTTTATGCCACTGTGGTTGACCTTCTGTACAACTGGAGGCACCAGTGGGATTTTCAACTGGGAGTTTATTGTGCTGACTGGGAAATACCAAACAACAGTGATTGCACAACAGTCTGACGTGTAGCTGTGATGCACAAGTTCAAGGACAGTTGAGTAACTACTCCCCACCTGTAAGGTGGAAAGGTTAAAACAACATACTTGTTCTTTTCTGTTCACATCACATTGTCAAGTTTTTCCAACATCCTTGATAAAATGCAGTTTTAGTATCTGACAAACAGTCCGCCTCTACTCCACTTCGTCTGCCTCTTTCTCCACATCATGTGCCCCATGCTCACACTTGGTATCTTATATAATCTGGCTATTTTGTCTCAACATTCCATGATTTGGGACATTCCCGCTTACTGAAGCAGAGGTTAGACGACTGTGCAACGCAGACACTTGTTCTTGAGGAAGGTATTTCCCAAACGTGGCCAAAGAGCTCAAATTTTTCACATGACGACAGTTTCTTGCAAAATGACTGCAGCTGGAACAACCTTTTCATCATGCAAGTGATAATTGCTCTAATCTGCTTATACTGTGATACTTGAAACTGCAATTTGTGGCCGTACTGGACCGTCTTTTTACACAGCTGCTATTTTACAAACCCACCCTGAGTTGGTAGCAGTAGCATGGCACTTTCAGGCAGTTGAATCATGTTTTTTACACCGACAGTGACACATATCTGCCTTATATTCACACAAATGGTACTCTTTTCCAAAATCAGCCAATTAATTATCATTACAAGGCCCTTTAAATGAAATGTAACTCATTAATGCTCAAGGTTTAGAGTTTTTGGTTCCACTCCTTCCTCTTCCTCCTGGCTGGCTGGTTGTTTGGGGTCACAGAGCTGGAATGAGGATGGGCAGACAGTGATGCAGAAACCCATTTGGCACAGTGTCGTGGTCACGCAGAAGCAATGGAAAATATGCCGAGAAACTGGGTTGGCCGGTAAAAAGGCAACATGGAGGGAAAAAAAAGGGGAAAAATGTGGCAATTACAGTGCGGTTTAAATAGTTTGCTTCATACAGTGGCTATACAAGCTTTCGCTGTCAAATATGTATCAGAGAGTCTGTTTAAAATCAATGTCTGTCCCGAACAAAGCGATGGCAAGCCTTTCCACACCACAGTGAGCCATTTCCAAAACAGAAATTATGAATAATTCTTCTTGTTTAGCCTGATTTTGCTGCTTACTGTTTGCAGACAAAATAGAAGAGACACAAACAGCAAACATGTGGGCCTCTGAATAATTAGTGACACATAATGTGTGTCATCCCCCTTTAATCAAGCTCAGGACTCTCCCTTTACATAAATAGCTTCCAAGATCTTATAAAACCTCCCCAGTGGTGTAATCACTGACACTTAGACACATGGAACAAATCATCAAGAAAGTCTCTCCGAGCCAGAGTGTATGATTATTCCAGGGATAAGCGGAATTATTCCTCTAAGTTTTCTTAAAGTTTGATTTGTAGTGTTGGTAATGTCATGCACATTGGCAACAATCAATTAGTTTGATTTCTGTCTTCAGTTTATATTTAAGAAAAAAGGCAGTGGATAAGAGGAAGAGACAGGGTTGAAGGACAATAAAATCCCCTCACAAAACACATGTGTCCATGTTAAACTGTCAGCTGGAATTCTTGTATTATTAAAGTGAGATACAGTCATTTTTGGTGTAATTATACCCACACCCTTTTCCCTTCTGACAGGGGGAAATGCATTCCAGGCATCCTTGCTCCGAGCGTTTACTACGGTCTGACATGCTGTCACACTTCTCTGTCACACTTCTCCTTATCTGATGGCTCAGACTGACGCTGTCGGCCAGGACGACGTGCAAACAAGAACCTAGGGGCTGACAGGTGCTTTCTTAAGGTTACAGCTTAGTCGCACACATAAACAGCTGCACGCACACACACAGAAAACGTAATGACAGAAAAGATAAAGCAAAGACCATTCTGTCTAGCTCACACCATTGGGGCAGAAAGTCACCATCGCATTAGTCAAAGACGTTGCAGAGCTGTCAGGACAGATGGAGTTTAGAAGGCACGCATACGTCGTGGGAAATGACTGTGTAACTTGAACATACAGAAAGAAGCACAGAAAAAGATCAGTTTAGCTTTCATTTGCAGCAGTGGTTCTCAAACTTTTTCTGCCAGGCCCCTTTCAGAGGACAAAAAATGCACCCTTGAACAATCAGCCATGCCCTGTACTTAGCACTACTGGTTGTGGATGGTGTCTATGTGAGAGTTTTGATGTGCACGCAACTAAAAATTGTGGATTTATGTTGTGAACACAAGTGCCTACATATGCACTGTGCAGTACTCAGTAACTAATAGCATGTGTAGGTGGGATATGAACGACTAGTTTTCTCTGTTCTTTATGTAAACACCTGATTATGTTCGTGATTATGATTAAAACCCGGATAAGCCCCATAACAAGGATACTGGTGTGTATGTCAACACAATCTATAGCTTCAGATTTTCAGTGTGTGAAATGAGGAGTTTATCGAGCCTGTCCTCATAGAAAAAATGACCACATAGGTCGTCTGTACACGCCTGTATTACGACCGAGTGTTACGTTTTGACGTTAAGCGACCTCTAGCGGTTGAGTAAATATCGACACTCCGCCCAGATAGCAAACTATGGGTGAATCAATGTTGAATCTCTGTTGAGACCTAACGTAGAAAATATACAGAAAGCGCAAGGTTGATAAAATGTTGAGTCAACGTTTGCTTTTCAACCATAAATCACACTTTACCCAGATAGCAAAAGATGTTAAATCAATGTTGAATTAGGGTTAAGAAGGTTGAATTGTGGTTACGGTTGAAGATTGATGGTTGGATCAACGTTGATTCAACAACATTTTGTCAACATTGAAGTTTGTGTTTAAAAGATACCATTGAATCTACATTGTATTTTGGTTTAATTAAAATGTTTGACAGGTCAATGTTTAATTAATGTTGAATCTATGTTTGCAAACATGTAATCTATGTAAGCAAACGTTGACTCAACATTTTATCAACCTTGCGCTTTCTGTATAATTTCTACGTTAGGTCTCAACAGAGATTCAACATTGATTCACTCATAGTTTGCTATCTGGGCGGTGTCTCAGCTAAAACGTCACCATAAACAAACTTTGACCTAACACTATCCCTAACCCAAACCATAACCATAACCCTAAACCCGTGTTGCGAAAGTGAGGAAAAAGCCGTTTGGCGAGGGAAAAGCCGTTTCGCGAATTAAATCCCGTAATGCGTTCCTGTCTCCCGTAGGGGCGCTAACGCAAATACGCTCTCATGGGTCGTATTTCGGGGCACGTTGCATACGACCTGTGTGGTCGTATGAGTTTGAGGACTTGTTGAGTTTATCAGCAGCGGCTAGCTATTTAAGCTAACATTACTTCACTGGGGGGTCGAAACACTATCTGCAGCTGATCTGTTTTACAACAAGAACCCTGGAAAAGAGCTTTAATGTGCGATTGATGGATTCATGCATAACTGTGTTACAAAGACGAGGCTAATGCTGGATATTCCAGGTAAAAAGTACAGATCTGGATGTGTTTCTTGCCAACAGTGGTGCCTTTAAATCAACTAGGGTTACAGATTATAACTTGCCTCTGTCTAATCTAAGGACTGACCTGTTGACATGACAACAAGAAGAGCAGTAAATGAGCATGCTGTCAACTTTCCAACCATGTAAGACAATTCTCATGAGTGCACACCTGTAAACTGGATCAGAAGTCATTTGCTCATGGTGAAACATTTACAAGCCATCCTCCAAAGAAACAAGAGCTGAGATTCCTTTACTACACCCTCCACCTTTCAACAACCACTTATTTAATAGAGAAGAGGAATCTGACAGCATATAGGGTTCCTGTGAGGATCAGAGCCTCGTCTCGTAATGACACATTTGGATTCCTGAGCAGTAAACAAAAGGGCTGTGATCAACACAACTGCAGTCCCGCTGCCAGAACACGACTCCAGTGTGTTAACATTCTTCTGGAAAAATCTGCAGATTGTAAGAAGAGCTGAGCAGAGAGCGGTGGGCGGTGGTGTCATGGAATGAGGCATGTGTTTTTGGTTTTTTGGCAAGGGCAACGCGGACTTTTCAGACTGTATGTGTTTTTAATCCCTCGCATACTTTACTGACTTTGTAGTCCAGAAGGTCTCTTAAGAAAAATGGGATTTGTGACCCACAATGTATTCACAGCGTGTCAGAGCAGCAAGCAGTCAGAGGAAACATTTCAGAGGGCCGAATGGGAGGATCCACTCCTCTGGTCCAAATCTAGCCATATAACCTCATTATTCTCTGCTGGGACCTCATTTAGACGAATCTTTGTGTCGTTTCTGTCCTTTTGCCGTAATCCAAGCCAGAGTTGTGATTCATGAAAAGTGTTTCATTTCAAAAAGAGCTACATAATAAAACAGCAACCTGCTGGACACATTATGAAACTCTTTGTTGCTGCAACGCCTCACTGCACAGATCTCCATCAGATATCAAGGAAAGAGGCCAATTCCCAAAAGACTGAGTCAGACAACACTTTGTCATTACTGTATCCTAAGAGTGCAATGAAAACACCTCTGGCTAACACACATATACAACCCTCAAAACCACAGGAGTATTACCATTAAGTATAGAGATTACAAATGATTCCCTGTCACAAAGAAAACAGGAGGTAAAAATATCATGGCACAGCAACTCAGAGGACAAAGTCATGATTCAAAGGCTCGCTGGACAAGTTTAGAACTGGTCCTGTGACACACTATGTTACAGTGTGGAGTTTTTAACCATTAATAGCATCACTGAGCAATGTTTTCATGAGTGCAGCAGCTTCATTATATGTTCCTGGAGGAGAGTTTGGAGTAAAACGAGCTCAAACAAAGGCAAAGCCACATAATGCTACAAGCAAACATAGTGTCCACCAAATGATAATTGATGAGGAAAGTTTAAATTGAGCGAGTCTTGATTGGTCATCTGGTTGTAGAACAAACCTCAGTCAGTCATAGCAGCTGCTCCAAGGACCCAAACAGTGGGATTTCAGAGGGTAAAAGATGACCCCAAATTGGTCAAAAAAATGAGACTTTCTGCCAGAAAACTTGTGGCGCCCAGCGGCTGCTACCTGTCTAGATGGGACTCAGTGATCCAGCGTTGGTACATGAATTCTCTAATATACACCCCAAATGCCAAGCACCCACAGAAGACAGGTAAGAGTAAAATTTTTGATGGTCCAAACCTCTGGTACAGTGGGTAAGCGGCTTTTAGGGCAAGTGGCTGACATCAGCAAGCAACAGAATAAAGGTTTCTGCAATGACTTTCAGAGATGCACTATTTCATTACTTTAAAGGGGTCATAAACTATAGTTTTAGATTTCTCTATAATACAGCACAGTGTTAGCATTAGCCTAGTTAGATCATTCTCTCTCAGCCCAGTGACTGTAAACCATTTTCTGATGTTTCCAATAATATCTATATTTAGATTATTCAATCAATGCGATAAACGTGCAACAATGAGTCACAAAGCTACTAGTCAGCTAGGAAAATGGGGCAGTCTTCATTTTAAATATACACAAATCAGCCACAACATTAAAACCATGTTCCTCCAGCCACCAAAACAGGTCTGACGCTGGACATGACTTAGCCAGCAATGGATACTGGATCTCTGGGGTCTGTGGTGTCTGACACTACGATGTTGGTGGCAAATCCTTTGGGTCTGGTAGGTCGTCGGGTTGGACCTCTGTGGGTTGGGATTGTTCTGGTGCATCCTGTAGATGCTTGATTGGATTGGGATTTGGGAGTTTGGTTCAACTTGTTGGGCTCTTCGTTGTGCTCCTGAGCAGTTTTAACGGTGTAACGGGGTGACACGGCCCTGCTGGGAGAAGCTGCTCGGACTGGGAAAAGCTGTTGCTATTGTGGTTGTTTCTGGTTTGCAACAATGTTTAGGTGGGTGACACATGTCAGTGTAACATCTACATGAATGCAAGGACATGATATTTGTTGTTGGAGGTTTTAAGGTTTAAGCTATGGACATTAAAAGAATCCATTTTATGAATGTTCATTGACCACAATTTTTATTAAAAATGAATAGAACAAAGCAGATTGAGGCTTATATTCACCAGCTTGACAACATAGTGTCAAGAATCGTAAGAGCTTCAGTAAAAATGAACTTGTCTTTTAGGTTGTTGAGGACGTTTCATCTTTGTTAATGGCCCATTAACAATCAGTCAGTCAGAACTGAAGAAGCCTCCTGGATGAAGGTGAACTTGTCTTTTAGGTTGTTGAGGACGTTTCACCTTCATCCAGGAGGCTTCTTCAGTTCTGACTGACTGATCGTTAATGGGCCATTAGCCATGAGACCTGGAGTGACTACATTTTCTGGTAGTTAGTCAGTCAAATCTGAAGAAGCCTCATGGATGAAGGTGAAACATCTTCAAGAACCGACAAGAGAACTCCAATTGATTTTTACTGAAGCTCCTATGCTTACCAAGACCTGGATGACTGAGAATCTTCACAGACATAGTATACAGCACCATTTAAAAGTCATACATTACAAATTATATACGGTATAAAATATCAGCGAATCAGTTACTGACATGTTCATCTGCTCTCACGTTTCAGCTGTTGTTTTGTTTGTTGGATGACTTGCAGAATCAATTTCCTTGTAGTTTCCTCATGCTAACAAAGTTCCATTAATTGGAAATAAGGCGTGGCATTTAACATTGTTACTAACTGAAGACATGAAGAGATTAGCACCATTGTATTAAAAGCTGTTCCAAGTATGCTCATCGAGAACATGTGATAATGTTTAAAGCACATAATTTTGCAACCTACAGGGAAAATTTGTAACATTTAAAAATATACAGGGAATATCTTTTATCTTTTATCTAACCCAGATCTATGATATTAAAAAAGAATCAGGATCTTGAAGTACTCTTTCCTGAACACACTCCCTTCCACAGACGTTGACAGACAGGCGCATCAGTGCTGAGTTAGTGCTCTGGCTCACAGGTCATTGCTGCTTGGCTGTCATTGCTCTCGCAGTCGTTTCATAAACAGGCTGACCTCGCATGACATCTCACTCCCCACGTTTTCTATTCTAGAATACTTTTTCTTCTTTTCCTGAACTTGAGGACCTCTTTCCTATCAAAGCTCTTAACAGGCAGCCGAATAGCATTCCTTGACATTAGCACGTCATAAAAATCGAAAACGGCTTTCCTTGTGAATCTGTGGCTCCCTTGTGCTCAGTGGTGTCAGCACTGCAGCCTACGAGTGAAGGGTTTGTCTCCACATGGAGCTTCTAATTACAGCAATCATGTTGCGATTGGAGGCTTTGAAATGGTGGATGCTTTATTTTGCCTCTATGTGTCACCCCATAAACCCCATATGTAGCTACTTTCAATATTTCCATATTCAGTGCCTGTGAAAACTTGCTTTGCTGATTTATTGCAGTTAGTGATTTGCGATATGCTGCTCTAAGAGACAAAAACAAAGGAAAGAGGGATGAAGGAAGGAAAAAAAAATGTCAAAATGTGTGGATGTAAGGAGATCTGTCTGGAATGCCGTGTGAGAATGCATGACCGAAAACCGCGGAGGCAAAGTCTGCCCTGCGTCTCGATTGGCCCTCACCCAAAAAACATGAGCTGAGGAGACAGAGAGCCAGACAGCGGTAGGAGATAGTGGATGCAAACGCCACAAAAATGCTGCTTAAATCCTGGCCGAAACAAACACAGCTTCACCCCATGAAAACATCCATAGACTCCTCAGGTTATCAGCAATTAGAGCTTGCGGTGTAATTTTTATCTGATATAAAAGTATTCGGCGAAGTAGAATATGAGCCCATGGAAAACACAATACCAAGAAATGTGCCTTAAGCGAGAACTCCAACATGATGCTCTTGAAAAACAACAGAAACTTAAGATGATTGGCCTCATGTTGGCCTTTTAGGGCAGATTCTGACACTGTTTTTCCATTTTTATCAAAACATCTTCCTGTTCTTGATCATTCTGTAAATGCAGTATTCCTTCATGGAGCTGCTGATGGGTGTGGTGGTGAGTTTTTGTGTTACAAAGTGCATCTATTTCAGTAGAACCCAATTGTTCACTGTAATTTTGTTCATATTACATCTAAATAAACCAGCAGTTAAAACCTATGAGCCTGACGAGCACACGGACAAGCAATTAGCATCGTCTATACTGCCAAGTTATGCAGTTTTGTTTGACATTTCCTTTGCTTCACCACAATACATCCTTGGTGAGCAATTCACCAGAGAACAAGGCATGCGAAGTTGGACACAAATTGCATCTGTCAGACTCTAAAGGTTAATGGGTCAGTTCACCAAAACAACATATTTTCAGGCTGACAGTTTTGCTTAGTTTAGTTCAGTTGTTCCTCTTCTGTACGCCCACCCAAAGAGGACAGAAAAAGGAAGTCCGCTAATGTCTTCCTCACAGCATGACAAAATGAACTGTCATGTATCATCAGGATGAACATGTTCACCAAAGATGGCGGTAAACGCTCCTCTTGAGTGTCTTTTCAGTCTGCAATGTCTATGGTGAAGATCTGGGTTAATGTGCACACCGTAAAACTATGGTTATGTAAAGTTTCCTGCCCCAGAAAGGACATGGGGGACAATTTGTCACACCTAAAGACTAAAGTTCATTGTAAGTGCCCTTTACAATGACAAAGCGGCTGATGATAATTATCCTCGTTAAAAATTAATCTGTTTGCTGATCAGAAACTGATATTATTAAAGTTGTGTTAGGTTTGCTTGTGCCACTCCATTATTTCCTTTGCTCCAGACAAACCTAAGTCATAATTTCTATGGCCAGTACTCCACATCTTTCCAACTTTGATGTTGGGCTGTTGACCATTCCCATAAAAATCTAAAAACATGACAATCCCCCATTAACCTTGACTTCTTATTTGTGATTTACAAGATTTGGAGGAGAAACAAGCCCAGGTTTGAGGTTCTCCCTATTTCTTTGTTTAGACAAGACACACTATCTCCTTCTGTCACTTTTGGTGTGCACAAACGAGTGCAACACAATAAAAGATTCATAGGAAGGATTGAAAATGGTTCAAACGGTTACTCAATCTGGAGCGTTAACACCTCTGACTTGTGGTTGGAAAAGACATCGCTATTGCCTAACTTTGCGAATCATTTTTCCTCATAATGAAAATCACACAGGTTCCAGTTTGTGTGACTCTGTCTGGATTGAAGTATTACTTGGGAAAATTCTAAAAATAGTTGTATTTACAGTAAAAAAGAAAAAGAAACCAAACCCTTCCTCAACTTTTTCTGTGATTTGCGGGAACCTAAACCTGAAACATCTAACGTATACAGACTACAAAGTTTGACTCTTGGAAATATTAGATGTTGTTGGGAATGTTCAGTGAGTCTGGTTATTTCTCTCCCGCTGTGGGTTTTGTCTCTAATGTCCTGGCGCTCCTTTCCTCTGGGAGGATGTTTGACAGGAAATGGAACTGGCCCGAATCCCTTGTGGGGCTCAGGCAGCCACTTCCTGTGCCAACCCATGCCAAGCCATGCCAGCGTACTGCTCAGCCCAGACCACCGTGAGAAAAACAGCCCTAAACATCCTCTGGGAAACAAGAACTGGGCTTTCCCTTCCCCTGCTGTGGACCCAAGTGAAGACAAAAAATAATCTGACTTGTGTATGTATATTTGACAGTGTTAGATCAAATGCTGCTGGAGAATCTCAGACTTGAAGATATGGATAAAGAGCTGAGGTCAGAGACTGCATAAAGTTTGAGATTCAAGACAAAACAGAAAGAGGATCAGGGATGGACACTGAAGGTGGCTAGTTTAAATGGATTAATTAAAAATTGTTGAAAGACAAAAGTGGAAAGAGAAATTTGACAGAAAACGACTGATAAAAAGGCAGGTAGCGGCGGAAAGGTGATAGCATGGAGGCGAAGGGAAACAGATGGAGGATCACAGGGGAAAAGATCCAGCTGGAAACCGGAGTGGTGGAGGAGGAGAGCAGGAGCCGAGGAGGAAGACGAAGGGAGGTTTGGCGGTGAGGGTTTCCCTGATGAGGCACAGCTGACGGTGCGAACCTCCAGCGCTCTCCTGACAGGCCTCACCACATCAACCCGTTGACATTATTATTCAGCCGTCCAGCGCCAGGGCCCACACACACTCTCCTGACCTGCTGCACTGCGCTGAGCCGCCAAATGGGCGTGCGATGTGTGATTCAAAGACAGAAACACGGCGGAGAACATGCACGAAATGTTTATTAATGCACCTGCAAACAGGTAAACACACACACACAAAGTCAGCTGCTATGCTCTTTGACTTCTTTTGGATTGAAATCGCCCCAGGGCAACTGACTGGTTCATGTGCATTTTTAGGTATGTGTGCGCGAACGTTCATCCCCACAGGCACGCTTGTTAGGCTTGGCATTGCTCTGCAAAAGAGAAATGTTGCGATTATCTTGGTTTCCAGGTCCCATCCACGCAAAGCCCAGTTCCAAATCGCCACCCTCAGTGTTTTAAGTTCTTTCAAATTGGACTGAAAATGCAGCAAATGCAGATTTCTCCAGTTATTTAGAACCACACAGCATCTGACTAACATCAGCTTCTACATCTTGCCACTTCATGTTAGTACCTATATACAGTTATACCTTTACATTATCAACCTTTTCAGCAAATTGTGACAAATGTCTGTCATAAAACACATCCAGATATCTCTATTTTCACTTTTCCAGTAAAGAAATAAACTATAATCTCTGCCAATATTTCAGCAGATAAGTTGTATTTTCAAATCTAGAGTATAGAACACATAGCTTGGAGGCCATGATTGTGCACTTGGTGTTAGATAACACTACTATACCAATGCTATAGAATGATTGTGGTTTTGCTTTTTATTCAATATTTAACTACAACTTCAAGTACTGTGAGCTGCCTAAACATAACTATAATAACATAAATCAAGCTGAAGTTGCTGTAAATTGATACTGTATGGAAAACAAATGAAATGTGTTTGCAGATATGTTTAATAGAAACATTTCATTCTGCTGAAAAAACTGAGAAATTATGTTTCCTGTGAAACGCATTTGTCGATGCTGTTTCCAGATCACCAATCAGTAGGTGGGAATAAACATGAGTTCTTCATCTGCCAGATGTTTCAACTCTAAGATCACCACTTTTCTTTTGTCACTGTTAGAAAATAAGTGAATCGCCGCTGACACATGCTACAAACAACTTCATGTGCCAACTGAGAGTGACAGGACATTTCAATTAACCTGATTGTTCACCAGTTTAATCACTTACAAGCTCATCAAAACAAAAGCCGCACTTGTTAGCCAACCATGAACAGTCAAGAGTCCTTGTATGACTTCCGAAAATGAATTACCAACGTTTGAGGAATGTGACGCTCCTTGTTTCCTGTAAAAAATGTGCTCAAAATGTTTTGAGTCATTCAGTCACATGCACTTAATTTCACCATGCTGTCAACAATGAAACCTGTTTTATGAATATTTTTTTTGACAAATGGCAGGTGCAGATTTTTTACTTCAAACAAGGTGTTCCAGGTTCACCAGGAGCATGGTCAGTCTCAATGCCTCAAGACAGAGTTCTTCAAAAACCTCAACTATGTGGATGCTCCAGTCTACTGTGCAAACACTCATGAGACAGAAAGTATTCACAGGTTTTTTTTTTGGCCACAACAACACAATCGGCAGCCTCCACTCACCTCACCTACCTGATCTGACTCCCTCACATGCAACAATGGGTGTACTGACAACAATTTAGGAGAGGAAGATTGCATGACATACCTACATAATGGATCCTCCAATAAACATTCAACACCTGCCGCAGTGCCAGGAGCGCTATATTGCTAGACAGCGAGAACAAGAAGGACTTAAGACACAATCTCAAAATTGTTTGATCACTCCTTGTATTAACTGTACATCTACTGCACTGCTATTGTGATTTGTTCCCAGTCCCCAAAATGAATACTGGGTGTTTTTACCACGGGTTCTGAGGCCAGACCTACAGTGGAAAACTTTCTACAGCTGCACTGCAGGTAGCAAGCAACACACATCAGCTGATGAACCATGTGAACAGTCAGCCCCCTTGGTAAACACCACCAACACACACACAGATCACTCATCAGTCCTGTTATCAGAAGACAAGATGGTCAAAGGGGAAGTTTTGTTTCAGATCTGCAGAGTGTTTGGCCTGTTTCGCCTCCCACAGTGGTTTTTATGGATGAAAAGTGCCTGTGTTATGTGATGTGAGCGTGCTTGACCTCCGACCTCAGCCTGTCTTTGTGTGTAGAACTCAGCAGACTGTTGGGTTGGAGGGCTGATACCAAGACGGATGAAATAAAGGAGGCTGTTTTCTTATTATGCTGCCTTAATGAAACACAGATGTACTTACACATTAAAAATAATTGATAAAATGCACTGGTACTAGTTAAAAAATAAGCACAGTACAACGCACTGGGAAGCGCCATTGGCTATGAAATATTGCATTACATTCTTGGACTTTTCTGCAATTACATACAGAAACTTCCAGTTAATGAAAGAATAACAAAGAGTAATCACTATAAATGGGCATTGTTTCTCTTCTTTTGAACAGACTTTACATAATTTGACCTACAGAAGTGTCCTGGTGTGTGCGGTGTATGCGAAACAGAGAGAAAATAAAGTTTGTCCTTGGTTTCTATGGGCGTGAGAGGAGGAATGTTAAGCGGCTGTACTTCCCACAGCTTTGGAACACACATGCACTCTTGCACACACACATGTATAGACACACATCCCCTTTAGGTGGCACGTGTGGTGTTAGAGAGCAGAGGTGAAGGTCTCTTATCCCCCTTTGGGTTTTTCTGAAAAATACACACAGTACTTCAAACCATCCATCAGTCTGCAGCCACCTACATCGCTGCTCCGGCCGCCTTCGAAACACACATCAGTCACTCAGTGTGAAAGAAGAGACACATGCACGCCGCAGAATGTCTTATTTTTGTTCAACACAGTAACTTAATGACTTCCTTTTAGGAACAAATGAGCTTGTTTTGAGCATTTCTCGCCTGAAAAAATGGACGGTAAATCTGCAAATGAGCACGGAAAAAGTGAAACAGCAAGTTCTTGCACCAACTAAAACACACAATGAGGAGTATGCATTCTTGGAGAGTAGCATAATTTAATGGAACAGCGTTACGTAGTTAGGATGCAAAACAAAATAGCTGTTTCCGTTAAAGCTACAGCACAAAAATATAGAATAAAATGAGGATTATTATCAAGATTACAAATGCAAAATACATTTTCAACAATAACATACTGCCATGCCAGGACTGCCGACTGTCATGCTTTTGGCGTAAAACACCTGCTTTTCAGTCCTTGTTTGCCCAGACAACACGAACACTGCTCCTTAAACATTGCAGAAAACACAAAAGCTACTGGTTGCAAAAATTTTACTGACATAGGCGTGTCCACAAAACTCCCTAATTGTGAGTTTTGCCTCATTTAACATTAGAAATGACTGAAATAAGTATATTGTATATTACGTATTTCATGCCATGCACACATACTACAGAATACACTTAAAAAGTCATCTTATTGATCTGTCTCTTCTCATCTTTACTTTGATATTTGATGTGGAGGTAGTCCATAAGCCATGGGAAGTAAATTAAGTTAGATTACTGTAAAATTGTGATATTTGGATGAGATTACTGACTACATTTATGAATACGTGATTCATATCTGTGTCACAACCCATTTCTAAAGTAACTCTTCAAACCTTGATCATGTGCCTGTGTGATGTCACTAAACTTTTATGTCAGTGTAGGTCAATGTGTGAAGCTGAACAATGGGAAAGGCCAAAGGTTAATGAATGTGCACAGTTTGCAAGATGACTCTCATTTCCTTCTTCTCTTCGTGTCAGCAGGGACTGATGGGAGTTTAAAAACCTCACGCACAGAAACACATATGAGCTCAAAACACACACCGCTGTTTTATCCACTATGATGCTTGACTTGGCAGACCAGTCTCTCAAAAGAAGAACCATGATGAAATAACACAGGGGAACAATCAGCGAGCTCTGCCCTGGAAGGGCTGCCCAACGATGGGCGACAGAACCAGTGAGGCCTGGGTGGAGGTCTGGAGGGTGTGGGGTAAGGAAGCGGAAAGCTTGGAAGGGAGGGTCCCCCCTCTGATGGATCCTTTTTTGCTGCAGCCGTACAGAAACACACGTACTGTACACATCGCTATTCTCCCCCGGTGACAGGAGCAGCTTCCTCTTTCACACACACATGGGGCCAATATCAATACGCCCACATTGTGTTTGATCTGCGCGAGCGGAGTCATGGAAGCGTGGAATCCTCAATCTTTCAGAGGAATCAACTCTAAAAACATCGCCGTCACGCCTCATGAAAAACTGCTCCCGTAGCTTCACTGCTTCAGGGACCAACAGGCGGATTCGCTTTGGCCTTTTAACTCGAATAGATACACATCCTACCAAGACCATTTAGGGAAATCTACCATTAAGTTAGAGATTTGATACAGAGGCCTGCAGTCATTCAATGCATGAGATGATGTTCTAACATCTAAAATGGCCATTCATCAAGTCGAGAGTCCCTCTCGGGCAACCTTCTGTATCAATAAATGCTTCAATACACCTACATGACATCTAAAGGTATGTTTGAGCTTGACTCGCACAGCAAAGATGACAGTGAAAAATGTAGGTGTTTTTGGAATATCGCTCCAAACCTTCCACAGGATAGTTTCTGAGAAAAACCCCGCCATGTGGTTCTGGTTTTGTCTTCTGGGAAGCCGCTGAAAAATATGCCGTGCAGGGTGTTCACTGGTCCTGACTGCTGGACTGTCCTCAATGCCAAAGAATGTCTCTCTGCTTTAACATGCCAGTGATGATGATGATGATGATGATGATGATGATGATGATGATGATGATGATGATGATGATGATGAGAGCAATGCAGATGTCACTCATGGCTACAGTTTCACGGTTATTAATTGGTTAAAGAGTTCGGTCATCGGAGCAGAGCTGCAGGGTAGTGTGACCAATGTAATTCGGAATGGGTGGAAATTGGATAAGACTACATATGACATTTGAAAGCACGCAACAGACTGCATTGGTTGCAGAACGTAGAGGTGCAGATTTAAAAGAGACTTTTTCAGCTGCAGTTTAGACAACCGACTACATACGAAGATGGACAAACCCTCCAGGATGTCACCCCTAGGTTTCCCAAACAGTGCTTTGAATGCTCTGGCCAGCAACTTCTAGATAATCCAAAAATAAGCAAAGAGATGAAACGGGAATGGAGCCGAGGTGGGCTATGAACTATCCAATGTTTTACCATGCTGTGAACATGCTCATTTCTGCTGTAAAGTTGAGAATTTTAAAATGGAGGTCTATGGGGAATGACTTGCTTTTGGAGCGTGCTTCAAATGGCCATTAGAGGAACTCCAGTTTCAACAATTTCAGATCCTGAAGTTGGTGTTTGGTTTGCACCATGTTGGTCGAATTAGCACCAATTATATTGTTTATATTGTGTATATATGCATATATATATATATATATATATATATATATATACACACACTTTATTTGAATTTGGGCCATCACCCAGTGCCCATGTGAGACTCTCCTCATATACAAAAATGAACTCAATGAATAAGTCATTGGCGCTAGCAGCTCATTGGGAACTACAGTTACATTTTATTGAGACAGAGCCTTCTAATGGTCATAGTAATCCTGGCGTCATAAAGTAAAGTGATCTAGTGAGGAGGTTGGGGTGGATAGATGGGTCCACATGGTGTTCGATTTCAACTGAAATCCTAAATTATCCCCAAATCAAACCAAGCTGGTTTTGCGCCTAATTAAACTGTGGCAAAAAATATATATCTGTGACATATTTCCTGTGATTCCAGGGCTCTTAGTTAATTTGAGCTAGTGGTCAATGGTCATTTGCTGTAAACTGAATGTCATTGGGTTTTGAACTGCTGATCAGACAAAACAAGACATTTAAAAATGTTGCCTTGGGCTGTGGAAAGGAACGAAACACATATATGTGAGTCATGTGTAAGTGTGCTTCCAATAACTTCATATGCAAACAGGATTTTCAAAGCTGTACCACTCTCAAGCCTCTTCCACCTCAGCACCTGGTGTCCATATACTATGGATTAAAAGGGGGTCCCTGCTCTGGAACACACTCTCATTTGAGAGGCCACGGTAGTTATAGGAATGCTTTTCATTTACATCCAGGGAGGATAACAGGGACCTATGCAGTGATATGTGATAGCAGCCTGTTCTCGGCTCTGCCTTCCTCCTTTTAGCTTCCCTTTCTTTCTTCATATCCTATTCCTCCTGTTCTCCCTTTCTCCAATTTCCTCCCTTCCTCTCTTTTCCGCTCCAAATCAGAGTCAGAAGCTACACCACATCTGTCAAGGAGGGACAAAACGTTTTCCAGATGACGTTCAGCTGGCAGGCTGTCCATCTCCTCGCACTCTATTTGTCTCGCCACGTCACGGACAAAGGACAAAGTCAATCTATATCTGTCCTCATCCTCTGTCTTCACTTTCCCTCTGTCTGCCCGTCAGAAAGCATCCTGCTTCCATTACCCATGTGCCTCATCTTTATTTTACCCATCCAACATTTCTTCCAGACTCCACGAGGCTGTCAGTTCTGTTTTTCAGCAGCATGACCCACATTGAAAAGCAGGATGGCATGTTGTTGAGTGTCACACAAAAACACATCAGTCAGAGTCGGCCACAGCTGGAGTGTGTTACAGCTGTTGATGTGGCTCCATAAACCAACACTGACCCAATATTAAAACTGGAGTACGATAGAACAAATATGTCATAGGCTGCATTGCAATCAATTGTGGAAATCACAGTAAATTCTGCCTTTACGTTTGAACATTATTTTTCACTTTGAGTCACATTTAAAATGTGCTTTCATGACAATACCCAACGAACTGGTGACCACAAACAAAAGATCAGTGGTGTCAAATGGCGACTCTCTGCCTGACACCTGTGCTGTTGCTTCCATTAGCCAGCTCTACAGTTTCATTCAACAGTGTCAGCCTGTTGTAAAGAGGAAGTTTGGTGCTTCTTCCCTGTCGATGTCTCTCTTTGTATTTTGTACTCTTGTGATCGTCTATGGGCCTGTAGGCAGAATTTTTTACATATGAGTGCCCCTTTTTTTCTTACTGCAGCTATCAGGTTAGCTAGATTTGCATCCAAGTATCCAAGATAACCTAAAAGACCCCCAAGGTTAGATTTCTTGAGCCCAACTGATGTATGGGTCAACAGATATTGGCCTTAAACTCCGACCATATCATTTACAACACTTGTAAGCACTATATGCAGCACATGTAGTAGAGTGCACCATTGAACAGGCAGTGGTGCGGAGTCAAGTGGTGTCTCCAGGGTGAATTTAGTTTGGAAAATTTGTCACTGGTAAGTTATGTAAAAATAAGTAGGAATTTATATGCTGAAACATGAATAAACTGGTCTTTCCTGTGCTACATATATAAACTTATTGTGATTTTATTCTGTTTGAAAATTCAAAGATGCGTACCAAAAGTAAGACACAGAATTCCAGTTGCATTCCATCATTTTAAGTTTTGCTTAACAAACTAATTGCTGGTTAACAAGACAGAGAAGGTTCATCAAATGCTTCCTGTCCTTTGGAAAGGCCCAGCTGTGCAGCAGCACACTCACAGCTCTGTCCTACATCCAGAGTGGTTTTGTCTGGCAGGTTGTTTTCATAGAAATTTGAATGGGGTTATGAGGTCTCTGGGAGTAGGTCTTTGAAAGCAGCCACCAGTTGTAATCACATTTAATAGGCAGGAGACTGACACGGGCAGAGAGAGTCCAGTCTTGCCGGTCTTTAATGGGGAGCTCTGGGAGAGGTCATTGTATCCCATCGAGATACGATCTGTGAGAACCTCCCTGCGATGTTAGCTGGCTGGTTGCAGAGATAACCCTTCACACTGACCCCTGCATGTTGTTCATCAGCCACAGACAAGGGTTCAATGTCTGGCCTATGAATCTGTAGAATGTGTTTTAGAAGAGGTGTCGATTGCAGCCTACTGGCAAGAGAACGGTCCTTCTAGAATGCAAAGTTAAAGTATATCAATCTATCATTTGGTGGACGTCTACTCAGGCTGTCACTCAGAGCCTAATTGTTGGGTGTATTTATTGCTACAGTGTCCTCTGGTCTCAGGCTACTAAAATAAAGCACATTTGCTAATGCCAAGTTTCTGGGTTTAAATTAGAGACAGTAATTGCCATTTCTAAAGATTCCATACCACTATCCTGTTTGCATATGTATTTTTCACATACATATGTACATCCACCTACAACTTTAAAGGCCGTAAAAACCTCCTTTCTCCAGAAGTGTCCACCTATGAGTGATGCTCTTGTACTTGCACAAGAAGACGTCTGCCAGTTAGGAAAGTTTGACTGATTTCACCAGAGAGATGTCTGGCTGTGGAGTTTTTCTGTGTGCTCTTCTAGCTGGTTTGAAGTGAGCGAGACTCAGCTGGAAACACCACAGAGGTTAGTTCTGAGAATCAAACAGGATGGACTGTTTGATCCCTCACAATCATATCTGATTAAGGCAGAGATTGAGTGTAAATCTCTTAATAAATAATATCAACCGCTTCCTCTAAAACTTCAGCTACCAAAATATTTATGACTGCACAGAAATACTGAAGAGATTGAACTCAATTTTCAAGGGTTTTAAAATGCATAATATTGCATATTATAAGTGAACATAAACAGAAAAGCTAAATACAAAGATGTAGTTAAATACAATTCAATTGAAACCTTCAGCTTGTCTACATTTGTAAACGCGACTTCATGGGCTAATCTGGAGAAAATATGCAAATTTAAAACAAAAGGTCATCCTTATAGGTGCCTTTTGATACTTAGCTCAGTACTAATGCAACTTGTAGTCTTTCTACTGGCCTTTTTTTAGTATTAATAACCTGAATGTTAACCCTCAGAACTTCAAGCAGTCCTGCACCTCTATAAAGGCACCACAACTATGACTAGACGTAGAGAGAACTGGCATAAGTGAACAAATATTTTAAAAAGGTGAATCAACATTTCATTTTTTCCTCATTTAGGTGTTGATATATTGGGTAAAAATGGGGCCTCCAGATGCTATAGGCTATTTTACTAGGCCTATTTCCATTTTTAGGATCTGCACATAGAATCTAGAAAGATGTTTCAGCGTGCTGAATGTATCGTCCAAAACCTAGCTTCTCTGTATACCATTTTTGATTCACATTTATTGATTTGATCAAGTATTTTCCTCACAGCGTTTGTTGTCTTCTTTCTGCTCACCTGAATACACTTTTTTCATGCAAATGCTGTATTTTTGAGTAAGACATGTAGAATAAAGCGGTTTTTAAGGAATATCATAATTTTAGGCTGAGTTTTGGTCTGTTTTCTTGATGCAAACAGTACATCGCACATGGTTAGCGAGATGAAAATCAGTCAATTCCTTTAATCTTTGAAGGTTCTGAAAATTTGCCGTTCTACCCTGCAGGCGGGTTTTGGGACTTACAGGGTTAATGTGTGCGTATTTAATCTTTAATTCAAACAGACAGCACCAACCCCATCACCTGATTCAGCTTTACTCTGTGAATCATCCCCTCGCCATTGTTACCCTATTTATGTCTCCCTCCAATTAGACATCTGGAGACGATCTGCGCCCTGCGTGTTCATGTGTTTGCGTCTATCAAAACGCTGACGGTGGAGTTTTCAGGGAGGGCAGATCTGTTTGAAAAAGTGGGATGCTGGTAACAGAGCGACAGAGGGAGAGCTTTCCGTCCTCAGCGGTTCCACGATGAGTCAGGTCGGTTGCTTTGGTTGCGTTTGAAGACGACGATGAAAGATGGTTGAATGACTTTGATAGTTTGTGGTCGACTGAAGGTGATTTACGTCGAATTTTCCCACAATAGCCTCCACTTCTTCAAGTATGTGTGTGTGGGTGTGCAAGTTTCCAGTTGACAGCCCACTTGCCTAATCACACGCATTCTTTTTCATTCCAGAAGCGTGTGGCAATGTCAGCTGTGGGTGCCAAACCAGCGTTCTCACAACGTTACACTGGGGTTGTGTAAGCACTGCTGCGAGCGGCGAGGGCCAGAGGACGAGGTCAGCGGCTGCAGCTGTTCGCATGTCCTCATCTCGGAGGCAACCATGACTTCACCGCGAGCGCCGGTTCCACCTCACTTCAGGAATGAACTCTGAACTTCGCAGTTTAGCACTCGGCAGTCCTCCGAGATCCGCTCAAGTGTCGTTTCTGGTTCTTTTACATGGGTGCCTTTCGAACACTGCTGGACATGCTCTTAATGGAGTGTTGAGTAATTCAAATTGTGTCAATGAGCTGCTCTGCCAGATGGGTGGAACCATTCCTGCATGTCAAATCGACTTCAAAATATTATTGAATTCTTTCTTCTCCAGTAGCGTGATCTGAATAGCTCTTATAATTCCATTTTCTCTGCCAATGTATCTGTAAAATGTCAGATTTGTCCTCTCTGCTGCAGCGTTATCATGAAGGATACCCTGTCTTTTACCCCGAACAACCTTTCATTCCTCTCCTTGTTTTTTCTTCCTTCACCCTGGACTTGCGGTGACACTGTCCAGAGGCTGCTCTCTGTTTTTCCTCACCTCTCTTTAATGGCTTCTGATGCTCCCCAGCTTCCCAGATCATGTTCCCACCCCGCTAATACCCCCTGGATTAATGGCAGAATTAACTAAACACACCCGGTTGGATTCCTTCTTGGACAAACCACCCCAACTTGTAATGCTTACACATTCTAATTGAGTTAAGCATGATAAATTTTCCCTTCTGTCACTGCATTAGCCTCGACATGCGATATATTTTTGGATAATATCTTCACAAAATGATGTTTGGGTGCTTTCCCTCTGCGTGGCCTCCTCTCCATCAGCATGTCAACCCTTGACTCCAGCTGTTTATTTTGTGTTAAGTGGGAAATTCCTTTCATGGACTTGGCTTCTCTACTTGAAAGAATGCTGTGGGGTTCGCAGGTCAAACATCGATTCTGCTTTTGACAAGCGTCATCTGCAGCGGAACTCTGCAAAAGTCTGGCTGTATTTATTCAAGCTTCGTCTGCATTTTCAAACAGGAAACAACATGATGCACAAAAAGCATGTGGGCAACGTTAAAGTAGTTAATAACATACTCGGTTATTTTCGTGCGTTTTTCAGCAGCCAGCTGGCAGCGAACCAGGTTGTGTGACTGTCATTATGTCGTGCCGTGGTCACTTCCAGGCCCGGCTGCTTGTGCTGAAGAGTGTGCAGGATCAGCGTCTGTTGGCCTGATTTAGCAAGGGAGAGAAGAGGCGTTTCCTGTTGTGCGTCTGGGTCGCATGGTCAATGACCTCGGGGTTAAAGGTTGGCTTCCTCAGAAAGCCCTGTCTGCCTGAATTACAGTACAGCAGAGAGTGGAGGGCGGAGGTGAGAGAAGACACTTTTAATACGTGCTTGAACAGAGAGATCACTTCGTGGCACCTGTCAGCACGCTGTCCAAGTGTGTATGCGTGCAAAGACTGATGACAGGATGCCATTAGAGCATTTACCAACTGTGTCTCTGCCTGTGAAACAGCCTGCTGCACTTTGACACACTGACACACTGACAGACTGACATACTCAGGCATGAAACTCACCAGCGCACGGGCTCCGTGCACACTCTAGTTGCAGACAAATCATTGTGAGAGAGGGCTAAAAGGACGAACATTTGGAGAAGTGGGTCACTGCCCCGAGGCGGCGGCCGGCCTGCCAACACAGCACCACAATAACCAGAAAAGCCAAAACAATCCATTCGTGTAAATCTTAACACACTGGTGCGGATTTAAAGGAAAATTCCACCCTAGAAGTGTGACAAAAGTGCTCTCAAAAAGCAGGTTATGAGGCTCGAGCGAAAAGGAAATCACAACACACGAGTGCCGCTTCTAATTATCCTAAATCTATGACCTCAGCAGTGTTTCAATGCTAATCAAAATGGCATGAGGCAAAAACACACCAGCATCCTGTCCCTGCTTAAATGGGTTTATTGAATATCTGGTGTCAGCTGTTATGACTTTCAGCTTTACTCAGTGTCATCGGTTGACCTTGCTGAGTAACTGAACTCAGAGCAGCTGTTTGAATGGAAACACGGTGTACACACACACACACACACACACACACACGCTCACACACAATCCGTGAGTCCGGCCGGAGTGCAAAAGCACACACGATGACCCAGAAGTGTAATCACTATCTCATTACATAGAGTACAAACCAAACATTGGAGTGGCTACATGGTTCTTGTCAGCAAGACAGTTAACATCAACAACAGCGCTGGCTGTGTGTAAGTGAAGGTCATGTGCAGAAGTCTTTATCGGCGCTTCAGCTGAGAGCTTCTTACACTCCTAAACATGTCAGGATGCATTTGTGGATTTAGCCGCGATGCAGTTCTGTCTTGTGATGTTATGAAGCACGGCAGCAACACTGCAGCTTTATGGCTGAAAGGACTGAAGGGAATGTCATAATCTGCTCAGGTTATCTGTGATAACTGGAAGCTTGTTTTTTTTTTTTTTTAGACTTTGACCGGTACAACAAGAACAACCGGTGTGCTTGTTTACAGGAGAGTTTTGATGCCCTGCAAGGTGAGGATCAACTCAATTATTCTTGCAAGTGACTAAAATTCTGTTCAGAGAAAGACCAAATGATTCTCCAAAAAGAACATTGCATTGATTATGAATATATTCAGGCAACTAACTTAGTTATTAACAATTCAAAAACAAAATCTAAGGAGCTCTTTACTCTAAGTTGCTGTAGACTTCCACCGACTTTGTTAAGAATATGTAACTGAAGAAATATCAAACAAGACAATATCAATTAAATTGTTATTATTTTCAAAAATCATTGTTATATAAATGTATTTTATTATATAATTTTTAAATAAAAATCCCCATAAAGTGCCTGTAAGGTTTATTCACAGCTTGGTATCACAAAAACATGTGAAATAGCTACATTAGCCCACATTACAAAACATGTTATTTTCACAAAAAAAAAAAGTGAAATTTAAGGTGCTTTCAGTTACACGGGCTATTTTTGTACTCTTATGTATTAATCCAAATCATGACCTTTTTAGAGACATAAATGAGTAATTTTGGTGCCTAAACAGACATTGTTTCAGCAAAAGCAAAACAGTGGAGTGAGAATGAAAGCAAACAGTGACTGAAATGTAATTTGAAGAAAAGTCCCAGAACCCAAACCCTGACTTTCTTAAAGGCAATCGCTTTGGGATAAAAATCAAACAGTGACTATAAAAGACAGAAAACCGGGAAACCATTATCTTTTCCTAAACATAACCAAGCAGTTTTGAAAGCTAAACTCGACCAAGTCATGTTTTATCATAAACAAAAGCAAAAAAAAACAACCCAAAAACAACTGAAACCAGCGGCATAAAACAACCAATTAAAATGAAAATAAACAGCAAGTAAAAACGGCACAAAACAATTGCCCCACGTGAACTTTAAATGCCATTCTCTGGGTGAAAGTCTTTTGGGTTCTTCCTCTTCCAACCCTCCAACCTCTATATATGGCCTTTATTGCTGTAACTGTGTGTAAAATGACAGAAACTCAGAAGTCGACAATCTAAAATAAGCGCCATCTCACAATTTTACAGCCTTAAACTAAAGTGTTTTTGAACCGTAATGCAGCGATTGCACATTACAAACTAATTTCAGAGTCAGTTTACTGAACTATGGACTCGTTCCATCACACTGTGTCAAATACACACAATTTTATGATGTTTATTTCATGTAATGGCTCCACCAGTAGCAATGAAAAGACTACAGCTTCTCCATCATGTGATTCATGTCTGACAATTGGATCATATTCGAGCAAGTGAGAAAAATGGGTGCCAACAAGTGGGATAAAAGCAAATCTCAACAGAGTCCTGACTGATGAAACTGTATATATGACTATAAACAAATCACACACACGGTACATGGATGTATATTTGTGCATGAAGGCTGAATAAGCAAGGTGTTTCAGAGTGTTTGGCTTGGTCCGACACACCCTGCAGGTGGATAAACTAAGAATTCTCCACATGCTGTTGAATCCCAACTATTTAAATACCAGGAAAAAGAAAAACAATGTTACGGAATCTGTCATCCATCTGTGGATATTCTAAAGTGATACCAGAGCGAGCTGCTCTTAAAAGACTAAGGATGTTTCACGGGAGCCTGGTATGATTAATCTAAGGATTAGAGTATCTGCTGAAGTTACAAACTATTCCTCAGAATGAAGTTTTAAATCTCCTCGTTAAAGATTTACTGTCCTTTCCTTCCTTCTCCTCTTCCTCCCTCCCCTGTTTTTACACTTACTTTCCCCTTTCCTCCCTCTCATCTGCCTTCACAGAGATCGTATGAATGTTCAGAGGCTGGAATGTGTTTTTGTGACCCATATTCTTTCACAGAAACTGCTGAAGACGAGCAAAAAGAGCAGCTTGCTTGCCGACGTACTTCCCCAAACCCTTCACCCTTTACTTTCCCTCTACCTTTCTACTCGGCTTTATCCTTTTGACCCCCTCTATTTTCCACCTCCATATTTCTGTCAATTTGCCTGTGCAGGAGGAAATCTAATCAAGCAGGGAGTGTCCTAACAGATTGCTGAGGGTGAGAGGTTAGTTGTGGCTGGCACTAGTAAAGCTTCACGAGACGGATAGTGTTTGGAATGGAAGAGGTGTGGACGTGGATGTGTATATACTGGACACTAGGTTTCATTTATCCACAGAAAGTCAAATGTCCAAGGCTGATATTTTCCAGCAGCGTCCGGCTTTACTTTCCTTACAGTTTGTGGCACATTTTTCTTGCTTTCTTGTCATATTTGTCTGCTTCTACGTCAACTTACACTCAGTTTTTCCCCATTTAATGAGCCAGTGTAATCAATAATCCCTTCAAAGGATCAGTGTGCGTAAGCAGAACATGATACATGAAGGACAGAGACACAGCTATTTTTATTTTTTTTGTTAAATACCAGAGAGCTTGAGCCTTGAAGTGACGCAAGTTAAACACGTGCAAGTTGTAACAAGTGGGTGCAGGTGTACAGGGTGACCCAAAAGTTTGGAAACAAAGTTTAACTGCAGTGGCTATTTCAGTTGGCGGTGCATGAATTCACTCTTATTTTACCCATTTTTGTTATAGCATAATAAAATAACTTAAAAGCATAGTATTTGTCGAGTGCAATAACTCGAAAGAAAATGAATAGAAGCATAAGGTCCAGGTATGCTGGAGCATAACTTCAAAATGCAGGCCATCAGTGTCAGATTTCAAAACTCTTGATGGTAAAATATCTGACAGTTTTAATTTTTTTAAACATCAAAAAGTACTGAGGCAACATTTACTGGCCAGTTTGAGGAACCTTCATAAGCATGAATGAAGGTACATTCCAGAAGATACCAGTGTAACCAGGCGGTGGAAACGTTCACGTCTTTGTATAAGAAACAAACATGAACATGTGGAAATATGTTTGTTTTACACTAATCTGTTACTCTTCTGAATATATCTGTGGTACTGATTTATTGAAATAACATTATATTATTTGGATTATAGACTTTTCATTTGTTTCCAAACTGTTGGGTCACCCTTTAAATGGGTTTTTAAAGAGGGCACTTCAACAGTTTCATACACAGAAATCAGCTGTTTGCCAGAACACTGCATGTGCAAAGAAATCCAAAAATGTTTACTGTAGTTTTGGAGAAGCTTTGTCAAATCTGAGAAGAACAAAAAAAGCCTTGATGATGTCACCAGGGTGATTTTACAAAAATGAAAGCATTGAATTTCAAACAATGGGATCTTAACTAGAACTTCACCGAGCGTGAGTTAGAATTACAGTTCACATTTTCGCCGGTATTTTCCGACTGAGTTGTGTTTTGGTGTGACTTAATGACTGTTTGTTGTCACTGTAGTTGTACAAATATGTAAACTGATCGATATGGTGATGCACGTAACAGGTTTGTTTACATTTCCACCTGAGTTCAGACTTATGGTGAAACTCAACTTGCGTCACACCGTAGGAACGGAACCCTGATGTAAGCTGAGGACCCCATGTTCATGTTTTGTCCTTTTATTCTAGCACAACTCCTGCAATGAACATTAACTAGTCACCTATACATCGACACCAATGATATGTGGGAAAGTCTTCTCTGGGTTTGAACATCGTTGGAAACATTTAGGTTGATATTAGTACACAAATCCCTGTGAAAATGTTAAATGTTTGAGTGCAACAGTAAATCCCTGGAGTCTCTTTTGGAGAACCATTCGTTTAGATCTTGTTAAACCTGACGTGTCTTTGTATGGTCACAGGAAAGCTTAATGATAACACTGTCAGGATTAACTTGGTAAGCTCAAAGTTTTTACAGTCAGTAGAAATGATTGTTTCAGTGCACCTCTGTAGCAGCTGATGAAAGCTAATAGACATCTTTGACAAGCTTCACACAGCTGAATCAGGATTATAAATGTGCCTAATGCATGTTTACATGTATTAAAGGTCTCTATCTGTGTCCATCTTGTTTTTCTCATGTATGTGTGGGTGTCTTCAGTCTGTCCTCCTCCCTGTTTAAGCCCTGACAGAGATTCCTCCATGTCTGTCAGCAAAGCCCCATTAATTCCTTTCAGCTACTCCTCCGTACACACATAAAAACTCCTCCGTCAGCACCTTTGATTAAGGCTTACATGTTTGTTGGCGGACATAGATTTTAAATTCCTAGAAGTGCATCCAACTTCAATGGGTGTTTGAGCCACAAAGTGAAAAAGATACATCCTGTTGAACACTAAAACGACAGGATGGCTGAGTTTCTAATCCCTGTGACGCTTTAACTACATAATTTCTTCAATTTCATTTAGCAGACGTACATCCGAGAGCAGATACAAAACAAGCAAGGATCTAATCAGGTGAAAACAACCTGGATTAGAGCCATAAAACTAGTTCATGTGTGATAATAGATCCTTGATGCCTACAGGCAGTGCAGGAGGTAACAAGAATATTTTCTTTTTTTTTTGCTTTTTGCAGTCAAGTACAAAGGTGTTCAGTGAAGAGCTGGTTCTTTACTCTTTTCTTAAAGACTGAGAGGGAATCTGCAGATTGAACAGAGTTTGGTAACTCATTCCATCACCACGGAACCACAGCGAAGAGTCTAGATATTGAACTTGGGCCCTGTGTCGGTGGTTCTATCAGGCGCCTTTGCTGACACTGCGTAATCAGGCTTGGTCGAAGGGAAACACACTCGTCAAGCAAAAAAGTGTTCAGCTGTGTCTCCATCCATCATATTTGGTCTATGCCTCCTGGTTCTATGTTCACTCTGATCCGTCGTGACCAAAACAAGTCGCTGAGCCAGACAGACAGCCGTCAGGGCCAGCTCACACAGTGGGAAAAGTTGCAGCCAGAAACTGTATCTGTCCCCCAAGCAGCAGCCCCGCCATGAGTTACATTGAGTGATCGAAAATATGGGGAGAATAATACAAGAGGAAGAGAAGAAGAGAAAAAAGATACGCACACGTGTGACCTCTTTCTGCTGCGTCTATACGCTCCGCTTCTAATCTGTTCTCCAGACGAGGAAAAGGAAAAGAGAGAAACGGTGATGGAGAAAGGAAAAGTGAGACTGGAGGGACACGGAGGCCCCCTGACTGAAATTTAATCTCGTTTGATTACGCTGCTGAAAACACATGGCTATAAACTGGCTGTGTCATCACACTGTTTGTTTGCAGACACTCAAGTCAGTCAATCTAAGCCCAGAGGATGCTGGAGAAACAGTCATCTGTAAGCAGCACAGCATAAATTAGAATAAAATATTATATCTGTGAAGCCGTGCACCTTAAAATCTTGCTTAAAGTTTTCACTGCAACAAGTTTCCATCAAAGAAAATAATCCCTTCTGGGAGCATTGAGCAGGAAAATTGATTTACTTTGAACAAAAACGGAACAGAAATTATTAAAAAACAAAAACAACCGTAAAGTATTACTTCAAAATCCACTCATTAGCTTTTGTCAGAGCTTTCATCTGCTTCTAACTGTGTCAGTATCAGTAAATGGACTTTGCTCATCTGTTATGGAGATATTCTACTTCAGTTTTCATTAATTGTGGATTATTTACTTCAAGCTGAGTTCTGTGAATCATCCAGAGTCTGGACAAAAACGCTGCTTTTGATTGTTTTTTAATTTTCCGTGATGTGAGCATGACAAACTATTCACAGATGGATCCTTTCAAACACGGACCAATAAAATCAAAGATTAAAGGGAAATAATTTATTTATGATTGCATTCTTTAACCCTTTAAACCTGAAACCTGTGGCAGGTTTGAAATCCAAGCTTTGCTTTGTTTGTCCAATTGTCAAAATTACACCATTTATCAGAGCCACAAACAATAAAAACAGAAAGAATGATCTTTTTACTCCGCCAAGGAACGCTGCAGAGTTATGTCAGCGTACATTTGTCCGTCTGTCTGTCTGCTAGCAACATTACTAAAAAACAGACTAACAGATTTGGATGAAATTTTCAGGGAAGGTCAGAAATGACATGAGGACCAAGTGATTAGATTTTGGCAGTGATGCAGCTTATAGCCTGGATCCACGGATTTGTTAAAGATTTCTGTACCGTTGAAAGATAGAGGCACGGCGTCACTGTAACCATGACAACGAGGGAACACGATTGCGATCCTACTACAAATCGACTGCTGTGGACTTACCGGGACTTATCCATCGAAAATAATACAAAGAACAATTAATTAAATTGTGGGGGTGTTCATCAGTTGCCGCTACATATTGAGGTCATGCAATTCAGTATCCATACATAACATACACATGCATAACACACGGCTGTGCTCAGCGCAAGGTTATTTTGTTTGTGGGTTTATCTATATTAAATGGACACATTCTATGTTGCCATGATCGTCAATAACTAATACTAAAAAAATGCTGAATTTCTACAAAAATACGCTGCATTTCTGACAATGGCATATGGAGAATGAACAGAGAGCACTACACCCTCTGAATGCTTTTCTTGTTTTAATGGTCTGACAGTCCTTGAAGTAATCCTGTGCGACTTAAATAACTTTCTTCCATGAGTCTCATTTGAAAATTTGCCAAAAATAAACTGAGCTCTAACCAGATTCTGTAAGAAAAAAGCTAAACTTCTACACTCCTTGGTACAAGCAAAAAGCCATTATTGACTCAGCTGCGAACAAGATCATTAAAACAAAAATCTGGGATTTTGCATTTAAGTTGTGCTGAACTGCAGGCTGTGTTTACAAAGAGCAGACAGGAGACAATGATGGAAGAAGAAGCTCTGATTAGTGAAGACGACGCAGTGTGGGAGAATAACTCTTTGGTGTTGGCTTTGTATCTTTACAGACTTTTACATGCAGACAAAATCTATAAACACTGAGGGAAAGGGAAAAACCCATCATATGGCACCTTTACATTCATTTCCAAGGATTCTCTTTAACTGGCTGCTTTTTCCCCTAACTTCTTGAACGTAAATCCCAACCAAATTGCAGTCTTGCTACTTTTCCATTACTAATCGCTGCTTTTCCGTTGAGCTGCTTCCAGCTCACAACCAGGTATTTTAGGTTCTTTTCCTCAACACTGCTGGGATTCACAGAAACAGAAACCTTTCCACTAACAGGTGGCCTCCAGGACCTTCTCCTTGATGAGAAAGCCAACAAGAATATGCAGAGAAATGTACAGCGCATATGAAGAGGTCTACAGAAACACCAACACACATGCAGTTTGTAGACTGTGGCCGTGGCTGGCACCAGATGATGTCAGCAGATGTGTGTGTGGGAAAACAGCAGACTAATCCAGCGGGACCAGCTGTCTGCCTCGATGTGTAACACGAGTGATGTCAGACGACTGCTGTATTCCCACTAAAGGCTGGGAAAAGTGTGTGTCGGACTACAAAAAATGTGTGTTTCCTCATCTGTGTGTGTGTGTGTGTGTGTGTGTGTGTGTGTGTGTTCGGGGTGGTGTGGGATTTGAGAACACCTCTCATCAGTCCATCTGCTGGCTGCAGGAAAATGGTTTTTCACAGTCGGGGGAGTTTAAAGACACAACAAAGGTTCAAACTGAGAACTTGCTGACGGTGCTCTTGGGTTGTTTGCTCCGGCGTACGGTGTGGAGGTTTGCCTCTGTGGGTCTTCAGCTGCATTCGTGTGCGAGTTTTAACGAAGTGACTGTGATAAAAAGCTCACAAATTGAAGATCCCTCATGCAAAAAGCTGTTTCCCATAAAGTATGCTTACAACTACTGTGTGAAACACATTTAGAAGGCATTGTAATGGGCCAGAGACCAGCAGTCATTTACACAAGCTAAAAATAACTTTAATTGGAAGTGTGTGTGTAAAGAAAATTAACAACTACAACTGAACAAAGTTGGCTGCAATCAAACCTTGAAGAGTGATTTTTACCTGCTGAAGAATTTAGGCAGCACACAAGTAAAAGATACGACTAACATGCAATGGAAAGAAAAAAGCTGCCACACCATGGCAACAGTTAATAAAGAAAGACTTAAACCTGCTAGAGGTGAAAACATAAAGGCTTAGTGCTGCATAAGGACTGGAAACAGATCATCTGAGGTAATAAAATACTTTCACCAATGCCTGTAAAACTCACTCATTAAAATCAGATATCTTACTTTTTAATCCATGAGTGTTGGCACCTGCTGCGACTTCAGGAAGCTGCTGCTCCAGGAAAAGACATAACCCAACATATCTCCCAAAAAACTGCAGCATGTCATTCTTAATCATGGCTTTTGTATATAAGGTGCTTGTAGTTTTGTGGGCAACCAGCCATAGCCAGTCCAATGAAAAGTGAAGTTACAGAGACACTATTTTTTAAAGAGTCCACTCCCGTCAGATCCATGTTTCCCATAAAATGATTCATTTGCGTTCATCCACATGTGCATGAGGAAGAATTGTTTTTTTATCCACAAGACACACCAAATCTCAAGTTCACAAATTAATAGCTTATCTTAAATGCTTCTGCACAAATTGATCCAAAGCTGAGGCATTTCTTTATGCAATGCTGTCAATTTGGAAGGCCGAACTCTTGAATGAAGTTATTACAAACATGACAGAAGCTGTGTTAGTTTCCCAGTACTAAGGTTCCTAACAATAGCAGCAAACATGGTAGACAACATATGGAAATTTGGTATGCTGAAATGGTTGAAACCACCAAGCAACCAGAATCCCTTCTGGCTGCAGCTACACGATGCTAACGACTTCCTATCAGCCTTTGAATTATATTTTATAGGATTAACTATTTACCCACTTGAATTCTCAGACCTTTAGATTAATGAAAAAGACCAACAAAATTCAAAAATTCATCCGATTGCTAAATCCTACTTCACACAGAGCCAGGCTACTAGCTACCATGTGCACCTGATGCTAAGCTAAGCTAATCTAATTGCTGGACCTCCTGTCTGTAGCCTCATTTCTACCAGACAAAAAACAGAATAATATTGATCTCATGGCCCAAAAGCAACTGTCAAACTGTTAAATTACAGCTTTAACTCTACAGTATAGTTAATGGTGCTGCTGTTTTTCCTTTAAAATTGGAGTAAAACTCCCACAAAAAGTTCAAACAAAGCTACAAGCCCCAATCCAACTTTTGTCCCAAGTTGCTTAAGGTTTTGGAAAGATTGCAGTTTTGGTAAAATATTGATTAAATCAACACTGACACGCAACATGAGACGGGATGTGTTTAATTCATTTCTCAACCTCAAGTGAGTTTAGTGTACCTATTTCCTTGTTATGTAGACAAAGCGTCCCAGTGGAAAATTATACACAACATATTCAATAATGGAGTTTATTTAGATATAAATATAATCTGTAGAAGTCAGAGTTGCTCTGATTGACTATCAGATTTGGTTTTTACCATTTGGGAGTGATTGCTGGTACAACTTGTGTCCTCTATCTCACCTTCAGAAACCTTCACTGTTTGATTGACAGCCACGGTAATAATAAGTGGAAGGATTTTAGAATTTTAAGTGACTTTAACCTTTTTACACCCCATGCTCGGTGTGACGGACACCCAGGAGGCCTCGAGTCAGATGAGCGCTGCGGTGTTCGCTGGGAGAGTTTGGGGGATTTCTTGGGAGTAGCTGTCTTTACATCCTGTCGGCTACAGCTGCTCTCTTGCTTAACTCCGTCTGATGTCCCGGTGGACAAGCAAACTAAGAAGTCCTGGTCTCACCCAGCTCTTTGGCTCAACTTAAAGCGTCTCCTTGGTATTTGCCTATAATTTATATACGTTCCTGGAAACGTCTCATTTAGCCAGTTTCTTGCGCTCAGCGGCTAGAGCCTTGTCGAATAAAAGTCAAGTAAATAAAAACAAATCTCCGGCTCGGTTTATTTCTCTCTTCTCTCTGTCATCTCTATCACCGCTTTTTTTCTTTATTTCAGTCTCCATTGCTTCCGATGTGTTTCAGCTCCAAACCGCTAAGCCATATGTCTGTTCTGTAGGGTGTTGAGCTGCAAATCCCCATCGACGTGGGTGAGTTGAGATTCCATCTTCATTTCTTCCAGCTTTCCCAGAGCACACTGAACTGTATATTTTTTCCTTGCTGGCAGCGGAGCAGCAACATCTGAAAAGATCGCTGTTTTATATACACTCCATGAACATGTTGTTTATTTTGGATGTCTGGAACGGAGACGAGGTTGTGACACTCAGTGTAATTTTTTAAACATATGATTGTAAACTGCACTTAGATTGCGACGCAGCGCTGCACGGATTGAATTCCCAGCCTCTTCCGGCTTTCTTTGTCCAGAACAGGAGTTGGAGTCTCTGTCCGAGGCACTGAACCGGTAGCTGGATAAACACAGCATCGCAGCCGTGGTCCATGGGGTGAGAGTAGGAGTGATCTCGCCTTTGATTGATGGCTCCTCTGTTGGCGAATTCCTTAATCAGCACGTGGCTGACTCACTCGCCTGCGTAGGACACACTGTCAGTGTCTTCATTAGCTGCCCCCGTACGCAGCTGAAGAAAAAATGCAAGCTGCACATCAACTCGTTTGAATAAGCGACTCAAAAATGTTGATGTCACTGAGTTTTCTGGCAGAATACTGCCGGTGCACTTTAGGGTGAGTTGGACTTCAAGTGACATTAATTGCTGTTGACTGTGTTAGCATTTTAAAGTGGTGCAAGCATGGAAAAAAAATGTCCAAATGAAGCTGGAGGAAATATGTTTTAAGAATTACTTGTAGAAGCCAAACCAAGAAATGCAGTCTAAGGGCTGCAGACACAACAGGTTAATCGAAATTTTAGTTCATTGTCATTCAGTTTGTGTGTGAAAATGCACAATTGCACACACCGTACTGAAAGGCTAATTAATGATTAGAAAACCCTTGTGGAATTATGTTAACACACGAATAAAAGTGTGAGTTTTCAAGGAAAACATGAAATTGCCTGGGTGACCCCAAACTTTTGAACGGTAGAGTACGAGTTGGGGTGTGAGCTCACCAAGATAAACTGATCTCAACTTTAGGGCAACATGACTGAGATGAGTACCACTAGGATACAGTTGATTGACATGAGTATGACCATTGAATGCTCCAAGCTTTTCCCATAAGGAAACAATGTCCATGGCTTTAGTTCCAACCTCTTTAATAACATAAAAACGGGAAAGCAGCTCTTCTTTGGAACTTCCAACACATTTTCACATCTTTTGAAAAAGTTCTGGTTTTTATCTATAATAAACTACATCATGTGTGAAGTAAAAGAAAACAGAAGTGTGTGGAAGCATAAGCCAACCACTTTCATTTAGAAACATTCGGGGTGGGAAATATACAACATGCTTATAACGGCAACCAGAGGCTAACCAACCAACTAAAACCAACTGTCAGCTTCAAAGCGATGGGTGACGAGCAAATCGTTTTATATGTGAATGGAATCCAACTCTTTCCTGCAGATGTTGTAGCCTGGAAAGGCGGGAGGTGACTCAGAAAGCATCTGGTAAATGTAACTGGGCAGTGTTTTTATCTAGAAAATGATGAGAAGGTTAAATGAAAACTGTGACACAATAAATTGTCATATACCACTTGACGTGAGCAATGCAATCAACATAGACATTCAGACTTTACCTTAGATGACAGAATGTTTCTGGCACAAGCACTGCTAACGCTAGCCTTGCTAATTAATTTTGACTGTTTTCTGAGCATTTATTCACTTTTAGAATACGTTCAATTTAAATTTCACTACAATCAACAGCGACATGACAAATTAAGTGGTGGTAAAAACTGGATGGGGTGGTTTAGTGAACAGAAGAACTGGTTAGCCAGAGGAAATATGCTGTAAAACCAATTTATTTTCTAAAAATGGTTAACATTTGACAAATACTCAATTTTATCTTATTCAATATGGATACTTGCATTCAAGAGGATTCATATACAGAATAAAAGACTTCCTTGGATTCCATGACAGATTCTTCTGGCCCTGCTTGGATGTCACAAGAACTCTGCACAATAACAGCACGTGTATATTTTCCAGAAAGTTATATTAAATAAATTACGGATGCCTGGGAGTTTCACTAGAAAGCTTTCATTCCTGGGATTTTATTTAATATGCGGCTGACATTCAACAGTTGAAGTTCAACGGGAGAATTCCATTTTGGTTCCACTGACAGTGGAAATAGCTCCGGGGAAGCCAGCCCTCCCAGTCCAGCATTAGGTTAAGCTGGGACACAGATGGGATCTTCAAACTGAACTCAGCCCCATTCTAAACTACACAAAACTCCACATTAAAAACCACCTATTTGGCTTGACGTGAATCACTCCTCTGTTAATGGCTTCACTTTTTCCTCCCAGAAGCGGCCTGTCCTTTGCCCTCTCTGTAATGTTGTGAAATAATTCCGAAAGGGTGCAAATTCACTCATGATTATGTAAGTTTCCACGGCCTGACCTAAATCGTTTGTTTAAGCAGACGCAATCCTGAGGGAAAACTGAAAAATTAAAAAAACAGAAGTCAAAGAAACCAGTGTCTCCTTCCTGATGTCCTCCTCAGGTGTAAAAATGTCTCTTTTAAACACCAGCAAGAAAGAAATCCCAAGTCTTTTTTGTTTAAGTTTACATGGCTGTAATTTGCTGAAGACCCCCCCAACTTAAAGAGTTCAAGGCGACTAGTGGGTGAGCGTTTTCTGGTAATTGTCACAACATGTTTACATGCAGGAATCCAGCATTCTTCTGGCCTGTCAGCTGTAGATGGGTAGTCGAGGAATGCAGTGTTTATAAGATGCTCTGAAAGCCAGAAGCTGTTGTATTTGACAGTTAGGCACCGCTGTATTGCATGTCTGTGTGAATATGTGGTCCACCTTGGCGTTACTCAGCCCCCTACTGCTCTGCATCCCACTAAAAGACACCGTGAAGGCGCCGCCGGTGCCCGCACTCGCTAATACGCAGTTTCCATTCTCTCACCTTGGTACTACTGGCAGTTAACGGGGATGCAGGACCTGGAAAGGAGCCAGGTAGGTACAACTGTGAGAGGGAGAAGTGTGCTATAAGTCGACATAATGAGCACCGACCATATTTCCTATTCTATTAGACATGCACTTAACAACTACATACAATGTTTATATTAACTACAACTAATCTCTAGACATTTCCTTATTGCACTCAGGTGTCCGGGTATACATTACACGCATGCATACAGCACAGTGTTTAGTAGCCATGTAGACATTTCCTGACATGAGGAGTTCGGGGGGTGGAGGTTTGCTGCTCCTGCCCAATCTGTCTCTTAAGCCACATCCTGTGAGACAGGACGTCCACTCCGAACAGGAAACGACCCTGATTGATTGTTCCCTGTTAACAGAGAGCGAAGGAGCCGGAGGAAGTGGAGGGTGAAAACGAGGCAATTTGCACAATGGGTGTTAGTGGGTGGAGTGCTGCACACTATTAGCATGAATGTTCACAGCGATGAAGATATGAAACTGGGCATAAAATGTAGACTATTGAGGTTTGTTTGGTCATTTTCTGGTCTTGAACTGCAAAGTCCAAAACAAAGTATCTTCTTTTTAGATCTCTATCTTGGTTCTTAAGATCTGTTCCGACAAAAGCCAAGATATCTACAGTATTGACATCGACCAATTATCAAATATCGAGTTCCATTTCCAACTCACATGGACAAATCTTTCCATCAATTTGCACAGCCTTTGTCAAATTAGCTTCTGATTTAACCTTCATCTTGACTTGGCAAGTTATTGTACAGTTTCCCGGACTAACTTTGTAGTTTCAGTGTGGTCGCCTAGGAATAAATATACATCCACATTGCTGTTTGTCATATCTGAAGCCTACATTGTACATGAACAACATCCATAACAACTAACTTAGTCAAATTTGCATTTATTTTTTAGCCAAATCCAACCAGGTGGGGCTTCTTTGACAACATCATTTGGTAAAATTCATACTTGCAGGATGCTAGAAGACTCATCACGGTTGATCAGATCCATAAAAGACAACTAGAAGTGTTCTATTATTAAAACTGCAAATGCATAACTCTGTTCAACTCTGGGAAAAGTTGAGTAGTAGATTTCTATTTGATGGTCCACTTGGAGCTATGGCACTTCCAATGGAATCAAGCAGTCTAAGGTCTAAAGACTGTCTTGTAGCATAATAATAAAAGCCTTCACAGTTAATCTGTACATTCAATATGTCAGTAAGCAGTCTTCACTGATACGTAAAATTTCTTTTACAGCTCTTCAGTGTTAGGATTACATCAAAACTTGTGTCCCTAACATTTTTCCATTTTCCCTCATTGGGCCCAGTTGGGTCCAGAATCACTGAGAACTGAAAATGATACCACATCGACTCATGACTGAAATCCACAAGTGTGAGCGCATGTGTGTATGAGTGTGTGTAATCTAATCTGGTCTAATGGGCAGCCTCCCACAGGACAAAGCCAAAACCAGCAGGTGCGTAAAACAGAAAAACAGAAATGTTTATCCCATTAGACCCTGATGGCTGAGCAACTTTGAATCCACAGAGGAAGCAATTAATGACTGAAAAACAGGAAGATTTTGTTGCATCATTGTTCTAGCTTTCCATGTGTCTTTTATCTGCTCCTAGATCATCTGTTCGGTTCAGTTATTTGTCACTAATCACTGTTTCTCTTCTCTCTTCCAGGCAAACTGCCATAACTGACAGCACTAAAGTCTAATTTATGCAGCTGGAATGGACCAGTGAAAAGCAACGTCAGTCTGGACTAAATCCACACTTCAACACGCATTAAGAGCTCGAGATCAACTTCAACAAGCAAATATTGACATGATCCCAGCCTGCAAACTCCTCGGCGTCTGATCTCGATGTCAAGCCTGACGTTTGACCTTTGATCTTTACCGTTTGCTGGAGCTGGCCAGGGAGCATCCTGAGCCTTTTCTTTTCAAAGCGCCGGCCGTTTGTTAGCGGAGATGGGTCCTATTAACAGCAGGAAGCTAAAAGGAACAAAGCAAAAGCGATTGGACACGGTGTCCTGTCATCTGTGATAAATAAATACCGCAGCGTGGCCTCTTTGAAGGGACACTTCATCAAAGTCTGAGCTGATGCACACGGGTTGGTAACATTCTACCGAATTCTGACAGAAAAACAAAACTTCTTTCTTGGTTGTTTCTGAGTTAAAAGCTATTAGCATAATTATACAGCATGTTTGAACTGTATGCATGTTAATCTGACACCAAGTGGGTGAGGAATATCGACCTTTCCTTTGCATATCTCCTGGGACACCCACACATTGTAGACACAGCATTAATCTTGTGGCCCATACGTGTAAGAAGTTTGCCCAGTGCAGTAACTTCAGGATGATCTCACTCTTGGCGCACGGCTTTGAAAACACCCAGTTCAAAGCTAGCAGAAATACCAACATGATGTTGAAAATCGTATAGTGTCTGGGCACTTTAAGGTTTCACTTTACGTTGTAACACACGGTTAAATGGTAATGTGAACAGACATCTTAACTCAGACTTCTCTCACGTTGTTGTGATAATTTCAAATGTAGAAACGTTGACACATGGAGTTTTACTGTGAGCAGCTGATAAAATCTAATGTGATGCTACATAACAATACACATAAATAAAGCTTTTACAAACTGGCTGGTTGTTTAAGCAGCTCTGTGGAGGACAACTTCTGCCAGGAAAAACTAAATATATAAAAATATAATGCAATATTTTCAGATAGTGAGTGAAACTATGAGACACTAAATCAATGTTATGACTCGATTAGACATAACATGAATAGAATTTACTCAATAGTTTTGAAGTTCTAAGAAAAGTAAATTACAGTTTGATAATAATCAGAAAGGACACCTCACCATGTCAACACTGTGTAAGTAAAACATGGTCAGATAATAGTGAGATAGTAAGCCACATTTGATTTATTAGAATTTAACCCTCTAAACTCCAAAAACCTGCCCAGGGAAAATGACTTTGACATCAGAGCCAAAAACTTGAAAAACAGAAAAAATATGCTGAATTATTGTTTAACTCCTCATCTCATTGGAAAACTGAACCACATCTACACTTTAAATTGTGACATTTCATCAAAAGAATTGTCTTCTATATGTCTCATTTAACAATGTATCAATAATAAACTATTTGTACTCATCAGATCATGTAAAAAACTAAATATTCTGCTCTCTTAGAAGCTATGGTTGACCAAATTGCAATTAACAGTCACATGACAGAAATGTAGGGACTTTTTGCCTGGTCTTGGCTAAACTGTAGGCTGTTTACACAGAGCAGATGTGATAGAAGGATGTAAATTCATTAAAAATGTCAGTAATAAAACATTTAGAGTATGCTGAGCCACCATTTTGGATGGAGAACATCTGTGGACACTTGGCAAACTTGAACAAATTCCGATTCTAAGATTTTTACCAGTTGTTGTTCAATAAATAATGAGAACTTTGACTTTTATTGTGCCTGTTTTATTGATCATGATATTATAACTGTGTCATACTGCACAAAAGACATTTCTGAATTCTATTGACTGCCAGCCATGGTTGTGATATTTCCACCAGGATGCAGGACTTGAGATTTCTAAGTCCTTCTCACAAAATTCGAGACAAAAAAACACGACAAAAATGTTTCAGTAAAAACCAAAATGGATGTATCTCTTTCATGATGTTTGCCTTTCACCTCCAGCTTTCAGTTTTTTAGATCATCTGTATTATCCACTACTTTTTCCACTCCTTTTACTATTTTTACTGCATTTTCTAAGTACTTCCATAAAGTCGGTGGACCTGGTTTCGCACGTTTTTTCCATTTCTATTCCTTTCTAGGAACTATAGGACAATACCTTCTGGGCATCTTCACCCTGGAAGGGAGCTGATAGACCGCGATTTATTACAAACGCAGACCCATCAGTCAGCTTCCAAACTCATGTTGAAAACATATCTTGGTATACAAACCTAAATCTTTCTCAGGGCTCTCTGTAAGGAATACTCCCCATACTCCGACCACATATGACGTATGAACGATAACAGAGGAAGCAAAATACAAACCATGTGCTGAAGGTACATATGTCTGTCTGCCTGAATTCACAGGTCACTGTACAGCCTAATAGGAGACAGATGGGCCCTAGTATACATTTTAACAGTGGTATTACCTGGACTAAATAGTTTTATCTGCACTGAAAGAGACATAAATCTACATAATCTATTTATACCAACACGCACCCTGTGTTTGCTCAGAATGGGTCTTTCTGAGTGCTCCAGTTGCCTGAAAATGTACAAAGTTTTAGCTTGAGTTCCATTTGAGGATCTGCTTAGGGACTTAGGTGGTGAAAATGGAAAATATTACAGTCGCCAAACATCAGATAGCCTTTCACAAGTAAGAACAGCCTCACAGAGCCACAAGTATACATTTAGAGTTGTCTTTCATTTTTATCTCATCCTTTTTTTTTTCTTCTTTCTTTCATTTTTTTTTTACCATTCTCCTCCAATTTTGTAGTCCAGCCAAAATACAACAATACATTTGTGTAAAATCTTACGCTGGGAAATGAAAACTGAATGTTCAAGTACAGAGTGTTTAGGAAACAGTCTATAATTTAGGATGAATTTGATCCTATTCTTCTTCCATTCCAAGGTAAAGTGACTATAAATGTAATAAATGAGACTTAGCGTTCTGCTATAATTAGCTCAACTGTCAGTCTTTGTGTTCTCATCAGTTAAAGGCTAACACCTCCTCTTCCTCTCTCTGTTTCATTACACTGATGCTGCAAAACTTCCACCTGCAACACAGTCTCAGAGCATTTCTGAGGTCTGTTTCTGACATCGACAGGACATTCCCTGGCAGTGAGAAACTGGCTCATCTGTGGGGAAATTTCGCCCAGTGGTTTGTTGTGTTAATAGATCTTGTAGCCCGGTTTCTTGGGGCGCAAACTGTGTGGTCCGTCGTTTTCAGCTCTTCTGTCAGGTGTGGGCTGTGGCGTTATTTGTTAACTTTTCTAACTCCTTCACGCTCATGTTTCATAGAGGAATGTAGCAGACACCCTGTGATTGTACATGAAACGGCGAGTCCCAGACAGTATTACTGCCACGGATGAGCAATATTCCCATAATGATTATGTCATGTAATGAAAATGCTTTTAAACCATAATTTCTGCCATTAATGATGTCTGCCTCTCCCCGGCTCGTTGGGATTCTCACCTTTAAATTATTATCTCTGGCAAATTAATGGACCAGAGTCAGAGAGGCCAATAAACAAATAAATTCTATGGCCTTTTAAGCAATTAGCCAATCGAAATGGTTCAGGATTGCATAAACCCAAGCCAACGATCCTCTTGATTAAACCTGTAACATGATTTTTCTTAATATTTAAGCTATGAAACCACTACCAGCTCGTTGACATGTCTGGTTAAGGTTAAATATTTAAGCTACAATTCAACAGGTTGCCATAAAACTGAGTTACCATGAAACATAAACATACGAGGTATGTTCAGCAATTGTTCATACGGAATTCAAAAATGATTTCAATTTGGCCACCACCTCCAACAAAGTGGTCTCTTTGTGCTCTTTAAGTCCTGTTAGTGTGTCAAGCATCATCTGCATAGTGTGTTGAATCTCCTAAACGTTGTCCAAGTAGTGACCCTTCAACTTGAATGTCATTTTGGGAAAGAGGAAGATGCTGCAGGGATCCACATGTAGAGCAATCTGTTGATGGAACAGCGTCACATGGTTTCCTGACTCATGACAGTTACTGTTGCACATGCATGATCATATATTCATGTTGCTATTTGTCATATGGGCATGTTAGAACCTTGATGTTAGCATTTAGCTCGGAGTACTACTGTGTCAGTGGCAGTGGCTCCATTTTCCACCATGGGAATTTTGCATTTAGCAGCTTTAAACTTATTCTTTTCCATGACCTTACCTCGCTGTGGTAGACATATCTTGTAATAAGTGTTAAAATAACCTTTAACTGCCACGTTTGGTAACGACACAGAAAGACAGACAAAAATAAATCCAAGCATTCTGTTTGAATTTGGGGCAGGAAACAAGGTTTGTTAAATGAGGTCTCACCTCTACTCACCTCAGAGACATTACAAACATTTCAGTTCGAGTCAATAGTTTTTAATTTGGAACACATTTTTCTTCCTTCAAGAAATGATGCAGTGGTAAAAGTCCTGCTCGGTTTGAGCTGGCACGGCATAAAGGTGGCTCTGTAAGTCTGCCTTGTTTTTGAGCTTCTGCGCTATGGCAGTGGTGACATGTTAAACCCCAAAGGACTCTGGAATGAGCCTCCCTTTTCATGGTGACATGTCAACCACAGCTGAAAAGTCTTTTTTTAGTAAATTACTTTCCTTAGTCATGGCCAGCCTAAATATGCTGTTATGTCACTCTGCATATTTTACAGCCAAGTCAGTGTGCTACAATTTTTGGACGCTAATATCTATTAAGGTAATTATAGGTATTTGGGGTCTTGTAAGCTTTATAAAGGGATGGTTCTCCGTGTTTAAATACTCTGTGGACGTGGCCCACACCATTGACTAAGACGCATAAAGATGGAAACAGCGGTGCGTAAAAATCCAAACATTCCGGTGTCTGCGCCAAACGCTATGACAAACCAATCCTAAGGGTGTTTCCATTTGGCCCCGCGGTGTCACAATTTAATGTGAGCGAGTGATTGTCTGACAGGTGGGAGGGGGTCGCACGGAAGTACCAGGAGAAGCAATTAGACTTTTATGAGAGCAACTGAATTTCCAGTTGCCACGTTATTATCGTAGGCATTTCATGGGAGCAGACCCTCAGACTACCAAAAAAATGCAGCTCAATAAGGCAGAGACACAAACAGGAGTGGGAGAGTCGGACAGTGTGGTTCACACGGTGTGTATCCTGCACAGGAAGGGCCCTCTTATGAGTTAATGCTCCCTGTAAATAATCTGAATAAAGCAGCCTGTTTACAGGGCCCAGATTGGCCTCCGAGCGGCTGCAAAACTTTTCCACAGTGAGAGCTTGTAAACCACAGGATCATTAACTAGCTAGCTACCCGACATGGACAGCATTGTTGTCTGTCAGGGAGAGAATATTTTTAACCTGGCAAAGCCTCTGCCAATGGACTTGCAACCTGTCCAGGGTGTTTCCCTGCCTTTTGTCCAACGACTGCTGGGACACTTCTACAACTCTTAAATTGGGACAAGTAGGAAAGAAAGTGGGTGAATGAGGCATGGATGGAGAGTGTTTACTGTGGTGGATGCTGATAATCCTTCCAGGAAGAAATTACTTCTCATTTAATCTACAGATACACTCCTGCAACAGGAAGAAAACCACAAGTGATTGAATTTGGTCGGTTTCATGAGACATTTACCAAAAGAAAGGTAAAGCCATAAACACATGACAAGATAAAAGACATGTTCATGCAAGCTGTTTACATACTGAATGATGGAGGCAATCGCAGGATCAACTAAGAGTGCAACTATCCAGCTTCTATCTGATCTGATCTGGAAGACTAGCAACGGCCCAAAGCATAGCGCAAAACATGACCAAGCCATGGAAAAGTAAACTTCCTTCATCTCTCAAGGTCAGACTACTGAGATCAACAGCCTTTGCAGTTGCATCATGTGGCTCCAAATCCTGGACTAAGAAGTCCGCAGATGAAATGGGATTGGATTCTTTTGAAATGTAGTGCTACCGCAGGATCCTGAGGATACTTTGACAAAACTGAACTGTCTGTTTCTTAAAATGCTTTTACTTATTTATTTTTATTTTACTCTGTTAAGCGCCTTGTGCTCCTTTTGGCTGTTGGAAAGCACTTTATAAATAAAATTTGATTGATTGATTGATTACCATCCTAACTCAGTGTCCACTTGTTTGTTGAGGGGTTTAACCATCTGACACAGTCTTAAGCAGCTGATTGAGTTTTCTAAGTCACACAGATTTATTTGTTTTCATGGAGCTCATTACTATCATGACTTCATCTATTGGGCTTTTAAGACTTTCCATCCTTGCCTTCAAATTAGCATCACAGTTCATTCTTGAAAGTTTGTTGAAGAATTTTGGATGATTTTTAAATGTCCTGGATGTCTTAAGTAGCGACTGAATAGCTTTTTCTGACTTGTAGCGTGATTCAACCTCTAGTTAAAGGCAAAGGGACGTTCCAGTTCATATCCACACTGACCTTTTACAAATGAATGCACTCTGAATAACATTACATCATACAGACTGAATTGCTAGGATAGGGAAATGAAACTCCGGTGAGTGAGTTTATAGCTTCCTATTTGAATAGCTATCTCTGTCGTGTACACAAATATTTCAGGCTCATTATTGCAGGACAATGTTTTTAATATGCTTGATTAATTAAAGTGTACAGAGAGCACAAGCACATCAGACCACAATCAAACACTAGTAGAGTAGATTATATTTCAAGCTGTTTATTTTAGGTTTAATTATCTACTAACCAACTGTTTTTGAAATGTCAGCCATGTCATTGGTCATTAAAAATTAGTAATTTAATTAGTAAGAGGTTCTTTTTCAGGAAATGGAAACAAAGGTATTCAAAAATTGGACGATGCTGTTGTTTTGTAGTGAAGTTGTCTCTAATTTAGCATAAAGCTAAAGTCCATGTTGTCGTGAATGCTGGTTAAACTGGTGTCACTGGGGTGGATTAATGTCTCTCTTCCCTGCTGCTGCTCACATGTTGTATGAAATATTTAAATACACAAAGTATCACATGAACCATGTTCAAACAGCCTCTTGTTTTTCTATTCCGTCTCTCACTGACAAAGCCAAACACTGATCTGAGGCCAGCTGACGGGTTCACACTTGGATCTGTGTGTGTCATCAGTGGGAGACATCTGCTGAGCATTCAGAACGGCAGCAGCAGAGTTCAGTGTTACGGCAGCAGAAGCTTTTCCCCTGCCAGCACCCTGCCTTTCAGCCGATTCAGGCCTTCCTGTGAGCTTGTGTTTTCATGATTATGATCTTAAGCTGTGTTCATAAACATACCTCCCCAAAGTGTTTTTCCTCCTGCGCCTGAAAACGCTTTCATCTTGGTTTTATCTGTTTCCTTCCCTCTTTTTTTACTCTCTCTTCCACTCTGCTCAACTACGTCCAAGCAAGTTAGCAGTAAATACATTAAAAAACACATAAATCACTTTTAGTGGTGTATGCTTCTGAAAGGAAACACAACTAGAGAGTGAATAGGTGAAAAAAGCAACTTTGGTTTAGTTGGTTTTTCAGCCTTTTTATATTGGTAGATATTTGTTGTTGATCACTATAGCTGTTTTTTAAAAAGAGTTTAAGTCTTGCAAGAATCTCATTTTAGTGTGTATTTTGTGCTTGAGAGTATTATTGATGGAAACGGGGAGTAAAGAAATAGTTTTTCTTAGGAAATGAAACTGTATTTTAATAGATTTTTTTTTTTTAAACCCAAAAGAGATAATAGCTTTATGCAGAGAAAAAATCAGGGAACTTAGTATTAATCCCTGTGGTACACCTTCATCAGTCATTTGTTTATCTAATGAAAAGGTAAACTCTACAAGAAAGGTGAAATTTGAACCAGCTGTAAGCGGAATCTTCAGAAGTTTATTTAAGGCACTAGTTTGACATGTAGAGAAACCGACCTAATTTCCTTATTCTTATGTTAAACTCCACCACAACCAGTTACTGACTGATACAGGCAAATTAGTTGCTGGAATACGCTTACAGCACCTGTGGGTCAAAAGTGACCCATATTCAATGAAAATGGGTATCTCTTGACCCATATTGTGCATCAAAGGGTTAAAAAAAAAAAATTTGCCACCACAATGGATGCATGTGTGCGTACCACAAGATGAGATATTTTGCCACTGAATATTTTGTCCCACCCCTACAGTAAATGTAACAAAAACTGTCCTTGAACAAATCGAACAAATTTAACAAAAAGCAACACAGTCTCCATAAAATTACATTCCTATACAACTGAACTGCATTTCCAATAACGTTTTGAGAGATCTATGTACTGCATGATTACACTTGTTTGTAATGTATCTCACTTACATCCCCAACCAACAAATCTTTGCCAGGTTTTTGTAATTAAATAGAGAAAGAGAAAAGAGAGTTTAATTCTCACTTTGAATGAATTCTGTCCAAATGAACATATATACTTTGCCTAACTTCTCAGCTAAAAATTCCTCTAATATATAAATATAAATATATATATATACAGTATATATATATGTGTGAATGTGTGTGTGCGTGTGTGTGTGTGTGCGCGTGTGTGGAAAAGACCTCTGAGCTTGCATTGTGATAAAGGGGATCTTTTTAAACTTGAAAAAAAATGTAGGGAAAAAGAAAACATACACTGGACAGTACATTAGGTGGGACGGTGTAGCTTGAAACATACTGTGAATAGATAATATTTTAACCCAAATCTGACCATATGCAAGTAATTTTGGTGCCTAAATTTTTCCCGATAAAGGGTCAGTAAAGCTCATCTGATCTTATCGTAACTTAAGACTAATGGTACCTCACAGATCCTGATCTTCTGGGTAAAAGTCTGGTTGCTGGTTTATGCCTCCAAACTCGTGTCCGACTTCCTAAAAGGAACTCTGTGGCTTTTTCAAACTGGAAGGCGTACCTACAAGACACAAGTGAAAAAATATCAAATTTGGTGTCCCTCCAAATAGAACTGCGAATGCAGTTTCATAGGATAGACACATAACTTTTGGCTATTGGGATCACAATTAGAAAGAGCTTGGAAACAGATCTTGAATTCGGTTTCAACTTGTGTAGCTTGGACTCCAGCGCTCTGAGGAAAAAAATATTTTTCTCGCTGTTTTAAAGTCCAAACGGACACAAACTCTGCATAAGACTGCTGACATTTTCTAAGCTGAGATCCAGAGTGGTAAAGTGTCAATGAGAGTAAAGTCAGGAGGGCTGGATGATGTCATTTCCTCAGCAGAGTGAAAACATGTCACATTCAACCCACAGCTGCACAGAAAAAGGCTTATTTACTGTAAACCAGAGCTTGGCAAAAGGCAAACTCTTGATGTTAACTCCGAGCGCAATTTTTGTGTCTCGGTAAATCACCACATATTTAGTATTTTCTTTGATCTGTGACCTTTTCTATCCTCACTTGTCAATGGTGTGTCTGCTACCACTCTGACCTCAAATCACCGCAACCCTCAGGACTCAAACTCTGGTTTATTTATGCAGCGCTGCCAAAGTAAACAGCCTGCCGCGCTTCTGCCTCTCAGCACTCGACGACTTTTCTCAACAGGCATCACGACTTGGACTCCGGCTCAGTTCCTCTGAATGTGAAGACAAGATGCTGGAGGTGCTTTTGGGAAACCCAGAGCTCGGAGCAGACCACCGCAGGCTGTGAACCGAGGCCAAGGCCGGGCTGCCAGATGCGGGGGTGTGGATCGGCGGCCGTGGCCATGCCTGTGGCTGGCTGCACTAGCTGACCCTGTACATGTGTGGATATACCTATAATGACATGCACAGTCTGTTTTTTCCCCCGTATTGTGTTGGGAAGAAGGAGGCGGCTGCTGATTAATGTGTTTGTTAAGGTGCACAGTATGACACAAGAAAGTCTGAGAAAATATTTTCAGAGCATATGGACAATCATGTGTATGAAGCGTATATATGTGTGTGTACGTCTGCAGGGTGCTGTATGTCTAGCTGCTCCCCTTTGGACTGCTAGACGGTGTTATTGCAGCTGCGACCGGCCCTCCTCCTCCTCCTCCTCCTCCTCCTCCTCTTTGTCTTCCTCTCCTAACACTTCAGGTGCTTTCCAGCCTCCACTTCCTTCTTCTTCTTCTTCTTCCCTCCTCGCTCTTCTCTTCTTTCTTAATTTAGTTTTCCCAGACTGTCCGCTGCTGTTTCACCGACATTCGTTGAATTCATGCCAACCCCAGAGAATGACTGACAATCCCACTTGACTAGACAGGCCACCAACTCCCTCATTAACCCCCCGCTCCCATTGGTCGTTGCCGGGACAACGGTCAGATTGAGTGGGCTTTACCTACTTCCTGCACATTAAGCCAAACAGTAATTTGAGGGTGTGTTTTGGAGGTATGACCCTGAGTATATGCATCTGTGGGTGCATAGTCACATTTATCTCTCACGTATGTTTTCTGTGCATAAGCGCTGGCGAGCTAAATAAAAGCTGACCATCTTTGCGCCATTACACACATTAAAAAGCATGTAATAGTTGCCTATTAGAATTTTAACCAGATATGACATTCCTGTTAGCTTTTTTGTTGTATTTAGCATTAGCACATCAAACAAAAAAATCTATTTAAATATTCTATTTTGAGCTTAAACCTCTTAGTGTCATTTCTTAATGCACCCCCTTATTTAACCCGTAATTACACTGGAATGTTGACAAAGCGCATGTCTTAGAGGGAAAGAGCCCAAATGCTTCCAGCAAAAATGGCCAAACCTTTACCTGGAAGCTTTTTGACTGGAGATGGAGCCGTTGATAAAATGTAGGATTAAACTCAAGCCTTGCTCAGTCAGAATAAACTCAAGATAAAGGCGCTAATATGTGTTTCATATTTAGCTTTTCCTTTCTGGTACTTTTAATAATCTCTTCTCGTTTAATCTTTTGACCAGACAGAAAGTTTGGATGGTTTAATAAGAACCAGGACTGTGTTTTACAGCTTTTCTGCCCTTTTTTGCATGGAAAGTATGCAGTAGAATTCTTCAGGTTTCTGCAAAAGAAGAGACTAGACCAGAGGAAAGCCAGTGGGCTGAAACAACAAATTATTTGGCAGTGTTTGGGGTTTTTCTATTTAATTTTATCTGCAGAAGAACTGTGCAAAACAAATAAATTTACTCTTTCCGATTGTGGTAGACTCAGATCCACCATACTAGACTCTTCACTTCATAATTTTTTTGGCATGTTAAGCTGAAATGTGTTAAACGATCCACTTTGCCTGGAGTAAACAAACCCCAGCACTGGACCTGACTGTGTCCAAACTATATTTAGTCCAGTAAGGGTTCCATGGCGCTGTCTGCCAGGTGAAATGTTTGTGAGAGCATGAACTCCAAAATGCAGGAAAGCCTCATCTCAAAATCCCTCAGTTTATTTAAACCATGTTTGCTGGCCTCTTGTCCCGTTCAGATTGGTTCTCGTCCTAAAATAAAACTAATTTAGACAAGATGGGTTTGGGTTTTGTCGAATTTGTTTTGTGTCCATGAATTTGGACAGACTTCTGTTGTGCAGTTTAGACACAGCAGCAGCCAAAAAATAAAGGGAATGTATTCCAACAAAGAGCAGAGGGAGAATGAGAAGAAGCCTCTACGCTCAGTTACAACCCTTATCGTGCCCGTCGGAGTCACCTGAGGTTGCGTTATATTTCCACTTATCACTTGGGAGTCGTATTCTGGATGTCGCTGAGAGAAAAAGAGAATGTTACTCAATAACTTCCGAAGAGCACATCTTTTTCCACTCGCTCAGAAGTGAGCTATGTCTCTGACCTCTAAACTGCCGAAAACCACATGGCACTTATTGATGAAGCCAGAGGAATTTGAAAACTGCCATTTTCGAAATTGGGCAAAATGCTTCCTAATTGGGACGAACCGTAAAAGAGGGCAGAGAACCAGTCTGCACTCACATGTTCTCACATACTTGCCCTCAGCCCAGTCTCACTGTGTTCCTGCTTTGCTGAATAATGTCCTTTTAAGATGTTTACCATATTTTTTAGAATAAAAACACATTCTTTCAGCACATAAATAGCCTTTCATGGGAATTTTTGCTACCACAAAATCAAATAACTGAAAACAAACAGCAATAACAAATCTCTATAAAACTCAATTATGTTGATCATAAAAGAAAAACACTGCCTAAAAGAAATTCTTTAAACGAGATTTGTGTTGGAGCTAAGTGTAATAATCTCACCCCATTATCATTTTTTTCTCTTGCTTTAGGAAAAACAAGTTCAGAAGACTAAATATGAGATTAAGTGAACTTGTGAACATGTCAGGTTGAGTCCGTCTCTCTTTTTCCATCCATCTTTCCATTCGTTCTGCAGCAGGTACAGGCCAGATTCTCAGACTCCTCTCTCCAGGCCTGCGGCTGTTTTTCCAGGCTTGGACAGAACCATTACAGCCCTTGACCTGATGTCTAGCAGTGTGGCTGACCTGCTCATGACCAGAGCCGGTGGTGGGGAGCTGCAGGGAGGCCTGGCCCCCTGGTTTACCCTGCCTGGGTGGGGCCCAGCTGGGGAGGAAGCGAATGCAGGGTGGGTGGGTTGGATTTTTGCACAATAGTATCCAAAAAGTCACAAACTGGGTCTATGTGAGGGTTTCATGAACATACCATGTACAAGTCCCATGACTTTTATGTACTTATTTAATTGCGCTAGTACAATCCCGAAGCCCTACAGAGTGATGACATTTCAATTACTGAAAAACAATTTTTTCTTCCGCAGTATTATGCCAACGGAGGTAAAATAAGGTACGTTTATAAAGTGGCACTTTTCAATTTTACGCATTATAGCCGGTTTATTAGTGAAGGCCCAGTCAGGTTTGCATAAAACAACTGCGATGATGTAATTGTGATGTCATTTGTGTTCATAACTGAGTGCCTGGATTACAAACTGGGCGACATCAGGCTCGTCCCAGATGAACTGCGCCTCGCCTGAAAAAGAGGGCAGGTGGCAGCAGCAGGGGGGTGTTAAAAGTCAGCAGTCTAGTTGGACAGTTTCCAGCAGCCTTCAGTCTGAGTATGATGTCGGGATCAAGTAGGACATGTCTGCTGACGATCATCAAGAAAGGATGCTCAAACAAAACAGAGTTTCAATGTGGGGTCGAGTGTTTGTGGAGTTTAGAGATCAAAAATCAGGATATTTCACCTTCAAATCTGACCTTTCTTTCAGTTTTTAAGCTCCCTAAGCATTCTAGAGGTGCAGCCGATTAAGGATATAAAAACATATTTCTTTTTCAAAGTTATGCAGACGTAACCAAGTAGCACGGGCTTCAACTGTGGAGCTGTAATCTGACATTGTCATGAATTTCTCACAGCAGAAACACTGCGACGATTTGCCAAGACTATCACAGGAGCAGTTTCCCACTGAAGGGGGCAAAGTTTCTGAACCGTTGACTTTTGACAATTCGTCCGCTTAACAAACAGGCGTTAGTGACTGAAACAGCTGTCTGTTGATATTCACCCACCAGTGCCATCACCATTCCTGCTTGCCGGATGGATCTTCGCGTAACTCTGCATGGGCAACAGGCAGGCGCTATGCCTTGCCAAAAGACTGCAATGCTGGATAAAGGGAGCTGGACGAAGGTCTTCATTCATGTCACCAATTCTGTCGGCAAAACGGTCAATGATGAGTCTGCTATTTAATCTGAATTGGAATGTTTAGCTCCATTTTTAGCTGGTATCCCATTTCCAAAAGAGCAATTACATTTGGTCTGACTTCAACATTTCTTACATGTATTTTATCTCCTGATCTAATCACACTTGTCATCACTGAAATCATATGAAAACCCTTATTATCATAACTCTTGGGGATATTAGGCTGTCCAGCATCACTGTCAGATAATAGGATACTGTATCCACAATTCAAACACTCATAAACGTGCTTTATCTATTGCTGAAATTTCATTGTTGTAAAGACCCAAGTGGATTGTAAATAATTTGCTTTATTTGTAGCGCTAGATAAACAGTTGAAATAGAAGACAAGCAGGAATAGTGCTTATTTTCAGGGTCATAAATAAAGACGTATGATTCTGGACATGCACACAAACAGCCTAAACAAGTCACGACCTCGAAGGGAATATGATACTCAGAGTATAAAAATGCAGCCTAGAATACAAGGCACGGCTGGAGACCCATAAAATCTCTCGTGGATGACAACAACTTATTCTGAAGTCTACTGTCACACATCCAGTAAAAGTTGGCTGAACACATTCAAAAAAATAACAGTCAAGGAGAAAAACGAGTAAAATAACTGAGCAGTGTGTTCCACGGCCGTGCAGCCAAGTCACCCATCCGTGGTCAGCATGTGACGGAAAGTTTGTCTGAGGAACAGCCGTTCTGGTTCAGCACATCTGGGAAGCTCCACACACGCTTGCAAACACGCACACACGCCTCCTCTTGTGATAATTTGTCAGATATTGAATTGGATCATGTTTATGCGGCTCAATCAATCAGTCTTGATCATAAAAGTGTCAAAGAGGCACGAGCCATTCTTCCACTGCCTCAGAGGAGTCTCCACAAGTTGATATACCGCCTTGTGTCATTTGCAGAAGAACGTCCTTGGCACAGTGTGTGTTGAGGTAACAATTAATACCCCTCGGCCAAATTGATTTGTTTCATTTTGATCAGCTGCCTGAGCTGTTTGTTTGCGGTTTGGGATATTGATTTAGTTGGAAGAGGCAGAACAGAAACAGAAAAACACACAACCAAACCTCTCCCTTGGGCGACAATCATTCAACCAGGATTTAAAACGTCTTTCTTGGAACCTTCTTGCATGTTTTGCTCAAACACACTAAGAGAGCCAACAAAGTTTGACCTTTGACCTTTCAATACTAAAAATTAGACCATTAAAATGAGTCCATCAGGGACAGTTTGTCTGATCTGGTGCTCAGACTCTAGTTCAACTTAAACTACGGGGATTTAGCAAACAAATATACGTGGCCTTGCGTGGCAGACTACAGACTTTAACACACAGCAGTGAATTTCATTCAGGTTTCACAGCCCACTAACTGTAGAATAAACACACGCTGACATATGCCGGCAAATGTACTTTTAGTTCCAGCATGTCTGCATGCAAATCTGCCGAGAAGTACCGCATGTCTTAATGAGCATGTATCCGGCCTCGTGTGCTGTATGGGCACACTGGGCTGGTTACTGACTGCTGAACAAATCATTTTCAGATCCCATACGTCTACTGGGGGTTTATGATCATGAATACATAAAGACTAGAAATTACTGCGTATACACTGACTGTTGTGGATAAATCATTATGGACTAACATTATAGCGTGTAGATGTTTTTGTGGTTTGATGAGTTCTACCAAGTGCACTTTGCCACGAGTACAACACCATCCTATCCTTTGCCAAATAGCTTTTAACCCAAGGTACATTACAGTTAAACTGCAACAAATTACTCGAGAACGAGGTAACATTTGTTCAACAACACAAATCACACAGCCAGATCTAGTAAAAGTTGTTGGCTGACATTAGCTAAGGATCATACAAGAACACTTAAGACTGGTTTTTCAAGCAGTTCCTCGAATGGCTGCTTCAGGCTGATATCAAAGTGTTTGTGCAATAGTTGAAGTGATTAAAAACATATTAACCGACAATGCAGAAGACAGAGGACATGCATGTCAGAAAGCGTGTTGTACATTTAATAGCTGTAGTTGTTGCACCAAATAAAGCCTCATCCTGTCTAATGAGATGGAAGACTGTGGCCATTTCATGTGTTTAACGATCTGAGGAGGTGATCACTTTGTGTTGACCAAGGCTTTGGCAGCAGGTAAAGACTGTGGAATAAAAACCCTCTTCAACCTGAACTTGTCGGTCAAAATTTTTGGCCACAAAAAAAGTGACTACTCTGGATTAGGTGCTTCTAAAAAACTATCCAAATATGAACAAAAACATTGTGAAATTCACCATATGTCTTAACATCGCAACCTTCATTGTTCTATTACCTGCATGGACCTGGAGTTACATTCAGTAACTTTTGTTTGTTGCTGTTTTCAAACACAATTTTGAGAATGCAGTAGTTGGATCATATATTGAAGCTAAAAGGGTTCATATCACCTCAAACCTTCCCCAAGTTCCTTCAGTACAGAGCCGCCTATTGCCATGTTTTATTGTTCAGTTTTTGCAGGCTGTAATTGCACACATAAACCAACAAAAAACCTCCACAGATTGCTGTTATCTCTTGGCGAGATAAGCCAAAGTCAACCACGACAGCATTGGTACAACTAAGTATTAATAGTACTGAGTGTTTTTAGAAGCATATACCGTCTGTGGATAAAAAATAGATTTAACAGCATGTGAGAAAATGCCCACTGAGCAGTAATTGCTTCAAGGATTAAGGTTGGTTGGTTGGCTGAATGGTTGGTTGGTAAGGTTGGTTGGTTGGCTGATTGGTTGGTTGGTAAGGTTGGTTGGTTGGCTGATTGGTTGGTTGGTAAGGTTGGTTGGCTGGCTGATTGGTTGGTTGGTAAGGTTGGTTGGCTGGCTGATTGGTTGGTTGGTAAGGTTGGTTGGCTGGCTGATTGGTTGGTTGGTTGGTAAGGTTGGTTGGTTGGCTGATTGGTTGGTTGGTAAGGTTGGTTGGCTGGCTGATTGGTTGGTTGGTAAGGTTGGTTGGCTGATTGATTGGTTGGTTGGTAGGTAGATACTTTATTAATCTCGAGGGAAATTCAAGTGTCATGTTTCCTTACTCACAAAATCTCATGAACCCACAAAGACCAGAGTCCATCCTCTCTTTCTTTACGTGTTTCAGGCTGACCTTTATTCTGAGCAAGTGTCAACGCAAGTACTCAACCACATGGCAGCATTTTTACATTCAGTTTTTGTTGATAATATGTTCTATATGTGAATATGGATCTGTCATTTTGTAGCCAGCAAAGCGTCACTGCTTTAAAAAACTTCCAAAAGTGTGTGTTTTCAGAAGATGATCTCCCATTTTCAGCTGGCAAAAGTACACCACAAAGGGATGATTCTACTACTTTTGACTTTAACGTTGCCTTTGTAAGAGGAAGAACGTGCTCTAGTCTGCTTTTAATTCTCATACAGCAGATGGAAGTGAAACTACATAAACAAATGTTATGGAAGTTTCAATTCAAAAGAACCGTCTTTCAAAGAAATGCTAATCTAATTCCCCCGTGCCCACAGTTAACTTTTGTTGTTGAGCTCCATAACTGTGATGTTTTGCACGTTACCATTTCCTCGCCTGTGCAAACATGACCGGTTCCTTTTGTTTCAGCCTGCAGCTGATCCGCTGGCTTCACGGATCGTTTCATACACAACACAATGGTACAGATAAACTGCATATGAGGAGCCTGGTATAAATAAAGACACATGCACCAACACGCACCGACACTCAAAATGGTTGCATATGGAAGTCTATCCAGATCTCATTTGCAGCTGCGAGGCCCAGCAGAATCTAATAAAATATGAATACAGGCAATGGAAGCAGCTCATTTCATGGACAGATTGATTAAGCGGGACGCTCAATCTGAATCTGTTGAAAGAGAACAGAGGTCAGTTCTGACGCACGTGGATACACAGAGAAACAGTGTATATAACCCAGCAGGGATTTTTTAGGCTCTTTGTCAGCATCTCTGGCCTGTGTTGTTTTTAACTTCTTGGCAAACCTGCAGAGATTTATGTCCTTTCAAGTGTCAGCTTCCTTTGTTTCCGTCTGTGACTGGCTTTCTGTGCGTGCTTTTGAAAACAGGGGATTATTTTTCCAACAACAGGACATTATTTTCTTAAGAGAAGACATTGCATTCTTAAAAGTCGACATTCTTGAAAGAGGATGTGTTTTTTTCCCCCAAAAACAAGGCATTACATATGCAAAATAAGACTGTAATTCTTAAAGCAGAAGTGATTCTCATAATACAAGACGTTTTCACGAAAGAGGACATTACACAAAGGGAATTTCTCAATGGAGGATGATGATTCCGAGCAATCAAATTTCCTCCCACGTATAATTAGCCCTGACTTGCGGTGTTTAGTCAGTGACCACAGGACAATACAGCTAACCTTAAGCACACAAGACATACAGTTACAACGCAACGCTCTCATACAGCAGAATAAATGCAATGTCATGTTGAGACAGCAGTTCAGCAGCTGCCGCATTTGCATCTCTATGGCATCCTGTTGCATCCGCCTCATGGAAAGTTTTGTTGTAAATTGATACACTGAAGAGTTGCCAAACGGGCACAAGGGACCGACTCTAGACAGTGTCGGTTTACCTGCAGGAGAATCAAATGTCCAGGAGCATTAGTCAAGATATACGTGACACTGCATGGTTGAATGTGGAATGTGTATGCACCTGAGAAATGCAATAAAGTGCACATTAAAGCAGCAGCATGAGTTGGATAGATGTATATACATAGCATGTGTAGAGGTCAGGGGATTAATGTCAGCTTTAGTAGTTGAATGTTTTTATGGATGCCTGCTGAATAGGTTTTTTGCTGCTTCCTATCATGCAGCCCAATGAAAAAATCCCCATTAAAAGCTCTGCCAACTGAGCAATCATCCATTCCCTGTATCCTGCTGGATATCAGATCCCCAGTAGGGTTATAGATCAAAATAAAACTGAAACCCAGACAAACACACACACAGAGCATTGTCCTACTAACCCACTCTGTAGCCTCTGTGTGAGTGCAGTCTGGGGAATGTGGCTGGACAGCAGATCCGAGCCGACGGTCTTCACAGCAGACCGGGCGCCAAGCTGCGAGGCCACAGGGAAAGACAGAGGCCAGACTCACACTGCAGGACCAGGTCTAACCACAGTTTGGGTAACGTTAAAAGACATACGTAATAATCTTGCATCACTTTATTTATTTAAACTTAATAAGCCGCTGCAAGTCCGGCTTGAAGAACACTTCTCTCGTGGCAGTATTTTAATCAAATCAAACCACTTCCATGCTCATGTACAGTAATATTAAAGAAGAAAAGATCATGCAGCGTGTCCATCCGAACCTACAGCGAGCATGTGTTTCTCATCAGCTGAGATATATATGCACGTGACAGCATTCCTGCTTTGTCTTTGCCCCCCCCCCCCGCCTCTTTCAAATCCCACGTGTTCATGCAGCAGGGCATTGTGTGACCAGGTCTGCTGAAAGATGGCAAATATGAGACGTGGCATATTTACTTGCTGGTGTGCAGACCAAAACAAATACCATTTAGTAGACAGAGTGCAGACCCGAGGATTAAAGCAAATGGGATAAGTAAAATGTGTTTGTCTCCTTAGCCTGGTCCTCATTTGCTCACACACACACACACACACACACACACACACACACACACACACACACACACACACACACACACACACACACACACACACACACACACACACACACACACACACACACACACACACACACACACACACACACACACACACACACACACACACACACACACACACACACACACACACACACAACTTCTTAGTAGAGCTCTGCCTCACATGTGGTTTTGTGATTATGTGGTCCTCCAGGTAGCATGTGTGTGATGGGTCTGTCAGACTTTGGAAATCCACAGGTTGCCTATTATTTCTGGAGACACAGCTCAGTTACAATCACTAGTTGCTACAGTCAGCCTTGAAAAAAAAAAAAGCTAGAAAATGAACAAGAAAGGTATTTTTCTGACATTTGAGGTCCAACCGAAAGACAGGAAATGTGCCCTGTCCACCTTAACTGGCCTGTCAGAGATGAGCTGAGAACTTCTCCATCTGCAGAGACTGAAGACCAACACAAAATGTCCACAAACAGCTGCATTCTGTCATCTTCCATCTTTTGTTTCTCTCTGGTATCATGTAGTGATCACAGGCAGCTTGGGTGTGTAAACATGAGCAGCTTCTGAACACCAAGTCCTATGATTTGCTGCTACTGAAGCTCAAACAGTCTCTTTATTGTTTTACTGTCACTGCTGTCTGAAACCACAGACATGCAAACTCATCTATTTCCTTTGCATATCAGGACAATCATCCTTGCAATGGATATGAAACTGACAGTGTCAACTTTGGATTCTTTGTTAAAATTGTCTGCACCTGTGGAAATCCAAAGGTTTGGACACACTTTAAGTCACAAACATGGAGGGTTAACAGGTTGAAAGAGAGTACATCTATTATTGCTTTATTTGTCTGAAAGTAGTACTAAATCTTTACCTCAACATAACCAGCTGTCCACAACCCTATTTTTAAAGATACTACATGAGTAAAAAGATGTCTATTTACACGTCCAGCAGAAACAACACAAAGGTAGCATCAATTCAGAGTCATTTGTGGACTCCTAATGAATACCAATCTAATTTCCTCATGACATTTTAGCCCCGCTTTGTTCTCCACCAATGCTGGTGGAAAACATCTCACTCTTCAGCTGCTGTATGCTTCTCTATGTCCACCACCTACTCATTAAACAGCATTTCAGCAATTCAATTACAACCTACGCAAATTACTGAACTTTTGACTGCATTACCATCAAAGTGTACTGTAGTAATTTGTAGATGCACTACAATGTGTGCATAACTTTAAGTTAAGCGTTCAAACTACTCATGACCAGACTCCTTTCTCTCCATAGGGCCCCACTTGGAATTTTACTTTTCATGACAACCGCAATAATATTGAAAACAGAATCACAAGATAAACAAGATGCTTCAGATTTATGTTAATAACTTCTAAATATTTCAGTATTATCTCTGAGAATTGATGTTTATCTGTCAAGTCAGTGTTTTTAATGGTAGTTGGGAGAGAAGTTTGCCTTGAAGGCTTTCTGCCAGAAATGCTTTTAGGGAAATGAGGAAGTGGAAGGAGGTTGAGGCTGATGAATGGGTCAACCTTAAGACCTTCATCCAGGAGGCTAGTCTTCATGATCCATGTGAGCCAAAAGTCCATGCTGACTTGTTATCTTTTGCTAAAGTTATATCAGATTTGCAATTTAGCGTACTAAACTTTGAATACTTGACATAAGTTTTAAGTTTTTTTAAAAGAAAATGTAGCCTCATGCAGGCTTACAGTGCATGTTCACTTCTCGGCACTAGTTTAACCTTCCATTCAGGGTATGTTAGGGTAAAACATAACACATTACAGCTGCAGGCCAAAACCAAAACAACGAGCTCAAAGACAATAAAATGCTCCGTTTATCTAGCCACAGAAATAAATATTTGTGCAGTTTTAATGAAATTTCACTTGGTATTACAGGCATTGTTTATATTTAAATTCCTGCTCTTTATCTTGGCAATATATAGAATCCAATTAGTCAGCAGAAGGTGAGGTCGTGGCTATTTCCAGGAAAACAGGACACATCAGAACATACCGAACTCGAAAAAAGTACCAGCAGAAAACATTTCTTCTTTCATTTCTTGCCAGCATTAGTCAAGCTGAGAAACCCTGCCTCGTCTTACAATAACAAACGCTAACAAAAAAGAACTTCTGCACAGCAACAGAGGAAGGTGACGACCTTTACAGTCAAGAAAAATATGCACAGTCTCACTGTCGCTGCTCTTTTTTCCATTTGTTTTACAGCTTTTTTTTTTTAAATTAACGATCGCTGAGAAGAGCAAAGGATGTTTCCAAAACTAATACGCCGTAGTGTCCTCTTAAGTGTCCTGGAAAGAAGTTTTTCCACAGCGAGCAAAAGAATGGAACGACAAGAGAGGACGTGTCAGTGCGCTAAAAAACACCACACGTATGCATCGTTTATAGGCTTTACTTAATGTGTTTGTGCTCTATAAGGACGAAGACAAACGACCTCCACCTCGGGTTTGAAAGAAACATATTTTACCCTTTGACTTATTAAATAGCAGGAAAACACACACATTATATGCGTTCACATGCAAACACTGAGCACAGACACACACATACACACCCAACAGAGGTGTGCAGTCATACTTTCCCCTCAGCATACTTTCCATATTTTTTCTGATGACATAAACCAGCTCAAAGTTGTGTGTGTGTTTTTCATAACAACCCATTAGTCTCTCTAAAGTCATTACCCACCTTGCCCCCTGCACAAACACAAACTTGAAATGTAATCCATTTATACGTACAATAATCCAACAAGAAAATATATTCTTATTTTAGCCAAGTTGGAACAAAAAGGAATCCTCTTCTGAATTCCGATCAGTCCCAGCTCTGCTAGCACTTTGTGTCCAAATCTCTGATGATTTAAGAGTCGTCAGAAGACGACAGTGATATTTTTCGAATCTTACTACAGAAATTTATTCATCCTCGCAGTGGTGGCAAAAAAACATCTTGTAATCCAACTCTTGTCCTGTCCAAGACATCAGTCATCATTGTGGAAAAGCCTTTAGTCACAAAGCCACTCTAAGTCAACGTGGAAAAGTAAACAAGGCAATTAGGCGGAAAAACTGGAAGACAGAATTCCCAGAAAGCTTTGCATCAAAACAGGCTTTGGCCTGGCTCTGACCTGTGAGCAGTCAGACGATGTCTGTCTGGTGTGTTTTTGGGGATAAGTACACTTATTTTTGCATTCAAATGTGTCTGCAGGGGAGCTGGTGACACACTGCTGGGTAGTTGGATCTCTTTTGGGGTCTTGTTCTGTCATCTGAATGTTGTTTCTGCCTTTCCTCTTCAGTTTTGACAGCTTTGTGGTCACAAAGACACTCAAAAGTGAAAACAGAAGTACAGCAGCATTTAGGGAGGAGGTCAGGGTGGATGGTTGGGTGTACAAAGTGTCTGAGACCAAAAATATGCTTTTTCTTTTACTTTAACTTGGTAGTTTTTGTTGCTTGGATTGAACCAACTGTTACCAATACAGATGTCAATACAGATGTGCAACTTTATGATTAATTTGGGACAACTGTTAAAATGTGTATGTTTATTTTATGTACTGCAAAGTAAGACAAGGACACAAAAAAGTAGAATAGACCTACATATACTAAAGCAAACCACACATACGTACAGAGTCAGTCAAAAATAATGTATACACACATCAGGAAAAGAAAAACGTGCATAAATATTTAATTTGCATAAGTATGTCTACACATATAAATACCTTTTTTAAAGTTTGATCAAATTACGTTAACACTGTGTACTGCTGTACGATATTTTCCCAACAGATGGCGCTACCCTCATGAATGGAGCATCAACAAGTGACGTCTGCAACATCACATAAATGTCTGGAAGCCAGTGGCCACCACTTTGAGAACCTCTTGTAAATTGTAGAGGCCAAAGCTAACTTGTATTAATTGTGATGTCTGAATAAATTTACTATTGCAATATTTATTAGTTATATTTATTATTTATTTAGTTTTTCTTTTCCTGATGTGTGCATACATTATTTTGGCTGACTCTGTATATATAGTACTTGTATGTGTTCCACTTCATATATGGGAGTAACAGAAAAAGAAAGCAAATTATTAATAATTTATGGCAGCTGATATGCAGAACTCATAGTAACAAATCTAAAAGGCTGCCATCGAGAGCAAACGCTACTGAGGCCTGTAAGGGTCAAACCACAAGGTGCAGGCAACCATCTTTGCAAGTAAAATTTCCTCCTCGGTCCCCAGAGTGTTCACATGAAACCTCTATGGTTAAACAGTCATTCCGTACTTGTCGGTCGGTCACAGCTGCAGCATCTGGACTCTCTCCAACGCTGCCCTCACACTTGACAAATTGATACGCTGCAGCCAAGTCTAAACAAAAAGCCCGGATGTACGGCATGAACTGTGGTTCTTGCATGCATCTGATAAACGGCTCCCTGCAGAAACGTACCTCGAAACACTTCTGACCACATCAACCACTTCGCCTCGGTTTTTACTTTCGCAGCAGTATTTCTCGGGTGCGTATGCAGGTACCGGGGCAATAAGGCAGACTGAAGCATGCTGATTGGGCATGACTGGCCTGTCATCTCTAGGAATCACAACCTTCTGGATCAGAAGGTTTTACATATGGAATGATGGCAAAACAGAAAGCATACATGTGGTTTGTTCTTCTTTTATATTCCCCATGCATTCCCATATTATTATGTATTTTACCGCAGGCCCCCTCCCCACCTTCTGCCCCACTTGGCACTCACTCACAGGCCATACAGTAAAATATGATCTTGGGACAGCACCTGAGACAGAGAAGGAGGGTGTGTGAGAGCAGGGAGTTTGTGCACTCACACACACATACACAAACAAACTGAAACCCTATGTGACAAACCTTATGGCCTGTCACTCCTCTACAAGGCAGTTTTGTAGCTTTTTACCAGATCTTACAGATTACAAGTCACATTTTTTCAGGCTCAAAAAGCACAGTGAATACAAGTCTGGAGAGCCTGCACTGAGTGATGAACTGACCGACTGTCTGAACAGCTGCTGCAGGCAGAAAAAGCCCCGTTTTCTCCACAGACCAGACATGCAGTCAGAAACAATACATCAGTAAGCCACTCACTCTTTTGTAAACAACACAGAGACAAACATAGTGTGCGTGTTATGCAGACACACATTAGGGACTCTCCCTGATCTGACACAATCAGCGAAGCACCTTGTGACCTCCCACTAAGGTAAAAGCTGTAATTATTGACATTACTGTCATTTGAGCCTTCAACCTTACAGTTCAGAGACATTTCTCTGAAGCCGTGCTTTGTCAGCGGTGACAGCTCTCATCCATTAAGTCTGTCTGTCTCCAAGATCGAGAGGACTGATGTCTGAATGACCTGCAACTACTCTCATGTTCGCTGACCTTTGTGTCTTTCATATTTTCTTATTTTCATATAGCTTAAGGCTTAAGACATCTTGTGAGGCTGAAATCCATCATGTATTGCAGCAAAAGTGGTGTTACACAAATGGGGACTTGAAGAAATGCTGTAATAGAGTTAAAATATCCGCTGTCAAACTTACAGTGTAATAGTGTAGTTGGTGTATCAGCCAACACTAATTTTGGTTTGGGCCTCGCTCCAGGGTGCAACAGCTAAGTCCATTAGCAGCTAAAATTGGAAAGGCTTTTTCTTAAAATCAGATTTTCATTCGTAAAAGCCCACGTTGTTCCACCCAAAAAGTAATCGTGAAGGTAAGATTAGCATATGAAGCTAACAAAACTCACACTGCTAGTGGATTTATGAGTTCATAAAACATCCACACAGGGTTAAACTCAAAACCAAGTCTTACAGAAACTTGGAGGCCTGGAGTGGATAATCCAGGGTCACTGAGTGAAGTCCCATCCCTCAAAGCACTAGCTGCTTCCATCGGGCCGTGGTGGGTCTGCTGACAGATTGACATGCCAGACGTCCTCTTAGCATGCAGCTGGAAACACAGAACAACTCCCTTTCACTCTCCAGCCCAGTGCAGGAAAACACACCATCACTACTCTCCCGCTAAGACACATTTTAGGAGCATACAGGAGAACCAGACTTAGAAAGGCGAGCAGCAGTGAAAGATTTGTAGAAGATGAGACATGATACAAGACTTAAGTATGAAAGTTAGAAAAATGAGGGGACGCAGAGGAATGAAGTCCTGAGAGGTGTATGGAGGAACATGGGAGGAATAATGAGCAGCCCAATGACATATAGACTCTGTTTGATGGAATAGACATGAGAGAATAAGAAAAGGAATGTAAAGAGGCGGAAATCCTTCAGTCTTGCAGGAAATTGAGGACAAAGACAAGAAACTTTCCTGTTCTCAGTCAGGTGTGTGGTTCCGATGCCTAGTTCAGGGAATGTGTGGTTTACTAAGACTACAGGACATTTTCAATACGTGTTCAGTGAAATGTCAATCTGCATTCTTCTGCCTCAGTGGTGTTTCCACAGATTTCATCTTTTTGTTTCACAGGCAGTATGTCTTGTTTAAACCATGCTAAATTATGAGATGGTTTCTGCCTCCTTGCCCTGCAGTCATTGTGGGTTCAGAGCTCCACCTCAGTGTCGTCTCACAACAAGGATGTAATGCTACGTTGCACTGTGAGATTCCTCTGTTTTCATTTGGTGTATGTTTTGGCCTGCATCCGCATCATGTGACTCGTGAGTTTTGCATCTGTTGCATGACTTGCAGGTTTCTTTTGCTTTCACACATATGATGACCAACAAATTCTGCATTAGGAGGTTGGACAGGTGCTGTTGTGTACACTACAAACTAGTTGATGAGGTTGTCAGATGTTTTCAGTTGCTGATTTCTACTATTGTTTTCAGGTGCTTTTTGATTATGTTTATGTTGATAAACTACTGAAGTTCAGACATGAAAACTACATGTTTTGGTTGACGAAAAGACCACTATTACTATTATTACAATGAAGCCATTCTAATTCTAATTTGGGTTAAATTACACCCAGGCAAATGCTAATGCTACATTGCCAAAAATAGCCCTTAAAAATCCCAAACCTCATGTGAGGAAAAATCTATCCATCCACCCATCCATCCACGATGACAAAGCAGGTCATTCCAGATGTCCCACCTCCAGCAACGCTTTCCAGTTCTTCCTGGAGGACCCCAAGACATTCCCAGGCCAGAAGAGACACATAATCCCTCTAGTAAGTTCTGGGTTACCCTGGGGTCTCCTCCCAGGTGGACGTGTTCGGAAAACCTCCAAAGGAAGTCTGCCCGGGGGCATCATTTCAGCTGCTTTTACCCGCGATCTTGTTCTTTCGATCACTACCCAGAGCTCATGACCACAGGTGAGGTTTGGGACGTAGATGGACTGGAAAATTGAGAGCTTCGTCTTGTGGCTCAGTTCCCTCTTCACCATGATGGTTCAGTACAACGCCTGCAATACTGCTGAGCCCGCACCAATCTGCCTGTCCATCTCATGCTCCATTTTCCCATCACTCGTGAACAAGATCCTGAGATACTTGAACTCCTTTGCTTGGAGAAGCAACTCCCTCCCAACCTGGAGAGAGCGATCCACCGAACCATGGCCTCAGACTCGGGGGATGCTTCACGTTCGGATACAAAGTGCTCCAGAGGGGAAAAATGAAGTTATCAAAATTTTTTTAGGTTGCCTCAAATTGAATTTAGCTTTAATTCAACTAATACAGAAACATAATATTAGGTTTATGCAGTTACCAACAATATTATGTCAACACAACTCATCAGAATAATGTTTGCAACTTAAAAGTTTGGTCTAAATCAGTAAATTAGCTTTTTTTTTTTCTCTTGCAACCATGGATTTAATTGGCATGCGGTGGGAATAGGTCCTTTGAATTAAGATGTTTACAGAAACCTTTGAACATCTTAATCTAGAATATTTTCACTGCTACCACAAAGAATCCATTTGCTATAACATTTGTTCTTATCAGTATGTTCTGTCCATAGTCTTTCTGCAAACAGGATGCTAAATTATTTATTAAATTCTGACATAATTATGATTTATCTTAATATTTCTGCCTTAAATAGATCAAATGTTGGCCACTAAATGCACTTTTTTTAATGTGCCTCGACTCGTCAACAGTTTCTCACATTTGTCAGCTGTGCAGGTAATACCTGCATGCGTCAGGTTCGTAAAACAAAACCCAGAGAATCTATACCCCCAGGCAGATCCGGCTTAGCCACGTGTGCTATATCTGCAGAACATAAAGCAAATACCTTCAAGAGCGTTTTCCTCATTTCGTGTCTTTATCAAGTTACGGCAGGCTCTTAAGTTGCAGAGAAAAGGAGGATGATTTGTTTTGACATTTATTGATAGCCGCCAGGGGTGGGAAAGAGGTGACTCCTGGGCTGTATTTCTGTCAGCGTGCTTGAAAACGTCGACCCACTTTCTAGCAAAGTTTGCAAGGCCGACTGCTCAGGCCTTATGAGTGGCTACGAGGGATTTGTTACATTACATGGGGATATTACATTAAAAATTTACAGCTAGAATAGTCATTTACCACATTAAAAATGTCTACACTGGATTTCTGATTCATTTAATGTTATCTTCATTAAAAAAAACTGTTTTTCTCTCAAAAATAAGGACATTTCTAGGTGACCCCAAACTATTTAGTTAAAGTGCATCTTCATTATACTTCCACTCTTGTTTTTTTTAGTTTTCTGAGGGCTTTAGGTTGTTTAATCGAGCAGATGGTAAAAGTGCATCACTAATGTCCTAATGCGTCAATCTATGTTTTGATTTTGTAAGACGACGACAAGGAGGAGGAGGAGGCGGCCAGACATACCACCCTACAAAACTCCCCTTGGGTGAAATCACCAGTATCCAGACCAATTTCACACTGGTTTATCAGCCAACTAGAGCAATGAACAGCCTCTGAACTTTGCTCAGTCAGCAGTCGGAGTCAGGCTAAAACCTCAGTCTGGAATAATCCGATATTCATTAACGTCGACTAATGGAACGGAAAATACGGTGAGCGAGCGGTGAGCCAGAGTGGGAACCTTTTTTCTCAAAACTGTGGTAGGTTCCTTTAATTTGTAATTCAAGAAATCCTGAAAACTTTCCTTTGTAGCTGCATATCCAAGGAAAAAGGTGTGAGAATGAGGACATACGAGCTGTGGATTCGTCTTTCTTCCTCCCAGCTTCCCACCTGTTCTTACATTGCACACACACATACACTTCCCTTCTTGGACCCCATGTTCTTTGATGCTGAGCCTGTCTGCTGGTATGACTTGGCACATCTGGCACCATGCCCCGACTGCCCTCCTCTATGTTTTCCCGGCACGAGGAGGGGAGGAAAGGAAGGGATGGAGGGAATGAGAAAGGAAGGGGAAGAAGGGGAGGGTGGTAACTTTGCACCTGCAGCACTCGAGAACCGTCTGGAGGCCAAACTGTTGATTGCAATGCAGGGAATTTTACCTGGAAACAGTTTTCTTCACCGCCCGTACTTCTCTTTTTCTCTCCAGAGAGATTTGCCTCACTTCGCTCCTCGTGTTGGCATTTTCGGTGCGTCTGACTCACACAAACACACACACATGCGACTTCAAATCCGCCGCCCTCTCTCAGGGCTGCCATAAAACCCAAAACACTTCAAAGTGGCTTTGCTACCCAGAGTCCCTTGCTGCTCTGACATCACTTACTGCCTGTTTTCACAGCTGCTGCTCCCGATGCCAAGGCAGCCCACTCCTCACACTGCTGCTCTCTTCCGCTGTGTGTGTGTGTGTGTGTGTGTGTGTGTGTGTGTGTGTGTGTGTGTGTGTGTGTGTGTGTGTGTGTGTGAGTAGGGATGTTTATGTCTGGGGGTCATGTCTCATGTATATGAAGGTGTGTTGCTTGGCATGGCCACAGACGGACTGTACATGCCAAAATGTTTTGTATGCTCTGCAAAATAAGATGCGGTTCACCATCTTACACATAGCATGAAGAGATTTCACGTGTGCATATGCATGTGTGTGTCTGGCGGGGTTTCTTTCTGAGCACGGTGCATGAACTTTTTGTAATCTGAAGAAGCAGAAGTCAGCGGTCTGTGGTGCTGCTCTTCCATATTGCCACTTCCTCTTTCACAAAATAACACCTGACAACAGTGCAAACTGCAGCCTGTAGGTTGAAGTTTTTACACCGTGCGGTGCTTTGTCACTTCTCCAAGAACAATGTGATTTTTACGCTCCTTCTCATCTCCCAAAACCTCTTTCTGACCCTCTAAAGCAGCGGTGTCCAACTCATCTAAGTCCAGGGGCCGCATTCAGCCCAGTTTGAGCTCAAGTAAGCAGGAAAATCACAGCATAGTAACCCAAAAATAACCACAACTACAAATGTTTCCTTTGCTTTAGTGCAAAAATGTTCACATTTAAGGAATTATCTTTTTAGAAAACATTATGAACAACCTGAAATTTCTTATTAAAATAATTCAGCTTCAACAACATCATGCTTCATGTTGTCATTTACACATTACAACTTCCAGATTACAGAGAACCCATATCACAGTTATCTGGAACTGAATGATTTAGTATTTTATTTTATGATCAAAACGAGAAAAGTCAGACAAAAAAAAAGACGAAAGACAACAAAAACAAGACAAAATATTACAAAATGAGACAAAAATTAGACAAAAAAAATTACAAAGCGATAGAAGAAATGGACACGAACGAGACAAAAAATGACAAAATAGGAACAAAACAACAAAAAATAGACAAAAACCACAAGTGAGATAAAAAGGAAACACAAAACGACAAAAGTATAGACAAACGACTGAAGCCAGGCAAAACAACAACAAAAACAAGACAAAATATTGCAAAAATGAGACACAAAATGACAAAAGAACAATAGAAATCTAGTATTTTACATTATGATCTAAACAACTTTTTTTTTTTTAAATTTATAGTTTTAGAAATTTACAATCTGCAGTAAATGTCATCTCCTCTCAGTAATTTTTACACTTTACAAAGTCGTGCCCAGGGTCCAGTTTGGACCCGCTGGACGGCCGCTTTTGGCCCACAGGTCACATGTTAGACACCCCTGCTCTAAAGTCTGCCTGTTTTCATCTTCTTCCTCTGTTAACCATCCTCTGTGGGCTAATAGCAAAATCAGCTCAGTCAAATCAGGGTTTACAACAGCAAAATTTATGTGGAAATCAAATCATTTCAACATTATAACAATAAAATAGTGGATTTGCTCTTGTAGGGAAAAAAATGACATGGTTTTGGTGAGCTGACCATTCAGTGTTACATAAGACTCTTCCAAATGACAAGTCATGCTAATAGGGGTTTCCATTTGCATTCATTTAGCCATGGGTGAATCAAATCTAGCCAGAAACAGCAGACCTGACCTGTTGCTTTCACCACCTCCTAATTAGGACGGACACTAATTTAATTTGCTGTGGACTTTACAAACTTGTTGATAACTGGCTTATTTCTCTTAGGCACCACCCAACCCAATCACTACCAATGAACAATGAAGCTGTCAGACAAGACTGCAAGGACTGAACAATGCTGACGTGAAGCCGTCACGAACGACTCCCTCTTGCTCTCGCTGCTCTGATCGGTAATTTGTCTTCAAATGCAACGGAACATCTGGAACACATAACTGTCCAAAACATTGGACGAAAAACACTCAAAAACTCAGAATATCACGCAATGCTGTGCACCAACTTGGACAGCACCCTGACAACCAAAAGGGGAATCTCACTCGTCCTCCCTCCCTCCCTCCCTCCCTGCCGCCTCGTGTCGGCTCGTGGGTCGTCCATTCCTGGCATGGCGGGGATTCCCATTATGTCACAGGTCCCCCCGGGAAGCCAAGGAGGGAGAGACGCTGTCGTAACATTCAGCAGATAATGGACACCCAGAGGCGGCTGTCACACGGGGGAGACGTTGGCGTGACTTACTGAGGAGCGGTTGTCAGTTTGGCTGCTTGCATCGCTGCAGCGGACAGTTACAGTGTCGCGAGGCTACGTCACCGCGATGAACCGAGACATTATGCTGGAGGCCTGAGTGGTGTGCTCAGCGCAGTGGCGTCTCCTGACAGCCTTCACAATGCACAATGATGAGCTTTTGTGACTCTCTGGGCTTTTGCAGTCACAAGAAACAAAAGTGATACTATAAAGCTGTCTTGATGGGATGAGGCAGCGCTTGATAATGTCATAAGATGTATTGTGAGTGAGATCAAAAAATGAGGGACCAAAGTGTCATACATCCTGTCTTTGTGCTTTTTGTGTGCCAGTATGTTAAGAGCTCCCCCTACAGGCCAGCTACGTCTTAGATAGCATGTGGTAAGCAGGTGTCAGTCAGAGCTGGGAGCTATTTTTGCACAACAGTTAAGCCAAGTGCATGAGCCACCAGTTGGGGAACATATAGCATTGTTAGGTGCCGGCTGCTGCTGTCACTCTCCACCAAATCCTGGTTAATATGGCTCAGAGATCATGCTATTTTGGGTCAACATGAGGTTTGAATATTAGAGCTATGATTGGGAATTGCACACTGATTGCATCTGTTCTGCTCTAGCTGGTGTGCATGTGTGCACTGGCACGCAAAAGAGAGGAAAACACACACCAACGTCTGCAGAGTGCACTTCTGTCAGTAGGCCAGTGAGGCAACGGTCACAGGAAGTCCAATAAGTTCTGTCACCAACAAGTTTAAAACTCTCGCTCTCTTCTTTTTGCAACAGAGCAATCAAGAATCCCAAATTGTGCCCTGAAAACTGTTCCTTCTTTTCAGATTTTCCTGTGGTCCACCTCCCCTGTCCCTAATGAGTCCAAGACAACAGTTTCATTAGTGCGATCATGATGCGAAAGCACTCAATGAACCCCTTTCATTCTTTGAACGAATGACACGAAGAGCCAGTACGTCACACAAACCGCACACTGTTCGCATAACGCAGTTGTCAGCAGATCTGGGATGGATTTATTTTCCAAGGACCTTGTTAGCTTTGTCTGATATTCGGCTCATCAGCGGGCTTAGTCACCCAGATTTACACGGTACTTCATGTGGCGTTCACCTAAAAACCCACAAACTAGATCAGGGGTGTCAAACATGCGGCCCACAGGTCAAAACCGGTCCTCCAGAGGGTCCAAACCGGCCCATGGGATGACTTTGTAAAGTGTAAAAATTACAGAGAGGACATTAACTGTAATTTGTGCATTTGTAAAACTGTAAATTTTAAATAATTTCTACACCACGACAAGTTTTTTTTATCATAAAGGAAAATACTATATTGCTCATTGTTCTTTTGTGTCTCATTTTTTAATATTTTGTCTGTTTTTGTTGTTTTTTTGTCCGATTTCTCATTTGTCTTGTTTTTTTCATTTTGCTTCTCGCTTATGTTATTTTTGTCTCGTTTTTGTCATTTTGGGTCCTTTTTGTCTCACTTGTGTCGTCTGTTTTGTTTTTCGTCATTTTGTTTCTCGCTTTTGCCGCTTTGTGTCTAGTTTTTGTAATTTTCTGTCTCATTTTTGTAATATTTTGTTCTGTTTTTGTGTTGTCTACTTTTTGTCACTTTGTAACTTTTTTGTCTAATTTTGTCTGCTTTCTGTTTGTTTATAATGTTTTGTAAAAAGATAATTCCTTAAATGTGAACCTTTTTGCACCAAAACAAAGGAAAAATTTGGAATTGGCGTTATTTATAGGTTATTATTCTGTGATTTCACCAGTTCGGTGGACTTGAGATCAAACTGGGCTGAATGTGGCCTCTGAACTAAAATGAGTTTGACACCTCTGAACTAGATGCTTACAGATGACATTTTCTCATTCTCCCATTAGTTTTCCTTCAAAATAGATGCATACTATTGCTGTTTCTATGGCTCATCTTTTCTGCACTTGGAGTTTAACCCGGTTTATGGATGCAGCTGCATGACGAATTGATTGATGGATGCGATGTTAAACCTTTGCAGTGTTTGTGTTTGTGACAAGTGGATTTATGTCTGTCAGAAGAAACACAAGAAACTGAGCTGGAAATGGGACCCGCTGCCAAGATGTCCTCATGCGACTCAGTGCATAAACAAACAGATGTGTTTGAATTTAGGAGAAGGCTTATTGTTACAAAAAAACTTGATATAGAAACAAATAGTACATTACTCGTCATTTAAGGACACTTTTAGTCGTCTATTTGAGCTACAGTCTACAGGAGTCAAATGTAGGTTAAATGGAAACACCAAAAGCAGCCATGTGGAGCTGCAAAGGATTCTTTGTAAGTTCACAGTCAAGTTCAGAGCAAAAGCAGACATCTCAGAAGAAAGGGGCAGAGGAAGAGGCGCAGATAAGAGAACAGAGGAGTTCACACAGGAAGAGTGTCTGACTTTGGGAGGACGGAAGGAGGCTGAGAAAGGCCAGGAATCACAGATATGATAGGAGAGACAGAAAAAGAAGAGGAGGGATGTCACAGAGTTTGTAAAGGCAGCAGTGGAATTAAATGGCATTTAAATACATTTTAGTCCATACCTTTTAGTAGTAATGGTCTAATCAAGATAGATTAAGAGGTACGTTTGTAAGCACAGTCCATCAAAAAGCAGCTTTACTCTCATGAACTATAATGAATGAAAAATGTTTCACAGGCTGAGCGTTGTATTTTTGCATTTTAATCCTCACAAAAGTTTAAAGTTGCAGAAACAGTTGAGCTCAATGGGCCCCATGCAAGAACATTTGGAGTTATGATCTCAAATCTCATTTGTTTTCTGAGAGGTTTACTTAGATGAAGTCAGATTCACTAAGCTTTAAACAAACTGCACTTTGTCTGATCTGATCATGAGCAAATGATGCCCTTGAAAGGGAAATATAGGCTTCAATAGTGGACAATTTCAATCAAAAAATGTCAAAAGTCAATAAAAGCTAAAAAACAGTCTCAGTAGATTGGTATGTAGACGATCTGCTGAGCAGAATAATGCATTTCATTCAGTTATCCATTTTATTTCAGTTCCTTTCCGTGACATCTTTAAACTTGTGTAAGACTGACTGCCACGAGTTCACTAAAATTACTTACTCGTGCCACAAATCTTTGCGTACGAGATGTTTTCGCATGAGGACCGCATTATTCAGAACTAGTCTTGGTGAGTGTTATGACAGGCACTTTAAACAGAGATGACAGCTGGAGCTGCTTAGTACTGGCTCGTGTCATTAGGTTGACTCATATCGGGCTTGTTTGCTGTCTGCTGTTGTGTGCAGCTGTGTGGGGCCTGAACTCAACATACTGGAAGCCTCTGCAAAGGCACCGTGCACACATTTCTTTCATAGAAAATCTGTATTTTGCCTCACAAAGAGACATAAAACCGCTTAAGCAGCTTTTTCTTTCACTGGTATTTATCATGTTAAATCCAGTAAAACTGACATCTAAGACAAGATGTGCAGCTTTTATGTGCATTCAAATGACATTTTTGCCATACAAACATGCATAATATTACTAAGTTATGTTATAAGAATGTATATGTACTCCCTTCATTCAGTCAAACTGCTGACAAACTTTCATCTCCAGCCTCACAGCTCCACCTGCTGCACAGCCACCAAACACTAACCACCAGTTTCATGCAGCATCTCTTTGCTCATGCTGCCTCCTGCAGGCATGTAGAGGAACTGCAAAGTCCTTCCACACCCCTGCAAACGTCTGCTGCTGTGCAGGTGAGCAAACACCAGGAGGCAAAAAGAGCTCGCTACCTGAAAGTAGGGCAGCCAGAGGTAAAAACTTTGTCCAGAGGCCTTGCTTTACTTTGCTTTCCCCACTCCGTCTGAATGTGCGTTTCTCTGATTCTCTATCACTGATGTCAAACACAAATGTTACGGTGTTTAAGTGGTGCTTATGGGCGAGTGTTTGCAGCTTGTTTTGAATGAAGAACTCACATGTGAAGGCGTAATGTTGTGATGTGCCTCCTCATCACCCAGAGTCAGCTTTAACCCCGAGGCTCCTCTGCCTCCATATCCTCAGGAATGTCTGTATCCCACCTGTAATACAGACACACACTAATGTAATAGAGATGCCATTGTCCTCTATGGGACGTACACATGATGAGATGGACCCGGGCACAGGTCGAGGAAATGACACTGTGACGAGCCTCCTTTTCGCTCGTTTGGTTCTAAATTCTTTGTTTATTTTTCAAACTTTTGGCAAGAAGCCGCACTTTCATGAATCCCAGGCATTCTTCCTCTTATGCACGTACATGCAAACGCCTGCGCCTTCTCACTCAAATTCGAACGAGATAAAATTTTAATGACCCTTCTGGGAAAAGTCGGGCATCTTCCCGCACATGCCAAGGCCAAAACACACACACACACACAGACACACACACAGAGCGGTGGCAGGTGGATGTCTGGCCTGAAATGGACGGTTTGGGTGGGTGAGGCTGTAATGACTAAAGCAGGACAGATTGGAAAACCACACCCAGCAGGGACACGAGAGGAAGGCCAGGGAAGCTAAAAGGCTGCGGAGCCTCAAATGGGAGAAACAGGTGAGTTGCTGTGTGTGTGTGTGTGTCAGCGGGATTCTTCTTGTGTAAGGTAACGACTGGCTAAGAGAGAAATGCCGCCTTAAAAGGATGAGGGAGTGCTAATAAAAGAGGGAAAAGGGGCTAATGAGAGGTCAACAGTGAGTCACGTTTTTAGATCTCACCTTCTTCACTTATCATCTCATCAGCTTTAACCTGCTGCAGCTGAAAGAAAAAAGGCTGTGCTTACAAAATAAAAGAGTATAGACATCTCTGTAGGGCATATAGGTACGATTACATGCCCAAATATACGCACACACAATTATGCACACAGTCGCCGCTATCAAAGCCCTCTTTGTTTCCCTCCTTATCACTTTCCTCTCTGCTGTTTTTCCCCTTCCTGCACTCTCTTACCTGCCCTTATCTCCTCTCCCTTTCATCTCGGGAGAGGCCTCCGAGCACGGCGGACAAAGAGAACAGAGGAGGAGGAAAGAAGGAGCAGCAACAAGGGGCATGAGAAGAGAGAGGAGACGAGGAGAATCGGAGAGGAGACAGAGAGTAGGCCTCCTTATCTGAGATGACACACACACACACTCATGAGCGCTCACACAGGGGCCATTGTTCGGTGGTTTTGCTGCGGGGCCCTGTGATCACACAGACTCGGACTGATGAACGTGTGGCCCCTCTTTCTTCCTCCTTTCATCTCCTACCGACTCGTCTCTTGGCGCTCAAAGGAGCCCTCTTCCTCCTTGTCTTTCTGAGCTCCTTTAGTCCCTCATCAACAGGAGATTTCCACGTGAAAAAATTAAAAAAAAACACATGGCACTAGTGGACAGCAGCAGCATGAGGGCGATCAGCTGTAGCATGGATGGCTCCGGGGGGAATCGAGGGCCTTTGGAGTCCTGCTGGATTTTCCTGACTGTGTCCGACATGTAGGTAGAGAGTAGCAAGCCAGACCACAATCAATCTTAAAGAGATCTGAAGAAGTTCAAGTTCAAAAATTCCTCGACACACTGAACTTCACCTCAAAGCAAGGCCAGGAAAGCAGCAAAGCAGGAAAGGAAAAAAACAAGCAGTAGTGACTTGGTTTGACCCAGAGTTACTAATTTTATATGATGTTAAACCAAGTACCAAAGCTAAAATATGATTATTTTGAACCAGTTTTAGACACAGCAAGCCTACGATTCACCTCAAAGACCCTTTCCAGTCAAAATCGTCAGAAGTGTTTGGACTTGCTATGATGTCAATACAGTGTTGAAATATGCTACAAGACAAGTGAAAGCCCATATGTGTATAATAAATTCATTAAATTCTCAAAATATCTCCTCAAAAACACAGTTTCAGACTTCAAGAGTTTTATAACAAACTTAGAGAATGTTTTCTGTATCATTAGTCAGCTGAACTGGTTTCTGATCAAAGTTAAAGTAATGAATTACTCTTGATATTTACCATCCAGTCTAGCTTGTCATTATGTAGCATGCAGTAGTTCTACAGAGTTACTTCATTTATGGATGTCTCAGATTCTTGGAGTCTTTGCAAAGATGTTGCAACGAGTTGGACGTGTTTTCTTATTTTTTCTCTTTTCTGTCTGGACTCGGATAAAAAAACGTTTGCACAACAGCTTTTATCAACTTATTGTCACTTATTAGGGCAGAATCTCATCCTGTCCTCTATCAGATGGTTATTTTACAGTTAACTGATGAATTATTTTGGTGATAAACCATCAGAAAAAACAATCCCACCATCCTGGAGTCCAAAACATGAAAAATTTGAATGTAACTTTCAAAAAAGAAATGAAAAGTTTGACAGAGTTGTAGGTGAGCTAGTATATGTAACCTGCAGCAAACGGGTAGGTATGGGTGGAGAGAGATGCAGAAACTTCATAGATGCATGTTTTAAATGATGTGTAGTTACAACTAAGCCATTTTTAAAAAGTCTAAATCTATGTCTTTGATTCAGAGAGATTAGTTTTATGGGCTAAACTGTGAGGGATATTTTGTTGCCACGGATAGGCCTGAGGCAAATCAATCAGAAATAGTTTGAGTGGATCACATTTATCCTGTGATGAAACATTTTTCCCGATAACGGATACTGGTCTCTTCCAGGACGAATATCCATAAGAGACAAAGGTTTACTGAACAGTCTCATGAAAATGACGTGAGTCATTTGTTGTGGCCTACACAGTCACCAGAGCTTAACCCAGCAGACAGACAAGTCATCAAAACCCCAAATGACAGATTGTCTTCTGGAAGAATCGTGTTCATCCCTCCAGCAGAGTTACAGACTGAGACAATCAATGCCAAGGCAAAGTTCTTGTCATGGTGCACATAGATAAATTAAAGTTATCCCAGTGTTGTGTTTGTGCAATATTAACCACAACTGGCTCAGTTTTGATTTTTAGTGCCTCAGCCTTTACTCAGCAGGATAATGAGCTATCCAGCTGTTTCTTCTCTAGGTCTGCCAACTGAGGGGTGTGGCATGCCAACAATGTCAACAAAACAATACAAAACGCTTCTTGCAGGGTGTAACAGTTCAGTCCAAACAATCACGTGCAGGTTGGAACCAGTTTTTTGGCGAGAGCAACTAAACTGGCTTGACGCTGATGTTCCCTGAGGTCAGAAGCCCCAATAATAGCAGAGAAGAGCTAAAAGATCCAGAATGTTTAGCCACAAATTGAAAGAAACTTTCACACTGGTCTAAATAAAGGCCAGTTGGTTATTTACAGATGCCAACTCATACTAGCTCGTAGTACACAACTAGTATAGCTTTAAGACTTCAGGTTCCTTAGGGATCAGATGCTCGTTGAACAAGTCAAACAATACTAGTCAGCATTGTGAACATATGGTCAATAGATAGAATAGATCGAATGGAATCAGCATCCGTGCAACTAAAGGCTCATTCCCAAAGTCAAAGCTGAACTTTTTAATTTGTAGCCTCATTCTGGAGAGTTTAAAAGAAAACGCCATCAGACAAACAACATCGGCACATGGGAACTCTACACAATGCACCAGTTGAAAGTCATCTACAGCCAAAATGTGACATCCACAGCTTCAGTGTTTTGACGTCCACTTGTCCCTGTTGCCATGATGACAGCGGCACCTCCCTCCTCCGCATTCCCGATATCTCTCATGATGGACAGGAAGTGGCACGGGAGGAATGTGTGAAGAGCAGTAGCGCCAACATGTCCGACAGCGGCTCGCCCGTCCCATTTCCCAGCAGCACCTGACCCCTGGGCTGCGACACCGTAACCTTTCAACTCCTCCCTGACAGGACATGCTTTCATTGCAGACAGAAAAATGAGGTAGACAGGGAGGGGTTTTCAGGGTTTACTCATGAAGGTGGCAAGGCGCTCACGTTTAGGAGGCACAGATTAGGAGAAAGATCTCGAGATCAAGGCTTCGGGTTTGAGGTGTAGATTGAGAGATACGCAGGAGATGAACGGGCTTTGGAGACACAAGTCGACTGGTTTTGGATTCAGGGTTCAGACGTATAATTACACAAATGCTGGGGAGATTTTGCTTTTGATTAAGTGGAATTCATGCAGATAAAACATTCTCAGACTCTTAACTTACAGGCTGGAGGAGGCTTTGGATTTAGCAACATAATTAGACACTTCTCAGGAATTTCAGAAATGCTTGTGTAGTTGCTATCACAGACAAGACGCTTGAGTTTTGTTCACATGTAGTTTTTGTTTCTTTCAAGGAGTACTCGTGGAACAAATGGGCAGCAATTTTAAAAAGTTAAGTATGAATTCTGGAAGGGTCATTAAAAGCTAAAAAAATGCATCATTATTGCTTTCAGTGGCAAAACACCGGCTGTAAAAAAATCATCAGAGGATATTTGAGAATATTAAAATACCACAGCGACTTGATTTCTTAGTCAGCATCGCTATCTATTATTATTTTTCATATTTTTTTTCCACAAACCCACTGCCCATCAGCTCCATTGTTTTGGAAACTGAGAACTTTGTGACATAAGCAACCTCTTGAAGGATTTTCCTCTCTCTTTGTGCACTCACTTCTACTTTTACGCAACCGAATTTACTTCAGTGTGTGCGCAATATCCACTGTCAACCCCGCCAACCCTTATTCCAGTCTGGCATGCAAAAACATATTTTATAGGATATGTAATAAAAGCCCACACTGCCAAACAAAATCTGTGAAGTCATCAAAAACTAAAACACTGGCTGTATTTCACTCTTATCTCTTTCTGTCACTTTTCCATCTCTCCTCCTCCTCCTCCTTTGATTGGCAGGAGGAATGTGGCAGGAATCTCAGCTGAATGTTTTGGTGCGCCTAGCGGACAAATGCCGGCGTTGCCATGGCGAGGGCTCACATGGAGACGGGCCCCATCGATTCTCATTGTTTTCGGAGGGCGCCGCGACAGCATCGGTGGTATAGGGTAGCACTGGTGCTTTAACAAGGTACTTGGAAAGTATGTGCGACTGTACTTTGTGTGCAGGAAATTGTTATACGTGTGTGTGTTTTAAGGGGTAGAAGGAGATCTGTCAAAAATGATGTCATCAAGGTTTTTGATCTCTGAAATAAGTGAAGTGGACCCTGTATTTTGGCCCACATGATCCTCAGCAGTATAGTATTGTACAGAAGTCCTGTTTGACACCAGATGAGTTGCGTACATCGACGTCATCACACCAGGTAAAGCTCCATGAAGTGTCTAAGGTACTCAGCAGACAGATAAGCTTCATTACAGATAGTGCTTTCTCACTCAACCTCTGCGTATTTGCGTCTGTGCCTTTGTTTGGGCACAGCAGCACATGAACAATCATAATTGGACAAAGGGATTTAAACGCATGAAGCTCTGCACTATCTGAGGTCAGAGAGTAAATCCAGGATTGACTCCGTCCCAAAGTTCAGCCAAGCGAGGGATGTGTTTCTGTACGTTTATACAATAAATATAAGCTGAAGCTGGACAACTGGCAAAGTGTATGCACTTAAATCCAGGCCAAACAAATGCTCTGCGCAGGGATTAGCTGACATACAGCTTTGAAATCCTCACCCTGCATGTACGTTTAAAATCTAAATGGTGCTTTGCTGGTTTAATAGCATTGGCAGAATTAGCTGAAGCACTCCAGATGAGAAGAGTTACAGCTGAAGCATTACTAGACAGCAAAACACTACTACTGCTGTGAATTTACACACACATTATAACCACCTGTCCAATATTGTGTAGGTGCCTCTGAAGCCTGGACTCAAGAGACCATTGAAGGTGTTCTGTGGCGTGAAGCACCAAGATGTTAGCTGCAGATCCTTTGACCCTCGTGTTGTCCTGCGGGTCAAAATGACCTGTCTGAAAGTTTGAAATTGTGGAAAAAATATAGATTCTTACAGTGAAATTTCTGATGTCCACATTTTCAACATTTTTGAGAAATCTCTGAACATTTTTTGGTGGGAAAAAAAAGAAATGTTAATGTTTTTAAAAAACATTCACAAAAAAATGAACCAAAATCCAGTGAAATTTGCTGGATTTTGGTTGATTTTTTGCGAATGTTCTTAAAGAAATATTAGAAGTTTTAGTGTATGTAATCACTTCAGATATTTTTTAGGATTTTTCTGGAAGGTTTTTATTATTTTTGTTGAAAATATTTACAAGAATTTTCTTGTCAAATTTGGGGATTTTTTTTTTAAAAATAATACCTTTAAGGGAAAATTTTAAGGAATTATTAGAATTTTCTTCCTGAAGGTTTTGCAAATTGTCAGAAATTTGGGGAATGTTTTTTGCTGATTTCTTTGGATTTTTTCAGAAAAGGAAACACAGAAGGTCGATTGGATTGAGATCCAAGGAACTTGGAGACAAAGTCAGCACCTTGAACTATTTGTCATGTTCCTCTAACTTGTCCTGAACACTGCAGTGTGGCAGAGAGCATTATGCTGTTGAAAACGGCTGCTGTCAACAGTGAATATCGCTGTAGTGCTGCAACTATTTGCATCAAAAAAGCAGATAAACTTATCCTATTTGGTGCTGATAAGGCAATTAACTTTGAAGAATGATTTTTTTAAAAAACAGAAAATATCCATACTGTTGCATTCAAGGAAGATATATATTCATTAGTATGAACACACAGACAATGTACTTGGGTTAATGAACATCAAATCTTTTAAAAGTAGCTCAGAAAGCATGGGAAGACAAATTTGGTGTCCATGTGCATGCATTCAATAACACACACACACACGCACACATTTCAATAGAGATGTGTATGCTTGCACTGAATTAGCTTCTACCTTTGTGTCTATACGTACTAAACACACAGAGCCTACACTCCAGCTCCACCCCTTCCCAGAAACTGCTGTGCACTGACCAGCGTTTTGGACACATGCACAAGAAAGAGTCAGGTAGAGAATGCTGCTTTTTGTATTCTTTTTGAGCCATGTTGACGATTCTCGTGACAAAGTGCTAAAGTTGGCGCCGCTCAAACAGCTGCTGTCCAAGGTAAATCTGAATCTGCCAACTGAACGGCACAGAGTGTTTGTTTTCAGCGAGGCACCCAGATATGACTCCAGGGGTTTTGTGGTATCGAGGCGAGCATGTTTGTGTCAGCAGAGCCTGCATGTGCATCGGTGTCAGCACACGTTAGAGCATGTTTATGCGGAAGTGCTACAAAAGAAGTACTTGGGATAAAATAAGTAGAGTTAATTATGAGGAATGAACCAACAGCAATCTTCTTCAACAAGGGGTTCCACTTGAAATCATCCTGTAATAGCGGGGCCTCACGGTCCTTGTCGACCCCTTTCTTTTGGCGTTACCTGGATACCAGGCGACTGTTTGTCTAACACTGCTGCTCCTCTACCGTCAGCTCCTCACTGCTCCCTTCTGAACAGGGGTCAGCTCGATTACTTCAAGTTTATAGTGCCTGTGTGTGATCTGAAATCCCTGAGAACAGGCTATGTGGCCATTCTTTGATCTACAGATGATATTGGGTTGATTTTATGGAAAGAAAATTCACATACAGCAGTACAAGAGGTAAAGATTTGAACTTAGGAAAGCATACATTAGAGCAGAATAGTATCATATCGGAACTAAAAGTGGAAAACATAAGCCTCACAAATGTAGAGTAAGATTTGTTGAAGTAAAAATAAAAAAGTAGGTATGTCAACCTGGAATAACATTCGCCATGTTGAATTTTATGTATCTGGCTGACTCATTCTCTGTGTGATGTTCACAGATGTGGCTGATAAGCTTCTCCAGCAGTTAGCTGTGCCCTGCATGTGCCATCTGTATCTAAACTGTTTCCCATGATTCCTCCAGCGAGCTGGCCGGCGCACCTGGCTGCAAGGCTGGTATGTCCGGCCAGAGAGCAAAGAACCCAGGCCACTGCGCTGTCAAGAAGACACGCCCATCTGGACTGCAACGGCTATTTTTACTCGGTCAAGCACACACACACACACACACACACACACTTCAAACAGCTTCAACTTGCCCGCCAAACATTCCACACCAACAAGCGAGCACTTTGAACGTGGCGCCACACTGCCTCCTCCAGTGCTGGGAAGTCTATACGGACATCACCACGACCCTCAGCGCCACCGTGACCGCGTCTGAAGCCCGGCCCTGTCGACCTGTTGTAAAATGCCCCTCGGAAAAATCAAAGAGGACGGGAAAGAGAGAGAGAGAAACTGGTAGAATCTGGATTCTCAAGATTTCGAGATAAAGTCGAAGGGACGACTTTCGCAGGGTTTCTGCACTGCAGATCTTGTGACAGCTGGTTGTGTTGATACAGACTCATGATTTAAGCACATTTATTGAGCGAGGTTATATTCCACTCTGTATTTCTGTCAGCAACAAGCCAAAGGACATAAAACGTACGTCACTAGTAAGATCCAGTGTTCTAAAGAAAATGAGCCATTCACTTTGTATGACGTCCCTCCTTATCTTTACTAGACCGTATAGTTGAATCCACAGTATGCATTCCATTTTTGGCTGCAGTGAGATGTGTAATTTGTTTATTCTGGCATTAATGAACTCAGCTCTCATACAGATTGCTCCGAGTGTGAGTGTTCTTGCGCGTGCCTTGGCTCTCCGCTCTCCGCCAATCAGTGAATTGCCAGTCTGTCATCTAGAACCGAAGCATTCCAGTAAACGCAGATAATAGCGATGACGTAAGCCTGTTGACAGCGAGCAGAAAGTTTACAATAAACAGGCGGGATGAGGGGGTCAGACGGGCGACGTGAGAGCTGATTTACCATAATTTCACTGTCGGACGTCACTTCTAATGGTTTATTCTTTTTAGAGGGTTGTCGTCACTGAAAGATCGCCCAAACCCGACGACAACCTTACCCTGAAATCCACCTGCAATCAAAAATATGATGGGCGTAGACCTCTTTATGTCATGGTAGGATCCTTCATGACAGCTCTATTCACTCATCATTTTATAATTATTTTAAATACTGTAAATTAAAGAGCTATAGTTTGTAATTTTCTTGCTTCTACAATTGATAGCTGACTAGTGTTGGCATGCATATCAAGCCATCTGCCAGCGTGCGAACTCTGTCCCGTCACACGAGACTCCAGGATGCTCCATATCTGTGTTATATCCATAGACTGTATATAAAGTGGACGTAGCATCTGGCTGCAGAATTAAAGCCAACACGGAAGTGTCAAAAACTTGCAATATCACGCTGTCCGCTGGGGTTGGCTCCAAGAAGCTTTTTCTCCATAGACCCCAATTCATTTTTGGAGAAAATAAAATTTGATAGACTGATTTTCTACAGCTCAGGATTTTTTCCCGTTAGTTTTCATGGTAAAAATGAGAGATCAGTTGGCCGATCTTAAAATAAATCAATACTGAATTTTAAATAAATCGTTAAAGTTGGCGGAGCCAGGGGGCGTGGCTATACTTGATAGACAGCAACAGAAGCCTCAGCGGTAAAATGTGGGCGGGATAAGAGAGTCTTCAGCCAATCCTGCTCCTAGTTGTTCCACCGGTCCAGCCTGTTTGATGACGCTTTTTACGTCACTGGCTCCAAAAAATCCAAAACGGCGACCAGGAAGTAGCAAAATCCGGGCTTCATTTTCTCGGTGTTGAAACCAACGGGTGACGTCACGGTTAGTTTACGCCTGGTTATATCACAAATAAGCAGCTGGGACATTTTTTAAGCTTTCTACTAAGTACAACTTAATCAGAATCACATTGAGGATTCTCTTCGACCTGAGGTGAATCTCTGGTGTTGAGGCATTTTAACAGCTAACATACACCTCGCACATGTATGCACACATGGCATCAGACCCTCACATGCAGTGTGACTCAAACTGCAGGTATTTGTCCCGAAGCTACGGCGTAGATCGCTGCCATGTTACCCGACCGTTGACCCAAGACGGCCGCCCATGTCCTGTTACGCACGCCGAACTAGATCTAAGGGAAAATGCATGAGCCCGAGCTCATGTTTGCCTTGAGATGGAAGCAGAGATTGTGAGAATTACGACACATTTCCCCCAGATAATCCTACATCTGGATTAAGTCTCCACGCTAGATTAGGCACACTCCACTATAAATAAATGCAGCGGGGTATGACAAGGGGCAAATCAATAGCGGAAGTGTTACAGGTGTTTCTGCATGCATGCGAATGGAACGTAGAAAGCTACCACAGTGAGTTTACGAATGTTTTCTCTCTAAATTTGGTGGAATTACACCATTTATCAGAGCAAAAGACTGTAAAAGCAGGAAGGATTGCCAGATTTGATCTTCTCATTACAATAGTAACCACATATAAGCTTAAAATCATGAAATCTGATCAAAAATTCCTTATATTCTAAATGTCACATTTAAAAATTCACCAAGAAAAAATGGTAATAACAATAATTATGATAATAACTTTAATTTGGAATGCATTTTTCATTTGGGCTAAATCTCAAAGTGCTGCATTAAAGATATAAAATTATAGAAACAGAACAAGCAGGTAAAATAAAAATAAAAATTTCAAGGGCACGTTTAATTAAAAGCTTTGTTAAAAACAAAGGTCTTTCGGCCATTTTTGAAAAACATGCACTGTCTGAGGAGCTCTCAGGTGGTCAGGGAGGGAGTTCCAGATGTGAAGGTATGCACAACAACAAACAGGATGCTATAAACTACATTATATTGGAAACACCTGTCAATTTCTGCAAAGAAAAGTAACATTCATTGTGTCTTTTATATGATGTATGATATTATAAAGTGGTATACACAAAAGACATCTGAGCTCTCTACTTCTATCCATAGTTTTGTGATGTTTTCAGGGAGGTGCAGGGCTTTATAATGGAGTGGAAAATGAATCCACAGTTAGTACAAATATGACAAAAGCAAGAAAAATGCAGAGAAAATGGTTGGGGTTGAGAGAGTTTAAGGTTAATCTATAAATATATACTATAATATCTAATATATTTAATCAAAACAGAATATTTAGGGAATTAATTTTCATGGCAGTTTCCTATTTTTGGTGCTAAAGTTCATTTAGCCAATGAGATAACTCAAAATTCATGTGCAATCTTTCACACTACCTTTCAGTAAACTAAATCACGTAAACAACTAGCAGCATGAGGACAGGAACAGAAAATATCTGACTGTCTTTATGCATATTTTCCTCCTCTCCCTGTCATTTATACATTTCCCCTCTTGAATCACAAGGACTCTTTTCCACTCCATTTTGACTTCAGATTCAGCCCTGATAACTGTTCTTGTTTAACGCGCCATTGACAGTCAGCAGCACTGAGCTCCTTTTAAAACACTAACAGCAGGAACACAGAGGGGAACGTTGCTGGAGGGACGAGGCCCCTCTGGCACACAGCCTTGCGGTTGTAGTGTTTATGAACTGGTACATTTTGTATAAAGATGAGCCACGCTTGAATGGCGTTCTCGTCTTTGTGTTACTCATTTGTCCTCTTGTGACTTCCTGTCATCCATGTGAGCATCACAAGATCGGATTATTCCCATGAGAACGCTCCGACTTGCACCGTCAGCGAAAACATCCACGAGCAAGAACTTGAAGAAGAAAAAGATCATGTTGACAACCTTAATTTGTTTACTCAAAAGCAGGAACCTCCTTGCTTTAATTAGCATCAGCCTCGGAGCAGAGAAAACACCGTGATAAATCAATCTGCCTTTTTCCTAGCAGTTTGCGACAAAGAGTTGACTGACTGACTGCAGCCTCGCAAAGCCACGTCACCAAATTATGCCTCTGACGTCTCCTAATGTCTCTTCATTGCGCAGTAATCATTACATGCGTGTGAGGCTATGACTAACCATGTGACAAATCAGACATGAAAGCTGCGGTTGACCTCTGGTTTGCTGACCCCAGTCAATCGCCTCAGCTGCATATCTGGCAGCAAGCGGCACGTTGTTTTCCCCGTCCGATTTCAACATGTGGTTGCGTTCATGTGTCAAGTTGTGTTTTGGCGCTGTGCTTTTAATTGTTATGTCTCGGCTCAGTTCTGGGCCTGCGTTTTAGGTATGTTCTCGGATGTGTAACGTGCGTTGATCTGGTCAGGTTTTGCTCAACACCACATTCCCTGCATGTCCGGCAGCATCTGTGTGGCTTTATTTCTTCCCTCTTTATGCTCCTCTCTCGATCTGTGGTGAAATTCTCTGAAAAAGCTCTCCCACACTGGAAAAATTCCCCGTCTTAAAACAAGAATAAAAACTTATTTCAAGGAACTTTTACCTTGACATAAGTGAAAAATCTGCCAATAGAAAAAGTGAAAAATGGCTTGGTAAGATTTCTGGAAAAAAGATATGATACTTAAAATATTGAGATCTTAACATTAGCTGGGAAAACTTATTTTAAGCTGTATTTTACCACGATTGTCAAGCTTAGGTGTCTTTAAATAAGCCAGATATGATTTTTAAAAAGCAGTTTTTCACTCAAAAATAGATTTTTGCTTTCATGTCATCTCCTAATTTGAGATGTTTTAACCCTCCTGTTGTCTTCATTTAAGGGCACCAAAACTGTTGTTTCTTTGTCTGAAAAAAATCTAAAAATTCAGCAAAAAAATTCCCCAAATTTCTGAGATTTGCAAAACCTTCAGGAAGAAAATTCCGATAATTCCTTAAAACTTTCCCTGAAATTTTTTTTTTTTTAAAAGCCCCAAATTTGGCAAGAAAATTCTTGTAAATATTTCTTTAAAAATGAGAAAAAATCTTCCAAAAAAATTCCTAAAAATGTGTAAAGTGATTACATATATAGCAGTAAAACTTCTAATATTTTCTTTAAGAACATTCACAAAAATCAACCAAAATCCAATGAATTTCGCTTAATTTTGGTTGATTTTTTTTGTGAATGTTCTTAGGAAACATTTTTAACATTTCTTTTTTCCACCAAAAAATGTTCAAAAATGTTGAAAATGTGGACATCAGAAGTTTCACTGTGAAAATATGTTTTTTTTCCACATTTTCAAACTTTAAAACGTGTCAGTTTTGACCCGCAGGACGACACGAGGGTGAAACTTATTTGAGTTTTCTTGTAAAATTCAACTCAAAACAAGATAATTTCAAGATTGTTTGACTTAACAGATATTTAAGAGCATTGTCTTAAAACCAGTCCCTACATCTCACTGAAATGTCACTTGTTTAAGTGAATTTATCTTAAATCAAGTGGATGAGACATTTTGACTAAAAATAAGACAAATAGACTTGGTAAGATTTTCCAGTTTTTGCAGTGTACTCTTTATAACAATTACTCTATATTGGGGCTTTTGTCTCTGCTTTATTCAACTGTGTGCACAAGAACAGCTTTGATCCTGTTCTGCTTTGAATCATGTTATCACTCCCAGGCATCCCTCAGCCCCCTCTGGTTAGCAATCCATCTACGTCAAAGTAGTGGCTGAACAGTCACAGGTGTGTGTGTGAGGAAGATTATGAAATGTGGAGGGGCACACATGGAGTGTTTGTGGCTGCAGGGAGATGTAATCATTTATTGATGAGAACAGATTACACTCTGTCTGCCCTCCTAAATCACAAAGCGCCCTGCTCCAGACTGTACGTTTGCCTCTCCTAAACCTCAGCTGATTCATTACCCCCCTGCTCTCCTTCTCAGGATGTGTTCACCCCCAGCGTACGTGTTGTGATTTTGAAGGAACATCATACCCTAAAAAGGATAGTTCTACTTTCCAGGAAACTCCTTTTACTCTTGTAGGAGAATATGGGACAACGTTGACATGCAGCGCATATTACTCACAACAGAGGCATTTCATTTAAACACCATTAAAGTGGTTATTTAATTAAAACGAATGAGAGGAAAAACTGATGGAGCTTTGTTCCGAGCATCAGTAATCACACAAAAAGCTCCCGTAGTATTCATTTTTCATGATTCTTGCATCGAAAAAAAAGACACCTTCTCGAGGGAAGAATAATGTGCTTCATGAAGTCTTTCAAATACAGCTGAGTTTGTGTTTCTTGGACGGCTTTCTGGAACAATAACTGGTTGAACAGACTCAACACTGGACCCTCGCTGGCAGGAGTCCACCCCCTTCACCTTCACCCACCTACTTATTTTAAATGATGCAAATCGGCTACGTGGAGACGCTCAGGAGACGGGAGAAGTCAGACAGCTGTCACCGGTTCAACGCAGCCGTACGTACGTCCAGATGTGAAGCCTTAATTTGACATGAGTTAAAATGATGGAATGTATGTGCTGTCCGTTTCAAATTCTGATCAGCCTTTCAGGAAGCCATAAATGTACATCATCGTAAAAATGTTCTCCCCGTACCGAAGTGTCTTTAAATGCCAGGTAAGGAAACTAGAAGCTGGTTTTGGTCACAGCTTTGAATATTATTCCTCAGCTATTGCCTTTAGTGGTTGTTTGTGCACACGAACAAAGCTAAACGACAGAGAAATTGAGGCTCAAAAGTCTAAAAGTTTCTAAAAGTAGATGATAAATGGGTTTAGCAGCAATACACTTAACGTCAGTTTACCAACCATGACGATGACGTTCATAAATCTGATGGTGACTGTTATTTTTAGCTCATATTCATGGCAACTTCATACTTCTTTTTAGCTACATTTATAACTTACATAACATATCACTAAGCCACTTTGCATGATATGAGCATTTTGTCCGGTCACATAATGCTGTCTGTGGTTTTTAATGTATTTGTGTTTTATTGGTCTTAGGAGGAATGCAGTTTCATTCCACTTTATTTTTTGTATAGAGTTGGGATCACAGTACAGCTGTGGATTAAATAAATGCAGCTACATTGTTTCCTAATATGTTAGTGATGCAAACTAGAAATGAAAATTAAAGTAAGCCTTAATGCTGACAATTTCTAGATCATCTAAAAATGCTAAAACTTCGCAAAGCAGCAGAACAAGTAGTCACCAGTCTAACTTAGTGACATCAATTACACAGCAATTGAGCTAATGCTAGCAAATGTTAGCAGCCACGAATGAATTAAACCAAACCAAACAAGGATGCAGCTGCAACACCCCGAGTGTAATGAACTGACCAACAGTGTGCTTTATTGCTTATAAATTACATGTTGTACTGATATTTCCTCTTTTAAAGCTTTAAAACTAAAGTACCTTTATAGGGCTGATCACTGACATCTTAAGGCCAGCCATATTGGGCAGATTTATTGTAAACTTTTCCATCTCGCTATGTATATTCTTCCACGCTCATGAATGGTGTACACAGTCCACTAATGGCGACGTTAATTTTATATTCCAGTTCACACCCAGTTCCCCTAAATTGTTTGCATTGAAAGCCTCTACTGTACAATGGAAAGTGGAGCTACGCAGTGGCTGTGGGGTCTGCATTGAGGGGGGGAAACAAGAAATGGAATGAATATTTCCCGTACACACTGCAGGCCATGCAGGTGTGACGCACCTGTCCTCCGAGACAACATTCCTCCATGGAGCCCACAATCCTGCAATCTGCTGACGCACCAAAATGTTATTCACAGAGGAGTGGATGCGTGGTGTGTGTAAACTGAAGAGGTGGACGGTGGGAGGGCGAGAGGGTAAGTAAGGGTCCGGGGCTTCCCATCTTTGAGGAATCCCATTTCCACGGCAACCAGGGAAAACACCAACAAGTTGGTGGAAGCTGTGTTGCTCTATCGACCAAAATCACCCCCAAAAAATCCCCCAATGTCGCCCTCCACATCCTTCCAACAACATGAGGTTGTAAAACTTTGACTCATTTCTCCATTGTCCTTGACATTAGTGGATAATACATGCACAATGGAGAATCTGAGTCACTGGGGCCGTCGGCTGACAGCCAGAAGGACGGTAGGTATACCTGGTTGTGGTCCCGGTTGCCCCGGCAACACAGTCCGAGGCCCAGAGTGTTTGCACTGCACACAGCTGTGTGACTTGGAGGTGGAGTGAGGGGGTTCGGAGGGTGGGAGATGGGCACTAATGTCAACAACTTCACACAAGCTGCTCCTTCTTCGAGCAGCGGGCAGATAAAGACAGAAGACGACCGCAGCAGCGCAGAGGTGTAGCTGAGATGCAATAAATCAGCGATTTCTGCACAGAAGGCAGTACGGTGTATAGACAAACATTTACCAAAAACACTGGTGGTATTTACGCTTGCTAAGCACATGTCTGGAGAAATAACAGACAGCTTCTTGCAGGATCATAATAAGAGTCCAATATTTGTATAGCAAATTCAATTTAAATGCTATAAAGCTCCTAGCCTACTGACACACATTTGGAGAAAGGCATAACAAATGCACAGGAGACATTATGCAAACGTCAAAAGCCTTGGAAATAGCCGTTATTCTTTCTTGAATATTTGATATGAGGCACGCTCTCAGTCACACAATAAGCTTGCAATATACCGGGAATCGGTAACGCTGAGCTCACCACTTTGCAGAAACTTCATCCAATAAAACAATTTATTGTTTCTGCTGATGTACAGCTGGCAGGCCGATTGCTAATGGGTTTAAAATGTGCCGTCTCTGGCCGAGAGAGGCCAAGAGCCTGGTAGGGAGAGAAAGAAAAAAAGAGCTGAAGTTAGTTAGGAGTGAGAGAGTGTGAGGGAATTCTGATTTATTATCGCACCTCCGTCTCCAAATTTCAGCAGAGCTTTTAGCTCCTCTCAAGCCTCAAAGTGTGTGATGTTGCAATGTGTCCAGAAACTTTGACATCATTGCTTTCTTTGTGAAAACTGAGGCCAGAGCTTCTGAATTCAAGTTAGGTCTGTGCCAGTGTGATGAGCGGCAAGCCAACACCAGCTGACTTATGGAAGCCTTTGAAGTTGCCTTGCGAAGCATTCACAATACGGCTGGACTAGTTTCTAATGGAGAACTACGAGGCCACCCAGAGGAGGATACACCAACAGTGTTAAACGCTGAATGCATTTAATCTTTTATTACCCATGTAATGGCTTACAAGCTCATTCTTTTGACTCTAAGCAAATATTTAATAATAGTGTCAATCTGTCACGTGTGCAGCCAACTTTCTTTGGACAATGCTCAAATAAGTATACAGAGCAGTCAGCTGGTCTCCAGAAGTGCATTTAGTGTGGATTTAAATCAATAGTGTACATTAATCTCCACTAAGCATGGTTACATTTGCCGCTAAATTATACATTTAAATTAAATAAATCAGTTCCTATTGACATCATCAATGTAATCGGTGCGAATTTATGATAGAAAATGTTAACAGTAAAAATATAGTATTTTCTCCTTCACTGCTTCTTGGGTCGCTGCTGCTACGCGGGAGGTTGCTACGACAATGTGACTCATCACGGCGTGTGCTCCGTTTACATTTACCGCTCTGGCCTGTGACCGAACACAAAGATTTGGAAAATGAAGTTAACGGGAGAGGTTTGGGGTAGGTGGATGAGGTTTTACAGAAGGTCGCGCTGTGTATAGGCTAAGGGCTGCCATGTTTCTACTGTCGGTCTCTTCTGGTTTTACACGTAGGAGAACGTTGGCGTTGATTGGAAACTTTCTTCAGAGGAGGAATTTGAAATACTGTTTTCCAATCTAAGAGCGGAACCTGCTGTTGACATTTTAAACTCTCTCCCATCGTGTCTTATTTTCTCAACTGTAGCCCGGCTGGCTGTTTGCCAGACGCCGCTTCAAGATAGCCTCATTTACCAGTTTATCAGATGGTACTCACTTACTTTGTACTCTGTCTAGATCCATGAAACAATGACATGGCTAGATACCAGCTATTTGTCAATATTGGTCAGAAATGGGTCATTTGGCAGGGGTAGCTGTCCTCTCATGTTTTCCAAGTTGAAAATTTGGGTCTTCGGAAGCAGAATGTGCAGGTGCTGGGGCGCAGACACGTGTGGCCACGAGCCTATTAACCCTTGTGTTTATAAGGGCAGACGAATTTCCCCTGGCCACATCATCATGACCTCTGGCCTCAAGATTATGTCGTCATTCTGTTGCCTGTTTCCAACGAAAATCACTATCAACTAGCCTGTACTAACATAACCAAAGCCTGACCCACAAATACACTTTCTCCAATGTTTTGCCTCAGAAGTCCAAGTCGGAGCCTGGTAAAGCTTCCCGTGGCAGCGCACTTAAAATGTCGGAAACGGTGACTTATTAGCATGATGACACTACTTCTTAGGGCCTCAGGAAGTTTTTCCAATTACTCCAAATCTGTTTTACTTGTTACAGTTTTAGCATATGACCTTGAAAGCCACAGACATTATTACTATTCCTGCTAAAGTAGTTTATGAGAGGCTCACAATACTTCGCTCGCTGTAGAAAATGCAGACTGCTGTAAAGGATATGGCTGGCAATAATCTAGTTTTTTTTCTTTATTGTTCGCAGTTAAGCAAAGCCACAGCCTCCTGTATCTTATACTGCTGTGCCACAGAGCTCCATTGTCATCCAAAAACCATTTGTCTACAATAAACAGACTTATTTAACGCTGTATCCGTGCTGGAGATTTATCTGGAAGCACCTTGTTTTCAAAGAAGATGCAGCTTGTTTGTATTTCTTTAAAATAGTCATCTTGGGCAGTACTAAGTAGTGTCCCTGTGAAAATTGTAGGGAATCGATTTGGCGAACACTTGCATGCAGGAAGTTGATAACTAATAATATAATTCAGCATAAAAGCTGCTAGTCTACTTAGGGCTTACAACTCGTGTGGGCATGTTCTACAGTGGATGTCAGAAGTAGCACACGGCTCTTTGTAAAAACAGTGTAAAATATTTCATTTGATCTCTATGTTAACACAAATCCCAACCATCCCTTGGTGGCTGCTGTCAACATTTTATCTTTAAGAGTCCACATTCCCTGCAGTCAGCTGTGTTCTCAGTGCAGGAGGGTGCAGGGGTCCTGCAGCCTCTCCTGTGTCTGTGTGCCATTAAGATGTCGCCACTCTGCCCCACAAAGCCGCTAATAGCAGGGTCCTGAAGGAGGCTGCTTTCACAGGGGAATCTGTGGCCACAACAAGGTCACTCTTTGGTTTGGATGGAAAACAGAGCAGTCCGCATGCCATTTCTGGATCTGCCTCTCATGTTCTTCGGCTACTCCAGTAGAAGAGCGGACGCAGCCACACACCGCAGGTAAAATGCGTGGGCGTTCGTGATAAGCGACACTTAACGTGCGTTTAGTTATCTGTGTACGTGCAAGTGTATGTGTGTGTACCTGAAGTTTGTGTTTCTGCTCGGATTACAGACAGCATGGAGAAGGCCTCACATCTGGCAGGCTGGCTGTCAGCCCGCCCTAGTGATGGGCTCCAGTTGTGGCACCAGGCAACCGTTGTCAAGGGGAGAGCCAACTGGAGCAGGACCAGCTGGTAATGTATCATCCCTCTGTCCCAAATGGAAGAGCACAAGTGAGCATGTGCAAAAGCTGATGAAAAGTTTCTATCATAGCTGCACAAATGTCATCAGAATTTCACCCAAAACACACATTTTTTCCACCGAGCAAAGAATTAAAGCAACTTTTCCCCCAGGACGCTACAAAAACAGATAGCTATACTTTTTTCAATGTAAGACAAGCGAGAGTGCCCACAAAAGTCTTTATTGTCCGATGTCTCAAAGCAACTCTTAGTCGAGATGTCCGGAAATCCCTTCCCTTTGCAAGGACTTGCCTCTCAAATCCCAATTATGGAAATGTAAAGCCTCAGATCTAAGGCTGCTGATGTGTTGGTGAGCCTGAGTGGCTGTGGTTGTTATCTAGACTTAATCCCTGGAAATAACAAAGGAACACTGTGCTCCTCTGTCTGGCACCAAAGGCCTACCTGGACAGGGAAGGAAAGGGGAGGGAAGGAAGGTGCTAGCTTCTAGGAAGAAGGGGTGGAGAGAATTTAAAAAAAGGCAGAGTAAGAAATAAAGAAGAGAAGAGAAGAGAGAGTTCTGCCTAACTGGTAAAGGAGAAATTGAAAGAGGAGAACTGGGTTCAAATCGAGTCAGCACATGCTGCGAGATAGCAGCGAGGCTGGCAACGAGAGATTATTGTCACGTTAAAAGGACCGTAAAAATGAAAGAAACGAGTCCAGCGGAGCTCATGGGTTCACAGCTAGGTTTACCTGGAGAGGAGGAATCAATAGAGGGGAGAAAGCACTCTCGTGGGCCTCATAGAGGAACCATGTATCATTTGGAGTCTGCCTTTGTTTCCTTTTGCTGTGAAAAGGTATATATCTCCTGTCAAGTGTTCCATGAGTTGCTTCTCCCTCCAACACAGGACACACTGTGATGCACGCATGCACTTGCACCCATAAACACAATGATGTATGCACAACGTTCCTGCCAAGATACATAATCATATCTGCGGCTCCGTATAGACTTTGTGGTGTGCTGGAGTGATGGGAGGTGATAACAGCAGCCGGGCAGTTTACAATGTTCTGCTGAGAGAAATACAGTCACATACACACTATTCAGCTGTTGCTAGACCACAACTTAACCTCCAACATGCTTAGCACAGTGCTGGTTTTATTTAATTAATATTATATGAAGGATAAACTGCAGACAGCAATATATCTGCCAATACAATGATGGCTACGCTGACTTTACCCTCCTGTTGTCCTCATTTACGGGCACAAAAAAAATTGTTTCCTTGTCTGAAAAAAATCCAAAAATTCAGCAAAAAAATTCCCCAAATTTCTGGAAATTTTGCAAAACCTTCAAGAAGAAAATTCCAATAATTACTTAAAAGTTTCCCTTAAAAGTTTTATTTCAAAAAAATCCCCCAAATTTGGCAAGAAAATTCTTGTAAATATTTTCAGAAAATGAATAAAAATCTTCCAGAAAAATCCTTAAAATATCTAAAGTGATTACATGTATATCAGCAAAACTTCTAACATTTTCTTTAAGAACATTCACAAAAAAATCAACCAAATCCTACGAAATTCGCTGGATTTTGGTTGATTTTTTGTGGGAATGTTCTTAAGAAACATTTTTAACATTTCTTTGTTTTCCACCAAAAAATGTTCAAAGATTTCCATAAAATGTTGAAAATGTGGACATCAGAAGTTTCACTGTGAAAATATTTTTTTGTTCCACATTTTTAACTTTAAAACGGGTCAATTTTGACCTGCAGGACGACACGAGGGTTAACTGTTACTGTCTGGAAAAAAAGAAAAAAAAATGATGTGGAGCTTTCCATACTAACTTCATTTTTTTTTCGCTCCTCTTGATTTTTATTGCTACTGTCTTTTACTATTATTGGCATTGTGGCTTTTCTCTACAACCCATGACCTTGGTTGTAAACCCACAGCATTTTTCTCACCACAACACACTAAAAAGACACGCTCCGTTGCAGACGATCACAAATGACCACATGGTATATGATGGTTCACCGTCATTTACATCTTATCTCTCTC